>NC_045481.1:33082703-33686794 GCF_009650955.1 Corvus moneduloides | reverse complement strand
TTGTGTGGATGCTGTGCTTTCTAATGAATGTAAGGAAGCTGGCTTTCCTATCTGCCCATAGCTTTTTCTACCTTTCAGAACTTGAATCTATTGTCATTTAAAAGGCCCCATATAGTCTTCATGTTAACTTTCTGTGCTGATTTAAAAAGCTGTTTTGTTTGTATTAGTATCTTAAAAAACAAAGTATTATTATCTATACAAAATAAAGTGTGCCCCAACTACCAAAGAAAGTAAGTGGATATTGCTTGGTGAGGTAGATTATAAAATCTTTCACTAATGGCCAAATAACAGCAAAATCCACCAGACTGCACTGCAGTACAGCATGTCTATTCATTGAGCAATTTCTGTGCACAAAATAATGTAGATGAGAGAGCTTTGATTTAAGAAATAAATCTATGTGCAAGCAGGCAGATGAAATGGAAAATAATTCAGGTCTTTTAGACTAATAGCTACTATAAATAGAAGCTATGTCAAATTATTAAAGTAGTTATTGATGTACTAAACTGTTTTTCTTTGTTCAGTAACATTAAGACAAATGTGCATGTTGATTTCATCTCTAGTATCTGGTCAAACTGAAAAACTGTGTGTACACATGCGTATACACTTCCCACACTTTGGGATACATGGCGTATCTAGGTACTGTGAATTTCTTTCTCTGTGTACTATCTATTCTCTAAGCTTTCCCCTTGCCCTAAGGTCATTTAATCCTAGTTCTCAAAATACTAGCCACAATTAAAAGAAATAATAGTAAGAGAAGATACTAACGTTTGAGTATTGGATTAGCGTGTACTTCTGAGATGAACTGTATCTTAATCTGCTAGCCTTTGGATAGCTGGCTGAAAAACATTCCTTATCAACCTGAGAAACTTGAGCTGTCCTCTGCAAGCACATAAAAACAGTGGGCCTAGAGACAAGGGATGCACAAAGCTGAGAAAAGAAACTGCTACAACATTCATGAATCCTATCTGAACTTTAGAACATGGTAACAAAAAGTGAAGGCATCTATTACCTTTAACAGACATTAGGCTTTTCTATGAAAATAATTAAGAGGGAATTATGAGTACCACATGTTCAAAAAGTGGACAAGATCGCAGAATTCTGGACCGCAAAAGTGTTAAGCTGTATAAACCTGATGTGATCCTAAGAAACAAATGGGATTTTTTACTCAGAAGCTGAACCAAGTCTTTTAGCCCTACAATGGGAACTTGGAGGAGGGCAGGGTAAAGCAGAAATTATTGAACACTTGCTACTTCTGTAAATACACTTGCTAGAATCTACTATGTGTGGCCTGCCTTGAACCTGGAGAATTTTAACTGATTCCTTCAAGTGCAGTGAAAGATGGCATGTTTAGATATGTTTTATACTGATCTGAAGGTGGAGCTTTGTCACAGAATTAAAGGAAGTCGTTTTTCATTCTTTAATGGGTAAAAGTACTGTTATGTGCTTGCATGTCCTGTAGGAGAGAACAACACTTAACTTGTAGTCCTTTCTTCCACTACACTCTGTAATGTGTTAGTCACTGCACATGGCTCCCAGCTGCAGATTTATTCCCCACAGATGTCAGAGGTATTTGATCAAAGATATTATTCCCTTTTACAAGAGTCTCCAAAAGGTCTTGATACCCATTGAAGTCTTACTTCCAAAACTTGTCTCCCAGGCATGCTCATGTACTTTCATCAAACTTTGAAATGCTGGACTGGGTAGCAGTGTGTGTATGTGGGAGAAGTAGCCTTGTAGGATGATACAAATAAAAAAATAAACTTTTAACCTTTACTGAACATCTTGGAATTCACAACTTTTTTCTGCTTCTGCACAGCAGCAGCATAAAACAGAGGGTAGAAAATATAGTGGTCACACAGAGATCAGATAGCACATTCAAATCTGAACAAAATAGGCTTGAAACTCCAGAGCCTTCATCCTGTTGCTTAATTAGGTAATGTCTGCAGGAGGAAAAAAATGCTGTTGGGTACTGGTGTTGCCTTCTGAAAAGCAGGGAGTGGTGTGTCATGGTCCTGCTTACTGCTTTGAGTCACTGCAAATAATGTGTTTTCTCAATGAGTTGTTGAGACATTTATTCAGTCGTTCGTTGAGTAGCTGTGCTCAGCTGACATTTGCAAATACCCCAGCATCTGCCCAGCTGTGTCCCTGCTATAAAATGTGTGCTTGCCAACTTCCCAGCACCGAATCTGCACAAGTGACTCAATAACTTTCCTTCATTCATTTCACCTATCAAAACTCCTTTTAAAGTTATAAAAGTCATGTATCTCTCAACTATGCTTTTGTGCAATATCCACCAAGCAAATTCACAGAGCCAGTTTCCTAGACATTAAACTGATGGCTTACTGGAAATTAAGCAGGAACCCAGAGCCCCAAATAGGCTGTTTCTTCATGTTGACTTGCCTTAAATTTTTAAATTGCCCCATTAAGCACAGAATGGCTGAAGGGAGAATGTCAAGCTCTGGCCTGGATGCTTTGAACTGCAAACAGACTAGTGATTCTGAGGAGCAAACAGGACAGGCATGACTGGTATTCAGGATGGTCTTATTAAGGCACTACTGGTGTAGCTGTAAATACCTTGGGGCCTTTACTGCCCTCATCAGAGCCTGCAGTGAAAGGCCTGTCTCAAACTGAGTCTCTGAAAGGCTGAGTTTTACACCCAGAATGTTCTCAGACTTCAACAGCCACTCAAGCTGTAACTGGCAATGAAAGGATCTCAAAGAGCTTAGGGATCAAGGTCCCAGAATTAAAATGCCTTCTAGAGTATCTTGTGTTGAGAAAATGGACAGATTCTCCTAAGAAAGCACTAGTGAATCCTCCGTAGAGTTGCCTTGGAAGTACTGTAAAAAAATTATATTATTGGTAACTTGGCACTTTTGTGCCTGGATTTTTGGAGGCCTTGAAAATGTAAAATAACTGTTGGGACTTAGGTATAGTTAGTGAAATGTGTAGTTCCAGACATCTTTGAGCAATTGAGCTAATTTGAGGCTGTATGCAATCTGTCTAAATGGGAAGGAAGATGGCAATACAGGCTGTAATTTTTAATGTTAAAATTTATCATTAAATAATTATAAAAATTTCAAACTTTCTAAGTGACTTTTTATGATTGGCATGGCTCATTGCTAAATTAAAGCTGTCTTAAGCTTAAGCTGGTAATGTTGTCTTAAACTTTCTAATTTGTAATGCTGTGACAGTTTGCATCCCATGCAAATAGTCAAGTGGATCCGTTCCTTTCCCATTGTTCCTTTCATACTTGGCCAACTGATTTTGCACATTTCCCTGGGAAGCTATTTAAATAAGTCACTTTCTCCTTTTGTTGCTGTGTTCCCAGGATGCCAAGTGCACGACTTTGGAGATTTGAATTTCACTCAAGTTCCCAACGATGAACTGTACAACAACCTGATTTTATACCCGCGGTCAGTGGGCTTGGCCAGCCAGGTGCTGGCTGATGCAGTGAGCAGAGCAGTAGCTGCCGGACACAGATGTGTGACTTTAGGAGGTGATCACAGGTGAGCTGACCTAAAAATAATTAATGGTTCATGCTGCAGGCTGACACTTGGGAGTGCAAGAATTTAATTTTAAAAAAAGGGGGACTGGGGGAACAACTCAGGGTCATTTCCTGGCAATACCTTAGGGAGGAGCTTTTAGGGTGGAGCATAGAAGACAGCTACAAGAACCTGACCTCCTAAGAGAGTACTGCTTAGTTCCAGACTGGTTTGTGATCTGTAGACACACAAATGAGGTTTCCTGTTTGGGAAAGTTTATGTCATCAGGTTCCTTAAGACGAACTGCTCAGTTTCTTTATTGCTGAATGTTTAGTGACGTGTCTCTTTCGCCTGTCACCTCTTAGGATGGGGTTGTAATGCCTGCACACAGACAATTTTGCAATAGATCTTACAACATGAATATTTTTCCTCTTTTTAACTAACCTTTGGTCTGAGAATTGGTTCAAAAAGATAGGGCATGTAAGAAGGAATTGTGGGGGAAGGTGTCACGAGTAGAATAATAAAAGGGTTTTTTAGAGCGTTTGTATCTAGAGCAGGTGAAGATTAAGTGTGTGGGAAGGGTGACAGAAGAGACAGCAGAGCACTCTGGCTTATCTGTCACTATAGGCCTGTAGAGTTACTCTTGGAATCACGGCAGCAGCATGCCATGCAGTTTGTATGGGATGCTCCCTTTACTGTCACAGATGTCTGATGTGTGGAAATGTAACATGGGTGAAGCTGCAGAGACTTCCCATTGTCCTTGTAGTGGTTCTGAAGGAGAAATGGTGACTAAAGACTTTGCTACTGTACTTCCAGCTTGGCACTTGGTTCTGTTAGTGGCCATGCACGGCAGTGCCCACACCTCGGAGTGATCTGGGTGGATGCACATGCTGATATAAACACGCCTCTCACAACTCAGTCTGGAAGCCTCCATGGACAACCTCTCTCATTCCTCCTGAGGGAGCTTCAAGATAAAGTGAGTATCCTGATTGTAGTTATCCTACATAGCAAACTCAGAGCATTGTATCGATGATGTGAGGTACTTTCTTACCTGCTGCAAATGCAGACCTTTTCTATCAGAATACAAGGAAAAATATGTATTATTGTGTGTGTACATGTGCACATGCACACATGCATACAAGTGCCACAAACACATATAAACACAGATACAGGCACACTTAGAAACACAAATGAGGAAAAGCTTTCGTGTTTGCACCTTCGTGGGCTGCAGAGTGAGCCAGGGTTCCCACCTGCTGCACACAGCAGCTGACTGTGGTGCTGCTCCTGCCTCAGGAGCAGGGTTGTTGGTGAGGCTGGGCAATGGCAGCACTGCTACCAATGGAGCAGGAACCTCCCCCTGGCCCAGCCTGTGAGAGCCGAGCTGAGCTCACCTCCAGGAACAGCTGGTTCCTGCATACCTTGCATGCTGCTTCTGCTTAGTTTGGCTCTTCCATGTTTTGACAACCTTGGGGCCTGACAGGGGCTGTTCCTGCATAATCTCTCCTAACTGGCTGCTCTGGCATTGGCTCCACTGCAAATATTACAAATCAGAACAGCTGTAACTGCTTGCAGTGAGCTTTTAAAGAGAGAGCCTTTGTCTTGGAAAGAGGTCAAATAATCAAAGAGTGTTGTTTCCTGGGGCACATGGAATGAGCATGCCCCATTTGTGCTGCTGTCAAGATGCTAAACAGTGGGTTGACCTAAGGCCTACGTACCCTGCCTGGCTCAGCTGTGGGCTGTCACCCTCTACAGGGATCTGCAGCACCTGTGCAGTGAACAGCCGGGGCCTCTGCAGCAGGAACCGGGATACAACAATCTGCTTCTGCTGAAGCTTAGGCTGGAGAGTGGGAGCAGGATCAGTAACTGCATCTTGAGAATGGATGCTGGAGCTGCAGAAAACCTGACTGTTTTATTCTGGCACTCTGCATTGCTAGTTATTACTCTTAAATTTCTCATTTCTCTCTGATAAATGTGGAGATGCTGTGTTGCTGGAAATATGCCCTTTCCAAGCAAGAACAAGTATGTTTAAATCTGTATGACTACTGAAGATACCACTGCATCACTTTCTGTTAAGCATGGCAATACTGCAGTCATCTCATAAAGCTCTTCTGCTTTTTCTCCTGCAAATTCTTTTGAATGATTTCCATCCACAAGTCAATAGAATAACTTGGTGCTTTTACATACTTTACTCTTTCTAGTCATTCTTATGTGATCCCTCCAAACATGTTAGAATTCCCAAATTAATGCAAAGCTATTGGGGCTTTTTGGAACAGCCTCAGAACATGAAAAGGTTACTATAAAAGGTTATGGTATTTCTACTTTTTTTGTCCGTAAGTTAAAGGGGGTGATTTTTTTTTCTTTTTGACAACTGTACATACTTTCCCAGGAGACGTAAGAGAAAATGTTGTGAATTTTAGAGCTCACCTAAGGTGAACAGTTTATGGCTTGGTGGGAACAGAACAAAACCTAAGTTCTTTGATAGCTGAGGAAGGAGGAGATGTTGGTGTGCTGGGTTCCAGTTCCTGAGCAGCATAGAAAAGCAGTAATCTTTTTTAAACTTTTTTTTGTTTCATGCTAAAAGAATACTGTAAGCTTTCTGGGGTCAGTGGGGGAGCAGGCCTCTCTTGCCAGCAGCAGTAGCAAAGAAAAAATAAGATTAGGCTATGCTAAGTGACACTGGCATGGTGCTGGGTATGGGATCTTGTCCCAAGCCCACCTCAATTCCAGCAGTCAGGATGCCTGTGCAGAAGCAGCTGACACAAGGCCTGCCTGTGCAGATGCACTCACTCAGCAGGCTTTGCTTACCCTATTGTATTCCTGTTTAGAGGGGGGAAAACCAACACGAGTGCTGCTGGTACCACAAGGCTTCTACAACACTGTGAATTTTTTAAGAGTTCTTTAGCTGTAGTAGCAGAATGTGCCTTTGACAGTAGTTTTTCTGGCTATACCCCTCTGACTCTCTGGAGTGAACCATGATGTGTGCACAAGTGCACATGGCTGACCCTCTTACTCTCATCCAGGTCAGCAGTTGAGTTGACAACAGGACAAATTATTTATTATCCTTTCCTGACTGCTTCAGGGCTCCTGGAACCATCCAAACTCACAAGCTGCTATTAATACCTTCCCATGAGAATGCCTGCACCTCTGGCTCTACTGTCAGCCACTCCTTTTTCATTGTAACAAAGCAAAGAACCTGCCAAAGGCAGTTAATACATTTAATTTTATTTTACAAACAAAGAGCTGTAATTGAAATTGCAGTATTAAATCTACTGAATCATTGATACTAGAGAGTATCTGACAATATTATCATTACCATGCTCAGTTTATGGTGTGGTGATGGGTTTTGCAGAATTCATTTCTGAAACCGGAGTTATTTTTCCTAGTGGTCTCCAATTCATTTATCCCTCTTCTTAATTTATGACTGGAGAAGTTTCAGGTCATTGTCCTAGAGTAACAAATACTTTTATAATCTGTGCTAATTTAACCCAATGAAATGGGTAAAATGTAATGACATATAGCTATGGGTGTGTTAACCTTTAAAAACATTCAACTAACTAGAATATAATTAGTAACTGAGAAGTCTAAGAGGGAAACAAAACCTTCTAGCTGCTTGACAGCTGTGTTGGCTGTAGCCATTTTCAGAGCTGGGAGAAGAAGAGAAATTTGAGTTAATTTAAATCACTCTTAAAATCAGTAGATGTTACTAACTGCATGATTTTATAATTCCATACCATGACTATTTAATTACCAAAGCTGAAAATTGTGACCTCATCTTTCAGTTGCTGTCTTAGACCTACTCCAATTCTGCATTAAAAGCCAGCATGATGTAGCCCACTGTGGAGGCCCAACTTCTTCCCTGCTTTTTTCTCCTCTTTTCTTTTTTGTTTTTTTTCAACTTCCCACTTCGAATTTATCCATCTTTATTACTGTTTCTGTAAGTTTGCGTGATTTTGGTAGGTTTCCTAAAAACAGGTGCCTTGGTTTTCATTCTTCCACTTAAGCATCATGTACTGGCTAAGTTACAGAGCACTACCATTAAGTGCCCTGTGTAAGTGATCTACATCTGGGACTTTATCATTCCTCCTTACACTCACTGATGCAAATTACCTATTGCTTGTGGATTTGGGCTTTTATTCCTCCTCCTCTTCAAACTGGAAAATGTAGACGAATTAAAAGCTTCATCCATTAACATTCAACTCAGATAAAGTCGTATCACTTTACCTGAGTTGAACGTAGGAATGAAGGTAAGGACTGATTACATCAGCCAAACCTTCAAGTGCAGAAGTTTCTCTGTTTAGAGAGAGAGAAAGGATGTTATAAATCAATACAAAGTTTTCAGGGAAGCATTAAATAGTGTTTTGTTATATATATATATATATATATAAAATGTCATATGTCATTAACCTGACCTAATACCAAACCTTTGCTTGCAGGTACCACAACTTCCTGGCTTTTCCTGGCTAAAGCCCTGCCTTTCAGCATCTGATATTGTGTACATTGGTTTGAGGGATGTGGATCCTGCTGAGTAGTAAGTTGGTTCGGATTAACCAATTTTTGTAAAGGCTGAAATAATGAGCTTGAAATCATGTTCATAAGGGTTGCTAGATTTCAGCTTAAACCAGTAATGATTGTTTTAAATAAATTATTTTCACAGCTATATTTTGAAGAACTTTGAGATCCAGTATTTTTCCATGAGGGATATCGATCGCCTTGGAATTTGCAAAGTTATGGAAAGAACATTTGAACAACTGATGGGCAGGTAACAAACTATTATCTAATTTAAACTACTCTTGTTGAACGTCTACTTTCCTGAAATTTATTTAAGTGAAGGTCACTTGATGCAAGGCAGCCATACAGAACTGTGGCAGTGTCCAGTACATAGGAACATCTCAGCACTGGAACCATCTCAGAGTTTGGCAGATGGCTATGAGACAGGTTATATGACTCACTACAGTTGTGGCTCTGTTTCATACTATTTGGTTCTGTTAAGTAATTCTGCATTTTCTGCAGTTTGACAAGATGTTTGAACCAACTCAGAGTGCAGGATACACATTATACTTTTAAAAATACATACAGCAACTTGAATTGAGCTGTTGGTATGTGAGGTGGCATTTGATGGCTTCCTCCTTGGACAGGGCTCACAAACAATGTCCTGATGGTGGCTGCTACTGCCACTGTAGCTGGTAAAGTTCACTTTAACCACTCCCTTACTGCAGTTCACTACTACCACCTTTGCTACTCTTGTTCAAGTTTGGGGAACCAGGTCAGGGAGCAAATCAGGTCTAGGACCTGGGAGAGGGTCAGTTAGAAAGGGTAACCTCTCACCACAGGTTAGAACCTGTGTTGCATGCTACTGTTTTCTAAAGGTGTGCTCACCCTTCCTAGCTGCAGCTGTGCCAAGTAAAGAAGATGGTAATCCAGATGCTTCTCCCTACTGAGCATCTGCAGTAAGTTGGAAGTACGCAGTCTCCCACTTAAATAATTCATGTGAGTGACAAGCAGTGTCCAGTTTATTAAGCTGTCATCAACTGGCAGATGATATAGTAAGTAACTAACATTTTAGGTTTGAGATTATCCTTTACTACTTCATCAACTAGGCTACATGGCAGGGTTTGGAGACAGCCTTTAAGTATTGACCTGAAAAATGCTCATCTTGATGAGCTGTCAGTGAAATCCTTGAGCTCAGTGCTTCCTCCATCCTAGCTGCCATGCACTTTAGTGTTTCAGCCTTCACCCTGGCTTTCTGTACAAAAGGAGAAAAGGCTGGATTGTATCAGACACTTTTCTACATCACTGCACTAAGATGACAAATACCAGTTGAGATGGTTTGAACTAAAGTATTTATCTTCAACCAAATCCTCACTGAATAGATGCTCAGTGAGGCTAGAAAGACAAACTTCTGTTTTCCCAGTGTGTACTGGGGAGAGTTTTGAGCTATGAGATGTTTCAGAGTCCAAAGATATTTAGAAGGAACTTTTTTTTTTTTTTTTTTTTTTTTTTTAACTGCATATGAGACGTGGTTCAAGGAGCTTGATGCTACTTTGCTGATTAGCCTGGACAGTAAGAAATGCATGTGGAAAAAGTTTAAGGCTCTAAGATTGCTTTTCTTGTTTTATTCTGCCTCAGGAGACAGAGACCAATTCACCTGAGTTTTGACATTGATGCTTTTGATCCCTCACTGGCTCCAGCAACAGGGACTCCTGTTCTAGGTGGATTAACTTACAGAGAAGGCATGTACATCACAGAGGAAATACACAACACAGGTAGGAGCTGCCCAGCAGTATGGGGCTAAGCAAGGACAGGACAAACTACACAGAGCTCATACTGGTTATGTTTTTCCTGTGTAAATAGATAGTAAGTGCAGTCAAAGCAAAGATGCCTGCAAAGTCAATTTGACCTTCAGTAAGGGAAAAAGAAATCCTAGGGTTGGGCAATTCCCTTGGTATTGGAAGCAGCTTAACCATCAACGACTTCAACTTAGCAAAAGAAAATAAAATACACAGTATGTTAACAACTAATGTCAAAAATGTGTAAAACTGTTCCCTAATCCTCAACACGTGAGGAAAGATGTTAAAATGGGCATCTGGAATACAAAAATGGGTGCAATCTTAAATAGTTTGAAGTTCCATTCTAGGTTTCAAGGCTAACAAATCAAGCTTTCATAAAATATACTGCAGTTGATTCAATATATGAGGACTTTTCATCTTATTACCACTGAGTTTTTATTTAATATGTTTAAACAATATTATTTCTAGTAAAAGAAGGTTAAAAAAAATCCCAACCAGACAATAGTCAATAAATTCATGAATAGGATGGCAAAAGAATATGAGGTGAGACTGTTTTATATCCCCTCATTTTTGGACTGGGAGAAAAAAACATTCCTCTCATAAATGTGTATGGAACATCAAATGTTTTTACTGAACGCTGAAAGCATGAATGAGTGAGGTAGTGATGATGTAAGAAAGAACCAAATTAAAAACACGAATTTGCATCTGAGAACAATAACCTCATCCTTCACTTGAGAGCCAATCTTACTTGTCTAAGGGGTAGAGTAGGTCACAAACCCAAATACCAGACTTGCTGCAATGAATAAAAGGCTGCAAACAAAACTTTGCAAAAGACTGTACCCTTTGTCAGAGTAACAAAGCTGTAAATCATTTTCACAGGAATGCTTTCAGCTGTAGACATGGTTGAAGTCAATCCACTGCTTGGAGCTTCTCAAGAGGCAGTGAAAGCAACTGCTCGCCTTGCAGTCGATGTGATAGCAACATGCTTTGGGCAGACAAGGGAAGGAGCACACATCGCTTTTGATGAACTCCCAACACCCAGCTCTCCAGATGAATCTGACAGTGAAGAGCAAGTGAGGATTTAGGAACCCAAAGTGTTGGGTAGATTGGACATTACAGAGCTCTGCTGAGGCACTTGAGTGGATAGATTGTCAACACTTGGCAAATACTGTTAACTTCTCAATTTTTAAATGAACTAGCTTTTCCATTGATCAGTGGCTACTTTATTACATACCAAGATTTATTCATTTAGTTAAGTATATACAAAATGAGACAATAAAATATTTATTACCTTCTTATTAATCTTACCAGGAGTTCAAGCCTGTTTCTTTTTACTCCCATCCTCTGTCTTTCAAGTGTCAGTACAGTTTCAGTTGAATGTGCTGTCTCATGACTCAGTTCAACCCTCAGACAGTCAAAGGGAGCAGACAGCCCATCCTGTTCCTCATCAGTGGAAAAGTTCATCTTGGTCCTGAAGGTTCATTTCTTGCGAAAGAACTTGAAGTAGACTACACCTCCTAGGATGGCCAGTTCCAGGATGATGATAATTGACAGCAACAACTTATTAGTGGTTACTCTGGAGTTAAAAAACAAAAATCCAAGTTTGTTTTTATTTTCACCTTGTTTATGAAAGCAGATTGTAGATCCAGATCACCATCTTACCTTCCCAGTTTGAGCAAGACCACACTGTGCTTTTCAAATAGTTCTTAACAAGCAGAAAGGGCCAAACTCAGTAGTTCACTACTCATGTTTTCCTGGAAATTCTGTTTAAATCTCCTATTTTAGTTCTGTTCCTCTTCCCCTGTCCCACAGAAGGCAGATCATTGCTCTATACATGCCTACTCCTTCAGTTAAGCAAAGACGAAAACAATACTTGAAGTCCTGTGCTAAAAAACCCTCATTGTGGTGCTTTTACTTGGAATTACATGGTTGAAGGAAAACTAAAATCTCAAAATAATCATGTACTTTTACTAGTGAAAACTAGACAGTTATCACAACTTCCTTTAGCAATGGGCATAAAGGAAGGGTTGTTAGGAGATAAGTACCTACTGGGAATACAATCTGTGAACTGAGTTTTTAAGGCTCATTAAACAATATAGCTAAACTGCAAATCCCCTTAAGAAGCCAAGGCTTTAGTCATCAAAACAGTGTAGGGTCAGGCTCAGACTGTCTCATGGGCCAGCCTAGGACTAACTGCTCTAGGGCTCCTGTGTGGGCTAAACAGATTTGTCTGTGTCATCAGGCATCTAACTCGCCCAGTGCTGCCGTAATTTATGGCCCAGCTTTTTCCAGCCTGAATGGGTTGCATCTGAAGGCACCATTAGCAATTCACTGTAACTTGCTTCTGTCCTCACCATGGTTGGGATGGTTAAAGACCCCACACCCTCCTGACCGAACAGCACACATTCAGTGGTGTTCAATGCCTGTATTCCATTAAGCCTGTATTCCATTATCAGAGAGGGAAACACACAAATTAGCATCTGCATGTGGGCACACATTCTGTTTATGCATTCCCTAAAACCTCCCTGCACTCCCAGCTGATACTCCTTTTTCTCCACTACATCCAGAGGCACCAATACCACGGGCTGCTGTCAGTCACACCACTCACCTCCTGGACATGGAACGTAGAATCTTGCGACTTTTGCTCAAGTTCTCACTTGTATTCACCAACTGAAGAGAGACAGAAGTTACTTTTCAGTTAAACAAGCACACATCAACTCTGGGAAGATGCATGTGAAAGCAGCTGGTGTTGAAATGTAATTAATTACGGGACCAAGGATGACCATGTACTCTCAAAATTGAGAGACAACATTGTTTTCTACCCACAATACCAGCTGGAAGCATTGCCTCTTTTCTGAGGAGAAATTAAGACTTTTGTGTATACTTTCCCTTAGATACATACAAAGATACGCAATTTGAGACCACTTTCTGCCTCTTTAATTAATATACAAATACCAGAAAGTTGATATTAGCTTCTTTCATTAAATTTCATTTCATTATTCTACTTGTTAACACCAGAAGAAAGTCATACTGACGTGTTCACCCCAATGCATATCAAACAGTTTGAAATGCTGCTCAAGTTCCAGCAAAGAAAGAACTGTGTTGCATTGACAAGTCTAAGTGACCCAGTGGGTACAAGATCTGAGCTGCTAGTGGATAATCCATTTCAGCTTTGTATTGCTTAGAAATGAACTGTCCAGTATACCCAGTCAACTATTAAGCATGTAATGAAGTGAGGTTAAAGACAACTAAAAAAGGTGTTGCTTCACAGACACAATTCATGATGCATGGCCACTGGTCTCCAGGTAAGATTTCACCATTAGAACTGAAGGGTAAGGCAGGTCACTTACATCAGACACCTGCCTGCACAATTCCTCTGTAGTTTAAAATACTGCCCTCAACTGCAAAACTGCTTGTATGTTACTTTGCACTGAGATGGACTGGACAAAGCTCGGAAGAAAACTATCGAGTCCATTCTAAGCTTAGTGGATTTCCAACCTTCACTATGAAAGAGCAAGAAAGAAGAAAGTCTGCTTCCAATTGGAATGTGTGGTTCACACAATTCCTCAATTCTTTGCCTAAGAGGCTCACAATAGAAGTCACAGACACAGTTTAGTGATGTACACAGCAGTGATGGGTTAATGGACTGAATGATCTTTGAGGCCTTTTCCAACCTAAACAATTCTATGCTTCTCTGAACGATCTGTTGAGAGACTGTGACACCTGAAGGACTATCATACTTTTTATTAGATAAAGGACAAAAACTATACCTACAAATCTTAAGATCAATTTCCTTTCCTGCTTTCTAACCCAAATTTGGGAACAGGACAAATCAAATTCTGACTGAAATCACGGAACTACTTACATGAAAAAGCTACAGGCTTTGTTGCAATCAGTAGAGAGAACTCCCAAGAGCACGGGTATGCTTTTTGTTTTGGCTGAGTGTACTTATTTGCCAAACTCAGTGTCCCCTGAAGTCATTCACCTAAAAGCTTTATACTCATGATCCCTTGCACACACACACACACACACTCCCATCAGTTTGTTACTTCAAAAATCAAATTGTCAGTTTTGCATATGTGTGTACACAAAACAAGTGAACTAGTTTTTGAAGCTTTCACAGTAGAAGCAGAGCTTCTTGAACCAAAGATGAGGAACAGACATCTTGTCTGACAACATTTTCTCCCTCCCTGCAAATATTGGAAAGCTAGTAATTAATTACTCTTCTACTAAAATTAATTTCATTACAAAAGCTTGCTAACTGCTTCCAAAATCTCAACTTTTACTAGTAAGCTAATGACGGGCAACTCCTTAGCAATTTTCTAATCTGTAACATTTTTAGTAATGCTGTTTTTTCTAGCAGGTCTGTAGGTCTAATCTCCACTCTTGCACAGACACAGCAGCAGACATTTGACCACCATGCTTTCGACCCTTCTGCAGTAATTATTTTCCTTTTATGAGAACAGTATAGAAATGTGGCAGCCTGGATTTGGTCTGTAGAAATATCCAATCGGATTATGATGCCTAGGGAGGTCCCTGGGAATAACTACTGACATACAGTTCCCACTAAAATAACATCAGATTGTTTCAAAGCAATGCCCAGTTTCCTGCTTACCCTGCTCTTGGTGCGTTCCAGCTGCTCCCGCTGCTCCCCAAGTTCTTCAATTATATCTGTGCCAATCTGATCAGTCTCAGCAGCAATTCGGTGCGAGCGCTCGATGCTCTCGCTGGCTCGGTTCAGACTGTCTGTGCCCTGGAGAAGCAGCACCCTCTGTGACTGCAGATTAGTCTGAAAAATAATGTATGCTTAACTATTAAGCACAAAGACAGAAGTATTAGGCTTCTGACATATTAAAAAGTTAGAATGTGACTCCATAGGCCATCCATTTCTATTAGCTGTACATACTTCTTATGTGAACTGATGCAGCCAAGTTAATTTCAGCTGAGCCTTGTTTACCTTTTAAGATTATGGTTAAATCTGGTTAAATCTCAAAAAATCTCAAAATCTCAAAAAAGTATACAGCACTAAAGAGTTAAACAGTTCTAAAAAACTGTCTTTGTAACACTTTACTTTTCCATCAAAGAACATTTACATGAAAATAGTATCTTTCTTTTCCAGATGCTAACTTTTACTCCCATTCACATCTAAAGTCAGCCTTATTTGTGACTCCACAGTTGGTTGCTAGGGAGATCATTAAGAGTTTACAGTCAAAAGGATTAGGAACAAACAGCACTAACAGATGGACTGCTAAGTAACAAAGATCCTCTTTTCATGCCAGTAGCCTGGGCTAGAGGATAAGGAATGTTTGCTGACCTTGGGGTCAGAAGGTAGCTCAAAATGAAGTGTTTTCTTAAGCTTCAGAAAGTCTAATCTATCATCCTGCTCTCAGGTTTTAGAGTAATCAGTCAAGAGGAATCAAATGCAAAAATTTCCCAAGCTACAGCAGAAGGAAACACTAAGCAAAGAGCCTCCCTCAAACCTTCCTTATCTAAGGCAGAAAAATGAAAAGCCTCCCTCTGTGAACTTTCTGTAGAGATGACAGCACTTTGAAGACAAGGAGATTCAGCCACACTAGCTCAGATATCTCTAAGCCTATCTGGTAAACAAGAAATTGGTGTACTTTTTGCATTGTAGCAGCAGAACCATAGTGAAAAAAAGTGCTAGAGGATAAATTCTTATATTTTCTTGAAATTATTTACACTAAGATCGCTTAAAAGATAATTCTACCAAAGAACCTACACAATGCATGATTCACACTTTGCTAGTTTTGGAGATTAGAACTAGGTAAGTTAACCTTTTTTTTCATTTAGGAGCATCACTTTTGTGTTTTTACTTCTGTAGGGGAATGATTAAATGAAGAGTTTTGCTACAGAATGTTGTGCAACTTACTAACTGCATGGCTTTCAAGGAGTTCCATTTTGATTACATTCCTATCTTTGTTTTACAACAGAAAAGCTCTCCTCTGAGTTCCAGATGTTCTTTCTACTCCCTGAGATATTCATGTTACATGCAGAAAGATATACAGGGAGTTAGAAAGCACAGAGGTGGTTTAAAAGTAGAAACACTGTAAACAATGCATCTGCGATACTGCTTTTAAACAATCACAGCAAAGTTAAATAAAATTTACATCTAATCCTCACACTCTGTTCATTTTCTGTGGCGAAGATTCCATATTTTGTATCGCCTTGGTTTCCACGGCCCAATCCCAAATCTGTGCTTCTCATCTCTCTCTGGAACATGGACAGGTCTCTTCTGTATGCTCGTATTTTGCTCATCATTTGGTTGCGGAAAGGCACAGGAGCGTACTTCAGTTCTTCCTCCATCTCCCGCAGCTTTAACAAAAGAAAGCATGTTTATTCTTTAAGGCACCAAATCTATTCTTAGCAGCAGCCATACTCAAAACTCAGCACCAGATGAAGGGATTCACATGTTTGTATGGGACTGGCTGAGTGGGATAGCCCCAAACCCCACACCCCATCTACTATTGAGTACACCACATTACCCAATGCTGTTAAGCCCACATGGATTTTTCAGATACACAATGCCTCAATAAAAACAAAATTCCCAAGCTTGATTTTTTTTCCCTGAAACACCACTCTAAATGTCAAAATTTGCAATTCTCACTTTCTTTTAGTTTAAGCATTTATAGGATGGGTATCAGCTTTCTATCATATCTGTGCAACAGAGACAAAATCATAGGATGGTTTGGGTTAGAAGAGACCTTAAAAACCACCTTCTTCTAACACCTCTGCCATGGGCAAGGACACCTTCCACTAGACCAGGTTGCTCAGTGCCACATCTAACTTGTCCTTGAACACTTCCAGGGATGGGGCATCCACAGCTTCCCTGGCAACCTGTGCCAGTGCCTCACCAGCCTCACAGTAGAGTTTCTTCCTAATACCCAATCTAAATGGACCCTTTGTCATCAGCCCTTGTCCTGTCACTACACGCCCTTGTTCAAAGTCCCTCTCCAGCTCTCTTACACCCCCTTTTGGTACTGAAAGGCTGCAAAAAGGTCACCCCAAAGCCTCCTCTTCCACAGGCTGAGCAATCCCAATTGTCTCAGTCTTTCCTCATACGAGAGGTGCTCCATCCCTCTAATCTTGGTGCCCCTCCCCTGGGCTCACTCTGCCAGGTCCATGTCCTTCCTGTGCTGGGACCCCAGAGCTGGATGCAGCACTGCAGGTGGGGTCTCACCAGAGCAGAGCAGAGGGGCAGAATCCCCTCCCTCTCCCTGCTGCCCACGCTGCTCTGGATGCAGCCCAGGACACCATTGGCTCTCTGGGCTGGGAGTGCACACGGCTGGGTCGTGTCCAGCCTCTCACCCAGCAGCCCCCCAAGTCCTTCTGGGCAGAGCTGCTCTCGATGTGTTCATCCCCAGCCTGTGTTGGAATCAGGGGTTACCCTGAACCAGTCAAAGGACCTTGCACTTGGTCTTTTTAAACCTCATGAGATTCCCATGGCACACTTCTTGAGCTTGTCCAGGTCCCTCTGGATGACATCCCATTCTTCAGGTGTGGCAACTGCACCCTCAGCTGGGTGTTATCTGCAAACCTGCTGAGGGTGCACTCGATCCCACTATGTCATTAATGAAGATACTAAATAACCCTGGTCCCAGTATGGACCCCAAGGGACGCTGCTTGTCCCTGATGTCTGTCAGGACTCTGAGCTGTTGACCACCACCCCCTGGCTGTGACCATCCAACCAATTCCTTATCCACCTAACGGTCCACCCATCAAGGCCATGTCTCGGCAGTTCAGAGAGAAGGATGCTGGGGAGGACCATGTCAAAGGCTGTACAGAAGCCCAGATAAATGACGCTTGCGCCCTTCCCTTGTGCACTGGAGTTACTCCATCACAGAAGGCCACTGGGTTGGTCAGGCAGGACTTGTCCTTGTTGAAGCTGTGCTGGCTTTCCCAAACCTTCCCTCCCTGTCCTTCATGTGCCTTCCAGGAGGATCTGTTCCATGACCTTCCCAGGCACAGAGGTGAGGCTGACAGGTCAGTAATTCCCAGGGTCCTTCTTTCTACCTTTTTAAAGATGGATACAGTGTTTTCCCTTTTCCAGTCACCTGGGACTTCACCTGACTGTTACGACTTGTTCAAATGCCATGGACAGTGGCTTAGCAGCTACATCAGCCAGTTCCCTCAGGACTCTGGGATGCATCTCATCAGGTCCCATAGACTTATGTATGTTCAGGTTTCTCATGTGGTCATGAACCTGGTCATCCCCTAAAGGAAGGAATTTGCTCCCACAGTCCTCGCATGGCAGTCCACTCACTCGAGAGATGTGGGAAGAGAGGTTACCATGGAAGATTGAGGTAAACAAGTTGTTGAGTACTTCAGCCTTCTCCTCATTCAGATCTGTTGCACAGGTAGGCACACCACTGAATCCACACTCTGAACATCCAGGCTTGGCAACTGGAGTTACAATTTGCAAGCCCTGAGATTCTGAATGCATGAATCTTCACATCACCTTCTAGTGACAGTTGTAACAAATTCACAATGTGTAAAGCTGTATGCCAACATGAGCTCTCTCACAGTATGAGCTCACAATTCCCATACATCACCTAGAGATACCTGTCAATAAACCCCAGTAAAGTAGGGGAATAGACCACCATGTTCAGCTGTGACTAAAAAACAACCTAACAAATTGCACATTGAAATATGAAAAGAATGCTCAATCCATAATGTCTTGTTTTAAAAGACAAGTCACATGGCTTTTTTGGTACTGTTCCTTATCACCTGCTGTCCAGGAAGCCTATACCACATTACAGAAAGATCAGACAGGCTAAGACCAACATGAAAAAAGACAGTAGGACAATAAAAAAACCTCAAGCAGCAGATTCTCTACATGCCTGCCCTAAAACCTCTAACAATTTTAATTGCACCTCCACCACTCTACTTTTTTCAACAAAGTGAAGGCAGTATCAAAACTAAGCACTCAAAACCCCCTCAAAACACACATAAGAGTATTTGTCTATATTTATGCATTTATACAAGTATACTCAACAGTCTTGACAAACACAGACACGCCTATCAGATTAGTTATCAAACAGTAACAAAATTAAACACCTGCCTGCCAGAATAGGATTCATAGAAAAGTAACATTTGTTAGTACTGTCCTTTTTAAGGCAGCAGTATTTCAACCATCAGGAAGGGTGGAAGCCTCACACTCACCGTCTCATTAGCTTCACGCTGCTTCTCATCAAATTCTCGAACCAGTTTTTTCTTCTCCTCTGAAAAAGTAAAAGCAGTATGTCAGATAATCTACAGAGAAATGACAACAGAACTCCAACTCAATCCATTAAAAACAAGGAAGCTGCCACAGACTGCTGGTTGCAGAACACCGTGTCAAAATTTATCTCCAATGGGAACAGCTTGTTCTTATGACAACTTTTCAGAAGGGAGTGGGGCAAGAGAGCAGAAACCATTCTTCCAAATGCTAAACACTGCCAAGAAGTAAATAGACAAAAGAAGTAATTTTTCAAGTATTTTTCTGACCTACTGTCCTTCAGTGTCCACTGACAGAATTGCATGGTGAAAAACATTTAGTGTGGAAGAACAGCAAAGAAGACGCATTGGTAAACAGCTCATAAATTTTTTTTTTTTTCAAACACTTGGCAAGATTACTGAAATTGAAACTGTAGTTTGGATTTGAACAGAACATCAGGTCCATCTACATTTTCAAGTGAGCCCTGAAGTTCCTGGTAGATCTGGCAGTACGCATTCCTGTGGTCATAAAGGACTTAAGTACACGGGATAAGCGTTATCCAGAGTTCTCTGAGATAAAAGATGCCACCAAGGTATCACCTCAGGTTCACAGACTAAAGCCCAAATGCTTCCCTCTTCTGGAACGACATGAGTTCTTTGAATCAGCCAACAACACCAGACACTTCAGTTATTTGAGACAGTCATTTCCTCAGATCTGTGTACCTATGGCTTTGGAGACCAAAGAATGGGTTTCACTGCTGTTACTCTATTTTTAAACAAAACCTTAAGGCATTTATTTTTCATGTGTTAAAAACTATATCTCTCTAACATCCACCATTGATAGAAGTCTAAATCTGAAACTTTCCTTATCTCAACTGAGCAAAAAAAAAGCACTGATGATGTACACTAGAGGACTGTGGTGGAGTACTGCAAACAAAAACAAATTCTATCAGAAATCTGATAAATATGCACCTAGCCTAATTCATCTCTCTCAAAAGAGTATAATTCAGTCTTTAATAAAATTCTGGGCAGCAGAAAATGTAGATTGTCATCTTGGTAAAACTCCTCCACTTTGATTAAAGACAAAATTACATACAACATTATAAAAATGTCATTACAGTAAAAAAACTCACTTGATAATGCCTTTTGGTAAGCACAGTCCTCTGTAAAAGAAGTAGCTTTTAACCACTGAGGTCTCAACAGAAAATAGGAAAAAATCTGAAGTGTTCAAAAGCTTGGTATATAGCTCCTCTTACATACACAACATGCCTAAGATGTAGGCTTTCCTTCTCAGTTCACATTCAGATTAAGCCCAGAAGTCGAACTGTAGAGAACTTAAGACAGAACTAAAACCCATCATCTAAGTAGTAGCTGTGGTCTCATGTAGCACATGGAATTATTACAGACTAAGCTACATCATGACTGTTAACATATTACACATCAGCTGGTACCAGGAAATGCAATTTCACATCCCAATTCATTCAGGAGGAAATGCTGACTTATGAGGTTCCTAAATACACTCTCCTCAACTTCCTCCATGATTTGCTACCATATACAGTTGTGCTGATGCCATTGTTTGTGTTGCTGGGTGAAATCATGGACATGAACCGTGGAAAAACAGCCTCTGGAAGTCAGTAATTTGTTTCACACAGGTCATTTCACTATCTGATTCAAGCAGTGCCCTCTTAAACCCACTGCTGTCTCAAACTCATGGAAACCCATCACAGATCTGGAAAAGCAGCATTTCCCTGCTTTGTTTCCCCTGTGTGGACTAAGAAGATGCTGCACTTATAAGCATGCAGCCAAAGAAATGCCAGCTTCCAAAAGGCATAGAATCATGCAATGGTTTAGGTAAGCCAAGCAGCAGCAGCTTGAGACCTTTCTGTCTACAGGCCAACAAGAAATCCAGCAATGTGGCTTGAAAACGTTCTACTGGATCTGTCCAGTATCCAGAAATGCCAAAATACACTGAGCAGTTCAGCTGGCGTCGCTCTGCACTGAACGCGCCGCAAAGCACATGGACAGAAGTTCCAAAATGCAGCAGAGGTGCCTGCGCCAGGGCAGCGCTACCCACATGCTCATCCACATCTGACTGACTTATTTCCAATCAGTGAGAAAGAGATTCAGTTGGAAAGTACAGCTGAATTCATTTAGAGGAAAATACATGATTTGAAACTTATCCAGGCTGTTTCCCCTTCTTACAAATTTGGAAGGGGAAAAAAAGAGTGTTTCTAAAGTTAGGGATCTGTCATCTTGTTTATATAGAGTGAAACAGCATTTCCAAACCTCTGCCCCTCAAAGATGTCCCAAGGACTACAGATTCTGTGTTGCTTTTGGAGCACATAAATCACCTTAGAAGAGTATTCCAAGGTATATTTTATCACCTCCTGAACATTTCAGGATCAGATTACTCAACAAATAAAGATATACTCCCCTCCTCATAAGTACAAGAAGGAAATAAAGCACATTAAGAGAATGGAATGACTCTACCAAATAGACAAATTCCTAAATCTTAAACTCTCTTAGAAACACTTTCAAACAAATACTACCATGACTTTTGCAGCAAAAAAAACAAAGAACAGAACAGTTGTATTAAAATTTCTTAGCATGTCTAAAATTCAGTTTATAATTATCTGCAATCTGTTGAAAAAATCCCAAGTATTGCAAAAACGATTGCCTGTAAATACTCCCTTTAAGCCCATGGCTCAGAATTCATTACTCATGACTACCCCAGTTTCAAGGAGACATGACAGTTTTACTTCACCAAGAAACTGATCATGCTCATTTCTATAGGAAAATAAGTATTTCTACCAGAAAGGATATTGCTTATTTTATGCTTTTTATCCTTGTTGACCACTAGTGGAATTAAGTCAGGTTTGCAAGTTGTCATTTGTGGGTTTCAACACCTTTCTTGTACCAAACTTGCTGGAAATGCAGATGACAAGGACTGTGACCCTGAATTTAACTCATTATTAAACAGAAATCCAGGTAAGAAATGGGACGTTAAGCTTTTCATACTCTGTGTTATCTAGCACAGACTGGTATACTCTGAACAAACTGTTTTTATGATTTTACACAAAACTGATCAATTGTGGGAGAATGACACTATGGCAGAACATGGCTGACAGCCCTGGCCCATCACTGGGGTACAAAACCTGAGCTGAGCTACAGCAGCTCATGACAGTCGTGGATTACGTTTCTCATAGGAAACAACAATGACATTGGCAAAATTCTCCGTGTCAGATTGTTTCCCTTCCTGGTTCTCAGAACACTGCCAAGTATCAAGGACAGAAGCACAAATCCTTATAGAGGAGTGTTCTGTCAGAGCATTTTACCCACTGGTGTGGTATAAAGAATACCAGTAAAATCAGGTTGTGCTTCTAATACAACTTAGCGTGGCTAGATAGATAGGTTTTCTCTATTTTGTGAGTACACAGTGCACAAAACATGCTTTTAAAACAGTCATTTAAAATGCAAACCTTCTCCAACAAACCCACAGATGCTTCTGGGCAGTTCTGACAATAAAAACTGCTTTTAATTCTGCCAGTGAGGTTTTAAATGTGAATCCAACATAGACAAATTTTAAAAAGGGGCGGAAAACCCCAAGGCACAGCATGTGTTACAGAACACCAGAACCAGTTAGGCTGGAAAAGACCTCTGCAGTCATCGAGTCCAATCTATGACCTTACACCACCTTGTCAACTAGACCATGGCACTGAGTGCCACCTCCAGTCCTTCCTTAAACACCTCCATGGAGGCAGACTCCACCACCTCCCTGGGCAGCTCATTCCAACGTCAAATCACCCCTTCTGTGAAGAAATTCTTCCTAATGACCAACTTTAATCTCCCCTGGTGCAGCTGAAGACTGTGTCCTCTTGTCCTGTCACTGGCTGCTAGGGAGAAGAGGCCGACCCCAACCTGGCTGCAGCCTCCTTTCAGGTAGTTGTGAAAAGTGAGAAAGTCACCCCGAGCCTCCTGTCCTCCAAGCTAAACTCCAGTTCAAACAGAAACAGCATGAAATAACACCCAAATAACAACTCCTCCTCAGAGACTGATGCTCTGAGCCGAGCACAGCAGTGCTTGCCTATAGAGCTGAAATTTACCAGAGCAGAAGAGCTCCAGGGGAGTGAAGCTACACACCTGCAAAGCCACCAGGACATAGCAGCAGCTGAAAATAACACACAGCAAAGCCACCTTCCAGCAGATGTCTAGCGCAAGCGACGTCCCGAATCCCCACAACTGCAAAGCGCCCCACAAACCGGGTGTCCTGAGCGGACACTGCCCTCCCGGCTGCTCAAACACACGCCTGTCTAATGAGAAGCACCCGAACACTCCTGACACGGCCCCGCAGCGGGCGGGGTAGCTCCGGCCGGCGGGACCGCGGCCCCGCCCATGCCCTCCCCCCGGCCCCAAGAGACGTCCGCCCCGCCTCACCGGCCGCGCTACCCCGCAGCCGCTCGGGGACGCCCCGCAGGTGTCCGTGCAGGCCGCGGAAGATCTCGTGCAGCCGCTCCAGGTGCTCCGAAGACGCGGACCCGCGGCCCGCCATGGCCCCACAACCCCCGCGCCCTCGGCCCCGCCCCGGCCCGGCCGGCGCTTCCGCCGCCGGGGCCGCCTCGCGCACTGCCTGCTGGGAGCTGTAGTCCCGGGAAGGCGGCCGTGCCCGCACCGTGCGGGGGCTCTCGTCCGCCGCCGCCACGGAGCGCCCCGGACCGGCAGCGCCAGTGCGGCCCCGGGGCTCCCCGGTACCGGCGGGACCCGCCGCCGCAGCCGCCACCGCGCTGCTCCCAGGCCTCGGCGCCTGCCCGCATTATTGCATGCGCCTTGCCAGGGTTACTGACATGAACCTCGGCGTGGGGTTGTGAAAACGTGTTTCAAATGCCACTGCCGACAGCCGCCGCTGCGCTGTCTCTGCAAACATTTCTCGGCTCCTTAACTGCGGAATGCGGTTCCAGGATGTTCCGAAGGACCGAGATCGGAGCCGTGCTCTGCCCGGGGTAAAAAGCAGCGGGCTGCTGGCGTGAAGCCGGCCGGCCACTCGCTGCCCGTGGGTACTCCCGACGCGGGTGGGGGGCACTCCCGCGGCAGGGAGCGGGGCCTGTTGGGCGTCCGGCGCCAGAGGACTCGGGGGCAGCTGGCGCGACAAGCTCAGGAGATCGCCCCGGCCCGGGCGACGAAACGCCGCGTGCAGTGCACGGCACCGGACACCGGGCGCCGCAAGCGGCGTGGCCCGAAGCGAGGGTGGCCCGGGAGTGGAGGTGTGGCCCGTATAGTTGTGGGCGGGAGAGGCCGCGGGGCGGGGCCGGCGCAGGGGGAGGCGGGGCCGGTGCAGGGGGAGGCGGAGCCAAAAGGGCGGGGCGCGGCGAGGACCGCGGGTTGCTGGGCGCCGGCAGTGCGTGTGAGCCGGGCGGTAGCGATGCTCAACTGCTGGGAAGCCGCGCTGGGCGCCGCCGTATCCGTCCCCGTCTTCCTTTTCGTGGCAGCGCCCTACATCAGGTGCGTCTTACCGAGCGCGGCCCCGGCCCTTCGCGTATGTTCGGCCCCGCGGAGCGGCGGCTGTTGGGGCGCGGAGTCAGTGCGTGTGTGTGTGTGTGTTTGTGTGTGTGTGTATGTGGCGGGAGCGCAAACAGCGGGAATCCCGTTCTACAGCCCGCGCTGGGGTCAGGAGTTATTCAGACCTCCCCAGCTGCAGCGCCCCGGTAACACTGACGCGCTGCCGGGGCTCGCTCAGCGCTGGCACCTCCCGCCGCCTCTGACCGCCCGAGGCGCTCCCCGGGCTGTCCCGGCACCGGCGCGCTCGCGGAGGAGCGGCAGGGGGCGGGCCCCGCGTTCTCCTCAGGGCGCCGCGGCGCAGCCCATTGGCCAAAAGGCGCCGGAGCGCGCGGCCGCAGCCAATGGGAGCCGTGGCTCCACTTGACGCACGGGTAGGACGGGGCCCGGGGGCGGGGCCGCGCTCCGGAAAGCGCGGGGGATTCGGGGGTGCGTTCGCGGCGTCCCGGTCACGACACGGTCTGACCAGCCGCTTCATGTGAGGACGCCCGTGACTCCCCGGGGCCCAGGGCGCAGCGGTGAGCCCGAGTGTTGATGCGAACCCCCAGGTTCTGGGTGCTCAGCCCCGGCCCGAGCCCCCTAAGGAGGCAGAGGTGACTGGTACCTCCCCTCTTGCAGGAGGTATGTCGCTGGAGGACGGTGTAAGTCAACAGCAAGGCTGGAGGGGAAGGTGGTGATAATCACAGGAGCCAACACAGGCATCGGGAAGGAGACTGCCAGAGACCTCGCGCAAAGAGGCAAGTACAGTCTTCGTCAGCAGCCGGGGTGGCTGTGCCTTCTGCCAGTAGTCCCTTTTCTGGACCTAAGGAAGGCGTGTTGTACGCTTACATTGAAGTAAACTGGATCCCAGAGTTACTGCAGATGAGCCCAAGTACTGTTCCTTCAGAGGCTGTAACCACTGAGGTGCAAGTTCCCAGTTCCTCAACTGTTTTCATTGCTTGGACTCCAAAAATGTGCCTTGGGGACATAAAATGCTTTGCACTGCAACTGATTCAAGAGGACTGGGGAAGTTCCTCTGTTCTACTTGTATGAAGCTAGGAAATGCCATAGGTCCACCACGGTGTGCTTTAGTTATTCATGTTTCAAGCTAATTTGATGTCAGTGTTATTTGGGTAACCGGTAAGAAGATTAAACTACCTGTTCACAATCCATTTAGAAATTACTCTGGCTGGAATCCATCACCTTTATGTGCTCCTGGTTGACATTCCCATTACAGAGGCAGATATAACCCTATCATACCAGTGTTGTTGTATGCACTCCTGACTTAGGAGAACCTGGACAGAGGCACTTAAGATGTGTGTTTGCCTGGTCTGAAAGCATCTTTCAGCTGGATTGTCGCTCACAATGGAGTGGGAAAGGCTTTGTCCTTCCAGCCACTCCCCTCACTCATGCTAGTTCCCTAAAGAAACAATATATTGTTTGTAATTGCTGTGCATGGCCAGCCTGCTTGTCGTAGCCTTGATCATCCAGTGTGCTCCAGTGATCTCAGTTTCTGTTCCTGTTGTTCCCCCCGCCCTCCTTGCAGGTGCAAGGGTAATTATTGCCTCCAGAGACATAGCAAAGGGAGAAGCTGCAGCGAGTGAAATCCGAGCTGAGACGGGGAACCAGCAAGTCATTGTGAAAAAACTGGACTTGGCTGATACGAAGTCCATCCGGGAGTTTGCTGAGAATTTTCTAGCAGGTACAGTCTCTAGATTCTCCTTTGTAGTGAGAATATTTTACCAAGGACTGCTGTCTGCTCTTCTAACCATTGCCAAATCCCTGCCCTGCTCATCTCCGTACCTGTTGGGTACTGTGGTTCTCAGCAGGGGCTGGTCAGAGGCCATGAGCTAGTTTGTGGTATCCATTTTATTAAGGTGATGTGGCTGCAAGTCAGATAGCAAGGGATGACTTGTGCCACCTTCTTGTCTGCATTTTCTGTTTCCTTGTTTTAAGGATGGCTGTTGTTTCTTGCAGAGGAGAAGGAACTCCATATTCTCATTAATAATGCTGGGGTAATGTTATGCCCTTACTCCAAGACTGCTGATGGCTTTGAGATGCATCTGGGAGTAAATCATCTTGGTAAGGCCAGTGGAATCATGTTTGCACTCAATATGGAATCATAGACTGGTACAATGGTTTGTGTTGGAATTGCCCTTAAAGATCATCTTCTTCTAACATCAATATCTGTTGCAAAATGCCAAAGGAAAATCCTTCTTTCAGATTTTCTCTTCCTCATTCTGCCTTTTTCGGGAAGGATGGAGGGCCTGAGTCAGAGTTCTGGAGATGCAATGCAGTGTACTTGCTTATTGTGGATCCAGCTTAAGTATCTGTATATATTATGTGGGACATTTTGAAATGTATGACAGCTCTAGCTTTTTGAAGATGAGGAGCAGAACTTGAAGGCCCCAAAAAAGTGTAGCTGTTAATTCAGGGGAAATTAACAAAAATTTTCTTTTTCCTGGACTTGAAATGAGGGCAGCAGTAAGATACCACATAAAAGCAAGCAGGGGAACCCTTCCTAGAAGGATGACCTTTCGTCTCCCCCCTAGGTCATTTTCTCTTGACTTTCCTCTTGCTGGAGCGTCTGAAGCAGTCTGCCCCAGCCCGCATCGTGAATGTGTCCTCACTGGCTCATCACGGAGGCCGAATCCGCTTCCATGACCTCCATGGCGAGAAGAGCTACAATTGTGGCCTCGCCTACTGTCACAGCAAGCTGGCGAACGTGCTCTTCACCCGGGAGCTGGCCAGGCGGCTGCAAGGCAAGTTCCAGAGGCAAGCGGAATGCTTATCTGCTTGGCTTTTTGAGCACCATGGATGGGAGAGTGGATTGAAGAAAGGGCTGCAAATTGTCTATGTAGAAATTGAACAGTTTGAGGCAAGTGTCACTGAGGACTCTTTGCAGGAAGAAGTTATCTGCAGTCTGTGGAACCAGGAGATGTACAACACTGGTTGTCTTTACAGCAGTAGGGTAGAGGAGTTTAATAGCTTGGCACAGCTGAATGTATCTCATTTTTCTTTGGTGCTTGTCAAAAACTAGCTGCATCCACACAGACAGTTGTGGTATGTGGGTGGAAGCTGAAAACAGAGCTACAGCTGCAGTCTCCAATAGACAAGCTAATGCACACTCAGCTGCCTTAAAGGTTGGTGGCCTGTAAAACAAGCATAAGACTAGACAGTACTTTGTAAGTCACAACATCTGTCACAGTCATGTCATTCTGTCCTTTTCATAAACTTAAGTAGTATATATTTACTAAAACAAGTGTTTTAGTAAATAAATACTAAGCAGTGTCTTTCCTAGGAAATTACTATTAGAGTAAGTCAAAAGAAGCAGGTGTTCTCAAAAGCCTGATGGAAACTGCTGCTGTTCAGTACTCAGGCCCTCTAGCACTTCGTTTTGCAGAAGGCACATAATGACTGCAGTGTTTGGAAGGGAGCAGGGGCATCCAGTGGCATCCAGTGCCACGGATGAGTGGTTTAAACTGCTTCAAGAATCACCATCAAAGGTGTTAGCAAAAGTGTTTTTAATGTGATGTCATAAAAGCATAACTTAACAAAGTTCGATGGCAAGGTTCACTCTATTACGTGGAAGACACATACAAAGGAAAGCTGATTTAGAATCGAGTTAGATTGATTCACACAGGACTGGAAACACTATGTGTAAGGAAGACCCTCCTGTTGAATCATGAGGCTCAGCATGGAGCTCCTTGCTTTTTAAACTCCTTAGGGAACCTAGGTGCAGCTAGGTCCAGTTTTAGTCTCAGACTTGGATGATTTATGTGCAATGGAATTATCTATACAAAATTTATAATAATCATTATTGAATAGCTATATGGACTAGTAATGTTTCCTGAGGATTAATTCAGCAGTCACTTACCAAGGATTTGTTGCAAGCAAAGGGTCTCTCTGCCTTGGTTAAGGAAGGCTCTCTTAGTCTCAGGTAAGAAATCTCAAGCCTTGAGAGGCATCCCTGCTCAAGGGGAGAGTTACCTGCTGTGCAGTCCAGTTGCAGTTTGAGCTGAGTTCCAGTTGGGCTTATCCAAAGGTCTGTTGGTAAAAGGTCTCTGCCTTGAGGAGTAACCTTGAGAGGTGAGCCAGCTCAAGGGAAGATTGTCACCATGCAGTCATATTGCCTAGCAGGGAGAGCTCAGAGAAGGCTCACTTAGGCTGTAATATTTATGGAATGGAGTGGTTAGCTTGTAGTCAAATTGCACGCAATGGGAAAGGTACACATGAGACTCATTGCCTCCACAACCTTACTTGTTCCTGGATAAAAGAGTATTGGAAAAGCCATGTGCTACTTGTGTTCACTGCCTGATGGGTGTTTCAAGTTCATGTGCACTGATACTCACTGGCCTCTGTGGGTTTCCTAGAGGAGTTTTGGCCCAGTTATGGCTCAGACCTTTACCTTCTTTGGAGCCTGTACCAAACTACTGCTGATTTGGCTAAGAGGTCATGTGTATCCATCACATCCAGCATGCAGTAACTACAGAGGACTTCACTTGCTCTCTGTATCCAAGTCTGGACTCCTCCTTTAAGTTATAGAATATCTACAGGTAGAATTGAGGAGTATATTACCCTTTTTTAAAAGACACTTTGATTCATGCAGATTTGTCCTGGATTACTTTATTTTGCCATAGGCACTAAAGTGACAGCAAATGCTCTCCATCCTGGTTCTGTCTATTCTGAACTGGTCCGGCACTCATTTGTAATGACTTGGCTGTGGAAGATATTCTGCTTCTTCTTGAAGACACCTTGTGAAGGAGCTCAGACCAGTATCTACTGTGCAGTAGCCGAGGAGCTGGACTCTGTGACAGGACAGTATTTCAGGTGGGTGCAAGCTGATGAAGTGATATGCTGTGGAAGGCAACCTTGTTGGCTGGGGAATATGGGACTTACTGCCATTCTTCATTAAGAAGGGACCAGGTAAGAGGCTGTCTGGTAAGACTGAGGGTGACAAATACTAGAGACCCTTCCACGTCTGTTGCAGTCGTGTTAGGAGAAACACTTGACCTGTGCAACACTTCAAACAATAGCAGGTCCTTTAGTTCTAGAAATATTAGGGTACTCAAAGTGCAGGAATGGCTGTCACATGCTTAGAGCTCTAATGCTGACCTGCCTAACACTTGGGAAAATCACTTTTCAGTAGAACTGTTCAGTTAATAAGATCACTTGAGTCAATCCTGGGAAGACAACTTCAGTTCTCGTTGTAGTTTTACCCCACTGGAGCAGAAGGGGCCTGTGCTCTCAGGGAGCTGGGAGAGCTGATGGAGCTGCAGAGACAGGAGGTGAGATTTTCAGGTCTGGCATGTGACCAAATAACTATCCTCCAGTATGATAGACCCACCAGCTGGGAGGGACTCTTGTCGGGATGCTTGTCATGCTGTCGTGGAAATGGTCTTGTGTAGCTCCCATTATAAAACCTTGATAATTTCTTGACTTTTTTGACTTACTCCATGGACCCTACGTAGTCCTGCCTTTTCCCATCACCAAAACCACAGCCCAGAGCAGTTCCAAGTCATCATCATTCTAGATTTGAAGACTGCCATTTGAACAGATTCACGCAGATATGTCTGTCAGCTTCCCATTGCGTGTAGAGCATTTTAACAATACCCTTTTTTTGGGAATGAATATGAAAATTTGTCTTTTTTTTTCCCCTCGCATGGATGCTGTTGGAGTCTTTGTGTCTTTGCAGAGCTTTCTGCTTGTGATTTGTGACCAGATTAGTCTCTGTAATGACATTGCCTGATCTTCATTTGGGAGTTTGCACCATCTTAATCAGACTTGAATATATAAATAGACATCTAAGTCTTCCTTGGATGACTGTCTGTCTCGGGATAAAAATGTAGTATTAATGTGCTGGAGTACAGAAAACTGGTGGAATTTAAACTCGTTTTAAAAAAGGGACTTTTGGACATGGTGGGAAACAAGAAGCTTCAACATTAATTCACAATTTACATTGGACTAGCCTAGAATCCTCACTTTCCAGGCCACAGACTATAAAGCCCAAGTGTAGACATTAAGAAAAGAATTTTTATGCCGCAGTGAGACAAGTGGGAGTCTATCAGTCATTTTAGGAATATCAAAGACTCCATCTAAAAACACTGAGCTGAATGGAAGCCTTACAAGATGCCATTTCCTCTGTGCTCTTAAACTCCCACGTTACTGCAGCATCTAGCATTACAGTTGAGAACACGGGACCTCTTTTCCAGGCAGAGTTCTTTCTGATTGCAGGAGCTGAGAAGAAAGGAGCCGCAGTTCAGAGGATAATGGAAAAGGGCGTAACTATACATGATTATTACAGTGTTATTCTTGGGCATAGAGTAGGATAAGTAGTTTAGAATGAAGGGCTGTTTGAGTGACTTTCTTGTAGTTTGTTAGAAAATGTGCCTCTGAAGAAGCTTGGTTAGAATTTATATCCCTTTTTAGTGGTATTAATGAGAGGTTTCTTTAGGAGTTGAGACAGCTGATAGAGCTAGACTTGCTTGCCAGTTCTTGGTGCCATTGGGAGAGATTCTTCCCCAGCTAGTTGGAAAGAAGTCTTTCTTATGGTGGCTTAGCACCAACCCTTGCTCATTTGCTGGATAGCCTCCCACCATTCTTCAACTGGTCTTGAATTAAGCTGATAGAGGGCAACTCCCTGATCTTAACACAGACATTTCAGTGTGCTAATGTAGATGGAGATCTTTGAATTGAAAGAATAAAAAGAATGTTTCTCTTACAGTGATTGCCAGCCAGCATACGTATCTCCACGTGGTCGGGATGATGAGACGGCAAAGAAGCTCTGGAGCGTGAGCTGTGAGCTCCTTGGCATCCAGTGGGACTGAGCAGCACCAAGAGTGTACCTGGCTGGGCTTCTCTGGGGAACAGCACTGCTGAGGGAGCTCAAGAGTAGAATGCTGATACTTCAGCTGCCCTAAGGATGGCTCTGTGGGCACAACCTAATTTGAATTTCTGGAATATTACACTTAAGGATTGAGATTTGTAAGCAATCAGTTCCTCTTCCTAGCTGGAGAATTAGAGCACTGATGCAGGGAGCAACCTGCTTGGTATCTCACACAGCAGCTCAAGGCTATGGTTCTCTGGCTTTAGAATAGAAAAGGAGGTTGCAGTCTTAGGTTTAGATTATGAAGTAACAAGGAATTACTTTAAATAAAGTTTGGTTGGTTTCTTTCCTAACAGCAATAGTAAAAAGGTGGGACTCTAAAATTACAATCTATGAGGTTACTGTCAGTTCCTGCCCTTTGAACTGGCAGAGTGAAAATACTTTAGGATATTAGATTTTCTGGCAAGTAATGCAATACAAATGCTCTCAAGCACACAGAAACAGGTCCTGGCCTTTTTGTGCCAAGCATTAGGTGAAGTTTTTACGTGGAATCACTTTCTCTGCATGCTCTGTAAGAAGCTGGACCCTAGCCACTGAGGTATCTTGGACCTAAATGCCCACTGCTTGCAGTAAGTTAACTGAGGGTTGGCAAATCTTCTGAGAACCCAGGTTTTTGGTGCAGGTGACTAGGAGGTTAAAAGCTGCAGGAGTGCTGCAATTGTGCACAGGCAAGTTATTAAAAAAATCAACATATCTCCTGTGAAGCATTGAACAAAGATGGTGTAAAAGTTGTCACAGTAAACCCCCCAGCTGCACTTTAAATGACTTTAGAACCTAGAAAATAGAGCAGAATGAGTAAAGAACATCTCAGCCATGTTAAAAAATATTAAACAACTTCAGCTGAGACTTTAGCTTTAAATGACCCCAAACTCCCTAGAGCTAAATAGCTGAAACAGGAGGCAGGACTATATGGTCAAGCTGGCTTCAGGACAGGAAGGTGAGAGGCTTGCACAGAAATCCTTGGATTTGTCTGCCCAGCAGTTACAGGTTACCAAGGCTGCCAGCCTGCCCGTGCAGGACCACACAACTTGCACTTCCACAAAGCAGCTAGCTCAGGCCACGTAGCAATGGGACTGCTCCCTTGGAACTCCAGTGCTACTTGAGTGCAAATTGCTAGAGTGTGATTCCCTAATCAGAGATTATTTCTGAAAGAGCTAAGCAGTCAGAAACCAAGTGCCACAGGTCATAGGATTATCTTCTGCTTATGAAAAAAAGCCTGGAAGTTTATGGACTTGAATATGAGCCTGCCACTGTGACCAACTGCCAGTTTTGGAAAACAAATGCTAATTTTAATTCTTCCTGTCTGGATGCTGTCTATACAGATCAGTCCTGTGCTACCTCTGAGCAATACTAAATAAAGCCATTTTCCTTTTACAACAGAAGACTGTATCTTCTTTCAGAAATGTTGAATCAGTTTACTTAGTGTTGCTGTTATCTGCACCAGCCTCACTAATGTAGAGAACTCCATCTGGGTAACATTCTAAAAAGTCCCTTTGTGTTTCTCCTTGTCACGCTACCTTTTTTTTTTTCCCCTCCCTCTTCATGCTTCCCAATTATGAAGCTAAATCCACAACTATAATGTAGCAGTTGAATGGTACCTAGCACTGGAGGCTTGTCTTGCTTTCTCTGTCATTCTCTGATCTTCCAAGTGGCTTCAGGAGGAAGAGAAACCATTTTTTAAGAAAGCAGAAAAGTCTCTCTGGTGTGAAATATTTTTGCCCTTGCAGGTCGATGCTCTTCTCAAAGAAGTCTGATTTTAGATTTAACATAAGACATATTAAATAAACATTTCCACAGACATACACCGATTCTCTTTGACCTTGAGCAAGTAATTTATACCTCTCAGCTGATCTGTAAAAAATGAGGAAACTAAAGCTCATTTAGCTGTCTCAAAGGGAGGCTTGTAAGGGAGAGTTAGATTAACTTGCAAAGCTCCCTAGAGAGGATTACTGAGTACACGCATGAGGCTGAACTACCTAGGCTACCTAGCTGCTGGGGGGACTTCTAAAGATGAGATGTTCTAGTTGATCTAAATATTGAGGACACTCAGTAACAGAAATATTTTGCATGATAGAAAAATCATCCCCCTTCTAATTACTCTGCTAAGCATAGCCAAAAGCAAAATTAAGATCTAGAAAGAGACCCCTAGCTCTGCTGATATAAAAACTAAACAGAAAATACACGAACAGTCATAATATTTATTTTTTTAATTGTAAACAAACCTTGGTCAGTAACAGAAAAATTCTTTTAAACTGGCAGTATTCAATCCCTTTTTGCTGCTCAAAAATTCAAAGCCCCTTGATAATTGCACTATTTATGACACAAGGTAATTAATCAGGGTCAAAATTCCAGTTCTGCTGGTACAAGAAAGATTCCAGGTTAAGAGCATCAAATTACAACAAACACTATATAAAGTGCATCAGGTACAGTGCAAAGAGGTCAGGAAGAAAGGCAGGTATGGAACTGATAGGTCTGCATGGCAAACTCCACTCTCAGTGCTCTCCGTAGCTGAAAGAACTCGAGCAGAACAGGAGGTGTTACAGCAATGCAGATCTGGATACCCACAAACAGTAAAATCTTCTCCCCATAATCAGAGATTTAGAAATGACTGAAGCTATAGGTAGTGTCACATTTTAGGATTAGCCTGATGGCTGTAAGCTGATGGAAAGCTAGGTCAGTCTGGCCAAGGAAACAAAAGCTTTCGTTAAAGTACTGCTCACTAATGAGATAATGCAAATCTGTGGTCAGGGGATTCTGAAAGCTACATGTGGTCATTTCTAATTGCTCTAGTGAGCAGAGCAGAGCACAGCACCTCTGAAGAGAGGTGTTTGTGTCAGCTCTTGAAAACCTGAAGAAGATGGACCAAATCCTTTCTGACACCATGGAAGTCTGTTCTTTCATTATAGTGAGCTTGGGGATAGTGCAAAACTCTTACTTGACAGTCTCAATTACTTTATGTACTAAAACTATTTACAATTACATTACACTTCAGAAAACCTGTTGTTTTTTTGATGTAAACAACTTTTTAATGAGAAAGTGAATTAGTTTTCCTACTTCTTGTGCTGAAGTACATGTAAACCGCAAACACAAACTCCTGTGGAATGCCATGTTTTGTTATTTTTTGAAGGTCCTACTACTGTCTACTACATTTCTGCCCATTTCTCATGTCCCAATAGTAGTTGCAGAGAAGCAGCTACTTTTTTCAGCATCCCTGAACACAGACATTACACAAAGATTGCTGCTTCTTTTCATAAAACTGATTAACCTAGCACTTCCAGAGCAAAACCCATCAATACAGGGTATGTCCAGTTTGGTGTTCTATTGTACTTGACAGGGACAGGTTATCCTGGTAATAAATAAATACATCCCTGTGTGACAGGGATACACAGCACCTGTTCAATTTCGCTACAGCTTGCTCTGTCTTTGCTATACCTGATGAAAAACTGTGGAAGTTTACTGTCAATTATTCAGTCATAAAGCTACATTGCAACAATTTATTGGGTATTACCATAGTAAAGAAAGAGGCACGTGATTTTTCAACTATTTTGAAGGCTTATTTTCCCTTTGCACTCCCCTTACAGGATATGCCCTTTATAACTTCTTTCATCTAGTTGGCACTAGCCCAAGTGCCACATCTATGGCACACATCACACAGTGTGACTGGTAAACCTGCCATGAAGAATCAGTTCCTACCTTTTCAAACAAACTAAAAAAGCTGGGTACACGTACTAGTGGTGAGGTGGGGGATAAAAAAGAAGTAGCAATGGTTTGTATAGAGGCTTAAAAAAAATCTGTTTTAGTCTTTGCAACAGAAGAACACTCCAATCTTGAAAATTTTACAGGAAACATCACAAAAATTTTATACTCTAGGCTACATCGAGTTGATAAAAATTTTCTGTCCTCTCTATATATGTTTTCTGGATTAAAAATAAAATACATATTATTAAGTTCAGTGCTTTTCAAAAAATATCAACCCCCCAAAAATTAAAAACCAACAAAACCCAAAAACTAAAGTCAGAAACAGAAGTGCGCTCTTCCATACATCTAAATTCTTGCTTGTTCAGTTTGAAACTGTCCCCTCCCCCCATCAAAAAGAGAGCCAAAAAACACCCTGAGGTAGTGACTGTCAAAATACAGGACTGGCACTTGTAATTTAGTTCCCTTCCTTTCACCAGAGGCACATTAGCAGCATCCATTTGCCACCAAAATCAGTCAACAGAGTTCCATTTTATGAAGAGAGTGCTAAATGAAGAGAGTGCCTTTGAGCGGTCGTGAGGCCTTCTCCTTCGGTATGCTGGCCAATGTCAATTCCATATTACTTCCTAGTGCCCTGGGGAAGCCGATTTCTCACCTTGGGCTGGTGCACTGAGAGCCACTGGGCACAGATGGCCTTGACGACGTCATCGCCGCTGCTCTCGGCCAGCTGCCGCACGTGCTGGACCAGCTGCACGGCCCGGGCCTTCTCCTGCCGCACCGACACCAGGTACGCAGAACGCAGCTTGTTGCACATCATGTATGCCTGGATCTGAAGCATGAGAGGCAGTCAGAACTTGGTCAGAAAGCTGTAGCAAACCTAAGCAAGCTTAAGCAAGGACTCACACGGGAAATACCCAGTTCAGAAGCGTGTCATACGAGGCAGTAGCACCATACTACCAAACAGAACGTAGCATGAAGCAGATCCCAGTGAAAAAGGTAGATAAAACAGGTGTATTTTATTAAGTTTGTGTCTTGTAGAAACTCCTTTACTGTATGACCATGAAATTAGTATCAGGAGTCCTATCTTGTGCATTAATTACCATATCCTTATAGCAAAGAGTCTGAATCTGTCATTTTCTTCCACTGCTGGTTCTAGAACAATTCCCATCTTTCAGTGACAGATCTTACAGAAAAGCAGAATTAAAAGCCCATTTTCCAATCTACCTACAACAGTGAGTTTGTTATTTGGAGCAAACAAAGGACCGACACAAATCTTTAGATTTTACTCCCAGCTATGCCACTCAGGATCTACGACAATCTCCAAATGCTGAGTCACAGCCACATCTATAAACAGGCATCTACAGTTCATATATTTATGTGTAACTCTCCAGTGGCTTGGCTGGCTGGTATGAAAGCCAACAAAGAAATAAAGTAGTTTAGGCTTCATTTCCTCTAAGAGAAAAAGTCTATCAGAAGTGGAGAAGTTTTATCATTTAACTCTCAATCAGCACCGAAATAACATAATCCTGAAACAATAAGCTGAAGTGGTCTTCATTACCTGTCTGCCATTACTAGAAACTTAATGTAAACCTATGCAAAAAGTTGAAAAACAAAACCAACAGACCCACCAGTGTGCCTCACTGAAATACCTTTCCTCCCATTCTAACAAATGCCCAGCCCTCACTCTGAGGACTCTCAAGGAACTAATAGGGATAGTCCCAACTGGTACTTGCATGTCACAGCTTTACAGTCACAAACACCATGGCCTTGAAGGATTCACTGTGATTTCTACAATCTAGGAAGTAGCCTTCAAAAACCTTATTTGCATGAGGATGAGAGAAAAGACAGTGGAAAAGAGCCTGCAAGCTGCAGGCCAAAACTGGGCTGTTTAGCTCTTACTACTGTGCTTTTACTTACCTTGTTTTCATCACTGTCCATATCCTGAATCAGATTATCGAGATCCTGTGTCCAAAGAAGGGAAAAAGTGTTCACATTTAAAGTGATAATAGTCTGCAAAACTTTACCCCATCAGGCATCAAACCCCTGTGGACGGGCAGGGCTGCTGAGATCACAGCAGGTGCTTAGACTGTCCCAACTGCAAGGCTTGCCGATGTAGAAAATACAAGAAAATACAAATTCTAATTCTTCCCTTTACCCACAGCTTTTCCTGCCTGCCACATCTGTGGGGGGTCCCTAGAGAATGCTATGAGCCTGGGAGTCTCTCATGGACATGGCTCATGTTGCATGAAATGAATTTGTAGGTTCCCAGCACCCCAGCAGGAGTTGCCCCATGGCCCACCCTGACCCAAGGAGTGGACTGCATCCCCTAACCTAATTAACAGAACTAGTAGAGTGCATCTCCTTCCTTCACTGGGATGGAAGAAACACTGTGGCAGGCAAAGGGAATCACAAATTGGTTCCTGTGGAGGCAGGAGGTTTCTGCCTCCACACATCCTCTGTGTTAGCCAGCAAAGCCTCACTGAAGGGAACGCCTCCTGCTGCATTTGGCAGGATCTTGTGAAGCACATGCTCTCTCCCCACCATGGGTATCCATTTGGGAAGTGCAGGGTAGGAGTGTGCTAGCTACTTATTGTTTCCCCTCAGAGTACCTTGTACAAGGAAAACCACGCACTCCTACCTTTAAACTATGCCCGTACTAGGAGCCAGATCATCTATAGGACTCACTAAAAGAGCAGTACAGACACCAGACTTCCCTGTAGCCTGTATTGTATATACCCTTTTTACTTCAAAAGGAACACAGTGCAGGATAGAATTACCTCAGCAGGAATGTTTTTGAACTCATTTAGACAGTTTAGGATAATGTTATCCCCGTCATTTTTTGCTGCCACTCCAGACTCATTGACACACTTCAGGAGCTGCCGGATCTCGCTGTACTTCTGCTGCTTCACCAGCTGCTTGGCCACTTTGCTGTACACTTCTGTAGCCTCCAGCTGGAAGTCCTAGAGGTAGTTGGAACATCAGAGCAACATGTTGAATGTTCTCAACAAATTTTCTCAACAACTGAGACAATCTCTCCTAAGGACAAAATACCACACCATGCTCCCAAAAAGTCAAAGCTGTTTTGGGGGCCTCTGGTTTTCCACTCACCACTGCCCAGGGTTGACCTAAAGGTCTTCTATAACCAGACTGGTAAAAGTAAAGCTTGCTTAAGAAAAAGAATGCTGTTACCACCTTATTTTCAGGAGTGGCAAAAAAATTCAGTTTTATTTCTTCTGGCAAAAGATCCTTCCTAGATCCCCATCCACCTCTCCCTCACTCAGCATGTTCCCACCGTATTTCTCCAGCTACCCCACCAGCAGTTACCCTTTGGATACCCTAAACAGGAGGCAGTTGACCATTGTACACCTCCCACACGAGGGAAGAGATGATAAAAGCTGTGAACTGATCCTGCCATGAATAAGTGAAGAAAAAAAGGATGGAAATGGAAGTGATGATAGGCATCTGGACTCGCTGCTCCATTTTTACTGGGGGTAGTGGCTGCTGCTGCTGCTTAGAAGTGCTGTTTTTCTAAGGCTCTCCATCTCTCTACAAACAGGAGTTCTGCCTTGTACATCCTGACCTGAAAGAAGAAGCAGGGCCTGCCACATCCAGAAATACTCTTTCGGTGTGCCACCTCTGTCCAAAAGTGGCCCAGCTCTACCGTCTGGAACTATATGGATGAGAAACACTCAGGAGAGTTTGGAGGCTCATGGGCTATGCTGACTGATAAGCACTCAACTTCTACCCAGACATGAGGAAGGAGAGGTCCCCATTGAGAGTTTCCAGTTAATTAGTTTTGCTCTCTCAAATCAGGAGAATAGAACAGAGAGAGCCCTGGCCTTATTTATTCACTGCCTTTGCATGACTATCATGAACTGCAGAGAGCTACGGCGTGAGAAGTCTCTACATACATCTATGATTGTGGTTTGCCAGAGTTAAGACACTGAACAAGGTGCACAGCAAAGGAAAAGCTGTACTTAATTCCTTTGTAGGACCCAATCGGTTTGGAAATGTCCTACTGAAACAGCATCTTAATTTCTTTACCAAGCTTCCACAAATATATGGATATGTAAGACTTGAACTTGTGACTTTTCTTGCAGGAAGTTTTTCTTTTGGGGGATTAAAATACATTTGGGGGGGGAAAGGCTTTTGTTTAAACAATTGCTGCTTTCAAGAGCTACTTTGTAATAATATTGCTTGTTGTATCAAGTTTTTCCATACCTGGAGAACTCTAAATGCAATCCCAAACCCCTCCTCAATGTTTTTGCCTTCCAATATGACCTGAAAAGAGAGGCATAGACAAGTCTAGGGATGCACATTCCTTTTTCATTATGTACAGTTAAATAATATTAATGCAAATCCAGATTTTGCCCAGAGGCCAAAAGAAAACACATTACTTCAACAGAAAACAGCACCATCCCAAGAAGCACAGCAAATTATAGGGTCTGCTGTCACACACTGCTTCCCTGAGGGACATTAGGCAATTTACAGATGGAAATGAGCCAAAGTTAAGAATGGTTAGAATAATAGCATTATTTGCCTTGCTTCCAAACATAATGGGATGCACAGTCAAAAGGAATATTAGTATTTGTATTTTGGATGCACTGCCTCTGAAAATTTGAACTTTGAGGAGATGAGCTCTAGGTTCTCACATGTTCTCACATGTTCTCTGCTATTTTGAAGAAAAACATGAATTTTTCATAAATTCATGCACAGGTAACTTGCCCATAAAAATACAAGAAGCTGCTCCAACCATCAAATGCTTCAACCTGCATGACAAGTTAGTATTGATGAAAAATAGAGCTGTGTTTAAAATAGCAATTAGTACCTTGCAAGCAACATCCACTTTCATGTTATTGTTTCCAAAGAGTGTGGGCAAGGAGGAATCTGTCATTTGAGAGGTTCCTGAGCTCTCACACTGATGCAGGAACTTTGTTACTTCCATCTGCAGATCAACTGTATTGATGTGCCTAGATAGTGAAAAAATTCTGACTTTATTTTGCAATAGAGAGTGTGTCTACTATTATTTATGTGAACTTACTAATTTCTTCAATATCTTTCAAAAGAAGACATGCTTATAAACAATTATTTTAGTTGCTTTTTGACTTTGTCTATTGTGCAAGTCTGCAGCAGTATTACTTTTCAGATCTGTGCACTTAATGTGCATCACAGGATGAAGCTGAGCAATTATTCACATTATTTCAAAGACATGAGCCAGAGAATCTGGATCCCCAAATAAATATCTGTTCCTGCTTTTCCACCTCATCACACACACTCCCCTCCAGGTTTAAGTTGAGAGTCTAGCCTAAAAAAAAAAAAGAAAAAAGCCCCTGAGAAAAACAGGATATAAAATCCCAAATACAAGAGAGATCTGGCTAAATTTTCACTCTGACTTTTGAATACAGAAATCCAGTTATCTCTGGCACCTATAGCTTGTACATAGCACGATGTTTTGAGTTAACCCCAGTAGACAGTGAAGCACTACAAAGCTGCTTGCTTTTTGGAGAGGAAAGGAAGAGGAAAAGAAAAAAACACTTGTGGATTGATGTGTAATTGTCTATGCATTGTAGGGTTCTTGTTTGTTTTTTAAATTAAAGGAGGGTAGTCTGATACACATATATCTTTTTAGCAGAAACAATTGCCCATCTCCTGGTTTGGATTGTTGGGGGGAAAAGTGATGGGAATCCTATACTTGTAACTACATAAAAGCTGATTTGGATCAAGGACAACTGTTAAGTGTTAGCTAAAAGTCAACTTAAATGAAACCAATAAAAAACCCCAAAGTCTAAAGCCTGAATTTTCCCTCTTCTCAAACTTAGCTTCTTGTTTGTAGATACCTTGACACATCTGTAGCAGACATTTTTTTCCGGAAAGTGAATGCCATTTTTTTCCTTCCTGAACTTCTTGAGACCTCCTGCAGATAGACTTTGAGATGGTCCTTGATCTTGAGAAGCCATGTCTGTTTTCCTCCAAGTTCAGTGTATGACTTCGCTCCATGAGTGAAAAATCTAATGCAGGTCATGGCAGCACGGACATGATCCTGGAAGAAATGTACTGAGCACTAAGATGGACCACAGGACACCCCCTTCAGTAATCACTGTCTGCACTAACAGGCTCACACAAAACAGAGCAGGCAATGCTCTGTTTTATTTAACACAACGTGCCAGATCCATGACATGGATCAGGTCAGCTGTAGTAAGACTCAGGCCTTCCTACGTTTTCTAGGACTGTAAAGAAGCAAAAATATACTCATCCGGCATGCAGGTTTAGACCAAAGTAAATAACCAAAAGTCTGACAGTATTCAGCATTTCACTGTAAGAGATGGCACTGTCCCTCAGCTTACCTTCATGAACTGCTGCAGTTCATATAGAATATGGTAATAGTTCTTTCTTTGCAAGTATTTGCAGGCTGCAATCAAGTAGACTCCCCAGCTTTCCAGCCCTGGATCAATGGTTTCCAGCAAGTTCTCCAACATATGCAGTTTTCCACTTTCATAACTTGGAATGAAGATCCCTTCAATAAACACTTCTGATGGGGATTCCTACACAAACAGAAAGTAGCTTGAAGCAAAGCCACTGTAGTTTATTTATTTTCCTTATGTAATATAAAGGCATATTAAATGACAGAGATCATAAAATTAATAAATAATTTACATTGGAAGGGATTTCTGGAGGTTATTTTGTTCAAAACCCCACTCAAAGAATGACTTCCAAGTTAGGTCATGCCGCTCTGGACCTGTCCAGTCAAGTTCTGAGCACGACAAAGTAGAGTGATTCGACAACCTCCCTGTGGCCCTGTTCCCAAGTCTAAACATACGCACCAGGAAAACCCCCAAACAAACCCAAAACCTTTTTCTTTATATCCAGTTGGAATTTCCCTTTCTCCAATTGTGTCCACTGTCTCTTACCCTTTTACTGGGGACATATGAGATAAGCACGGCTCTATTTTCTCTATAATCACCCGCTTGGTAGCTGAAAACAGCACACAGATCTTCTCTTGCCTTTTCTTCCAGCAGGAAAAACCTAGCTCTATCACTCTCCTCATAAATCAGGCGTTCCAGGCCCCTAGACACTTTGGTGGCCTTCAATTAGACTTGCTTCACTTTGACAGTGTCTGTTTTGTACTTGGCAACCCAGGACTGGGCACAGTTGTTCAGATTAAACTTCACAAGTAGTGACCTTCTTCCCCTGGCCTCTTGACTGTGTTCTTGCAAATGCAGCCTCACACATGCTTCTTTCCACAGTAACATTAATATGTGTCAGTAGGGCCGGCACATATGTTTTAAAGGCTTGATATGAAATTAAAAAAAATTTTTTTTAATATCTCAGAGTAAGATACAGGCAACAAAGTCTGTACACATAAAATGTATCCAAACAACCAACTGCAAAATGTTTAGTCAGAAGCTTAGTACCTTACAGCTTTTAGAGGAACAAACCCTTCTCTCTTGTTTGTATGATTACTACCAGTACCTTGGCTAAAACTTCCACATCAAATTGTCTGTCTAGAGCATTTTCCAAGTCTGCTACTTAAGAAGTGAAATTACATCACCTATATTGTAAAAATACGCAACTTTTCTTTAAAAGTAAATTTAAACTGATGTAAAGGATACGTTTAAAAAGCTAATTCAGTATGCAGACAACTACAAAAGTTTAGAATGACTGATGGTACAATGAGAAAGCAGAGCTTATAAGGCAACTTAATTTTCTATTAACAAAGCTCATAAGCAGATAAAGATAATGGAAGTTGGTGTTTCAAGTTGTACATTCTCAATAAGAGTTATTTCAAATGACAAAAAAATAATCAGTAATTCAAACCCAAGCACAGCAACTTAAAAAAGGAAACAAACAAAACACCACACTCACAAGCTGGTGAGGTATAATGGATTCACATCTCCTAAGAAGCACCCTTAAAGTCTTAATAAGAACCTGGAATAATTTCTAGGTTTCATTGTAGTTAAGCACCAATAGAACTGTTTACTCCAGAAATACTTAAGTCCTCCTATATTATGCAGTTTCCTTACGGGAGAGCTGGAAACCACTTTTTGGGTTCCCTAGACTTCCTTCCTTCCTCTGTATTTCCTTATATTCCTAATGGTTACAGAAGTGCAAACATAGGTGATCCGATTCAACAAACAATACTATGAGACAGAGGCACAAGGATAGAGAGTAGTGTCTAGTGTTATCTGCATGTTGCAATTCAAAATTTTCCTTCTCTCTTCTGAACTCTATGACAACAGTCCCAGGTTTTCAACTTTGTAGAAAAAAGACAAAGTGCTGTTGATGCAGGACCTCTACAAAAGAACCAAAACGGTACTTTCTCCTCTCTAGAAACCCCTGTTTCAACCCAATGGGGAAGAGAGATTAAACACAAGATGTAAAGATCAAAGTTGTTTTTCTGCCTCACTGAATTCTTGTCAGTCACTGGATAGTTTGTATCATAACATTTCAGGACATCAGCAAACTCCTGCGCAGATAACCACTCAAACACTGCATGATGCTCACTGCTGTTTTTCAAATTTCAATTTCAGTGTGAAAATTGAATTACTCACCTTATTTAACAAGTGAAGCAGTGCTTCTCTCATACAGTCATGCCTCATGTAAAAGTTTATTATTGCCAGATTAGTGCTGTAACTATGTAAGTAGAACAAGCACTCCTGATAGTAGCTGTTGTGTTGGATCTTCCCCTCACACATCATCTCCAGAGACAGACTTCTTGTTCTCACTGTTGCTTCAAGTTCTCTCAATGTGGCAAAGTAATCATCGTCCTGCCATTAACACAGAGAACCAATAACAGGTGATGAGCAAGAAAAAACCTTCTTTTCAGATAGGTCTTGTCACTCAGCCCTGAAACATTTGTTACTGTTGTGTTTAAAACAGATATTGCTTTAGAGGGGTGAGATTCCAGTAATGTTTTTATAAACGCTAGATTGGAACCCTGCTATCAACAGAAGTACTGAATGCTGCTGTAGCCAGCATAGCTGTTTCCAAGGACAGGTTTCTACGCTTACTTAAAAAAAATTCCAGTGTCAACAGCTACTTCAACAACCCAGTTCAAACAGGCCTTTTTATTCTCCTAAAATATGTACTTGGTCTTTCATCATCATGATTCTGCAGTTATTTAGTACAAAAAGTAATTTTTTGGTACTGAATCAGAATTCCAAACCATTTAATAGTGGTTTTTGATGAGAGGAGTGGGAAAGCATTTGAAAGTCTTTGAACTTCTGCAAAGTTATCAGAGTTTCAGTAGAAAATTTGCATCACTGCAGCATCACAAAATACTGCTGGGATTGAGTTTAGCTTTCCTAGACTGTCGTAATGGTCCATTATCTGGTACAGCCTCTTTTCCCTCCATTAAGTATGTCCCAAATTGCAATAAAATCCTATGATCTGGTTCTCAGGCACCACTTGAATGTAACGAAACAGCTAAAAAATGTCTCAGCAATATTCGGTTTGCAATACACAATCATGACAAAGAAGGAAAAGATACACCCCAACACCTGATATTGTAAAATGCATTGCTGTAAGGTGTGTACTAAAACACCATTACTTGGCTTTGCCATAGCCCTTCAGAGCAGACAGAGGAGAAGATTCTTACTGCAATGAGTACTGGCTTCACTGTGGACTCCAGGTACTGTATCACATCCTGGACCAGCCTTGAACCATGGTTCAGCTGGTTTAGATCCATAGGTGGCTTTAAACATCGGTTAAACTTCTCTCTTGCTGAATTTAAATTTCCAGCTTTAAGGCAAGCCATGCCCCAGGCATGCCATGCTCCACCTGGATCCAATCCAGATTTTGTAGAAACCTAAATTCAAAATCATTTGTTAATATTATAGCACAGTCCCAGTATAGAAAATAGGAAAAATGGCTTATCACACCATCTGTGATTCTGACCCTTCCCTTCCTAGAGCACATTTCCCATTAAAAACAAACAACTAAAAAAACACATGAAAAACCCATGCTGATTATTTCCATATTACTGGCACAAAAGGCCAACTACCAAAACACCCCATGATCTCCAAATGTGGAAGTATTTTTTATTGTACAAGTTTAAACTACTGTTTATCTGGGAAACTTCAGTTCATGAGTTCTAAAACAGGACATTTTCACATCTGCTTTTCTAAAGCAGGTGATTTTTACAGAGCAAAATTCATCAGGTTTGTGGTTCTAAAAAAGGCAACAGAACATGCTTCACGAACTGCCAAGATATTTTTTATTTCATACAACTTTGCTGATAAAATTTATTCCTGATTTTCTTTAACAGACCAGCTGCTTTTAAACAAGAACTATTTCTGTTCAAATAGGTCATCTAGTCTTGCTGTTTATTACTACTTAACAAATCATAATACTATTTGTAGTATCATAATCCCGTATTTAACAAAGCGCAATGCCAAAACAGAGGCTTACAAAATCCTGGGAGCCAGAGGAAGACGATAAACCACACCAGATGAGCTCTGATGCACAGATTTGCCAACATTGCTGATTTCCAAGTAAATGTTTGGTAAAGGTGCCTTACAAATGTCTGCTGTCAGATTACAGACAAATAGAATCTAACATATAAACTTCAGATAAAGTCCTGCCACAAAGTGTGTGTCATCCCTTCTACTGGCTGCAGGATTCCTCCATTTAATGACTTCCCTGCAGTTAGTCCATTCCAATCTTAACTGTACCAGGAAACAAGGCCACTTATCCTTCCCTTTGGCAGCCTGCTCCACAGCAGGACTTCTCCTCCTCAAAAATTTTTTCCAGTGTTCAGAAAATTATTTCTTCCATGTTTAGAAATTTAATCTCAGTTTGTAACTGTTTAAATATTTTCCATTTCACACATCGCATCCATCTGAATTCAGGAGGGAGGAACACAAAAGCCACTACAGAAGCATTAACACTGACATCCCTCCACTGGCATTACCTCTATAGCTAGTTGATAGTACTCTGCTTCCAAAAGCTGATTTCTCAATCTTGTTACTGCTGCTGGGAGAAGAATCTGATCCAAAGATGGCACTGGACGGTAGGCAGCAGCAACCAAAATATTCAACACATCCACTTTGCTGATGTAGCTAAACAAATACATACACTTTCACTAGTATCATACATTAAAGAACTTTATGTCAAAGACGACTCTTAGGACAGTGGTTTCTAACTACCAGTACACAGGCTTCTCTATCCACCATACTATCCCTTTCAGAATATTTGTTATTGTTTGGGGTTTCTTTGCCATGTTCAGTGTAACACACTGACTGCAGACACCAGCTATATGTTACCAAATCGAAACAGTACATGTGAAATTTATATATCATTCCTGCCACCTCAAGCTCTGTAAGACAGGATGTGAGGAAGTGTAAAATGTTCATTTTAAGGAGCATAGGTTTAAAATCCTGTATGAAAATACAGAATGAAAGCAGATACACAACATCAGAAGTAAAATATGTACTCATCTTTGTGAATCATTTCTTCCTAGTCAGAGAATTCTTTCAGTAATCGTTAAGTAGTCATATTACTTGAACTAATATGACTTATTTGAACTTTCACATTATTCCTGCATTATAAACTTCTCATTTAAACTGTCCACAGTACAAACACAAACCCTCCTACCTCCACTCCTCAATGAAAAAAGATAATGCTCACGACAGTACCTCAATACATCCTAGTGAATATCTGAGTAAGTCACCTGTCACAGAGAGCTAGGTCCTGGCTCCTTCCAGCTTTTACAAACATCATTTTAGCACTGAAGAGCAATTGTTTCATGATGTCCATAAGGAGTCCAGCATCCACCTCAGGATTAGTGAGCCCTTGGGACAACTTGCAGCAGCGTTCTATCAGTTGGTGGCCACACGCTATACTGTCACTGTGCAGGCTAAGGATGGCAATGCATAAGGAAGAGCTGGGAGCCTGACAATTTGAGGAAAGACAGACAAATATAGGTATTGAGGTAGTTCTCCAGTGGACTGCTTATACTGGACTCTCTCCAGACCTCACCTGTTCATAATAAAATTCACTGCGTACAATTTCATTCTCCTCTTCATTCAGGGAAAAAATCCATTCAAGATCAGTTGCCTTGGGTATTTGTACCACTGTGGAATATTCATTATTAGAAGTTTCTACAGCAAAAAAGAATGTTTACCAGGTAAAATCAATGCACAAGAACCAACAAAGGACACATAATGCAGAGCATTCCTATCTCTCATAAAACAGTCATTTACAATCCTCTCACGTGCCACTTCCTGCCAGCATCACATGTCCAGCACAGATTACAGAAACATTTCCTTCCCTCAGCAGGCTACCAAACTGTACCTAAACTTACAATCACTGTTACCAAAAACCGGCTCCAGTAACGTATTTTCAAATGATTTTTTAAACTCCTATGCTACTGGGCATCAAGTACAGCAGCCTTCCTTCAGGCAACTTATCATGTATTTCTGAGCAGGAAGGAACTGGAAATAAGAGAGCTGTGGGTTTCAGCTCAAAGGGGAAAATAAAAAAAAACAGTTGTAAAAGTCAGCTCAAAGGGGAAAATAAAAAAAAACAGTTGTAAAAGAAAGGTTAAATTGACTCAACCACCTCTATTTTCTTTCCAAAACTAAGGTGATTTGACCATAGAGTCCAGAAGGTTTAAGATGAAAGATTGTGAGAAGATGATCTAACTCCCAATGTTAAATTTTCATATAAAATAGTACTGCAGAAAATTGGAGTTCAAATCAATGTGATCAAATGATTCAAGAAATACAATTTCTGTGAAAAGTAGTTTTCTTTCCTCCAGATTAAAGAAATAGTTATTTTGAAATTTGTAACCCAGAATAGTTATAAATCAAATACTGTCTGTCATCTGAGTGTAGCTGAGAATGCATAAGCCCTCTGGTGCTCAAGTTTGTGATTGTGGTTCCAAAAAAACAATGGCCAATCTCACAATGGCAAGAAATGGAGAGTAATGACAATTTGCTACTCTTTCCTCTGATCAGCTTCCTCTGGGAAAAAAAAAATTTAAAAGTCTCAAAACTTACTGGTTTAGATTTTACATCCTTTTTTAGAATGTTGAGTAACTAAAACTGTAGGGTGAATTAAAAAACCAAAGCAACTAAAGCCAACCAAAACCCAACATCCCCCCCATCACTTATCCAAACTGAACTGGAAACTGAATTGGCAAAAATAAACTAGGCTAGAAAACATTTGATAAGCCTTCTTCACAGTCTTATCAGATAAGTTAGAAAAGCAAAATAAAACTCTTTCCCTCTTAAGTCTCAGGATTTCCACATTCCTCTTATCCACTCTTACTGAATGGATCTCATAGGTCCAGTGACGTGTAGCAATGCTACACAAAAGCTGCATTTCAGCTGTTTCAGTCTTGAAACAAAGGTAGCAGTAAAGCAAACTTCCACTAACAGCAGAGGAAAAAATGCTCAAATAGCCCATCATACTTAAAAAAGGAACAAGTGAGGAAAAGTATTCATATTTGCTTTGTAGAACACACACACGAATGCAAATTTTGCAGCATGTTTCATGCTACTGTTATAAGCACTTCAAATAACTGTGTCTTGTCCTGACAGAATTTGATATCGCTGTAGGAAAAGTTTGCAGAATCACCTGAAACACCAGAATTAGCAAAACCAGTAAATACCTTCTGAGGAAAAATGACAGAGAAATAGTCAATTAAATTTTGGTATTGTTCCTGAAGCTTTACGGTATTAGATGTGGAAACTGAGTCACCAAAGAGCAATTATTGTATTCACACAAGCAGCACAGGAGATGGAACTCAGGACACAACCAGACCCATGAGAGGGCCTCACCCTGTGCTACATACAGGCAGCATGGGGTATGAAACACCACAGCACACTGCAGTGGTATTCAAATTTGTATTTTCATGATTTATAAAAAGAGGATCACTCAGCACTGCTCCATAGTGGGCTAATTAATTCCTACTCATACCACTGCCTCTCACTGACTGTTTCTAGAATGCAAAGTGGATTCTCCAACTGTTTTTCAGTTCCTTTCTTGAACATCCATCCAACACATTCAATATTGGCTCAGATATCTCTCCTAAGTCTCAAGTTCCATTCACAGAAGTTTGAAACACTAAATTTCAGCCTGCACACGCAAAACCCATCAGCAGTATTTTGTAAATGAAGTTTTGATCACCCTTTAGCCACAACTAGGTGTATCAGCTTCCAGTATCTAACTGCTAATCAGGCACTTTAAAAAAATCGAGGTTTAACATTACTCCATTCCTTACCTTCCACTTGGTCCTGCTCTTCTTTTCTGCTGTAATAAAATGACAGAAAGAACCATCATGCCTACCCCAGTACACTGGGAGAAACATGGTTTTAAGGGAGACATCAATACAGCTAGCCTCCTCAGAACACTGCAGTGTAAAAAACCAACATCTATCCCTACCTGTCCCCTTCAACACACTTCCCTGCCTCTACCTCCTTCTGTTTGGAAATCTAAGATCCTGCCTCTGCATTGTTGAATTTCAACTGCACTAAGAAATTGGTTCTTACCACCTTCTGTAGGAATAGTACTGCTGCACACATCATAAAAAAGCAGACACTGAGAACAAGAACTGCCCAGTATCAGGACATGTCAGAGCTAAAATGAAGTCTTTGGTATCCATGTCTCAGTCCTCGAGATTTATTTGGGTTTGATACACAAACAGGGCGAGTATGAAAAAACCGCAGATAGTTAATTAAAACCTGGCAGGTGGCATTCAAGCTCAGTGCTGGGTGCTGCTGGCCTAATCTGGCAGTGTGAGCAATCATTCTGACACAAACTGTTCACCTGCAAGTGACTGCTTGTTTTTTCACAGATTCCTCTTCAGATCTGCACAGATTTGCTCTTTTCCAAGGAAGCCTGCTGATACTGCCATAGCAGATACTGCTATGTTCAGGCTTGATAGGAAAAGGGGAAATGCATCTGAAAGCATGGCTGGAAAAGGTAAAATCTTACTCTCTGTGACCCTGTCAAGACCACTCAAGGTCACAGAGAGTAGAACTCTTTCCAGCTGCACTTTTCACCAGCTGGCCTGTGTCCACACAATGAATTTCAGTCCAATTCTCAGCTGAAAGCAACTACATAATGAAAATCTGTCATCACAGCTGTCCCTTTTATTAAAGGCAGTTTCAAAGCCTATCTAATCAGGAAGTTGCTTTTTAATTCCCAAGAGTTCAGGGGGTCATAATCAAGGGATTATGGAATAACTAAAACACTGATACGTTCAGCAGAGCTAGTCAACAAGCAATATTAATCCAGGAGCTGAGTATACTGCAAGGAACTTTGTCACACTGTAGCAATTTGTGCTATGTTTTGCATCAAAGCATTCAATTCTTAGGTTAGTGATTAACTGATGCTAAAGAATTATTTATACTTAAAGAATTAAAGAATTTGTTGCCTGGCACTCTAATGTTCTTTCCAATGTGAAAAGTAAACTGAGGCATAAGGAACATTCCCACACCTACCAAACCTAAAAATCCCAACAGCTGGAGGCCAAAAAGCTGATGTTATGTTATCCAGATAAATCCAAATGCTTATGTCTCTCTTATTCCATTCATGCACTCTGCTGAAACTTGAGGAGAACTAGGACAGAAGGACTTACGTGCTTGTGTCTTGCACCAAGCCAGGCACGTTTTCTCTGTTGTAGTAGCTATAGCATTGATCACACACACGAGACAGATTTTCTCTGCAAGCTTCTATTTCCATTTTCTTGGTGGAGCAAGAGCTGCACACCAGCCTGCCACAGCGCCTGCAGTGATGGCGCCTGTTAAACTAAGCAAAAGAGGTCATGGATGAGCCACAAAGAGAATTTACTGAAGTCCTCTCCTGTATCTCTCCACACTCATGAGTAAACTTACTCCATTTGAAGAGAGGAAACACCATGCAGGACAAGGCTTTTCAGAATTATACAGCGACTGATTCTCCCTGTTAAAATTCCTTTTTGAAGAAGGCATAGTAAATAAAAAAAAAAAAATCAAGCCCCAAACCCAGAGGCCAGTATTTAAAATATGTTTGCAGCAAGCCTTGGGCAGTCTATTACTTCAATTATCCCAGTTTTGATCACAAAGCTAATTAGATCATGCCCTGGAAAAGTCAAAAGCTGTAGACTGTTTTTCTGATACCATTGTAGTAATTTCCAAATTCAAAAGCAACAGATACTTTTGAGAAAACAGTACTGTTTCTAAGCAGTAGAAGATAACAGACTGCCAGCACACCTGCATAATTAAAAATTAATCTTCTTCCTTAGAGCACCAATGCAGTTGCTCAAGTACTCTGTGAAACAATAGGTTTTATAAAAGTGTAACCAACAGCAAAGATTTAATTTTCTATACTTGTAATCTGAATCTTACAGTGATCACGTTATTTCTTGCCAGCACAGTCAACTAGACAGCCTTTTGAAATATTAATACTGCTGTTGTTAAACATCTTTGAGATCCCATAGTTGTCTTCTGTCTGATGATGAGATTTCCTCTTTAGGCTCTATCACTTCACGGAGCTCTGCAAGGAGCTAACTGTTGCCAGTCTCCTTGACCACTCTAAATAAAAACCAATGGTTAAATACCAAAGGACTGGCAATCTCATTGGGCCTATGGTGAAGCAGACAAACCTGCTAAAATAGCTTGGGTCTTTCAGGAAACAGACTGTGAGGAAGTGTTCATATTAAGGTCACAGTTCTAGGAATGTCTGTACTCCATTTTTGCTCCTTACCATAGTAAAGCGTTCAGTTTTGCAAACCATACATATCGTTTCAGTGTCATCAGGTATCCATTGCTGCTTTGGTGGTGGCTTCTCAGGAGGCACAAATTCTTGAGGAAACAAGTTCTGCTGCAGACTTCTGTCTCTGGGACTTGCAGATATGGTTACACCTGAAAATGAGCCAGGCCAAAAAAAAATGGAATGGGATTTAAGCTGTTTAATAGCATCTCAGAAAACTCTATAGACTTAATGAGGCTATAAGAGCTTTCTGCCTCACAAGCTGACTATCATTATCTTTCAGCTAGGCATGGCAGAATAACATTGTGTAAGGAATATATATGCTTTAAACTAGGATTGTAAGATTGTAAACTTATAGCACTTCAATGCTCATAAGCAAAAGTACATGCTTATTAAGATACCTTTACCATAACAATTAGAGAGGTATAAAACAACTTGTCAACATCTGTTCTTGTATTACATGCAGAGACTTGGAGAAGGAAGAAAAAAAAAATACCATGGTCATTGGATACCAAAAAGCAATATAGCATAAAACAGAATCTTAATTATACCCAGTGTTGACACTCCTGAAGATGGGGAGTTTCCTTTGTTATCTTAGGAGAGATGTGCTATGACTAGCAACAGCATATCCCTCCCTATTCCGGTCCCCTTTTCAACCTACAGTGGGGAAATCAGTTCACAGAGGCAGGAATTTAAGTCTGGCCTTTGGGATCTTTGACCCCGACAATGAAATACTCATTGAATGAAATTTACAGTATTAGATAGGCTTTTAGTTCATATGATGTGAGTCAGTTACACAACGGATTAATGGAAAAGTTCAACATGTCACTGCAGCCCTGCAAGCCACCTTCTGTGTACATGAATATGCAATTAAGAAGAACAAAAATCTCCATTTCACTAAAGCTAACTAATTCTCATTCAAGTAGGTATCAGATTGCAAAGAAACATTAAAGGACAATGCATTCAAGTTTCCTAACAGGAATAGAGATATTAAGCTGACCATTATAAGAAAAAACTGAAGAGCTACACAGCCCAATCCGAAACACTGCTATCCCTTCCTGTAAGCAAGAAGAGTCTTCAGTTCAGGATACAGAACCGGGAAATAGTTCAGACACACTAAGCTGTAGATCAGGATATCATTCTGCAGTTCTAGTTCAGACCCATCACTTGCTGAGAATCATCATCCTTGGAGGTCTGAGGATATTCTTGGTTAGTCTTTCCCTGAGAGCACACACAGACTGTGCATCTCTTGCATTAGTTGCTGAATAGAACCTACAGAAGAATTTTTGGTTGTATCTTGGCTACAAATATTCTCCAGTTGTTTTGGCTTAAATTACTTAGTTTCCATTTTTTTGTGCCTGAGGACTGTGAGTGGAGCCTGCCAGAGAATACAAGGTATGCTATTTTCCTCAGGTCACAAGAGGGATCCTAGGAAAAAAAAAAATTCAAGGACCAAAAAATTCAAGGACCATAGAATGGTATACCCAGTGAATGAACTGGGGGAAAATGGCTGGGAGAAGCTGATCTCTGCTGGAGAATGGGTTGGGTGTTGGTCAGCAGGTGGTGGGCAACTGTATTATACAGCATCTGTTTTTCTTGAGCTTTCTTCTTTTTTTCTCATCTCCCTTTTCATCATCATCATCATTATTATATTTTACTTGATTTCAGTTACTAAACTGTCCTTACCTCAACCCACAGGTTTTACCCTTTTCCAAATCTCCTCCACCTCCCACCTGTGAAGGGGCTGGTGGGAGAATGATCAAGCAGCTGTGGTTGCTGCTAAGGTTAAACCCCAACAAGGACCAGGGTCTTAACCTTACCAGTAAAGCTGCCAGGAGATAGTTCTGATGATCCTGATTTAGACAATGCTTCACACTCCAATACCTGATTGAGACTTTCTTGGATACGTATCAGAGAATCTAGGCCAAAGGGAAGAAAGGGGAAAAAGAAAATCAGAGGACAATACTGGCCAATACATCTATCTGTTTTCAAGAAGATTAGAGGAATCCATTCACAGGAGTATGTAAGAATGTCAGCACAAAACAGGACTACCTATGTAATCACAAATAACTGTTTGCATGAAAATTAGTCCACAGCAATTAATGCAAAACTATACAAAATTCAATTACTTAAAAAACAAAGAAAAGGATCCTTATCGAAGCAATGGAGTAATGACAGGTAAAGGAACAATACAGCAGAGATGTGAAAACAATTGGTTGACACAAGATGCTCATGGCAAATATTAAATGCTTCACATTGCAGCGGAATGAACATTCATACTTGCGGAGTTATAGATAATTTGGCAAGAAGAGATAGGTAAGTCTGATGCTTTTATGTTAGCAAGACCTGCATCTTTAAATCACAAAATGAAGTCAACACTTGGAAACTGGCATAATGCAAACTGGTACCATATCAGCAGGTATAAATAGATACAGATAGGTACAGAACCATACGTTTTTAATACAGTGACATAAAAGTATTGCAATGGATCTGCAGCACCCTCTGCTGTTCCAGTCGTAAACCTTAAAAGAAGCCAGGTGCACAAGACTCAAAGACAACATGGATGCGAAGGGATTGGCAAACCAGAAAGGAGAACCATAATGAGATTGTTAAACAGAACTACAAGTAGAAGTTTTCTATATGAAAAAGGAATAGGACTATGGTAGGAGGAAATATTACAGAAAACTAAATCCCCATTCTATTTGAGGGAAGATGCAGTTGGCTGCAGGCTTTAGAAGCGCTTAAGTTGTCAGTGACTTTGCATTAAACAGAAGTAAAATAAAACTGATCAGTATTATACAGGAAAAGAAACCTCAGAAAAGAACAACAGAGCAACAGAGAATATCTGAGAAACTTTTGAAGCTGTTGGTCCTTGAAAACATCCATTTACAAGAAAGGCAAAGACTTTAAGAACACATTCTGGGCTAGAGGGAGACAGGAGGCACACATCTAAAAAATGTTATGGCATGATTGCTGAAATTATTTTGGCCCTTCTTTCCCAAATGAAACAGCATCAGATAGACAGTTACCTGATCTCTTTTCTTTTAATGTGAAAGGGAAGTTGAGAGCTTTTTCTGCATACTTGGAAAGCAAATTGTCAATGTCTTCTACAGTAAAACCGACTTCCTGCCCAGCTAAGAGCTGGTGCAGTGTCTCCACAGCAACAGCTACCCAGTCCACCTTCATATTCATGAGAAGCTGTTCCAGCATGAGCAGTGGCCTTGAGGAGAGGTGGAAGTAGTTAACACGGGAGAGCTCAGGCAGAGTCAGCAGCACCTGAAACACAAGGAAAAAAGTGTATCATAAAATTAGACACCTTCAAATCTGTGTTTCTGTGAGATAAAGAGAAGAAACTAGAGCAACAACTTATACAGAGAATGAAATAACAGCTGGAAGTCGAAAAAAGGAGGTGGGACTTCTCAGACCAATTCCTACTTACAGAATTACTGAATGGACTTGCAGAATTACTTAGCTTCCACTTTCCATTCTATAAAAGACTGACTTATTTCAGAGGATATCGAAGAGTGGAAAACCTTTTGTGACCCTGTGACAAGTATGTTTTAGGAGAGTACAGCACATTCTCTTATTAAAATAAGCTTATAAAAAGCATATTAGCCCAATCCTTATCCTTCCGTCATTTGAGGAAGTGTTAAGAGGAGAAAATAAGAGCAATTCTTCTCTAGATGGACTTTTCAAATTAAGTCATGTCTTCAGAAGGAACAAGTAAGGAAACAGGCAGCCCAGCAAAATACCATTTTGGAACACACTGGAGCAAGCTGCTGTTTGCAGTCCTACACCAAAACAGACATTACCAAAAGCACTGCATTTTGTTTACACGTAACACATTAAACTAAGGTAATCTGTGGATTAATGCATCTATTCCCAGGCTGAGCACAGAACCTGTGTGGCTTCTGTAAAGGCAGTGGCCATCCAGAAAGAAGAGTGATACTGTCTACCTCTGGAAGGCACCTGGAGAAACATGAAGTCAAAGACCACCATACAGGTGGGCATATGTAGGACACCTGGTGTTACTGACACAGAGAGTAAGTTGAGAATATTTCCTTCTTCAATTGGGACGAAAATAGCAACTGTTTTGATAAACTCCACTATTTTATTTTATTCCACCCTATGCTCTTTCAGCCTGTGTGCTCCTCCACTCCCCACAGCTCAAACACAAGACTTCTTTGTTCACATTGAGAGTTACAACCACCTCATAACATGGAAATGCAAAAATGGAGAAGTGGAAGAGAAACTTTAAGCCATTTCTAACTTTCCTTTGGATCCTGAGACTCAGGATCTTAGACCTTACGTGGTGAGAATGCTCTGGTAAAACCTACAGGCTTTTTATATTATGGAAATATTATGCATTACAAAATTACTTATACAACTGTTTTTTGCTGCTAATCCCTCAGGGTAGGGGTTTTACTGACCTTTGATCCTATATAGAGTGCCTGGATTTCATTTCGGCGTGCTGTTGTCAGACTGGAATAGAAGTGAGCTGTGAGGTAATCAGCCAAGAAGTGAGAGGCTGCCAAGTTCAGATGCTGGTCAAGGGACTGTTCACTGATGGCAAGGCAAACACCAGGGTCTTCGATTCTTTGTAAAAGCTACAAAACCAAACAAAACACAGTGAAACCCTACAACGCTCCTGGAAGGCAGCCTTCTGTCCATGACAGATTATTACCCTACAATGTTCCAGAAAGCAAGTTATCCGCTAAGTGACAGTTCCATCTTTATTAAAATCAAAAAAGTTCACACCACTAATTTGGGCACTGAAGCACAACTGACCAATTCATATTATTGGTTTCACTCCTGTATCTTCTGCTTAAGCAGCAGTGACATGCTTCATTATGCTTTTTCAAATGAAAGGAGCCTTGTATTTTCATGTAAGTGACATTTATGCTATTAGGTCCAAGAACTAAATTGCCAAGCTGGATTTTCACTTAAGTAGAATAGGGGAGAGCTAGGATCCTGAAAGCTTATCTAAGCAAATAGCATCTCTTAAGGGTGGAACCAAAAAGACCATGAAAACACACAAGAAGGCAGGGAAAACAGTTGTCAACTTATTTGACCTATGGATATAAGGCTGAGAGTATCTTGCTATTACCTGCAATGCCTTTTCCATGTCTCCCACCTCCAGTAAGTGGAGGAGGTGCTCACGGTGAAGGTTGATCAAGTCTTCTCTTGGGACAGGATACAAGTGTTCCCATTTCTCACACAACTCATAATCCTAAAGAATTTAAAAAAAAAAAAAAAAAGTAAAAATAAAAGAAATAAAAGGACAAACTCTACCCTCCCTGATACAGTTGTTTCTCCCAAAATTCTGTTCAACTTCAACAGATTCTGTAGCTTAGACTCCTCTCCCAGATGAAAAAAAATAATTGCATTGACAAGGGAAAAAGATGATAGTCAATTTTGTCAGTCACAGCCTGTATTTAAAACACCTTGTTTACCTTACAGTAAACAAGTTAGTTTTTCAGAAAGACACTTAAAGCCAACCAGATTTACAATATTAGCATTTACCTAATAATCAAATGTATATTATGACCAAAGTCATGCTATTTTAAAATCTTCAGAATTGTAAAAGAAAATAACAGGTTACATCTCAGAGTAAGAATTATAACTTAAACTTAAGAATTATTAACTACATGTAAACCTTGACATTAAACACAGATCTGTATTTGTTTCTGTAGCACAGAACTGAGTAAAGGAACCCTTCCCCCCCCAAGGTAATCTCCACTAATCATTGTTTTAAGATGCCATTTCAACGAATTTATTTACTCAAATTTTAATGCATTCTAATTCAACAAAATTCACATGATGATGTCTAACCTTTGCTTTCAGAATGATATTCATGACAGCCTGGGGGTCATCAGTGCAGGCTTTTTTCAGATCCTGCCAGTCATTCCACAATGGTTCATTTTGCACATTCAAAATCTGAAAAAGTTAATACTGAGTAGCACAAATTCTAGAATTTTAATTTATGGCAATCAATAGCCTAAGAAAACAGCTGAGCTGATCACATCAAGAGCTGCTTCATAGAGAGATAAAGTCAAAAAGGAGATCCGCATTTATCTCTAGCCCTTTTCAGGGATGATGTAATGCCCTTGCACTCCAAAAAAACTCCACATTCTCACAGATGTGAGTCTATAAAGCACATTTATAAGGGAAGGTTTTTGAAAGATTAGATGGCAATAATTATGGATGTAAAAGCACACATTTACTGCAGACATTGCTGGCACTAACAGAGAGACAACTGAGCTGTCAGTTAGCAGAACTCCCACCAGACAGAAATCAGCAGGGATGGCTTCTTTTTTTGCTGTTTGGCTTTTCAGTCTGTGCTGAACTCCAGGCCAGCCTGTCTGACTTAACCTGGGTATCTGCACCACCCCGCAGTTAGAACTGACTGCAATACAAACTTGCTCCTTGGACCACTAGTCTTGCACACCCTCTGCATTTCTCAAACTTATAAAATGATTAACTGCCATGGAAAGCTTCCAGAGGCTCTACAATTTGCACAGAATGGAAAATACTCTGCAAAACAATCAGACTCCCATAAACGTTTATATTTAAACATGTTTGCAGACCTGAATGCTAATAGGAGATGGGAAAGTTATGAAGGATGGAAGCTGGGTGTTAATTGGATACTACAGCACTTCACATGAACTTAGTTTTCGATAGAAGACTTGAAAACCTCTCATGATCAAAATAAGAACCAACTTTTCAGAAAAACTTTTCAGAAGGCAAGCAATATTTGCTTCCTGCTGCCTATTTCATCTCACTGGTTACTTGAAGAATGACTTTGTACCTTTTGATAAACCTCAAGTTCCTTCTTCCTGCTCTGTAGATTGGCTTTTAGTTCATGAGGTATGCCCAGATCAGAAATGCAGTAAGCTAGAATTTCCAAACAGGCATCGAGGGGCCATTTGTCCAGACAGCGCAGGGCCAGTCTACTTCTCAACACTGCATTTTTTACTGGGAACAAGTATTGCCAACCATCTTTATCTGTGGAGGAAACAAAACACTAATTTGAAATTCAGTTTCTGTAATTCAGAAAATTTAAAAAAAATCCTCACTGGATCACACTAACAAAAGAAACAATGACAGGGCTGAAAAATCTTTGTAAGAGTCATCCCAAGCATCAGATTCTTGGGAAGCATCCAAAGTTAGCATCAAATACTTACTATTCAGACTCCAAAAGGCACCTTTCACAGGACACATCATCCATGCATGACAATGACACTGCTGTTAAGAGACGTTCTATTAACAGTACAATGATTACTGTGTCCTGATGTATTCAGCTCTTCACATAAAAGTAACACCACAGATTCATTCCAGTTCTCTTGTACTAAATTGGACAGGATTTGCACATTTGTGAAACAGAAACTACACCATCAGAGAAAGCAAATTCAGGATGAAGGAAGGAAAAGGAACTATTTCCATCTCTGGATTTGCCCAACGATCACTACTTTAGTTTCCACCTCTTGATCCAGGCTGCATTCTTTATTAAAAAAAAAAAAAATTAAAGAAAAAAAGACAAAAAAAAGCCTGACCTAATCCTTCTTACCTTCAGCAGCTGCACAACTCAGCACAGCATCCTTCACATTGACCACTTCCTCCACATCCTGACTGTACAGATCCAAGACCTTCATAGCTCTGTCCCAATCCTTTGCAGCAAGAGCTTGTTCAAAGACTCCCATTAATACTTTAACAGCTGTGGTGGAATGTAATCCTAGGAGAATCAGAGACATGTATGTCTTGCCAGAGAAGACAGTAGCCAAACTGCTACCTTCCTCTTGATTCTGAAGCGGGTCAAACATAGCAAGAAGAAATCGTTCCAATATTGGAAAGTCCTTCAACAACGCCTCACACTCCCTGGAAATCTGTTCCAAGCCTAAGGGCACCTCCCGTTTGCCCCGAAATTCCATCCAAGACAGACTTGATTTGTGAATTTTCTGTATATTAGATGCACTTAGACATGCCACTGTAGCCATTAGCTTCGACTGAGACTTCAGGAAGTCCAGGGAGGAGGCAGTCAGTGTGTGCTGGCTCAAGTCATTCAGAGAGGATGTGGCCTGAGTGGGGATGTCCTCGGAGGTCACTGCAGAATTGTGAACAGGCATTTCAACATCTGGCAGGCAGTGGTAGGCACACTGGTGTGTCAAGTTGCTGATGTTTGTCAGAAGAGACTTTGCCTGGCTGTTTTGCCTTGCACTGCACAAGGACAGTGGTTCACAGCAAGAGTTAACAATAACTTCCTGCACATTCAAGTTTAACTCTTCTTTAGCCAAGAGAGAAGAAAGTCTGTAGGATTGAAAACAGAACCAGCTTACCTAGCACATGCAAAAGGTACTTTACAATTACATACTTTCATAAATCTTCCAAATGCTTTGAGAACACAAGCCCCCTAATATTCTTCACAGATACATACACAAGAAAATTACATACACTATTTTAACTCAGAGCTTATGCTGCCATTCCTTTACAGCAAAGGAACTTACTCCTCAAACACTGACTTTTACCTAAATGCAAGCTACTAAAACAGTTCACCATTTGTACTCATCTTTTTAAAAGCTACCTCATCAAATTAGACAGTTTCCATGCCAGTCTAATTTAGTAGTTGAAATGGAAGGAGTCTAGATTATCCAGTTTACCTGCTGATCAGGGCAAGAGTCATGCCCAGTATTCTTAATAAGACCTACTGGCCTATTTTATTGTATTACACTGCCAAGCTGCAAGTGCATTCCTCTGAACTGTCACACAGCTGAAAAAAAATCCACATAGATTCACTCCACAACAGACAGTAATTTTTAAAAAATGGAGCCACTCTTTTCCCAATTAAAAATCTTCAGGTTGGTGGAGAAGGCACTGACTAAGCTCCTCCCTGCACACCAATCCTTGCAGCATCAAGTGATGAGCTGGTGGGACACAGCAGGCTGTATTACCTGTGATAAGTAGCCAAAGAACTTAATCGTGGCTGAAGTTCAAAGTCACCAATACCAAAATAACCTACAGAAGTACATAATCTGAAAAGCACCAACCTGTCAGGATGAACTTGTCTCTCAAAAACAAGCTGGGAAAGCAGCTGAGATGGCCTCTGCTGTAACAGCACAAAAGGGTTTCCCACTTTCACTTCTGCAGATACATCTTAGGAAAAAAAACATCAGAATATTTATTGTAATACAAACACATTAGCTGAATACACTAACCAACTTTTATTTTAGGAATATAAATTTTAAGGCCCTGAGTCTGAAACCTCTTTGACTAAATCCACAAGGTTATAAATTCACATTAGAATGGTAAAATCCAGAGTCAGTGGCAAGGCATTTGTGATTATGATGTGCCTCTCAGTCTTGGCACCACTGGCTCACATTACGTTGGATTTATTACCAAAACAGGTAGCATGGAAAATCTTTGGCCTTTAAGCAAGATCTAGGTTCAAACAGTTTATTTCAAACTTTCACCAAAATATGTATTTGTGGTGAGAAGTAGGAAATGTGCAGAATTAGTTTCTGATGAGTCTCTGGATGTAAATTAGTGAGTCCATGCTCTATCAAAGTCAGTTAGCAAGGGCAGAGGGAATTCACAGGTGTACACGTACTTTTACAAAAGGAGTGAAACCCTGCCCACTACTGCTGAAAAGCATTTGTATCCACTACTGAGTTATGTCAAGTAACTTTGGACACATTCTCCTAAGTTTACCTTTTCCTTTCATCTAGCATTTCCCCCAAACTCATCCAGCCCTTAAATATTTTTGTGCAATTTTTGGCTTTGGCAGTTAGTCAGTGAGGACTAAATCATGTCCTTACAGAAGTTACAGTTGGCATGGCAGCGACCTGAGCTGAACCAGCATGTCTGTAAACAGATCTTTGCCCTTTTTTCTCACCCTCTTGGGAAGGTATTCCCTGAAATCAGTACTGCGGTATTTTACATTAGTGCAGCTCAAATAGTGTCAACTTTAAAACACAGATAATAATTTTTTACTCCTAGCACAGTGAATTGTTCTGCTCTTCTGTCAGCTTTATGTGCTGACGGTACATTCCTTTTCATGGACCACCATCATCTGCTGATTCTATAAAAAAATTCTGCCTGGTTACCCCTGCATGGCCTTCTACACACTCTTCTTATCCCTGTGGAGCAGCAGGGTGCTTGCTGCCTCTAAGGGAGCTGTAAATTATACAGTATGCTGATCCACTGGATGCAAAAATCAATCTTGCCTTACAGGGGGTAGTGCTAAGAATTTCTGGACATCAACGTTTGTTTGTTTTGTCCAAGTGGAGTGCAGAGTCTGGGTCAGTTAGCATTTCTGGGTCAGTTCAAATTTTCCCACTGACATAAACTATTTTTATGTTAGCTGTGGGTGGCCTAAGTGTTATGAAATAAAAGAAAAAAAAGAAGTAATAATCAGTTGAAATCAAAAGACCTGACTATGCACAGGTAGGAGGTACATTTGGCAAGGAACCATTTTTGCACAATTACTTTCCAGAATTAAGCCACACTACACAGTCTGAATATCTTCACCTAGGCTCAGACTTTCCAGCAGAAACCCCTTACCCAGCTCTGCATTCAGGCTTCGTAACACCACAGCAGCCAGTGTAGTGATGTAGTCAAGGAAGGCCTTCACAAAGTTTGTCTGCATGTTGTTCTCTGGCATGGTTTGGGTATGCTGGTCAAGAGTTCTCAGCAGGCGCTGTGTTTGACTCCAAACCAGGTGCTTCTCCAGCTCCATCGGTTTGAGAGAGCCCTGCTCCACCAAGGTGCCAAGCAGACTCCCTTTAGAGTCTGGTTTAAGAGAACAGACATGCACCCAAGATTCAAGGATTAAATGTCAAGAAGAAAGGAGGCAGAGGGGTGAGGGAGAAAGAGAGAAATGCTTTAGCTTAATTTCCTCTCCACAATTATAGATCTCAGTATAGGCATTATAATTTAACTGAAAGCAAGAAAAATTTTCACTATAAGCATTATAATTTAATTGAAAGCAAGGGAAAATTTCACAGCAGAATAAAACTATAGTTCATCTAAATCGGTAACCATGGCTCTGACAAGTTAGAACTATATTAAGGCAAACCTAAAATATTTCTAGTTCTGCGTCATTAAGATTTATTCTAAAACACAGGTGTTGACCAGTCCTTGAGCTCTATAACATTTAGCTCTTAGAGCTCTCCTAAATTTTTGCTCATTAAATATTTTAAGAACACAAAAAAAACATTTAGAAATTTGGTGAATAGAAGAAGAGAAATACCAGTGCTGTGTAATTAAGAGAGCTGTAAGAAAAAGCAACTGTGGAAAAGATGTTTTATGACAGTCCTATGAAAACTGGAAGGCATTATGATATTACAAAGGTTTTTTAAGTTTATGTCCATTCTTTTACTTAAAAAAAAAAAAAAAAAAAAAAGCAAGAGTAAGAATACACGAATACACCTAATTATCTATAAGGTGCCATGTTAAAATAAACCTAAACGAATTCCTTGCTAGGACTGAATAGAAATAGGACAAATAATAACATCTCTGACAAGTTCTGAATTTTAGCTCTGAAAACAAATATAAGAATTACAGATAAATTTTACCCTTTACATTTATGATTTTTAAAATATATATTTGTGCATAAGTCAAAGAGCATTACTACTGGATTTACTGCTGTCTGGAAAGGCCAAAGCAAAAATTTAGATCCATATATCAATCAATTCTCATGTTCATAAAAATAACTCACCCACAGAACGTTCAACACATGTCAATGCTTTTAGGATATGATCCAGGTTTTGTGATAAAACAATTTCATTGGTAATACTTTCTTCAGTCAAGGCAGGGTAGCAAGTTTGCAGAAGGTCTACAATACTGCATCGAAAAGGACTCCCTATTTTCTCATCTGACACCTCTACAAAGAGGGAGAAAGAAACAGCGACTATAACAAAGACAAGGATTTTTGCACAGAAGGCGGCCCACAAAACCAAAACTATACTATAATACAAAAAACCAGAGCATTTCAGATTATTCAGAATTGAGCTCAGGTCACTTCCCCATCACCTTTTTTGTTATAAATACTAAGCTAAAAAATGGAAAGTTCAAATTTACATTGCAACAGAAGACAAGAATTTGATTTAAGCACATTTCAACAGAAAGCCTTAACCAGCAAAGCACACTACCTGGTCTGGATTGACCTTGTGATGTGCAGGAATAGTTGAGAATTTTACTTATTTGCTGGAGAACTGCTGGAAAACCCTTTACACCTTCAGAGTGCAGTAAAACAAAGTCAGGTCGGTGGCCTGGAACAGTAAGTGTGCAAATGGAGACAAAAATCAAAGTTAGAAGTGGAAAAAAGAGACACTAACATGAAAGTACGAAATGAGATTTAATTAAGACTTGGGTGTTAGCACAAACAACACAGCATAGAGAGGCATTTTCTGTTCCCAGGCCCATGCTGATAAACATAAAAACGAAAAGTCTACCCCAAGTTTCAAGGCTGTTGTAGAGTCTTCTTTCTGCTGTCTCCAGAAGCTGTTTGCACGTCTTCCAAAGACGGCACTGAGTACAAGCTAGATCAAATGCTGCCATCGCTGAAGGACTGAGGTCCTCAAGGACTTCTCGCAGAGGATCAGTATGCTCCAGCTGAATGTTCCTGATCCAGAAGTTTTCTTGACAAGTAGGGGCAAGACTTCCAGAAGTTGCAAGCAATTTATCAGTAACATCCGAGATGGAATAAAATACCATACCTACACATGCCATCAAAAACACACAATTACTGGTTAACAGCATAATTAGATCAGATCCTGCAATGGGTAACTACTATTTAATCCTTATAGAAAATAATTCTGTAGGTGGCCGGCTTCATGGACCAATTACTGTAGAATGGATGCAACTAACTGGGCATCGACAGCAAATTTCAGCATTCGTAGTCTCTTTCTAACTCAAAGAATCACCACTTACCCTTCTGAACAAACACTGCACTCATTTTTACAGTATTCAAGCTGCTTTCTCGTATTTTTCATTTCTCCCTAACCCTTTGTGAGATCTCAAAAAGCCCAGTCCTTACCAGCAGCTGCTGCATTCCCAATAGCTTGCAGTGTTGAACGGCCACTGCCAGATTTCCTGATGCCTCCAGTGCCATCTGATGCTTGATTCTCAATATTGTGCTCCACTCTCGCCATTTCTCGTACTGCCTGTTGGTAACGCTCCATGAAAACCAATTCACCATAGCAAGGGGAAGTGTCCAGATTAAACATCAAAGCCACCTTTCAAAAATAACAACAGATGTAATTACAGAGCCTGTCAAAGGAAGTTTTCAAAGGTCAAAGAGCTTGGGGGGCGGCTTTAGAGGAGATGAAGGAATAAAATAAAACAGATACTTTAACTGAAAAATGTCCCCACAGACACAACATGAAAACCAGGGGTTTCCTCCTAGAGAGTTTTAAGTGCCTGAAGAGAAAAAGGCCCTCAGAGATGTTTTTCAACTGTTATCATAAAGCTTATCTATTATTTGCTGTAGGGCTAGGGCTGAATTGATTTTCATAACCCACACCTTTCGGAATGACTCTTCACAGTTTAAATACACTATGTAATGAAAGGTATCTATCAAGTGTGCCCTCCAAAGTAAACTATTTCAAATAAATTCTTATTCAGCAAGGAATACCTTCTCGAAATGTAAACACAGAGTAGCTAAGCAGAGCTATGAAAGTTCCTATTACCAAACCAACAACAGAACACAAACCAAGCTTGAATGCTTTATCATTGGTCATACTGAAAGTCAAGGCAACAATGCAAAACGAAATGCTTCTTTGGCCCTGTAAGTAGGAAAACTATGAAGTGGCATGCCTGGAATCAAGCAGAATTAATGGCCTGAGCAGTAACCTGATGTTAATGCAATGTTTAAGTGACATGAACTGCTCCAGCAGGGCTATCTGACACTCAGCCAGGTCACAGCTTTTTACAGAAGATCCAATCATTGATGCACCTCAAGACTTTTTTTTCAGAGCATCAGCTCAAAAGCCACACAGAGAAAGGTATGCACAGCTGTGAGGGAGCAAAGAACTACAAACATGAAGACTGTCAATTTTCAAGGCTTTCTGCTGATGCCTGAAGCAGCCACCTAAGAACAGAGACTAGGCAACAATAAGGGAATAAAGGTAGGTATTTATTTGAAGAGCCTTCAAAGGTACACCCTGGGGAGCCAGAGGCTAATGCCAAGATGGACCCCAGGTCACGAGTTCTTCACACTTTTATAGGTTTGGTTCATTTGCATATCAGTGTTAATTCTGCAATTAAAGCTTCAGTTAATGATGCCATTTGCCCAAACTTGCTCTGCCCCCCCCGCCCCCTTTAGAGGCTTTTGGTTTATACTTTTTGGGCCTAGGACGGTCTGAGTGTCCTTGCAGAGCGGGCCTGGAGAGGCTTTGTTATGTCTACCTAGCATAAGAGAGCAGAAGTTAACAGGCTACAAGAAACTTCAGAGCTGCACACTAGGCAGTACAGGATATGGAAAATATGAAAGTTAAAACCTAAGGCATCACTGCCTGTTTTCAATACCACAAATTTAGTCTCAAAACATACATCCTTCAAATGAATGTAATCACTGCTTTGGGTCTGCTTTGGGTAAGGAACACCTCTGCATGTTTCTACCAGGGTTACAAGTGGCAGAGTGTCATGGTTTTGAAAAACTGATTAAATAAAGCAGTTCAGATGCTGCTTCCTCATAAGACCTCGTGAGCTCCCTGTGTTCTTCAGTCAGTTGAAACACTATGCTTGACTAGCTCTCATCAAACATTTGCATACTTCGAGAACCCAGGTTTAGAGAAAGCATTTTTATATAACAAGGCAGAAGAAACCCTGCATCTGTGGGATGTTGGTTTGGAATATCTTTGCTCCTTTCACTTGCTTCTACTTCTGAAGTAATTCTTTCACTTGGAAGCCCTATGTTTGCTAAATGCAGAAGCAGGAATTTCATTCAAAAATCGAAATATATGCATCTCATTTACCTGGTGGGCTTCCACAAAGTTTCCTCTCAAAACACAAGAAACTAACAGTGATTCTGGTGGGGAAAGCATCATAGGAATGAGGGAGTTCTGCTGATGTGGTCTTGCCCTGCTTTCCAAATCACTCAAGCCAGACACACTACTGGTACTTCCCTCTGCAAGACAGAATTAATCAGTATACTATCAGGGAAAACACATTTCACCAAATATCAGCCACCTATCAGATAACAGCATTTCACATATACAACACAAAAATATAGGAGCAGAGTTGCAAGCAAGTTTTAGGTTAAAGAGGTCAACATAAACATCCTGTTATAAATTCTCATAACATTTCACTGTTTGGTCAGAACTTGCTGTTTGCATCTCAGCCCCGTGTAACACTGTTCAGCAGCTACATAACATGCATACAGTGCGAGGCACTGGTTCAATACGGATAAAGGGAGAAGCCTGAAGCATCTGACCTATTAAATCAGTCCAGCACGCCTAAGCACGCCTTATCTTACATGAATATCAGTTCATTAACTTTTTTGATGGTTTGCAGGTCACTACATTGCATACTGTTTCCTGCAAGCCAAATTACCAAGAAAAATCCAAGTCTCTTATTCCAGAAGACACATGTACTATTCTGACTAGAAAAGAATCATCCAAAAATGGGAACTCTGAGAAGTGCCCTGCACACAGCAGTAATTCACATTAACTAGTCAAGCAAATTCTTCATCATGTACATTGAAAATACAAAGAAATACTACTTTTGTGGCTTAATACCTGAGGTACTGGTGCTTAGCTCGCTACTTGTACTTTCTAATGATGGACTGGAAGTTCCCTCTTTCCCATCTAAAATGGAAACAAATCAAAACCAGCACATTAAATGCACTTTTATTAGACAAGGTAATTAAAACTTATTGCAAATAACAGATTAGGCAACCTTCAAGGGATCTTCAAGAATATCTCATAAATGAGCCACCACTGACATCTATGATAAAAGCAAAAACTGCTGATTTGAAGAAAATGCTAGGCTAGAGACTATGTTGGGGTGGCCCATCAGTGACTCATGTCAGATATTTTGAAGCTTCTTATTTTGGAACATGCCACTCCAAAACCAGACATGCCTTTCAAAGGCTAAATAGAAAAAAGGTGAGGAACACAACTGTCTCCTAAGGCTGCCAATTTATGCCACAAATTCCTGTTAATTCACATGCTAGATAATATTGTAATAGGTATGAAAATATACCAAACAGTCATAGGACATAGTGGAGAAAGGGAAAAATTAGTACTGTAGTTGAAGCTCTCCCCTGCCCCAAATCAGACTATATATGGAAGAAGTTCTTTGTGCAGGTGAGCTTTAGAAAACCATCTCAGTCCAAGTGGAACTGGACTAAGATACTTCAAATTACTTAGAAAATTGAAGGAAATAAATCTACTTCTCTACTCCTAGGCCATGAAATCTAATTGCATTCAGCATGAGCTCAGCAAAATGATGCACTTTTCAAAAATGTCTTCTCCAAGTCACTTTTTCAACCCACCTGTCTTGTACCTCCGATATCTACTCCGTTTCTTAAAGCTGGAGCACCTGATTGAAGAGCAATATCTCCTGGAGGCTGTGAACTGATGTTCTGTGAAGTATTTAAACAAAAACATTACCAAATAGCTTTATAGGGGGAGACTTGAGAAACAGTTGAACACAAATTTGCAAACTTGCAGTATTTAAGGTCCAGACTGCCCAGTCTTTCTTGGGACATGGAGCTTACATGATCTGAGATACACAATAAACTACATGTGATACAAGACAAAATCTCACAGCAGCAGGGCTAACAAGTTATGGGCTATGGAGAAGGGTGGGAAACAGGTTCCTGAGTGCGTTGTTCTAGCTACTTCAACAATCATCCAGAGTAACACAACCTCTGATACATGTTCCTAACATGTTTCCAGACTAGGCTAAATCAACACTGTCCATGAATGAGCTGAGACTATTCGGCTTGCACTGGATCCAACATCACCATGTCCCTTCATACCACTGCAGTGTGACTTGTGACACTGGCGGGACAAAGGCAAACAGAAGCAGTGCATCCAGAGGGGATGGAAAAGAGAAAAAAACCCCAAACTTTCTGATTAGAATAGGGATCACTTCTATTGGAAAACGATGCAAGAACCAGGTGATCTCTAAGTAGGCCACTCTCCCAGTATCTGCCAAAATGTGCTCCCTCATTAAGATGCTCAGGGAATTTAGCCTTGAGATCACTGTCTGGACAGCTGTAACATATCAGAAAGCGCCAAATACAAAGCCTACCTGCATTTCTGTTACTCATCACCACCTTGTATCGCCAGTGAGCTTCAGAAAGGTATTTGGAAAACTGCAACACGCGACCTCCAAAGGCATCTCTGCTTGCAGAAAGATTCAAGCACTCAACAAGCTCCAGCTCTTCTCGAAGCACATTACTGGAGTCCCATGGGAGAGAACTCTGAATTTCTTCCAAGTGGTTGAGAAGCAATGTGAGGAAGGCCTCCATGGCCACGTCATCCACTAAAAATCCAGTAACACCACTGGTGAAGTGTTTCAGATCCAGGTAGCTTGGCTTACAGGTTTCACAGCTTTTGCCATCTACCATGGAGTCACAAAGATCTCGGGTATCTGTGTGAGCTGTCTGTGCAGCCAACAGATGCTTCTCTGATTTTTTTTCAGCCTCTGTTACGTGCCATGGACTTTGTGAGGCACACGGCTGCCGACTGGCACTGCCTTCTACACTCAGAGGAGCACTCTTTTTGTCAAGGTCTTCATCCTCTGCATAGTCCTCAGGTAGAGGAGTCTCAGTATAGAGGTCACTATAGGAAACAAAAAGCAAGGAGAAAATATTCTCCAAAACCTCCAGGCGCAGAGGAATAGGAACACTCCTTAAGAACTGCTGACACTTCACAATGTACTGAGGAAATACTGAAGAGCAATCTGTACAATTAAAAACAAAAATAAATTACTACATTTTTCAGGAATTCCTTGTTCCAACTTGTGCCTTTTAAGAAAATCACAGAAGAGGGAACTAGCCCAGTGGCTCAGGCCCAATCATTCCTCCAAACACCAAGTAAATATATGTCCAACAATTTACATTTAGAAAGGTAGTGTGCCTCCTCCCTCTGAGTAATGCCAATTATCACTTTGTTCAATGATGTGCAAATTCAGATTACACCCATTCTAGCCATTAAATCAGTTTCAGCTCTGGGAAATCGTAAGCTCTTACAAAATTATCCCTGTCACTACCATCCTATATCTAGTATCACCTCCTTTTTGCACTACATTTTTTGTATAATTACCTTAAATGTTTTAAAACAAGGCTGGTAGCTTATTCATTAAAGATAACGACATCTCAAAGAAATACAATTAGACTTGCTTGCAAAGCATCCATAGCCCACTGAATAAAACACCATATGTATACAAGGTGCAACATTATCCCAATACTAAGTGATAATTCAGAGCCCAGAAACTGGATGGAGAAGCACACATTACTGAACCTGAGAAAGGAGGCCAATCACCTGCTGGTTCTCCAAAAGCTGTATCCTCAGGGATATCACCAAGAAGGCTGTGTACACAATCCTTGCACTTGGCATGCCTGTGTGAATTCACACAGAGAGCATAGATTGCATACTTCATGGCACAGAACGCTCGGAAGAGTGCCAGATTGCGCTGCTGACTCAGGGTGTTAGGGAGTGTGGCTGCTGTGGAGGGAAACCAGGGCAGTGATGGGGTAGGAGGTAGACAAGAAAACAAGTTAATTTTCTCCTGCAGTTCCTGCACAGCAATATTTATCCAGTCTTTCTTCCTCAGCATCATTTTTGTCTCAGCTTTGATCTATCTCACTGTTACTTTGGGAAAAAAAGCCCAAACAACTCAACCCACAACAGATGGGCACAGAAATGCCAGGTCCGGATCCCCTTCTAAAAAGGAAATTTTCTGTGAACTTGTGTAACAGGACCTGGCTACAGTGTAGAATGACAAAAATCACTCATAATGACTGTCATTAGCAGTATGTGGTTAACTATACTGCAGAGGGGCAAATCCTGTTTCATTTCAGCATCTTGGAATGTTGTGTTCTAGTACACAGCAGATAAGTAGGGAAACAGTGTAGACAGGCTATGACTGCAGTAAGAATAGGGTACCACCACCTCTTCAGATTTGTACTAATAAATAGATATCACGGATGATTCACAGGGGCTGACACAATAGATCAAATATAATCTGCAACTAATTAAAGAAGAAGTACAGTCCCACAGTTTCCTTCATACATTTATAATAAAGCCAAACTAGAGAAGTACTGCATCCACTTCTCCTCCCCTTTGGGTTTTTTTTGAGGAAAGGCATCACATGCCAGAGATATGATCCCTTCTTAGTACAACAGAACAGCAGAGCTGCAAATTGTAAAAATCACATCATCATCTCCTTCACCTAGGAACACAATATAGTGTCATATATTCTGTTATGTTGAGTTTAGATGAATTATCCAACTACTGCAAAAAGGTTAAAAGAACAAAGAAACAACAAAGAAAGAAACAAAAATCTCCCGACAACCACACAGAGTGTTAAATTAGTGCTTGGAATCCACTGTCCTGTATTCTTATTCAAGTGACAGATTGTCCCTCTACCTGCTGTCATGCAGGGAAAGCGTTAGCCAAGTTGCTTTTTTTAAACAAAGCACTGGTACAAAGCACAATGTACTGACAATGTCCACATCCAAATTCTGGGACTGAACAGAATTACCTAACCTAGAAAGTGTTTCAGTGCTGTTCTCCACAAAGTTTGAGTATGACCGCAAGGAAAAGCACCAGTCTGAACTCTTCTGAAAACTACAGAGCAGCCAAGGCAACAGGACTGAGGGCATAAACAGTTGGCAACAGTTATTCCCTATCACTGCAATTCTAAACAGCGACAATGATGGAAAATACAATGTAGACAGCAGACAGAACTGAGGAGACATCAAAGTATGAATCCTTTGCAGAACCCACTATGGAAATTCTATGTAAATGGCTATGGAAATTCTACTGTTGCCCAGCAGCTCTACACTAATACGTAAACACCCAAATAGCTCTCAATACCACTGTCTTAAGAGGACTTCAGGCAGATAAAGCCAGCGACTTGATAAATACAATCCTCTGGAAAAGAGAAGTAGTTACCTAGAGATACTATAAGACAAATACTGGTAATCAAAAGTAAGTTTAACACACTTCTACCTCACACGTGGAAAGACTTGGATGCAATGTGTCTGTGTCAGTATTTGTACCTAAACCAATCCTTTTCCTTGTACCAACATGGAAGAACAATCCTTTAACTACTGGCACTGTTTTTCCTATGCCAGAAATACTAACAGCTTCTTGAATATTGTAACTCACGAGGAAATTGCTGCTCACCATGACTGATCAAAACCAGTGTTACGCAAAGCCTGAACTCGACTGTCTATCAGTACCACTACTCTGGTTTCACTACTGCAGCTGACAGATGCGTACTAAAATGAAGAGGAAGAGAGGGAAGCATGTGCAGTGATTGGAGGAAAAGGCCTGTTAACACTACCATGTCTGACAAAAAAAAAGTTTATGACTCCTCTCTTCCCTTTAAGGTTCAAAATAGATTATTTTAAAGAAGATTCTATTAAGATGTGCTTACAGAATCATCTGAATTTTGCAATAATTGCTGGATTGAAAAGAGAAGGAGGACCTGTCTTCCATTAATTAGTTCCATAAATTAATGTGCCATGTAAAAAAAAAGAAGAGAAACCACAGCTAGAGTTCTTTTGCTAGTCATGCAGCTCCCAGAAGATATGATGGGACTGCCTCTTCCTGTTTTTGAAAGGCTTTGACAGAATTTAAGCAGAAAATAATTAAAATGTAAGAACTGATTAAAAAATCCCACAACACTAGCAACAACAAAACAATTTCAGAAAGCAGGGCACTGGAAATAAGGATCTATATAGAGTCCCAATTACTACATCTTTCAAGATTATTCAAGACAAGTGTTATGATAATTTTAACACCAAAACCTGAGAAAGTAGGAACAGAAACCAACATTACAACAGTATGATAATGGAAGGAGAGAAACCTACTTCCCACTAGGCAATCTGGAAAAATCTGTGTGACATCCATCACTGAGAGCTCTCCATACAACTCAGGTTGAAATTACACATGTCCAAATTCACAAATGTAAAAGAAATAAGACACAAAAAATTGCAGCTTCTTAGGTTCTAGTACATGCAGGAAAACAGAGCTTCTCTATCATTATTAAGAAGTCCTACCAGAAAACAGCTTTAAAATAGCAGCAGCTGAACCTGGAGATAGGCTACAATCAAAAGAGTGTCCAAGGAGATTCACTTTTAAGTGATCCAATGTGTTTGGTAGTTGCAGGTATTTTAGGCACCCAACTGGAACATGTGAAGATGAAAGAAGTGAGGCAGGAGTGATGTAAACATAGGCTGTAGGTAAGCATTACTAACTTAAACATTAAATTTAAATTTATATTAGAATAAAAAGCCTCCACTTTTTATATCTTTCAAAAACAAAGATATTGTAGTACAAGATATTGTCAATTTCATCTGGTTTTGTTCTTTGATTTTAAATTAAAGTGCACCGAAATACAAACCATACACTTTCTTTTCAAACTAAAGGTATTTCACAGTACAAAAGTTACAATGAGAAGTGCATATCATGAGCATGTGCAAAATCTTGTTACCATCTTGAAAAAGCTATTTCAGAAATCTGTCCTTGTGAGATCAAAGAGATCTCACAACTCCTTCTTGAAAGACAATTTATTCCCCAAAAGGATTTCAAAATAATTTCCACATGCTCTCTAGATTTCTTCCACAAAACAGCTGGTAACTTATCTTCCACAATTACAGAAGCAGGTCAAAAGAACAAATCCTGGCAGAAGTACTGAACATACACACTCAATGGATTGTGAGTTTTTAGTGTTCTTACAACCCTATGCATTTACCCTGCATCTGTTGGTCTCTAGCAGGAACTTTCTGAAGAAGCTCAATAACATCATCTTCATTCAGTGCCAGAAGATTGGTGAGATGATGCAGAGAGTACACCACAGTGTGGCAATCCAGATTGTGCAAGTGTTGCAACAGAACCTTCCTTGGGACAGTAATACTGCAGGAGACAACAAAGAGGTGACACAGATTTAAGTCTCAACTACATTTAAAGATTTAACTCCCACTCTAATTCTGATTGAACCAAACTACTGCAACTAAAAAGAAAAACAAAGAGTGTAACTGCAGCCCATGAGAAATTTTAAGAGCTTGTTTATACAGTCACTATTAGATGATTAGCCAAGAAAATAATACCTTCTCTATTTGCATACATAAACTGACTTAACAGGTAGAGTTGGCAACATAGTTTGGAAAAAGTCCTTCTGATCATTTTACCTGTTTTGCCGCATACACCATTCAAGAACTTCCACATGAGCCCAGAGCCCATCACAAAAATCTTTCAATACTGAATCATTGCACAGATCCTAAATGGAAAGACAAATAAAAGAATCTCTTTACAACAAATCTCCCAGCCAGACAGCAGAAGCAAGCCTGTGTCACATATGCATGTTTGCAAGACTTCTTTACCTAGATAATAAATTTCAAATACAGAAAATTGCCAGATTTATTACAAACCCAGCAAAGGAGGGCTATTCGGAAAGAACATAAAAGTCAGTCAGCCTCCCCTTGACACATCTACAGACCATGGAAAGGTGGCTACATCCCTTTTCAAGATTAGCTTATAAAATGCAAAATAATGCCTCTTAGTAACAGTCTAAAACTAATCTCTAGAACTAATCGTGCACTAGAAAGATGACATACTGGGTAGCAGATGGTTATTCTCCTTTTCCATGTGTTTTTCTACTACAGATGACTGCCTGCTAAAATCAAATCTAAGAGTAACTTTGCAGAAGCTACTGAATAGACTTTGGGTGTATTACCAAGAGATAGTAACTCCCTTAAGGCAATATTGGCTTAGGTCTGCACTGTGAGCCAGCAGTACAAGGCTGCTCATCTCCCCATCTCTGACATCTCAGCCAGCCAGCAGGCATCATCTAAAGTGCAACTACACCTTCAGAGCTGGAACCCTGTCTCTTTTGCACAGATGAAGACTGCCCCCCAAACAAGGTGGATCTTTTGCTCACAGCTCTTGTAATTTATCATTTCACTTTGCGAATGAGTATGGGGAATTTCCAAGCTACCTCATTGTTGAACTCAGGCCTGAATAAGTCACTATCCAGGGATGACTCACTGGAGGAAATTACATGAAAGAAAGATGTTCCAGCTCTCTTCAAAACTAATCAACAACCATTGCTGTCTTTTTTCTCATGTTAACAGCAGAGGCTGTTCATGAATTTATGTGAGGTTGTTTATGAATTTATTTAACTTTCAGACTCTCCTTTGCAGTCATACTCCACGGCCAAGGAACAAGAAGAAAGGCAACTGTAATATCTTAGCTTTTTAAATTCCATTTTGAGGAAGATTGACATTCTCACTGAAAACTCCCTGGTTTTACGTGTTTTTGCAAACAAATTGCATTATCTGGACTCAGACTGGGATACTGCCACTTGCTTTCTGCTGATTTACCTGAGTTTTGTGTAGAGTCCATAGCAATGCTTTTGCTGATTCCAAGCTTTGACAATGAGTCCATCCTAACAACACCAAGAGGCGGCTCAGGGGGTTGAATTCTCTCCTCAACAAGTTCTTCAGGCCTGAGTAGTCTTCTCTTTTTAGTAAAGCTAATGCAGTCACCTAGAAAATAAAAGGAAGAAGTACTAATTTTCCCAAAATGTGGAGACCCATAATGCCTGGCCGACTATGTAAGCAAGTAGCCATTTCAATATTAGCTTCACTAAAAGAGTGAAATTCTGCATCTGGAATGTCCCGAAATTTACACTGTCCAAGCTATCAGGATACCCATCAGTAAAGTTGTCTTAAGGAAAAAAACATCATTTCAAATGCTTACTACCTAGCAAACTCACATTCCACTCTACATTATCTTTGCATTCCCTCTCTTGATTACGTCTGTGCCAAGGGCATCATGTAAAAGACTTCTACAAGCACATTACATAGAAGTTGAAATATGTTCAACCTTAAAACCTCACACTTTAACAGTGACCACCTGCCTGTATTCTACTTCTTCTATGTGAATATATAAAAATCAATTAATTCATAACAGACTATTTTCACCACAAATTTTACCATGCAAATTAGTCTCACTGCCCCAAATCTATCAGCATCAGAAAGCAACAAGTTCAAGGTCATGAGGTAAATGGTGTATCCAACAAAATTACAAGCAGAAAATGAGACTTCTTAAACCCTGAAGATTTAATCTTCAGTCTGCGTGCAGATGAGCTTTTCCAAAAATCTCACTAGCTGTTTTATGTTCATCGCACAGCTGCAAGTAGGGGAGTTATCACCGTTACCTCCTTGTTCCTATTAGTCACCACCCCTGGCAAACACTATTTGAATACAAAATGCTTCTGTGCACCACTGAGATATGTTCAATACAGGGACTGACTTTAGCCTCCATTGGGTTTCCCTGTTAATGATTTTATGGCTGTACCAGAATCTGTTCCAGAAAGTGCTTGCTGCTGCTCAAGCAGTAGAAATAGGCTGTCTTCCAATTAGGAGCTTCTTTGGGATCTGAGAACAAACTCATCACAGTTCGCTCTGTATCCAGCTGCTCAGATGATCCTAAAAACATCACAACAAGATTACCTTCCAGTAGAGAGGGGTATCTTCGAGAGAAGCACAATTGTTACTAATTTAAACTGAGAAACACTCAACATTTCCTCAAGCACTAACCAGCTGTTACATATTACCAGCTATTGGATATTGTTACTTGGTAACAGGAGGGCCAAGCAGAGAAATTTGATAGAGGTCAGACAGAAAACCAGAAAACTGTATCGACAATCATTAACATAGCAAAAGCCTGCTCAGCACACAGGCCGTTTGCATCAGTTCAGGTCACACTGCCTGACTTGCTTTAGCCACGAACACCTTATCTATGAGTTGCAAGAATTCTTGCTTGTGCTCAAGACACTGTGCTACTTTGCAGGGCCTTAGCAAAGGCTTGTCCAGTACTGGAACTTCTCAGGTCTGTGCAAAGTGAGACACAAACTATTCCCAGTGAGAGTGAAGGTATGTGGATCTCCACTTCTCTTCCCCCACGAGGAAGCACTAACTATAGTTATTATCAGAATTTCTAGAGTCTGCCACACCAGCCTGAACCTCCCTTCAGCAATCCCTGAGTGGAGAAGAGACAATAAAAATTCCACTGACTTACACCTCAGTGAACAGACGTGAACAAAAGAGGGTAGGATTCTAGCTTTTCCTTCCTTGCCACTTTACTGACAAGGACTTGGGCATCACTTGCCATTCAGCTTCATCTGAGATCCTCATAGATTCACAGAATATGCTGAGCTGGAAAGGGATCCACCAGGATCATCAAGTTACAACTAAAGGTACCAGTCATAGCAAGCTAGACAGAGGCTGTGAAGTCATGGTTGGTACAAAACCAACAGCTGGGCTCTGGCAAGTGAGCAGGTAATCACAGTGCATCTTCTGTCCTGCTGGGATATCAGCCCACTCCACAGCTCCTTCCACTTTCAGAAGTTTTCTTTTCCTGTATTAAGGGGTTTGAATATTTTGGGATTACTGAGGTGATTGTTACTGGCCAGAAACAGAACATATTCTAACATAGACGACCTTGAACTGGAGGTGAACAAATAAACACTGTATACATAGGGAGTGTCAAACCTCTAGTTACAAGAAAGATTTTCATCAAGAGAAATGCTGAGCATATTAAAATAGAGCACAACAAGGGGTGGTAAAGGAAGTGATCACAAAACATGGCATAGACTGCAGAAATGTAAGGGAGAGAACCAGTGTTCCTATGCCAGTTCCTTGCTTTAAGGATCATTTTAGCATCATCTTTCTAAAGAGTCGATGGTTTGTTAAGGCACCTTAGCAAGAACATTGCCTGACTTCTTGACTACTCATCTATTTAATGCCTTAACGGTTTTGTTAAACAGGAGATTAGTACAAAGCAAAATGTGAAACAAACCTTTTTGTATTGATTTTGACAACAAAAACTTTTCTCTTGTTCTTTCTGTGAGAACATTGCTATAGAGGCTTAACAAGCCGTGGCTCTGTTTCCTCAGCATACAGTTTAGTAGCTTCTCTTCCCTTAATGGGCTCCCCTCAGCCCAGCATACATCCAAGAGCTCCCTGAATAAGTGTTTTATTTCATCTGCTTGATGCTCCACCTCAAAAGTCACTATACTGAGAGCAGCATAAATTGTATCTACTAGTTCTCTTTGATCTAGTTCCGCTGAAATCTCAGAACTGCCCTGAAGCCTCCGCAGAGATTTTAAGGAGTCACAAAGAAATTCTACAAAGATGTTTTGTAGAGAGCGATATTGCTGGAGTGAGGAGCTTGGTATTCCTTGTTCCCCCTGGAAGAACTCCAGCAGGCCTTTTGCCCTCTGGGGAGCCCGCAGCAGAAGCTTCCGGAGAGCTGAAACAACATCCAAACTGAATTTGTGAGAACAGTCATCTCTTCTTTTGCTGTCTGTGATGTGCTTGTTTTGCGTGCACTCAAATGCTTCAAACAGTTCCTGGCAGGAAAATAATAAAAGAGTAAGCCTTTTTGACTACATGAATACATGAAATGAATTATTTAAAAAAATAGAAGAAACTTGAAAGTGAGCAGATAAATCAATTTGCAAACACCATACTACCTAAGAAATCTATTAATAATGGTCCACCTTGTCCAATATCCCTCCTAGAAGAGTGGATATGCCTGAATATGTAACAAAATATAAAGAATCCTGTAATACACAAGTACACTATAAGGACGATGTACAAGCAAGGAACCATAGCAGTCCCTATGGGATGGCTGAAGCACTGCCATATTCCACCTCCAAGCAATGTACTAATATAACTGGATCTTTGTAGGTTGCTAAGAGCATAATGATTAGTGGTGGGTTTTTTTCATCCTACTTTTCCAGATTTGTACCATCCATTTACCAACTACATCATCCTTATCAATTTTTCAAATTTGATTAAAACTGGTGAACAGATTCAGAAGCCATCTCACAGACTTTTCTTAAGCAACAATAAGTTTTCTACCTATCAGCAGAAAACCTAAAATTTCAGAACGGGAAAAAGTAAAACAAACAAACAAAAAATCCCAATTAGCTCACACAATAAGAGTTGGGAAGGTGAGGGACAAGCCAGTTGAATATCACTCAAGCAGCATTTCTGGCACTTCTGGAATTATGTGAGTGCTGCCTTTGGCTCAAAGAGACACCTCAGAGATTACGTAGGGGAGAGGTGGTTGGTGTGCACAAAGAATGAGAATGGACAGCAAGTCCACAATACCCTTTTTTTTATTATTTGCTGGATTGAAATGTAACTCTACCGACCACATGCCTCTGACAGGAATTGTGACAAAGATAAAAAGTTGCTGAATCTCATGTTTCTGCGCAACACTGGTGGACAGTGTGGACAATGGTGGAACCCTTCATAACCTTGGAGGTGAGATGGTAACATGCACAGACTTCATTATTCATTAACAGACTTCAAGCAGATTTATTTTAATCAACATTCAAGTTTGCCTTGCTTGTTTTCATCCTGTAATTGCTAATTCTGTATCCTTAGTGAAATATTGAACAACTTTTCCTAAGCTGAAATACCCTCCGAATATAGTAAGTTTTCATTTTCCTCTTTAAAAAAAGGCAAACCAAAAAAGAGTATCTTGAAAGAGTTAAAATCTATAGGACCAGAAGCAACATCTTATGACATTTCACACACCACATCAGATCCAAATCTGTTGTAACGAACGCCAAATTAGGACAGTCCTACAGTTAGTAACTTTCCTAATTTTCTGCTCTATTCTTGCTTTTGATATTAATCCACCTTTGCACATTTCCACATACTTCTCAAATAAATCAGCCTGCATTTTTTAATTCATAAGGGAAAATGGATCCTGGACCTCAGAACATGCATCATACCAATTACTAGGCAATGTCAGCAGTAATAGTAGAGCATCCCAAAGCTTCCAGGAAGGGGGAAAAGGGGTGCATAGGAGATGAAAATTAAGATCCCTAAAGAAAGAAAAAGAAAATAAACTAATTTTTAAAATGTGCTTACTGACTGTAGTTTATTTTGGCTCACAGCAGGTTGTAGGTTTACGATTATTACAGGTGTTAATGGACTGAAGACTGTGGCAAGCAGTTGCAGTCAGGACTGACGTGTAAGAAACAGCACGTAGAAAAACCTGTTCCTTGTCTGCCTGCAGCCTCTACTCTAGCCAGAGAAATCACTTGCAGGCACACTGGATTAACTTCACAAAGGGATCTGAATTACACTCTCTCTCAGTTGCCTGGAAGATTAATAACACATTAACATCTCAAGCAGTTAGCAGGAAGCATTAACTTCAATCTGATGAAGCTGGGCATACTGCATAAAAAAAAGAAGAAGTACGGCGCAGAAGTAGCTCACCTTCAGGACTTCCTCAGAGACATCTTTCTGTAGTTCTTCCAAGAATAATAAAAATTCAGTTTCTCTCTGAAGAGCAACTGGAACAGTTTTCTGAAACCATATAAGAATGGGAAATACATTAGTCAATAAAACTTTTATTTACATTAGCATGGAAACTTAATCATAGCTATTTCATTAACATTTTGAGGCAGACTGAAATATTTCTCTGAAGTAACCTAATTCTCAATTAAAGGCTATTCCATTCAGGTTCTGCTCTCACACCAGTTGATTTTATTTATTCCTACATTTGGAAACAGAGACAAATGTCACCTTGTCAAAAATCACAAACCCATCAATTCCTCAGAATGTAAAGAAAAAATGAAAGTCTAAGTAGTGACAAGGAGAAATGAATTTTAAAAAGAAGTATGCACATCCCTCAACATCTAAAGCTTATAAAAATTGTCTGATGCCTGAGCTATTTCATCTGTAATGTAAGAGAGGTGCTAGACAAATGCAGAAGTTGATAAACTCATGCTTTTCATTCATGTGAATGTGCAAAGCTACAATGTTAACTTCTAATATCTTAAAAAAAACCCCAGTTTTTCTCTTCAGTGTGAAGATTAACAGTTCTTTCTTGATAAATTTGTTAAATGCAAAAGTAGTGCATGTCTCCAGATAGCTTGAGAACTTAGTTCCATGAAACATGGGAAAGCCTACATTTAAATAAGCAACTATGAAGACATTCTGCACTTGGAAGTCAGTTAGAAATCAGAGCTACAAAGTGCATTTAGAAGTCAACCAGATGTTTCTGTACCTGATTTCTGGCAAGCCATTTTTCCAGCACAAGAAGCCAAAGCCAGGCAGTTCTCCATGGGCTAGAATTCTGTCCCCATCTACAAAAGCAAGAAGCATATACAGTGGATTATGCAAGGTCCTCTCCATCTCCAAGATCCAGGAAAACACCGTCAGAGATAATATTGATTTTGTATTTCTTCGAGTAAGATAAAAACAAAGACAAGTAAGTAGCCAAAGACCAGGGAAAAGAATGCAGGGAAACCAGAATATTGGTGTTCTTGCACATCAACTCAGTGATTTCTGCTGTGCAAATAACTGCTTTCAGATTGGCCAAATACTACTGGCATAGTTCCTCAAAACAAAGAAACCTATTTCTGGCCCAAAGTTCTGTCTGTATAGGTCTCTTTGAGCACTTCAGCAGATTTCGTTGAAATGTGACCACTTGCCAAACAGTGCTATTTCCTGTTCTGCCTATTTCTACCCAAAAAATGAAACTAAGTCTTAGGTCACAGCAGCCTAAATGCAGCTCTATGCCCAAACTAAAAGTGAAGCAATGTACTAATTAAAGAATCCTTCTAATTTCCATCAGTGTTTCACATGCTCTAGTACTTCAACATCCCAAAGCCCACACGGTTAGGAACATATGCAGTACTGTCAAAGGACTAGGAAAAGGAGAAAGCACAATATAGTTCCTGTCCTTTAAAAATCTCAGCACTCCTAACTAAAGCCTTTAAATGTGATAGCCCAGCTATCAAAGATCAAAAGATTGGAAATGCTTATGTCTCACATGGCTGTCAGCAATATTCATCCAACCACGTGCACACCTTCCTTCAGCTGCTGTCAGTGTAAACTGTTTCTTAGAACCTTTACTAAAATGTTACACAAACTTTGATGTGAAGAAGTATGATCATCTGGTTAGACAGCGGGAATGCGAGTGTTCCCTGAAGTGCTAGAAAGTCACCCTTCACATATGCCTAGCTGAAAAGCAGAGATAAAAAGTAACTGGGATTAAGTAAAACCGATGACATTCCAAAATACAGTGTGAGAGAAATACGAAATCAACAGCATAATTTGAACTTTTTAGAATTACATTTTTAGAAATTAGGATATTTTTCAAGAGCTGGAAACAAGAGAACGCTTTAAGTAACTACACTGCTGATCTTGGTGGTTCCATTTCTAAATTAACTGAAGCTCAGTGCCAAAGAAATGTAATTTCAAGAGACGGTCCTTCTCCTTCAGTAAAATCTATTAAAATCCGTTCTGAAATGCTTCCAGGTAGTTTTACGCTTGTATCAATCACCATGTCACTTACGCAAAGGAACACAAGTCGTTATCCCGGTGGGATGGGCAGCCTAAGTCCTTGGTTAGTGATAAGACATCAAAGTTCAGACAACAGCATCACAAGACACCTCAGCGCTACTTCCCTGATTCTACCTTTCACCCACAGCCAACACTAAACTAATTGCTCCTCCCCCTTTCACTCTCAAGTCTGCTGAACCAGAGCAGTACCTTACTTACCTTACCCCCACGGGACAAGCTACCAGAGCCTGAAGAACTGCCTCCACCTTCCCGGGGCCGTCCCCGTGCCACTGGCTCAGCTGGGGCACGCAGGCCTGTGCAAGCTCCCAGTGCCCACGCCGTACGCACTCACAGAAAAACCCAAAGAGACGCTCCAGAGAATCGGCTTCTTCGTTCCCAAAAGAATGCATCTTCCCAGGACGAGGGGGTGACCCGGGACGGGGTGATACACACGGAGGCGATGCCGCGCTCCCTGGCGGGGCAGGGCGCGGCCCCGGCGGCGCTGGGCTCTACAGCACCGCCCCAGCACCTCCTCCCCGCGCCGCCGCCATCTTGGGCGCCGCCTCAGCTCAGCGCGCCGCCGGCCGGGCACGCGGGCAGGGCGCCCGCCCATTGGCCGAGCCGGGGCGGAATGTAAACACGCCGCCATTTTTCTTTGGGGCGCCTGACGCCGCCGCCGCCGCCCTGGCAGCTGCAGCCCCGCCCCGCGCTGACCGCGCCCCCCGCCCCCGCGGACAGCCCCGCCCCCTGCCCGTGCCTCGCGCGGCTCTGATCGGCTCCCGCCCGGAGCTCCGCCCCCGCGCCCGCCGCGGGTCCGTGAGGGGGCGGCGGGCGGCTCCGGGGGGTCTGTGCGGCCGGTGCCGGAGCGGGCCGTGAGTGCGTGTATACACGTAAATACACCTACCCACACCCGGAGAGGTGCGCGTACAGGGTACATATGTGTGTGTGAGTGTATGTACCCCCTGTATAGCCGTATAACATAGACCTCTCTCTGGGACACATACATATGTATATAGACACACCTAAATATATATATATATATATATATATGCACACATCCCCCCCCACATATATACAAATATATATATACACATCTACTGTGTGTACAGTATATATAGGTGTATGTATAGGGTGTATAGACCTACATGTAGGTGTATATATAAGGCTGTAAATTGTGTATAAATATATATATACACTTCTATGTATTTACGCCTTTGAGAGAGGAGAGAATCGGTATTAATAAATGAATGACGTGGGGGTTGTATGTATTACATATACAAGCATGTGTATGTAGTACCGAGTATGTTACGAGGATGCTGTGCACGCTCACACGGAACTTCCAACACTGGTATAAAAGTGTGTAGGTGCCGCTCCAGGTGCCGCTCCAGGTGCCGCTCCAGACCGAGCGCACCCGGCGCTCCCGTGCGGGCCTGCGGCCGTCCCCTGCCCTCCCACCGCGCTGTTTGTGAGCCTCCCCCAGAGGGATGGGGCGCCGAGGGCCGTGACTCAGCTGCTGGGCTGGGTGGTGTCCAGCCAGTGTTTGGCAGAGATAAGACCCCCCTCAACATCCTCCCTTTATTCCGGGGTTTTTGTTTGCTTTTGTCCTGACACACAAAACAAAAACTCCTCCGGGGACTGCTGCGGCGAGGCAAGTGTAAGAGGGAGAGCGGTGATGACAGAGGAGAGGTGTGCCAAAGTAAGTGACCAAGTGAGTCCCCTGGGCTCCTGAACGCAAAATACGGGATGGGAGCTGTGCCTGTGTGCATGTGCTGGGACCCACCAATAAACTCCACATGAAGCTTGCAGGAGTTTCTTTCATTACTTCCTACAGCTTCCTGAGTATTTTTCACTTGTACGGTTAAATAGGTGTCTACAGATAAATGGTGTGTGGGCAGTCACATCTCTGAATTTTCTCCAGTCATGCTGGATGAGCTGTAACTGTTGAGACCATGTGGTTGTCATTTGTTCTATTCAGTTCTGATACCCTGTGCCTTTACTGATGGTACTTACTATGGTGCACCTCTACACAAACAATTTCTCAATGTGCACTTTCAGTTTGGGGTAGTATTTTGTATCTTTTCTCTAAGCGAGGAAGAAGCTTTAGTGGGACATGAGCATGAACTTCATTTATCCTGAGATCTTTTATGCTTGTTACTCACTCTCTAATTGCTTTATCCAGTTTGAAGTATCTCCCTACAGTCAGACTCCTCACTTGACAAGCCATTTGTTTATGTAAGACGTATCAAGTGCTTGATGCTTTTCTTCTGTTACAAAGTTCAAAACATACTTGCTGGAGTCACCTGCCCACTCCTGCCAGAGTAAATGTACATTATTAACAATCAGTACTACTGCTGTCATTTTTGAAGGTACTTGTAAAATTATTCTTCCAATATTGACCTTGTTAGGAATTATAAGTTTATTAATATATCTGTGAAGCTCTAAAGGTAGCTGGGTGTGAGTATCAAAGAGAGAAAATAAATTGTATAAGGTCATCTTAGCAGAAGATACAACTACTATATTGAAACTAGGAAATGAGGTATAGGCAAAACATTTTTAATCTTGAATTTGTGTGCATATATTGTGCAGGTCTTCTAGCAAAACTGTCTGAATTTTTACCTTGGAACACTGGAACGATAAAGCTCTTTTTATCTCAAACAGGGTCTGTTATGCATTGCCTTGGAATATTATCAGTGTTACGCAAGTTGCTAATAACATTTAGCACTTCATAGCAGCTTCTTTCTAAGTGAATCTGCATGGGGAGTGATTACATGCTGCAGTATTCTGACATTTACATTTTAAAGCCATTTCTGAAAATGAAGCCTCAAAACATCCCTAGCAATCGTTTCCAAGGTCTCTCTTTCCATGTCAGCTATGTATTAGTTCCTCCACTGACCATCAAAGCTGTTAGAGAATTGTTTGGAAAAAGCAAACATAACTTTGTGTAGAGCTTGCAACTACAGGTCTCTGTGAACAGGACAAAAGTAGATCCACCAAGAAGCCATTTTCTGCCTCTGAAGAAGTGTGACTTTTCGAAGTCACTGTCACAACAGGACAGGTGATACTGGGATTGCCTGTGAGGATGTGGTCAACATGCATGGCAGGGCAGCATCTACGCTGCTTTTACAGTGGAGGACAGAGGCTGCCTGGCCTGGTGTAAGGCCTGATGGTGCCAAGTTAGCACACCAAAATCTGGTAGCAAGTTTGAGGTGGCAGAGTAGGTTCAAGCAGAGTCTGCACCACACATCATGCTGCCACAAAGCCTCTCGTCTGCTGCATCCAGAGCAACTGGAGTGCTGCAACCAGATTTATTGTGTCATTAGAGTACAAAAAGTACTTTAGGCTGGAAATACTTTCAAGTTCTTTTGTACACATAAAAGTAAACCCAAGGTATATCAAGTGACCAAAGCAGCTGTTATAGCTGGTTTACCCATAGCATGACCCGCTGCAGCCATTTTCACTGTTCCCTGCAGGTGGAGCAGTACGTTGGTGAAATTAAAGGTGGCCTGAGACCAACCATGAAACTCACAGTCATAGGCATGGTACACTCCAAACCCAAGAGGTAAGTGAAGGGACTGCTGGGGGCTTCACCCTGTTGTACATGCTCCTTCCTACCTGTGCTTTCGTGGAGGTATGTGCTCTTTGAAGGAAGAAAGTCAAACAGATTAACAATTTATGGCTTTATTTAGTTTTTCTGCACTCAGATTAAGATTAAAAGGTCGGGGAAGAGTTCACCGTTTGGTCTTTCTGACTGCCCTGACAAGATTTTCTACTTCTTGCCCTTATCTAATGTGAACTGAAGGGAACACACAAGTGACATTTTTCCTCCAGGAAGAATTGCAATTCTCAACTTGAATCTTGGTTGTCTGTGGGGGGGGTTGGAATCAACACCATTTAAGAAACGGTTTTGGCACAGGATGTAGAGGTTCATTGCTGTCTTTTATCTGGATAACAGCAACTATGCTTACCATTATACTTTTTTTGCATCTACAGCTATCAACTCCACTGCTTCTACTGGTGAAGAGTATGCCATAACCTCCTTTAAGACACAAAGGAGTGCATGTTGAAGGATTTGATTTCAGTCAAGAGAGAGGGAAAGCAACATCAGAAATCATTAGCATTCTGCTGGGCACTGGGGCAGGAAACAAAGATGAGCAGTGTCTTGTCTCATCCCTTTCTCCAGCTTCTAAGCCTGTAAAGTCCTGTGTTTTAGTCTGACATGAAACCAACAGCTATCTCTAGTCTCTATAAGCTTCTGCCATGTTCATCATGTCCTTTACATTTCTGAAAGTTCAGCAATTTAATTGGTCTTTTTTCAGCTTTTCAGTGACTCTGCTCTGTGATCCAGTGGATGCAAACAAAGATGTTGGACTGTTATTTACAGTTAACTTCAGTGAGAAATCCATCACCCGAAATGCACGAATTGCTGGGAAATGGGGAAGAGAAGAGAAGACTATTCCCTACTTTCCATTTACAGCAGGTGACACGTTCAAGGTCAGTGTTAGGGTGCTATGAATAGGGTAGAGAAAAGGAGGGGAGAAAGGCTGGAGGCTATGTATATGACCACAAACAGCTAACTACTGACATTGCCAGGTTAACTAGTATGGTTTGGCACAGACAGCAACAGTCCAAGCCCTGATGGGAAAGATGCATCCCTTTCTCTAATCTTAGTGAGAGTACTCACTGGAGCTTTGCAGTATAATCTCAGAAGAGGGTAGGTTATTTATTAGGGGCATTTTAGAAGAACTGGTAGACTTTGTGCTTCGCTATCCCCATGACATTTAGTTCTAAGTCCATGCTGTTGAAATCAGCCCTGCTGCTGATCTTTAATACCCTTCCCTGTCCTTTTCCATTGCAGATGGAGCTCTTATGTGAACACCAGCAAATACGAGTCTTGCTTGATGGACGGCAGCTCTGTGACTTCACTCACCGCATTCAGCCTCTGAGCTTGGTGAAAGCTTTGCGGATCTCAGGGGACATCAAGCTTACCAAAGTGGCTTGAAAAAAGGAGACCATGATATCACCAGAGGACAGAGGAAAATGTACTTTTTCTTGTCTCAGAAATGTTTTGTCTTTTTCCCCCGGCTGATTCTGGAGAGTGGGAACTCTATCTTTTTAATTTACTGATGTGTTCGAGATACACACTTTTTTTCCCCATACACACTCAGCAATTGCAGAGCTATGGCTGGTCTGGATAAATCTCAAAGCATTTGCTGAGATACACTTCTGGCCTCTCAAAACTGCAAGATTTATGATGTTACGTGGTATCTCACATCCTTATGCCTCCTTACCCCCTCAGGCATGCCAGGTGGCAGAGCTCAGTCCTCTGTGGTGGGTGGCTGTTGTTAGCCTTGTGACTAGAACTGAGCATTATGCAGGTGGTGGGTCTGAGAAAATGGAAGCAGGAGATTTTCTTATAAATGAATAAGGGAGTCTGATGGGCCCAGCAAGGCTCACATTATCGGGAGTGAATTGCTTTTCCTGGAAGCTCTGCTCAGCACAAAACCATCTGTGCTTCCCAGCAGAGAGCAATAAATGCCTTACCACCATCCTTGTCTCTTCCAGGCAGCTTTTCCGGAATTGAAAAGCTTCAACAGCTGTGGATTTCACAGTCTTCTCTGGACCAGCCCTAGGAAATGGTATCTGTAGCTTAAACTGCACTGCCTATTCCTGTTCTTGCATCTAATTAAAACTGCACCTTTGCTTGCAAACTTCTTTACCAGCACTCTTAAATATTTGAATGCATTTAAGTGTACTGTTATTTCATTGCTGTAGCTTTTGAGTGAAATCCTAAATACATGGCTATTCTAATAAATAAACAAGCATGTATCATATTCTGCCTTTGGCGATGAAGAGACTTCTTTTCAGTACACAACTTGGAGAACAAAACATCTGTACAGAGATGAATCTGTGGATAGCAGATTATCAAATTCCTCCATGACTTCAGGGAAGATATATAGCATGCTGCATTTTTGAAGGCTCTGCAGAGTCTGGCTGTCACATACAGGTACTCATAAAACAAGCAATTTTATGAAAATAGTGTATCAGCAGGCCGATCATGTGTTTGAATAATTTCCTACATTACATTTTACCCTCTGGTGTCTCAGTTTATATATAAATCTAAAATTACAGTGAATGAAACCATTATTTTTCATATACTCAAACCTGCCCTCTGAGAAGAATCATGTCTCTGAAAAGCACGGGATATTCAAATGCACTGGTTTGGGTTTTTCTTTTATATTTAATGATTTCAAAGACAAGGTTAGTAGACAAATAATGGAAAAATAATGACTTAAGATAGAAAAAGCAATAGTGAGGACTGCTACTATAGTTCTCTGTCCAAATGGTGCTCCAACATAAATGGGCTTACAGTAATAATCAGAAGGAAAAGTCTTGCTTTTATGGCTGAGTGATTTCTTCCAGCATATTCAGCACCAGAAATTGTCTGGAATTTCCACTGGTCTGATTTGATACTCAGGATCCTGTTCTGCTGTGGGGCATTACCAACAGAAGAGTAAGCTGTATGGTGGAGAGGAAGACTCTTTGTTCTTTTCCAGTCTAACAGAGAACTAAATAGTAGAGCAGATGGATGGACAGACAGACCCCTTGTTTGTTTTGCAGTGTATATTATCCTGGCAGCTGGATTGTGGCTTAGCACAAGATTTGTGTCATATACCAAGAAAGGCATTCTCAGACACCAGCACCTTTCATTACTTAGCTGTTTCAGTCTTAACAAATTAAGTTTATGAGCCCCTTTATAAAGGGGAAAGGAGCAAGACAATTCTGCTTTAAGATAAAGCACAACCTGGATCTGTCAGACATAGACTGAATACTTGTACAAAAGATCCTTTTCTTCCATCTTGGAATATCTCGTAGTTTCTTTGTAAAGCCCTGCTTGTCTGTATCCACCTGTTTTGATCTCTTGGTTAGATGGTAAATTCAAGGTGGGGGAATTATTCTGGATCTACATGATTTGGTCTACATGGTCTGCCAGGAATTGGTAGGTGTTATGGTGATTCAAATAATGAAAATAGACTATAAAGGGAAAAACAACACTCCCAGACAATGAGAGCAGGAAGCTTGGTCACAAATAGTTTGTCATTTGACATGAAGTCCACATTACTCATGTCAGTGGTTTGATTGCCTCAATCCACTGCACTCGCTCTGCCTTGGAGCTGGCCTGGATGTAATAATGAATGTCATTTTTGGTGATGATTTTGAAGAGGTTGCCTTGCACATTGCCCTTCACTCCTGCAGAGAAAAAAAAACCCAACAGATGAGGAGGGTGCACAGAGAAAATCTTTCTGGCAGATACGAAGCTTCATATGGAAGAATTTGAATTTCGTGAATTAGGGAATCAAATCTTTCCTTTTTATTATGAGTAAGACATCTAAAGCTCTTGAGTCTTTGATTTCCCTCTTCAAAACCCCTGGAAGTGTTCAAGGCCAGTTTGGATAGGGCTTTGAGCAAACAGCTTAAGTGGAAGTTGACCCTGTCCATGGCAGGGGGGTTGGAGCTTGGTGATCATTGGGGTCCTTTCCAACCCAAACCATTTGGTGATTCTATGGTTCTATGAAAATAAAGATACACACATTCCTGCCATAGATTGTATGAACTACTGTGCACTCTACAACATACCTAAAATAGTCTCTGTTTAGGTGAAGACTATTATTTGAGTTATACACTGGAATGATGAACCCCTACCAGTTTGCACAGTAGATCAGATTTTCTCCTGCCCATAGCTGGGTTCCTCTTAGCAAGGATCTCTGTTGTTCATCATGTCCCCCTGCCCCCAGACCAGAACATTTTCAGACCTTCTCTTTAGAAAGATGTTCTGTATTTTATATCTACACATTGTACTTACTGTCATAAAACATATTCCTTGAACAACAGAAACACTTATCTGTGAGGCTGAGGTTCTAGACAAATGTCTGAACTAAGCCCATGCTCCAGCAGAACTGGTTTTGTATTGCTGTCTTTATATCTCCCCTACATTTGGGTTCTTTTCAGGAAGGAAAAGGTAACAGCGTAAGTAGAGAGGACACAGAAAAGGAATGGCATCAGAGGATGCCTCAAGACTTTGAGATAAAAAACGCCCAAAAAGAAGGTGTTTTCTATTTGTCTGTTAACTCTGGAATATTATTCAGTCCTAGGACTGTCTCAGAGGTCATATGACTAAGAAAAGCCCATATAAAGGGAACACCCAAGATATGTGGAAATAACGCTTAAAAAAAAATCCCCTTTGGTGTGGACAACCCAGCAGTACAGGGATTTGGGACGTGCCTCTGCCCTTGCTTGCAAAGGGAAATGAAACGTCAGCCCACTTGTGCATACAAGCAACCATACATACAAACCCACACCCAAAGACTGTATTGCTACGGCATAAATATAAATGTATGGACATTTAGAGGCTCGTTCTCACCTGCTGGGACTCCATTGTCCTCCAGAGCTGAGACAAGACAGCCACGAAGAGAGAATCCACCTACTGGTTTGTTTTCTTCCTGCAAAGAAAAAGGAAACAAGGCTTAGCTGGAAAATATCATCATTAACATAATTTCCCAGAGCACGTGCATTACTTTTATGAAGTTGGAGACATAATGCCAGTTTTTCCAGGCATGTCACAAGATAAATCAATTAGAACATGTAGTTAAATGCATTACTGTATTGTTTCAGTCTCAGATGTTTCTCTGATGTAGCTGGGCGTGGTATAAATCAGTTAAAAGCACAAGGGTAGGCAATCACATTTCAAACATATGTATGGTTTTATCAACAGCAATATGTTGAATTGTATATATTTCTGTAAGTATTGCTTGCTGCTTTTCACTGAGACTATATGGGAAAAATCTGACTGTTTTCCGTAGTTGGCTAGCACTCTTGTTTCTTGCCTTCAGGTTCTGCAGTTTCAGCTTATAGCATTACGAGAATAAGTTGCAGTGAAAAAAATCCATGAAGGAAGAGGAAACAAAAAATGAATTAGCTCCATAAGCTCTTTTCACTGGGATGTTGCTTTTGTCTTCTTTAAAAGTCACATAAAGCATTTCTATACATGTTCTTGCAATCCTGTTGGGCTTTGTGCTACCATAAGTATCTGACTTGCTCACATTGATCATTATATTCATGAAGATAAGTTCTACTGTTCTATGAGAAAGTTTAAAACTGAGTAGTAGAAATTCCTATAAATACTTTGGCATTAAGGAGACGCTATTCAATGCTGGAATAAGAATGTAAAAAATCCCAGTGCCAGTATGATCCTCAAGTGGTGGGATTTCCGCCCAGAAAGATCACAACCCAGAAAGAAACCCTGCAGGACCATGGTCCCAGACTGTGAGGGTACAGCAAAAGACCAATCCCAAGAAGACTGCTGCCACTCAGCTAAGGAAAAGGAATCTCACAGGAAAAAGACAAGACAGAAGATGCAGGGATACAAAATCCTACAAGGACAACCTCTTAGGGTAAGGCCAGAGAGGTCTAATTCCCCAGGAAATGGATAGAGGAACCCAGGGTGATAGAAACATTTACAGCATAATTGTATCTTCTTTATAATGTTTATGTCTCTAAAAGGATTTCTGGGGAGGGTAACTTCCCACTCACGTACCTTGGTGGGATCATAGTAGTGCAAAAAAGCAGGATCAACTCTCAAAACAAATTTTCTCACCTTCCAGTTTTTCCTCTTGTGCCCCTGGCAAGATGGAAAAATTAAAATTACTACCTCCTGAAATGACCGTTTTCCTATAGGCTGTAGGGGAGACATAAATAGATACCAAAAAAGAGGGTTTGGACCCAAAAAGGAAAAGTATTTCCTAACATCTTGGTAATTCCCATCATCTTCTGCTTATCTTTCTTCTTCATACATTGATAATTCCATTGTCTCTTCCTTACCTGTGCTGAGAACTAAGAAAGCAGAGTGACAGGAACAAATGGTTATATCCCTGATTCCTGCTTTTAATTTCAGATTAAATATGGGTTTCAGATTAAAAGCCCATGCTGTGTGTGCTCTGAGGGGCTTATGTCAGGTCCTTTTGGAGCTCTTTACTCTTTCATCGCAGCCCTCTCATTGCTGACAGGCCTGTGCCAGGCCCTGTGAGCATCCCCTCCCCTGGAGGTTTGGTGCTGGGGCTGCTGGGGGCTGTCCCTGGCTGCTGCTGAGCACAGGCAGAAGCTCCTGGGCAGCTCTCGTGCCCTGCGGTGATGGGAGGCTGCCCTGCCAGTCTGTGGGGATCCCACAGCGCCCTGCCAACCCTCGTGGTGCCCTGGCAGCTGGAGGAGGGAGGGTTGGGAAGCATCTGATGATCCAGTTTGCACAACACTAAATTTGGGGCTCTGGGTACAAGGCTCCAGAGTAAGAGTGTGGCCATGCAGTGCAGGTAGGGTTCCATTTGCAGGTGGCTGTATTATGCTCTGAAAGAGCATGACTGACCCTCGTCTTGTTCATAGTAAGCATTGGAAACTACACCTTGCAGACCAAGGGTCAGATCTGCTGCCAACAGGTAATTGTGCCCAAAACCAAGATTTCACCACCACCAAAGCACCCACATGTCCACAGATAAATGTCCACTTCATACAAAGGTCAAGCTACTCAGCTTTGAAATTCGTCTGTGGCCAGCAAAACATCATCACTGTTCACTCTACCTGGATGGGATAGGTTGAACCAAAGGAACAGTGGCTCTGCTTGGAAGTGAATGTAACACCTCTGGTAGGATTTGGAGTTTGTGTGGGACTTCGGCTTTTGATACTGTTTTGTACCTTTCAGTATATGCTCAATATGTACAGAACATTCAATTAATCCTGCCTGAGCAAGTTCCACAGTTCACTTCTTTGTAACTGGATACTCTTAACTGCAAGACCTCAAGTACTGACGGGCAAGTTCTGCTGGGCACAACTCTCCAGCCATGATCATATAAGACAACGTTTACTCTCTAAGAAACCCTAAGAGCTGTAATTTTTCTTGTTTCCTTGGGCAGGTTCCAAGACTTTGCTTACCTGTTTCACTAAGAATCCTTGCTTCACAATTTTGCCACTTAATTCAGAGATGTTAAAATGTACCTCTTCCTTGGAACTGGTATTTTTCTTACTGCTCTCAGCCTGCAAATAGGGAAAAGACATTTCCACTTTTGTTTTTAATCTAAACAGAGTTTTAAGTACAAAATTCTGCATTTTATTTTCCCTTTTATTTTCCTTAGCTGTTTTTAGCTTATATTTCCTGAGTAAATTCTACTCCATAGCTCTGTTGCACAGCCTTGTAGGACCAAGATTCACAGGCAACAAATTACAGCTGTAAAGCTGCACATGCTGGGTAGAAGCACTGTGGCCTTGAGCTGTAGCATAACTACAGCACTGCCTCCAATACATGCAGACACAGCACTGCACTCCAGGGACACACCTCTTTTAATGCCTAATTATGTAATTTGTAGATCCCTCCATATCCATGTAGCTATTTGGCTCCAGCAAAAGTGCCAGTGTTAGTACTACTAAAAGCCTAGAGCTGCTCCTTCTGCATTTGCTTTCTCAGCCTGCACATTTGCCTTTGGTTGCAGGCTGTGTGTGTCCCCTCCTCACTACCCCAAATCAAGTGTGTGACGAGGGCCAGAGGAGGTGCCTCTGTCAGCAGCTGCATCACTTACAAACATGTACAGTGCGGTGGAGTCATCGAGGAACTTCTCAGAGGGGTCGCTGGAGCGCATGGCCTCCGTGCTGCGGACCCCCACAGGCCTGATGAAGTTCTCATCCATCAGCATGGATGCCAAGGTGACAGCCTCAAATCGTGACACAGCAAAGCTGTTGGAGATGAGCCAGTCCACCAGGGCAGAACCTGCAGGAAGAAAGGCAGCTCTCATACCAAGACAGTGTGCTCTTCTGAGGAAAGGCAAATGGTCTCCTGCCACACAGGTTTTCACTTGTTGAAACATTTTGGCACCATCCCAAAGATTGTCAGAGAAGTGCTGAGTTGACCAAAAGTGTGGGGTTCTAAGTGTACTTCCATATGTCCAAAGAGCAAGAAGGAAAAGTTTTGGAGAGCTTGGCTGCACTGCCAGGCTCCACTGGGTTATCCCACAATTTATCCCACTATGAAGGCAGTACAGTAGCTCCTTTGTCCCTGCAATGAGGCATATCAGATGTGAGGTGGCTCTTTGTCTGCAGTAGGTGTACCTGTGAAGGTCTCTTTGTATCTGCTGCCTTGATCCAAATTGCGGGTCAGCTTAATTCCAGTACTGCTGTCATACATTCTCTCCACTATGTCGCTGCAAACGAGAGCACAGCACAGTATCAGCAGATGAGAAAGACAGGCAGAAATTCCTGCATACTTCTGTCAGTGCCTGGGATGTCCTCATGATTACCCACATAAAGATGGGAATTATTCTAGGTACTGCCCCAGAAGCAGTCCTAAGTACATTCCAGGAAAACTTTATTCTCCCAATAGCAGCACTAAACAAGGTGCCTCACAAAGTATCTTTCAATTTAAAGCACTTCAAGCTGATCTATAGTCAGCCTGACTTACCTGCTCAACACAAATCAATTTAATGTAATTCTTCTGTTTCTTAATCTGTTCTCTGATTCCTTTTATTTAAGATGACACACCCTAAAAATCCTAGTCTGGATTGCAATTGTTGGTTGAAAACGAACAAGGCACAAAGTCACCACCCACTTCTTCCCTGATGTTACATCTTTTGAGGTAATACATCTCCCCAGTGAGAGCATCTGCAGCTGACTAGGAAGGTCTTCAAGCCAGCAGTGAGGTGCCTGTGCAGAACCCACATACTCCCAAAACGTAATGGTCAGGAAAAAGTGCGTTCCCTGGCAAAAGTATGTGCAAACCTAGGACAGCACAGCCAGTTTAGAGGTTCCTGGCCACACAGGAGCAGATCTGTGAAGAAAGGAGCTTCCCTTGATCCTCCCCATCCATCAACTCAGGCACTTTGCAAACTACAGCAACAACAGAATGAGAAATCATATACACTTACTGGAGGCTGATATTTTCTAGCAGTTTGAAAGAGTTCTTCATTCTGTGAAGTTCTTGTACCTGTACTGGGTGACCAGCATGAATAGCTCCAGTGATGTCCAAAGCCCAAGAATCACGTTCCTCCCTGGAGCAACATTCAAGGAAATAGTCTGTATTGGTTTTTGTCTTTAGTTTGATGAGTAGCTGTGGAGAAAGAAGTACAAAGCAATAACATCATTTAGCAATTTCCCTACTCTTGCATTTTGCTTTTTTTTCGCACTGGCCCAAGTGACACAGATAACTCTGATAGTGTATCCCACCTGAGCAGTTCAGAGCAATTCTTGTTCAGAAGGATGGTGGGCACAACTCTGGGTTGTTTTGGTTTTGTTTTCTTTTTGGCTTCTATCCCCCTCAAATCCCTAGGTTTTCAGATAAACATGGTCTGCATGCATGGAGCTCCTGGTACTTAGAAGAGAGCAGACTACACAGACAATGGATTACACAGGAGTGTGCTGCTGACTGTAGAGATTTTCACATCCAGATCTCGACAACTGCAAACTCTTCATTTGGCTCTTTCTGCCATGAGAAGTACTGAAATAGTCAGCAATTCCCAAAGTAATTTCCATTGTGGCCCCACACATGGGAAATCTGCATTGCTGCTGCCCATGGGTGAGCAGAGAAACAGAGGAGGCACTTTTTCTTCCAGAGTCGTCTTGCTGGAAAGTTTCTACAGCAGCAGTATTCCATTGGTGAAGGAAAAAGGAGCCTGATCTGGCTGCCTGGGAGCACCCCATGGATACCCAGGATTTAAGACAACTACCACAGATGATGCTTCCCTTTTTCTCCACCCTCCTCAGATTTTATTGAGCTGTTCATGTCCTCTCTCCACACACTGTTGGGCTGATGCATTTGCATTTCTTCTCCTCACTGTGTGCACAGGAGTAGTGGTTGGGGTTGGGGTTTTTTTGTTAATAGCTGTGACTCACATTTGGGCACAGGGAAGAACAAAGACAAAATGAGGGAGTTCAGTGCTTGTCCTGGTTACACTGCTAGCAGCAGCTTGCTTTTGGCTGGTCCTAATTCCGGAAACACCCCGGTGGTATGGTTGCAGTAATCAAAGAAGCCAGGAGGAGAGAAGAAGATAGGAAGAAGTCAGAAAGTGAGTGACATAGAGAAGAGATTTTTTTCCCAGTCATACCGGTCTGTTCTCATATTCCAGGCATGGACAAGTAATAGTGCAGCCATCCAAAAGGATCCTGCCCTTTGGAGAAGGCTCCTTCTTGCCTCCTTCAATTTTGTAATACAGCAGCTTATCCTGAAGCAGAACGAACCATCTCACTTTCCAGTTACGAACAACATGTCCCTGGAGGGCAAGAAATCCACATAGCTTATTTTAACACAAGAACTGAGAAATGACCATATTTTCTTCTTGGCTTCTTGTATGAAACGAAGCACAAGAAGTCATCCTGAGTCCTGTTCTCCCTGAAATACACATTTCAAGTAACAAAATAGCACAGCTCCATCACTATAAAATCATAGAGGAATAGAAAAGTGCTTTGCTCTTTCTTCAGCCAGGAGAACTTCTTTGCTGGCAAGAATTGTTTCATGTAAAAGCTCACATGAATTATCCCAAAGAGCTGATGTAGCTGCACACCTGTCTGCTGACAGCACAGGCAGCAACAGGGCTAAATCTGAAATGTGTGAAGGCTCTTAGCAACTAGCTCCTCCTCTCTGGTGACCCTGGGTGGTGTCTTTTTCTCTTTCATTTTGATGTGGCTCTAGGTGCCAAGTGGTTTTGCAAACACTTTGCTGGGTGAATTCGCTTTTCCTTACATCCCCCACTTACTGCTAATGAGAAGTTCATTTCAATCGTACCTGCCTCCAATCTCCTGGGCTAAAACATTCCCTGTGCTCCTGTTTCCTGTAAAGGAAATATGCTTTTTAAAGACAAAAGACTGAATGAAGGCTGCTGTTGAATGCCTCATGGATTATATGACAATAAAGACAAATCCTCCTATTTTCCCTCTGTAAACAGCCCCCAGCTCTCTTTAGTCTGGTTAAAGGACAGCAAAGCCAGTGAGGGCTGGCACTGGCAGGCTCAGTCCTGTCTGATGGTGTCTGGTCCAGCTTTGCTGTGCAAAGAGCTGACTTGTGTTTCTACAGGTGATGGAGTGTTACAGCCAGCAGGCAAAGCAGGGGGTAAAGAAAGCTCTGACACCTGGGACAGGGTGAGCATGGTGAGAAGAAAGAAACATGTAAGGTCCAGTTGTGACATGAATTAAAGCTCATTAGTTCTCTGTAAATAAAGGGGAAACCCAGCAATTTCCAAGTAAAGGTGGAGTAACGAGTCTCTAAAATCCAGGGCACTATAGATCCAATGTCTTCTAGCCCATACTAAATACAATTTATCTAACTTGTGTTTGTTCTCTCCTTTCCTTTGCGTTCCTCAGTGATTTTTTTCACCTGTTGTAAAGTTACTTGGCCATTTTTCCTGTATGTTCTTTGCTATGGCTCTATTCTTTCCTTCTAGAAAATGTTCTCTTTTCTCAGGAGGTCACCTTACCTTTTTTTCTTTATCTTTACCTGAATTCCACACATTCATTTTATATTTATAATGCATTAGAGTACATAATTCTGTCATTTATAATGCAATTAGATAATCTCTTTGCTTCTGTTCTCTTCTCAAGAAAGCTCTATTTTCTTTACCTGATCCTATACCTTGCTCCTTTTTCCTCTGTGAATCCCAGGTTCCCTTGTCCCTCAGTTTCCTTTAGTCATCCTCTTTGTGGTCTCCTTCCTATCAAGCTGTGTATCTGGGTGATGTTGTACAGACTGTAGTAGTCACAGCTCTGTGTGCTGCCGATAACCTGCTCCTCTCACACACTCGGTGCCTTGGCTTCCCATTTGAATTCAGTAGTCACTAAAGAGGCAAAAAGTACAGCTGTAGCCCAGGGAGGAGACTGGGAGCTGGGACTGCTCTGCCCTTGCTCCACATAGAACTTCATATGGCTAGTGGCTGGCTGGCCAACTGGCTGGGAGTCCTGCCAGGAAAGCTCCTGACCAGGATTACCTTCATGTTAGCACCAGAAACACTGCCACGTACTGTAGAAAAGCATTTCCCAAGGCGTGGCAAAGCTTTGAACAAACCTCTGAATCACATTTTTCTCTGTGAAATCAAGGACCATATTAATCATTGAGACAGGGTCTTGATACTAAAAGCAGTTTATGTCCCTTGCTAAATTGCCTCCTTGTGTTCCAGCAATGACTGACTTGGTCCTACAGGGAGAAGTACTGGGAAGGTTGAAATCTTTCAGCTCTTTTCACCACATTTTGGCTAAAATTTTCTTACAGCACTGCTTGAGGAGTATGGAAAAAAGAAGTTATTTCAAGCACATTTTTAAGTTTGCATTGCCCTGATCCCCTTTAAAAAGAATAATCTGTTCTCCATTCTTTCATATGAAATGGGAAACCCTGCACAGACAGGTCACTGAAAAGTGCACAAGCTATCTTAACCGACTGTCAGAACTTCTTCTGTCTCGCCATCCTCCGCTGCTCACCCCCACTGCTGCCTCGGACGTGCTCCTTGCAGGGGTGTGTGCGAGGTGCAGACATATTGGCTTTCTAAGCCCTGAGTCATCCTGATGGCTAATTCACCTTCCTCTACAGAAATGCCAGCACGGGGAAACTTGCGGGTGGGTAGCGAATAGCTGCAGTTCATGCAGCTTCCCTAGCAGGCATCTGCACAAACCTGGAGGAGCTCCTTTCCCAGGAGCAGGCAGGAGCCCCTCCGACCCAGCACCCAACAGGCTGCCTTGCCAGAGCCCTGGCTCGCTGCAGTCCCTGCTCAGGAGCTGCTTCCACGTTTGAGCAGAGCAGCACGGAGGGGAACCAGAGCACTCACCCGTTTGACGAGGAAGCCCTCCTTCAGCACTCCAGCTTCTTCCTCCATCATAGCCAGCAGGGAAAAGAGCAGAGCCCCCGCAGAGAATTGCCTGAGCCCTGGCAGTCTGTCCGTCTGCACATGATTTGTTTAAGAAAGTTCATTTTTCTTTGCTCCCCTCCTCCTCCAATGTGACGCACTCTCCCTTCCCTGTTTTTTTTTCCCTCCCTCCCTACCTGTGAGACATTAGTTAAACAGCGAGCTGGCTCTGATATATTACCTGCCCTCGGGGAAGTAAAACAAAGGGATGTCTAAAAAGGATCTTGAAAGAATTTCACAGAATTTAGTAGAGCAAAAAACCACCACCGAGTGAGCTGGCCAATATAAGCAGCTAGAAAATGACAAATCAGGTATTGCATGGGAGGGGGAAGCAGAATTTTAAAACCACATTCCTCAAAACTTCAGACTAAACAACTACCACTTAAAATTTCTCATCTAACAAACACATCTCTCAGAAGTTCTAGAGATCAGCACAGCTTGTAACACATAGGATATTGTGATTACAAGGTGACTTTTACAAATCTTAAAGTAACTTCTTTTGCTAAAAATTTATTTTCCTAAATAAGCTCCAAAGCACCTACAAGTCCACTCTACTTTCAGTGACCCCCCAGATTCTCAACCTAATATCTTAAATCTCTACGTAAGCAGGCTTTTAGTAAAGCAGCCTGATCCATGAACATTGCAGTGACCTCTTGTACCTCCTGAATGCCTCTGAAACAGAGTGTCTTTTGTGTCTAAATACAATCTCAGATGTTTATTGTATTTTTAAAGACTTCAGCTGCCATGACAAATCTCTTTTGATAGATTTATCAAGTCTTGATGAAGTAAACCAGTATTAATAATTCAGAGTGCTGCTGTTCAGAAGTAATAGCCTTTGCTATTCTGTCAGCATTCCATGACTCTCACTAAAATTAAGGTGATATATGTGGGCAGAGTTATGAGCTGTGATAAGAAATACAGGGTAGAGTATAGCAAATAAACAAAAGCACTCGTTGCTATGTAAAGAGTCCAGAGGTCAGTAAGACAAAGTGACTAAAATATCATGGGGCACACTTTCATGCACCAAGGAAAAGGAACAAACAAATAATTTCTTTATACATTTTTATAACTTTTAGCTAGGAATAGCAAGACACTGAAGAATTGAAACCAGCACTGTACTGGAGACAACCCAGAGAAGAGTCCTGCAGAGGCTGTGAGAATACAATGGGTGACTAAACAATGCTGGAAATTAGAAAAGTTGATTCTGTATAAAGAGAAAACATGCTGGCTGAGATTTCAAAAGCAGAAGTTACCTATGTAGCTTCTACTGCAGACCTTTTGCCTCTTGGGAAAAGGCAGGCAGCATCGAGGCAACCGGCTCAGTAAGTCATATCCCAGTATGTTTGTTCTTCAGTCCACCTAAAGTCAGTACAGTAACAGAACACTTTTTGCTGCTGGTATGTAATATTTTGAGTTACCAATGGAAAATTTTGTAATTTTTTTTAGTATTACTGTAGTCTTAAAATAAAGCAGAACTTAACCAAATATATTTTTGTTAATTGAAAAAATAATCTCCATCTCTGCATATATATATATATATGCATATATAGATATACACACACACATATATATTTGTACATAAAAGTTGTATTCAGAAGATGAATCTTGGAAAAAAAACTCTGATAAATTCAGCAGAAAAATAAAAGAAAATAAATTTCACCTCACCAAGTTTTGTACATTACATTACACAAGAGGGAAAAAAAAAAAAAGAAAACTTGAGACCAGGTACACAAGAGATATTACTGCTGCATGCATTTCCTGGACATGCACTCTTTATATAACCAGCTTCAGGAATACAGTGTTCCACCGCTTGGTATTTGAGGTTTGACTTCACATTGTTCAGCTTGTTACTGCAGGCAATTTATTCAAGGTGCTATTTCATGCTAGGGAGGACAGGTAGAAGCTTGCAGGGGGCTCTCGCTCAGACAGTGATCTCAGAATTGCTCCATAAGCAGTCCTTGCTGAAGATCTGACAAGCTCCTTTTCTCCAGCATGCAGACCACCCACGACCCCGCAGACGTATCTTCGCAAAATTAACATTAGCAACAACGAATTCTATTGTCAAACTGCTGGTGAAAGGTGAAACAAATCTTGCTTCAGCTGGTCATTAAATAACAGGTTTCGTATTAACTACTTATATAGAGCCTTCACTTCCTGCAATACCTCAACTCAAAGTGTTTCTTCAGTACTTCAGATATTTATCATACACACACCCCTTCCTCCCTGTCTCATTCTGTAGTTAATCGAGGCTGAAAAACTGCCCCTGTATTGCTCCCGAGGCTGAGTAAACACAGATCTTTCATGGTCAGGTCGTATAAAATGAGTCAGTGGACCCGGGCTGTCCTATTCATGCATGGGCTGGGAATGCAAGTTCTGGCATTGAACGCTTCCGGTGGGAAAGGACATGCTTCGATCTGTATAAACTTAGGGAGCTCTACATCAAATCTTCTGTGGGACTTAAAACTACTGAAGAGTACCCATTTCCTCAGATTCCCTTCAGAGTGTTTTCCACATGTCAGTGTAGTAGTACAACAGAAAAAGGACAGTTAAGTGCTTCACATTTTCTTCCCTTTGAAGTGACCCCCAAATACTTTATATGCTGTAGAATTTGAAATAGGATGGCCAGGAAGAGCCGGCTTCAAGATCACAGGATGCTACTCAGGGTTACAGGGGAGGGAGGAGCAGCCTCCACAGTTCTGAGTGCAGGCTGTGCTCTTTCAGCTGGCAGACCCTGCTGGTACCTCCCGTTCAGTCCTTCAAGAAGCCACACAGCTGAGATTAAGGGAACCTGCCCAAAGGAAAACCCCGTCCCATGCTCTGCCATGCCCAGCGTGTATCATCATGTCACACACAGCATTGGGGCATTACAGACACCACAGTTTTCAAAGCAGCTTCTTAGGACTTTGCCCTCCAGTGTAGCACTCTCATTAAATATTTAGTTCCTTTAGTGGATTAGGAAATATGATGAAAACAAACCACATCAAAATAAAGCATGATGAAACATTTCTAGATAAAAGTGAAAGACAACAAGCATTCAATAGTATTCTGACATAACAGCAATTTAAAAATTAACTGTAGAAAGGTGCAAGTATTTGGAAACAGTTGTTTCATTGCCTAGACTCTTGAAAATCAAAGTGCAGATTCTGCTATGAAGAACACACCAGCTCCACTGCACCTAAAAAAAATCCTGTGGGCCAAAATCAGAGAGAAGACAGCAAGAAATTGTCACTGTACTAAAAACCAGACAAACCACAACAGCCCCAAGGGCACCACTTCTTTAGAAACCACTATTTCCCCTCATCAGAAACAGGATACCGGGCTGTGTGTTACCAGACTCTGTGCCTGACCTGAGCCACTATAACTGTTTGGGTTGGATTTTTGCATTAATGAGTCCTTAATGTTTCCAAGCTGTCAATCTTAGAAAATCAATTTGAGGTAGGAAAGTCAAACTGAGATCCTTACAACTAACATATCAAGCCAAGTCCTGTCCACAGGTATACCTGTCCTCTTCCCTTCCATTGACTATGCTTAGTGCAAGTGGAGATGTTGGCCTTGTGATTACAGTTCAGCAAACAGCACAGTAGCTAATGAACAGCAGGAATGTGCTGCCTGGATTTAGCAACTTAACAAAGTCACAAAAAGCCCTTATTTTAAGCACTCAGTAAGCAAAGACAGTTCCAGAAATAGAAAAAGAGCCAGGTTGAGACACAAAGCATTAAGCTCAGCAACTCCTAAAGATCTTTAAGTGATGCAACACAGCAGAGCCCCAGCACTCCCTCATTAACAGGCACCCATCTGATACCTCCTCCTTCCCGTTTCTGCAATGCATGAGAAGGATCGACCAGGTTTGCCTTGTGTCTTTTATTTATTCTTGGTTGAAATATGCTCAGGAGAACAAATTGGGAGAGCCTGATTTTATCTGCCAGGATGACAAGTGATTGAAATGCATTTACCTGAACCTGCTTTGCTATCATCCTCACCATCTCGGCCATTTTTTTCAGGCACTCACAACCAACTCAGACTCTTGCCCACCAGCACATTCCAGCTCTAATTAGAAATGCTCTGGTAGCTACTGAAGAAATTTAACAAACTTCTGCCTAAGTTACTGACAGAAACAATGCTCCCCTATTAACACACCAAAACAGCTTTCACAGATTATACTAATTGTAATCCCTGCATTGCACTCCTTCCTTCCTTAGAGCACGTGTGGTTCACTCTTCAGTACTTTTTCCTTCACAGAATTATTATGGCATGGAGATCACACGGTGACAGAGTTTTAAAATACTTTGCTTTGTACCCTGAGTACCCATCTTTGTGTTTAATGGAAGTCAAATCACTATTTTAGTGAAGGGGCACAGTTGGAAGAGCTGTTCAAACAGGAAACTGACATTATCACAACTTCAAGCCATGCAAGGCTGTCATACACAGCTGCTGAAAAGACAATGTGAGAAAACCATTAAAAGTATCTTTTTCTTCATTTTGCGCATTCAAGTATTTTCCAACATTCTGTAAAGACTGAAAGTTATTTACCTTTTTTGGCTTTGCTTTACTATCAGAGTTGGGTACACATGAACTTCTCTGATACCCCAGCATGGACAAGCAGCACATTGCAGTATGTATGCCCTTTGAGAACGCTTTTGTGGCAACACCACGTAGCAATAATATAGTTTGTACCAAGGCAGTAAGAAGAATGCCTAGTTAATGCTCAAAGCCTCATTTTTCGTGCATTTTCCCTCTAGCACCACAAAATATTAAGAAAAAAAAAGGGCAGTATGGGACATGACAATTAAAAAAAAAATACCAACAGATTTAAAAATCTAGCAAGCTGGAAAGGTTACTTAGAAAGCACAACTCTTTCCCCTCAGTTCCCACTGACAAGGAAAACAGGATTTTTAAATTTTGGTTTTTTAAACTCCAATTCAGAAAGCACATCTTGTTTCTCTTCAGAGAAGATAAACAGGTTTTTTCTAAAGTGAGTATCTCAGTCCAGTGTAAATGCGATGTAAGGTAGGCAGAACTGAAGGTCATGTTGCAGTGAGCTCACAGACAGTGCTGCCCATTTTGAAGTATGTAAGTTCATTAAAGCTCCTGCTATATTCACCTATCGAGCAAAGGGCAACTATATGTAGTTTTTCATTTATCAGCTATGTTTATTGGCATGGAAACAAGCTATTTTCAAAGTTTTCAAGTTCTCAGTCCCTAAATGCAGATGATAAACAAAGGAAATGCTAATTTAAACAAGTCTGCATCAACAAACTTGCAAGTAAAACATTAATGTAAAACGTTCTGGTCCACTCATTATCAGCTTGATTTAAAGCAAACAAAAGAAAGCCCTTTCAATGTTAAAGAGGAGTCGCCCATTAATCATGCTGTTCCAGGTTTTATATTCACACCACTCTAGGCCATGTGACAGAAGAGGAGGAAAAAACTCAAAACCTCAGTTTTACATAGCCCAGAAATTTATTGAATATTTGCTCAAATACATTCTGTATAGAACTGTTCTGCTTGCTTGGTTTTGCTGCTCCCAGGAAAGATCATTAACAGATGCACTGAGCTGCAATCACCAGTTAGGAATTGTTACGTATGAAAGTGTTAAGTATGGGGCTGCAAACTCCTTCTGGCCAGATCTGCCTTGAATTTGACTAGGCACCTTCCCTTTCAAAGGATTCAATTTGGGTAAGCTGCTGCACCAAAAGTTATTTAAAAGAGCCTGTTACATTTTGGTCTTTTTAAACAGGAAAACACTTCAAATATTTGTTTTTGAAGTTTTCAATACTGGAAATGTTTAGTCCAGAGTGTTTGCAATGGGGTTTCTAGTTTTCCATATGGTCTCTCGTTTAAGTATCCCAGAACATTTAGTCTTCTGTTTTGGCTTCCATTTCCTCGGCATCATCATCCCCATCCACTTCAGCATTTTCCCTCTCCAGTCTTTCCAGCTGCCTTGCAAGTTCAGTCTCGTCTGTGTCAGTAACCACCTTAGGCTGAAAAACACCAAACCAGAACACATGGCAAACTCTCATAAAGAAAGGTCACATATATTTTTAGACTCTGATTCCACATAAATAGTAAGAGATAAAATACATCCTGAAGTCACACAATAAAACCCAGCAAAGTTAGATTTTTTGACCATTTGTTTATTTCAGGAGCACAGACACTCAGATTTTTTTTTTGTTTCTTAATAACTTCTTGCTATGATTTCTTGTAGCACTACTGATATTGCACTACTTAGAAATATTGCAAGGAAAAAAGTTGTATTTTAGAATGTAATTTGTTCTTACCTCCATCTGCACATTAAAGACTCCTCTCTTTTCCTCAATTTTTTCTTTAATTACAGCCATGGCTTGATTCAGAACAGACAGTCCTTCAGTTCTCTCCAGTGTTGTAGTAGTCATCACATAACGAGGAGGGGCTATCAGATTAATCTGCCACATTGTAAAGATTGGGGAAAGAAGCAAACTCAGTAACAAAGACATTATGCCTAGCTAGGCCAAACAATTAAAAGCATTACAACCCATATGTTTTTTTTTTAATGATGACTAAGTAAACTTTTGTTATAAGAGACTGTTATAAAAAGTAATTTCCAAAGGAGAGAGTACTTTCAAGTTTTTTTAAGAACACTTATTGAGTAGCTCACTTAACATCCAAAAACTGTTGGGGAAGAAAAACTAGGCCTGGGTACAGTACTCATTCTACCAACACTCAAATGTAAGCGGAGCAAACTTTCCTTTTCTTGCACAATCTTATACCTGAAAATAAAATTTATTGCTCCCTACTTAAGACTGCATAAAGGAACAGTGGTTATGTAGTGTGCCAATACCAGACTTTAACAAATTGAACAGAATAAATACAGCTTCCTGAACGCTGAAAGCCACTGCACAACCATAGGAAGGACTGTCATAGCTGAAAGTAAAAGTGTTACAGACCTGCAGGAGAAGAACTGGAAAGCAGGCACATGGCTTCATGTGACCAGTACAATTGCATACTACTGGTCCCTGAGGGCATCAGGAAAGTTTGCTTTTGATTCCATTATAAAGACTAGCACTCACTTTGATGGGCATGTTCTCCGTGGAACAGTTCAAGCCTGCTCTCAAAGCTTCTTTTACTGCATCTATGCCTTCATAACCATAACAGGCCACCTCAATATCTAGGACAGAGAAATACAAGTAATAAAATTCTACCATTACAAAAAGCTGCAAAATATTTAAAGCTTTTTAACTTAAGCTTTAATAAATCTTTTTAGCAACCAATGTTTATCCACAATGAGAGCCTCAGTAGCTCCCAAATCTGAGGAAGGTATTACATTTGCTTGACTTCTAAGTTGAGGTTAAAGTCTTTATAAATTCTTTGAACATGCAACATTTTACATTGCGCTTTGAAAAGCTAGGACACAAAATTATACACCCATATTCACTCACTTCTCATCCAGTAAATACAACACAACACTAGTAATTACGTATTTCCATGGAGAGATGAAAATATAAAAGCAATAAATACAAGAGAAAATGAAAGATAAGGAAAAGTGAAACTTGAAAAGGAACACATCCACAAAGTTATGGAACTCCATGAGCAATTACAACACAAGTAGAGAGGCATCACTTGAGGAGCATTAGAATATATTTTTATAAGGTTAACCTGTGGTTAGGATTATACTTAACTATGGCCTTTCATAGGTGTTTGAAAATCAAGGCATAAACTAATGCTGGTGATATCTGTAATACCCTGACCAGTGTGAAGACAAAGATTTCTTTACCTGCATAGCAATGGCACAAGACTAAGCTACACAAAGAAGTTGGTTTCACTTCCAGGTGACTCACAAAAACCTGCTAATTCTGAGATATCAGGAACAAATTCAGAGAGGACCATCCCAGTCAGCCTCAGAAGCCAATGGCAAGATTCTACACTTGCGCTGATGACAAAATTAATGACTTAGACCATCAGAACAAAATAGGCAGCATGAAGGAAGTAAGAAGACATGCTCATCAAGTAACTCAATTTTCAAAATTGATGAAGTGTTATTCATGTTAGCAAATTCACTCTTCATGGCAATCAAATCAAATATTTGAAGCCTATGTTAACTCCTGGTAATCTAAAGCAATAAGTAGAGGAATTTTACATTACCTTACTTTTTTACTCTCTTCTTGACTGCAGTGTCATGTGGATAAGGCTTTTCTCTCCACAGTAATCAGCAAGTGTTAATGCTCTTCAATATATACTTGCAGAGCAGTGGCAATTTCTCAATCTGGTTAAAAATTTGATTCTGCTACACTATCTGTTTAATGGCAAGCGTGCCTTTAGGCTGTTCTGTAGAGCCAGATTTACAGTTTTGAAGTACGTCTTCTTAAGTCAGGCAGTCATGTGCTTTTTCTGCCCACACTAAATTAATAAGACAAACTAGTTCATACATTAGAGATATGCTAGGCTTGAGCTGATATATCCCACTGAATGGTTTGCAACCAACCCATTAGAAATACTATTTTCACGTGTTTATGAGCAAGTGACTAAGGCATATGCTGTAGCTGTGCTGACACGGATCAATCATCCTGCCAGGGAATCAATGAATTTAAAACTCTGAATAATGAAAAAGAATACTGTAGATGCAGTAATAACTATAAAATATTTAATTTCACTGTGTGCCAATGCAAAATGACAGACCGCATTACCTATCATGACAACCAGTTTGTGTTCCAAGCAATCTTGCACTTTGGGATAGAACCCACGCAGGAAATTTGAAAGCAATCCTTGATTAAGATGTCTTAATTCTGAACAGTTCCATTCAAATACCAGGATTATGAACTGTTAAGTTTTAACTGAGTTTATAGTTTGCAACAAGGCACACTATCTCGACCTAAGCTATGTTCAAGGAGCACGTGGGAAGAACTCACCAGCTCGGATTTTGACTGCCTGTGGTGTCAGCCGTCTGTTAATATTGTCAATCAATACACGCCTCTCTTCCTCTGTCAGATCCAGGCTATCCAGGATTGCAGGGTCTCTGAGCCAAGCAAAGCAACGTTATAGAAATTATACTGAAGAGGAATACAACCACATAAACTGCTGGTACTATTTCTATTTCTTACAAATAATCCTAGATATCTACCAGGCAAAGAAAACAGGGAAATTTCTTAAGAACCCCTTGAAACACTGCAAGAAAATGAACACATCTATTTTCAAAGTATTTTCTATTGGTAAACACAGCAGGTAAGTAGTTTACTCAATTTGTTCCTGAAAGGAACCATCTGAATGATTAAAAAAATTTTTTTAAAGTGAAGGAATGGCATCCCTCTGGCTCCCTTTATATGAGATAAATAGAATGTGACAAGTATCCAGTTTCTTGATATTGTTTTGTTTCCTCCAGTGTGAAGATACACTCGTATCACATGAAAGAGAATCCATGATGAATCTGGAGTTTTAAAATTATTTTAGTGTGTCATTCAAACACACGATTTTTGTCATTCTACAAAGTAACCCATACTCATTCCGTGTTATTCTGTATTTCTTTTTAACAGTATGGATCATAGACAAGATACTTATCTGCTGGCTACGTTCTTGGCTAAAGAAAGGATTAAGGCTTTTTAAATTCCAAGCAAATCGTTTCAAATTCAGAGATCACAAAAGCAAACTCCTCTGCTGTCTACCAGTATAAATTAGCAGCTCTTTTTTGAAGAAGTGGTGTCAATTTTCTATTGCTGTATTAAATTTATCCCAAATCTATCTGAAACAGAGAACATAACCAAAAAACTCCTCACAAAAACAGTTCCTGTTCTGCAGAGACAAAAGTGCAGTTTTCTGAAAAAAACCCATGCGATCACCTATAATACTACGAGTAGGCAAACGTGAAACAAAATGGCCCAAAAGTCAGAGGCTGTACTAGAGAGTGGTCTCTGCTGCTAATAAAACATCATCTTTCATGTTTTTGTATACTAAGTATAGAGAGTAGAAGGGCCAAACAAGCAAACAGAACCCAGAAACATGACAGGTTTTACAGATCAAAATATGAACCTGTGTAGCAGAAATGTTTTATGGGACATACAAATTCTGCTTTATTTACAAACTGTCCTGCTAAATCCACCTGTTAAAGCATTTGGTAGACTTTCAACAATAGGTCCCCAATGTTTAATTTTTACTGATTAGAAGGTAAATATACTGTCCAATTCTCGCCACAGGTACCATGCTGTGTGAAACTCCAAAACACTAATCCTCAGTACAAAGAAAGAAATAACAAGTCAAATTCTTAGAGGGAATGCTAAAACTCACACAGCACTCCAGCAAGAACAGGAAGGCAGCAATATCCATATTTTTCTGCTCCATTGCTATACATTTATGTAGGAGCACAACAGGAACAAATAAAAGTTGCAGTCCACTGTCAGAAATCTTAAGGCATTACTGATGGAAAGATGTTTTGAGAACAGATAGCTTCAGAAGTTTGTGCTCCAAACTGAATAGCAAATGAGCTACAAAAGGCCTGTGCTCAGGACTTCTCATGAGTATATAAGTGAAGCTAAAACAGCCAGTGTAACTATAGGGGTTTTTTTAAAATTCTATTATACTGGTGTTCAACAAAGTATTTATCAGTTAAGAGTGATCTGGAACTCCTTTTACAGCAATATGTCCAGATTTGCTATCACCAGAAAATAACCAGTAAATTTGCTATCACCAGAAAATAAGCATTATTACATGAAACATTCATTCTAAATGAGGACACAAGCTGTTTTTTCCCCCCAAAACGCAGAGCTGGTTTTCAGCTAATTAAAAACACTACCGAGTGCCTCACTTCCTAGAGTCAACGCCATTCCTAAAAGCCTTATTACTGCCATCTAGCGTTCAACTCCAGTTCAGCACTCACACGCTTAGGTGCTATGAAAGAGCAGAACTGAAAACGTTTACTGAAAAATCCGGTTTAGGATTGAAATTTTCACGGTAGATTCTTCAGAGGGAAACCAAACACTTTAATTCTGAAAGCAAATGAAAATATCAGACTCTATTAAAAAAAACCCAAAACAACAGTCTATCTCAGTGCATTCTTCTTTAGCATCACAATTTCCACCTCTTTCTGTTCATAATTCCATTTCTAAGTTTATGATCCCATGCTTTAAGCTCGGAAAAGGAGAAAAGTAACAACCCAGCTTATTGTATTTAAAAAAGAAAAAAGCTGCCTGTGCAATGGAAGAGTGACAATCAGCTCTGAGTAGAAATGCCTTCAGACATAGAGCTAGATATTTCTGATAAAATCTGCCTGGGACTAAAACCAGGCAAATTCTGACAGACAAACCAAGACCAGTGGCTCCTCCTCTGTTAGAAATGTCACAGGCTCATCTGTCTCTTTTGTACTCTTTTGTACATTATTCACTGATACTTTGGTATTTCTCCGTATCAGATTCAATTACTTCTTTTAAAAACCTGACATACACAGAGTGGCAGACTCAAAGATGGATAAAAACATGTCACCTCTGAGCCTTCTTTCTCAAGAGCTTTGGGAACTTGGAAAAATCCAGTAAGACAGAGAAACCTACCATAAGCAACTGGAAGACTGATGTCAAAATTTACTAGATTTACTTGACCAGTATATTCTCCATACTGACTCTGAGAAAGAAACCCAAGGATACAACCCAAAAGAACATAGTGACAGAACTACTTCAGGAAATACTCCTCTGCAATTTGAAATAAACCCCATGAAGCATAAAAGAAGTCCTTACGAGACTGCATGCTTGAATGCATCATAAGCACCATATCCCGGTCTTTTGTACTTGTCATCAAACACCCAGGCAGTTCTCTGGAACAGGCTCTCAAGCTGCTCATCCTTGGTGTACTCCAAGACTTCAGCAACATGGCGAAGGATGCTGTAAACCTGCAACATAGGAGTGGTAAAAACCCCAAACCAAATACTGAAAGCAGACAAAAATTCCTACTTGGAAGTGTTAAGACCACACAGCAGTAAGGACAGGAGCCTCGAACTACCTGCGTGTCTTTTCAATAAAAAGTTGTCCACGGTGTGCTAAACCAGCACGTACTTTTGAATTTCTGATCAATTAAATATACCCTTTTACATCATAAATTCTCAACTGACATCTTTCTTGATCAATCAATTAATTAATAAGCAGCTTACCATGTAGCACTCATGGACACATGAGCTGGTTATAGATCTTTGCATGGGTAAATGAGAATCAGAGCATGCTTAATACATGAACACAATGCTTTATTTTTATCTTATGTCTGCACATTTTGGTTGCTCAAGAAAGAAGCTGGAAATACACAGTGCTTAAATATAGAAAGGCAACTCACAGTCTTTGATTTTGTGAATTTGTCTTCACATTTGATTGCCTCCTCTGGAGAAACTCTTCTTTTTGACAAATCGATATAACCTATTGGGGAAGATGATTTTAAAAGTGTCAGCCATTGTGCAATCTAAGTCTGACTCCTTCAAGAGAAGCTCATATGAACAAACACTCTGGCTCAGGATTTGCCCCTGCGTACAGTATCCCCATATGTTGCTACAGAGAGAAACGAAGTCAAACCTTGATGAATGTAGTGAATTATGATGCAAATTAGGATGTAAAATTCTTTCAACTGTAAATACTTACAACAGCAAATTTTTGAACAGCAAATTTTTGAACAACATTCTTTTAAATTACTGCCTTAATATTTTCTCTGCAAACCACTATCTCAGCAACTAGTGATCCATTTTTATGTTTCTGTACACAGTTAGGGGAAAAAAAATCACTCCAGCATACAAAGAAGCAAATTCAATGCATATTTTTGTAGTGATAACACAATTTCATTCAAGGCTGGTACCCCATCAGTTTAGCTCTAAACAGTTTCCTAATAAAATATGCTCAGCCTGAAAGAATTGCCTGTGAAAAAATTTCTTTTGAACTCTCTTCTAAATTCGAAAAGACCACCACCTATTTCTCACAAACTATAGGTTCTCCAGTAAGTTTAATAAAAGACCACTAGATGAATTCCAGATGTGTTTCTCTGTTAATATGAAAGCAAAATTAATTTTTAAAAGTATAATTTCATTAGAGATATTGGGAAACTTATTTCACTTCAAATTTATCTGAAATAAGTTTATTCTTGTCCTTCTTTCGTCTCTGCTTTTCCTTATCCTGTCATTCATTATTTATTCTCAGAGTTAATTGCAGTTTCAGAAGTATTCTAGAAAAGCATATAACTTGAGAAATATCATACCAACAGTAACACTTCTAGGAGATGGGCTCAGTGTTCATTATTTCTGTACAGCTGGATACAAATTTTAGATATTGCATGGAACAGTATTATCAAAATTTGAAATGTTCTCAATAGAAATTACATTTAAGAAAACCTTCAAAGATTCAAATGTTCAAAAGACAGCAAAAACCAAAACCGCCTGTACAATCTTAGCTTGTACCCTACAGGATTCACAATAGTTACATACTTGTCATCACCTTTATCAACAAGGTTTGAGACTTGTTAACAAACAGTATGGATGGTGAGCACTAAATGCTTAGCATCTAGATTTTTATGTCTACAGCAAATGATCCTTCTCTTCAGCTTAGAAAATCTACACAGATATCAAAAGAAAACTCCACTATAGTTCAGTGACCAATCTGGTGAGGACCCACTCAAATCTTTACTGATGCCAGTTACTTTCCTTGACCCAATTCCCAAAGGACACAGAGGAACAGAAGAATGATCATAGGTATGGTCAGTGATGGTCTATTTCACTTCAATGCCCAAAAAAAGTAACCCTGGCAAAACCCACAAAACCCCGCTTTGTTCATCGGCGTTTCTGTCTACGAATTCAATCTTGATATAGCCCACCATATCCCCAGATACCTTTCTCTTTGTCAACTCTTATGACCACAACACATTCATTCCTCCCGATCCGGATGAGTTTGTTTATGGAACGAATACGTCTCCTGGACAGTTCACTGAGGAGGATCATGCCTTCAATGTTGTTGTACTCCAGCAGGCTGACATAGGCTCCCATTTCAGCGATGGACCGAACATTGACCATCACTACATCTTCCACCTCTGGAAATTTATGTTGGTAGAATCTACAGCTTAGTCCCGGCATTCTGGAATTTGAGCAGAAAACCCAAAGATTTTATTTCACAGTACATCATTGCCTTCTCCTACAAATATGGCAATAAATCAGCAAGGACTGGGGAGGATAGAGAGGAACAGTGACAGAAAAGGTAGCAATTAGGATAAGGTTGTGCTTAGGTTTTAATAGAAACTAAATAATAAATTAACTTGTATTCTAAGTACTATTACCACAACCATTTCCTAAGATGCTGGTTTTTTGCATTAACATAGAAAAAGCTTTCTACCCAGACTTCATTATCCACTTCAACTGTTGTACTGCCTATACACAGCACACTGGAAAGGCTTCTTCAAGTGGTGGAAAGGTCGCACTGCACACCTTGCATGCATCTAAATTCATGAGCCACTGTAACATTTTCACAGATTCACAGATTATTCTGAGTTGGAAGGAACTCTCAAGGATTATCAGTTGGATTGTAAGAGCAGAAGGACATAGGAGAGAAGCCTGCAGTGCTCACAAAGGATGTCGTATGCACATAATAAGAGCACGTGAGGCTAAGAAAATAAGAGGCAGACAGAAGCTTCTGTAGTACTGAGGAGACGCTGACTCCAGAAGATGACTTTTAAAGTCAGCACAAGATGTTCAGAGTAATCCTGCAAGACCTGCTCCAGAGGCCAACTGTCAGCAAAGAAACCAAAGGCATTAATCAGAACAGAACTAGCCTGGCCTGAAGTACTGAAAACACAAAAAAACCCACCCCCCAAAGACTGCGAGTCAGGAGGTGAAAAAAACCCAACAAAATCACATGAAAAAAACCCAGAATTCCTTCATTATACATTAAAAAAAAAAAGAAAAAGTAAAACCAACATTTCATAATCAAGGACTGGTAAGAAGGAATGCTTAAACTGTTTAATTTTTCTGATGATGAATCCACATGCTCTTAAGCATCTAAGTTAGTTCAATTGCTTTTGTCTATGCCTTGAAGTTTCATACAGAAAATTTTCTACAGCAGCAGGAGCCTAAGATGCCGAGTCAAATGCATCACTCCTTCAGGAGGTTTGTTTTAGTCACAATTTTGAAATTTTAGTCATGATCCTTACAGCAGTGCCAGTGCTTTCTAGCTACAGAAAAATTTAAAATCAGAGTAGGAAGGTAATGCCAAATGCTATGTACACATGGCCATGCAATTCAGAAGATCGTGTCCACCCTTACCTCCATTCTTAACTTTTAAAAACCGGTTAATACAGACTAGCAAAGCATTATAGAAACACTCTGAAGGTTTTGTATAACTTTGTGTAAGCTGAACAAAGAACTCCAAGGTTAAAAAGGAAAACTACAGTTCGCCTTTCTAGTCCACTCAATGCAGCTCTCCTCAATCCTGCAGGTACTTAGGGGGTACATGAGAAAGCTGCACTGCAAAGCAACAAACTCGAGCCACAGCGAGCACGAGCGGACAAATACCGCTCAGCACACACATCATTCCTCTTTCCAGTCACAAGGTTTTTATTTTGGCCTTCTGTGGAAGATCCCCAGGAGCAACACTACGCCCACCGTGCCGAAGCTGGTATTTATCTTTTCCAGAGGCTGGACACGCCTCAGTCGAGGCCCTCGCGGCCGCAGAACGTCTGCGGAAACTGGCGAAAACGGAGCCAGTCCTGACCAGCGCCGCCGACACAGGCGCTGCCCCACGACCACCGCCGCACCGGAGAGGGAGCCGGGAAAAGCCCATCTCCGCCACGGCGCCGGCGGGAGGCCCGGGGAGCGCGGCCCCGCCGGCTGCAGAGCTCCGGGCGCGGTGCCGGTGCCGTCACGCCGGGCCCGGCCCTGAGCGGTGCCGGGTCCCCAAGGCCGCGGGCCGCACGCGCCGCTCCGGGAGGAGCGGGGGCGCGAGCCGGGCGGGGGCGCGCGGCGGTACCTGGGTGCGGCCCGGGGGGTCCCGCGCTGCGCTCGCGCCCCGCAGTCCCGCGCTGGCCCCGCTGCTGCCGCCGCGTGCGCCCGGCCGCTGCCGCCCTACTGCGCAGGCGCCGCGACGCTGAGGAGAGACGGGTCGCGGTCCCCTCGAGCGCCCCCTGGCGGTGGGCGGTCAGAGCCGCGGGCTCAGCCAATCGCGTCACCTCCTGCCGAGCCCGGGGGACACGTGACGGCAAGCGGCACGCCCGGGGCCGCGCGCGCATCCGGGTTTCGTCCCCTGCGCGCGGGCACCGCCTCGCGCGGGGGCGGGCCCGAGTCACGTGACGGCGGCGGCGGCGACAGTGGCGGCAGCCGGGCCGGCCCAGCCGGTGACAGCGGTGACAGCCCGAGCCGGCCCCGCCGCGCTGCGCCCCGCGCCCCGCCGCAGCCATGTCGGCCAAGGACCGCATCGAGATCTTCCCCTCGCGGATGTGAGTGTCCGCCGGGACGGGTCGGGACAGCGCCGAGGGGGGAGCGAGGGGGTTCCGTGCCGTGCCCGAGACGGCGGGAGCGGCGGCTCTCGGGGCGCTCAGGGCTCCTCTGTGGGGCTCGGCGCTGGGAGTCGTTGCGCCGGTTGTGTGCGCGCTGCGCCACCGAGTGAGGCTCCCCCGGTTCTGTGATTGAGCAGCTGAGGGCCGCTAGTCCTCAATTTCAGTTTCTGATTCCAGGCTCCATCAGCTCTGTCAATCCTCAGAGGGCCAAGGCAGGGCCCGACACCGAGATGCCGGGTGTGGTATTTAAAATCGTGATTACGCAAACCTTACTTAAAAAAGAACAGTTTGCAGAATGTATGTGTAGGAAAAATGGACAAATGGAACCACAGCTTCCCTTAACTCTGCAAGAGACGATACTGCTGTACGAGAGGTCCATAAAGTGTTAAAAAAGAAGAAGGAAGTAAAGTGCTCCCACTGTAGTGGAGAGTCAGGTAATTTTCCAGATCCAGGCAGCAAACTATTTGTCATGAAATCACATGTCTCCTGAGAAGGCTTAGAAAGCCGCCAACATTGAAACAAAAACACTTGAATAAAATTTCTGGTTTATTAATGTTGTTCAGTTTCTCTTCAGAACCCTCCGGGACAGACAGACTTTGCTTTAAGGTGAAAGGCTGTTTCAAATCTTCTTGCATAAAAGTGGGTTGATGCCTGCACATAATCTTTATAATAAAAAGGATGCTTTGCAGGACAGAAAACCTCAAACATAAAATAATAATTCTTCACTCTGTATGAGCTCAGGACATAGAAAGTAACAGTTTATATGGAAAGGTTAATACATGGTAAAGGTTCTGTTTTGAAATTCAGTTTAGAAATAAACTATTGCATACACAGGAATTATTGCATACACTGTCATCTGGTCTCGCTCTTTGGTAGTGCTCTTTTCATTCAGTTTAGGTGTTCAAGGAGGGGGCACTTCAATCACTTTTGAAAGGTGTCTGTTTTTGTGGGGTGATGTGTTATTCTGTCATGAGGGTGGTCATGTACAGAGGCCTAATATTTACAAGCCTGGTTTCAAACGAGGTGATAGACAATAATGTGGGTGGTGTTCCCAAAGGAATATAAGTTAGAATGGCAAAATAAAGATGACCTGTGTCTGCAACAATTAATTTTGTTAACTGACAGAAGAGGATTTCACAAGGTTTATTTTTTATGTTGGTTTTGGGGGGGGGTTTTATTGTTATAAGGTGGCTTGCTAGTGTGAGCCTCTTCTGTACTGGATGTCTTCAATTCCAGAAGCTGCTCAGTTTCCTTGAGAGTAAACAAGACTTTGTTTATTGCACTCTCAGAGCAAGTGAGATCTTGCTTGAACTAGAAGGCCAGCCAGTCTCTGGCAGCTGGTGAACAGAGCGAACAAGTTAGTTCAAGGTGATGACACACGTGCTTGTTGGGAAAGTAAAATTGCCTTTTTACTCTCTGATTTTATAAGAAAATCATAAACATTCATAAAGTTTTCATAGTTTTCAGTTACGCGTATTTGGTAGATGTTAACAGAGCTATTCTCATCATGTGCCAGTAGATGTGACCAGTAATGGATTCCACTGTGAGATAGAATCTTAATTATACTTACTTTTCCAAGGTCAGAGAGGAAGTGTGTAAGGACTTGAATGTTGTCCTTTGTGTACAGCGGCTGCATGCAGAAAGTAGCACAGTTCCTAATTTCATACAGGAAACGTATAAGTGTGCTGCTGGAAGTAAAGGGTATACAAAGCAACAGCTAACTCACTAATATCTCTTTTAAATGGTTGCTACTTTTGATTGTCTTTAATAGCTTGTAGATCTCCCATTCAGCATATGAAGATAAGGAAAATCAGAATGTACAACTGCTGTATCTTCTTGCTCTGTAAAATCAGAACATGGCATCAACAGTTATGATCACATGAAGAATTTGCTGTGTTGTCTGATTTTGAGAAGATGACATAGCAGTAAAAGAACTTAAATGCAATACCAGTGTGACAGTGACAGTGGGTATTTGGAATAGTTTGATTTCTGGTACTTCTAAGTCATGAAGAAAAATGAAAACTCTTATTTCCTGTTATGGAATAGATAGATGTCTTGTCAAATTTTTCATGAGCTTTGACTTCACAGATAATAATCTTGTAGTTCTCACTGAAAATGGAGATATATATAAATTCCCTTGATTTTAAATGGGAATTTAAAATTCTCTCCTGAAGTGGCCATCTTGTTTTACTGCAATGGTGTTTCTCTGTTGCTTCATAATTTCAATCATATGCATGTCAAAAAACTTCACATAGGTTTTTTTCCTAATCCATTCAGATGATGCAGGATGTTTTTTCTTTATTTCTCTGCTTACCAGGGCTCAGACCATCATGAAGGCTCGTTTGAAAGGAGCCCAAACAGGTCGTAACCTCTTGAAAAAAAAATCTGATGCTTTGACGCTTCGATTCAGGCAAATCCTTAAGAAAATTATTGAGGTAGGTAAATTAGAATTTTCCTTTGTTTGGCTCACTTTACTTGAAATCTGTCTGTTCTGTCTGTTGTGCATTCCTGTTCTGCTAACTTCATTAGATAGGCTGGAATATAGGACAACTTTCTAGATAACCTGTTTTTTGTAAGTGAGACTGCTGAGGACACATGAGCAGAATTACGTTTTTTGGCTGCCATGATACAGAAACTTGGAAGAGTTAATATTCTTCACCTCTTTCCTGATAGTCTTAGCCTCTGCACTCTTTTGTGTCCCAAGTTCCCTATCATCTCTTCTATATTACAGGGAATTTGCTCTGATGCTGCCAAATAGTTTAGGAATGGTATTAACATGTTCTGTAGCCCCATTTTTGTTGCTTTACCTGGCTTGAGGGGGTACTGCAGATCTATGTTTCCTGCATGACTAGGTACAGTAGCAAGCAGTTTTGTCCAGATGGAACTTGTTCCTTTATGAGGAAACACAGAGTCCTGCTTCTTCCTTTGCAACATGGATGACAAATCTGAGATAGTCAGTAGAGCCTAATATGGGTTGTTCTGTTCTGCCATACCAGATGGGTTTAGTTGTACTGTTTTAGCTGCAGCTGCTGCAGTGTCTGTGGTTAGCAGTGGTCCTTTGTTGCCACACTGTAGGCAAGCTCTCCTCACTCTGTGTCATTGTTTCCTGTAGATTGTCTAACATAAAAAGGCTGGGGTTTCTCGATAGCGTGGTTTTTAGCTACAAGGGCTACAAATCTGTAAAAACTGGGAAAAACAGAGTGGGAGGAGAGTGCAGCTTCACAAAGTTGCATACATTTATATGTTGAAAAACAACTTCAGTTGTCTCATAATATTCCATACAGTGTGAAAGAAAAGTATTTTCCTACTTTATTGTTGTGATTTCACCCCCATGTAATATAATTTAATGATTATTAAGAAAAACGAATCTTCTGCTGTTTCTATGAGTTCTACACTGTGAAACAGCTGAAATATTTCTTCTTTTTGCCAGTCACCTGGGAATTACAATTTTCAGTTGAGAGTATGTTATGCATATAGGACTTTCTCACTCTCTTCAAGTTCTCATTCTTCTCTTTATGCTGCTCATTTATCCTAGAAAAGGAGTAACAATGTGCCTTGTATTTGCTGCCTTTTTATGTTTTTTAAACAGACTAAGATGCTGATGGGTGAGGTGATGAGAGAAGCTGCCTTTTCACTTGCTGAGGCAAAATTCACAGCAGGAGATTTCAGGTGAGGATTTCTAGGCTTGCATGAGGATGTTGTACCCATGGGAAAGAGCTATCAACAAATTATTTTCTCTTTTGAAAAAAAAATAGTAACATTCTTAAATGCACTTAAAAAAAGATGACAATGGACAGGATGAACTGAATTCTGTTACGTAAAGGTGGGAGACATCAGTGCAGCAGAGAGAGAACTTGCATGATGAAAACATACTCCATTGGAAGCTAAACAAAGCAGAAAGATTAACAGAATGTTCTTTTTGTCACAGTCCTTGATTTCAGAAGGTGTTGATTTTTGCAGCTTGGAATAAAAAATATAGGGAGGTGAGAATTTATATCAGAGTATTGGACAATTTGTTAATTTGGTCTTTCATGTGAGTTTGAGGGACAGATGTAATGTGTGCTCTTTGCTGGCAGTAAGTCACACAGTGATTTTACCCGTTGTTCTAATCTCCTACCTCACTGACCTATGACTCACTAGGGCTAGTGAGGGCTGCATGCAAGAGGGGAAACAAATACTTTTCCTCCAGCAGGATACTTTAATTGTATTTTAGTAAATTACAGTTCTGTCTAGGGTGTTTTAAGTGTGCATGGACCTTGTGGAGTAAAGTTGGGGAAGTGTTAAAGATTCAGCTGATAGTACTACCAACTAATGGGGAAGAGCCAAGTGATCAGACACAGTAGTAATCTGCGTGCTGCTGAAGAAAAGTCTTTTTGCCCTTTCATTTGGATATAGCGCTGTGTCCTGTCCTAACTAGTCACTGTGTTTAGCTATAAACAAGTCAGATTCCACCCTGTAAGTAAACTGGACTTCAGCAGGAGTTAGCTGTAGTGACCTGTGCTTGGAAGACCTTAAGTTACTTTAGAATGCTTCAAGATGAATTGTTGTACAAGTTCAAGTTTGTTAATACAGTAGTTAGTGGGTAAACAAACTCATTAATAGTCTGTAAGAACAAATACTTAGAGACTAAAATGAATAAAATGTTGTGACCTTGGTTTGCATTTGAAGCCTTGAAATTCCTTCACATTCATTATGAAAAAAATCTCACAGGTTGATTAGACTCATGTTATTAAAATAGTTTGCCAGATAACTGGCTCGTTTTTTAGCTATGCTTTGTCAACTTGGTCTAAGACATTTTTAATGTTACATTTCATAGACTCTGCATCTTTTCCAAACTTTGCTGGAAACCTATTTCTTTCAAAGCTTCTGTGTTAGCTTTGAAGACTGTGCAAAGAATTGCATAGAGAACTGAGCTGACAGCACTTTCCAGGTCCTTGCAGCTATTTGATAACTGATTCATCTTGTATATAATGATGAGTTAATGAACCACTTCAGCTTTCCTGATTAAGATGTATGTTTTCTTCCTTACAGTACCACTGTGATCCAAAATGTGAACAAAGCACAAGTCAAGATCAGAGCTAAAAAAGACAATGTAGCAGGTGACTCTTTTCCAGGCCATGAGTATTTCAACTCATAAGGGAATTGTGGGAGGAGACTTGGAAATAGGCAGGAATGTATCCAAACACTGTCTCCTTTTTTTCTTACTTATCTAACAATGGGAACACTTGTAATTTGTTGGTTTTTTCACATACAGCTTATGATTTTTGTATTTGGTTATTTACCTCTCATAAAATAAAATGGATGTGTGTAAACTGCAGTCCAATTTCTGTATCTCTGGACAAAGCACAACTTCTGTAAAGCTTTACTGGAAAATAGATCAGGAAATTAAGTCCCAAAGTTAAAAAAATTTCATGCAATTTTCTATCCACAGTTGTCCATGAAGAAAACAAGACAGATAAATCAGGATTGAATGATTAAAATATTCCTTAAGCAAAGGGAAAATATGACTAAACAGAAACGTAATAAAACTGAATAAACCAGAATACTTCCCTGAATTTTCCGTGGGTCTTGATGCCTGTGAGCTCAACACAATTCTGAAGTTCCATATTATATGTCAGAACCAGCATGACTTGATCATTCCAAGCTATATAGGAATATCTTGTAAACAAAGCTTCTGACATTACATAATTAGAAGTAAAAGTGAGCTGTACTTAATAAATTTATAACCCTTTATGTCTCTTACATGCATTTTTGTTCACTCTTGTCAGGTGTAACCTTGCCAGTTTTTGAGCATTACCAGGAAGGAGGGGACAGTAAGTATAACCCAAGTGTTTTCTGTCTTTATGTTCTTATGGCTATTCCGTGCTCATACAGAAATACTTGTCGTATCTTGATGGTAAGTCAGTTTACATCATAGGCATAGGGGTACTTACTTCCTTTGATGCTTTGCCCTGGTGCTGTGACATGGAGGGATTATTAGGGACTGTAATAGATTCTACTTTCCTAAATCAATGAGTTTTTCAGGTGAGGAGAAGACTTGTCTCGTATTTCCAGATTTTGAGACTGCTGAGTCTTACTAGGGACATGCACAACATAAACCAATATAAAGACAATTTGCTAATGGGCAAAGGCTTTAATGTCTCACTTGATGAACTCTTTATATCCCTGTAGTGTGTAAAGTATTAGTTTTTATCTAGGAAGGAAACACTACAGTAGCAATAGTAACAATTTTTTTTTTTCAGGCTATGAGCTCACTGGCTTGGCCAGAGGTGGAGAACAGCTGGCTAAGTTGAAGAGGAACTATGCCAAAGCTGTGGAGCTGCTTGTGGAACTGGCCTCGTTGCAGGTTGGTGGGAGTTAAAAAAGAACGGGATCGTTGGTTTCTCGCTTTTCTGAAATGAAAGTACCATCTCTCAGTACTTGTAGCTTAACCTAGTCCCAGTGCTGTACAAAGATGAAAACCTTTTCTTACCTATATTACTGCTTCGGAGAAATCCTTATTCCTTAATGCTAAGAAAACACTTTTTGGGAGAGTTGGTATTTGTAACTGCTGATGTTCAGTATTCAGCGTGCTAGTGACAGTAGTAGAAAACACTCTGCTTCTATCAAGGACATTGTTTGTAAAGCTACATTATAGACATGGCTTTCAAGTGCTATTTGATTTTTTGTACAGAATTGATGGAAATGTTGAATTTATCTTGTTATTTATTAATTATTTAATCCCATTCCATCAGACATCCTTTATTACTTTGGATGAAGCCATTAAAATAACAAACAGACGTGTGAATGCAATTGAACATGGTGAGTATTTTTCCATTTGGGAAATTTCCATTTTCCATTTCCATTTTTCTGCCTCCATGCAAGATGAGCGTCAGGGTCAAGGAAGCCACTCTTCTCTTTCTTTCTAGTAGAATTTCTCACCAGTTCAAGAATGCTTTCTAGAAAGCATTACAATTAAACATATTGCAAGAAAGAAAAAAAAGCCCAGCGGAATGGAGTGGAGGACACAGAGATAAATGAATAGGCAAGCATGAGAAAGTAATCAGGAAATTGTACTGATAACCTACAGGACAAAAGTGTCACAAACATTCTGGAGTCCCTGCTAGTGACTTTGACTTAACTGGTCAAGCCTGTTGACCAGAAGCAAAAGATAGTGATGTTTCTATGTGTTAAGATGTTCCAATAGCTAGCATAATAAACTTCAAATAACTAAAATACATTTACCTTTAAATCACTCTAACAAACTTTGAAACTGTAATAACAATGCCCTATGTGGAGAGGCTGGTGACTTCTTGGTTTTGGATGGAACAGTCCTTATGTCAACCCTGGAATTTTCCTTTGATCTGAATTCTTTATTCTTCATGTTCTTGTTTGTAAATTTGTTTCTTGCCATTTCTTAAGTACTGCTACAATCCCAGTATTGGCTGTGATTCCTTTTGCTGCAGTGTCCAGACTGCTTTGATTGTTTCAAGTTGCTTTCTGAGTTTTGATGTCCTGGATTTAAGAGTTCTTGCATGTACACAATAACATATTTCAGTCCATGTTTCCAAATCATCCTATTCAGCAGTTTTTCAACCTATTCAAACTGGTTTCTTTGAACATGCAGGCCTTAAATGCAGCTTATCACTGAGAATTTGACTTAGAAAAGGTTTCCTCTGCAGCCTTCCAAAAAATTTTGGTAGTGCTGATAACAGGTTTCTTCTTTCAACAAATGATTCTGACACAGAGCTTGCCCGGTTTGGTGTTAAAGCTGTGTTTAGTGTCTTATCTTTTCTCTTGTGATTGTGTCGTATTTAGTTTTCATGATGGCCCTTTTAAATGGAGATAATTCTGAATAAAGGCGCTATACTGAACAGAAGTTTCTGAACCAATGCGGTGGAGGAACATTGTTTTAATTCAAATTTTGCCCACTTCTCAGGACTGTTTTATATTTTATGTACTTGTCCATCAGGAAATAGTACGATCTTCCATGAAAGACATAAATTTCCCCTAGCCAAAAGAATTACTAGATTGACTTCAAACAACATCTGTGCACTACATTAGATAACTTCCTGGCTAATATAACAGCAGTCCCAACAACTTTCTTATTTATATTTTTTTTAGTGATTATTCCCAGGATCGAGCGTACTCTTTCTTACATCATCACAGAACTGGATGAACGAGAACGAGAGGAATTCTACAGGTAAATATCAAAAGAGTAGACTGGTCTCTTCCTAAAATAGACCATTCCTCTGAAGGGAATTAGGAGAACTGTTCACCAAATCTGGCAGCAAACACTGTTAAAACATGACTTCATGCTTACTGCATGTTGAGTTTCCACAGCTGGGCACTCAGAGCTCACCAATTACTTGTCTGGAAGTTATACGTGAATCCCTTCCATTAAGTTGTATATAGCTGTCATTTTTCTTCCAGAGGGAATGATGTGATACAGTACACTGAGGTGTTCTGCTTTAAGGAGACCTTTGCCAATAAAGTCAATGTTCTGGGCTACCTGAAACAAAAATGTCAAACCTGAAATGAATCAAAGAGGAATGAAGTTGATTAAAGGCAAGCAGAGTAGTATAATACAGTGTGCAGGGTTAAGAATATAATTTGGAGTTTGGTTAAGAGTTTCAATTGCAGCAGCTAGCAATAAAAGACTTTTATTTTTGCCATTTTGCCAAATTTGGTATTTGTTACAGAATTTTTTCCAGGTAGCTTTATCAAATCCAAGTTGTATGGCATCTTAGATGCTAACCTATTGTATGAAAACATTTGCTTCACAGATAAAGCTGCATTTCTCTTCACAGGCTAAAAAAGATCCAGGAAAAGAAAAAAGTCTTGAAAGAAAAATCTGATCAAGAACGGGAGCTGCGGAGGGCTGCTGGTGGGGAAAGTGAGCCAGCCAATCTCTTAGCAGAAGAGAAGGATGAAGACCTTCTCTTCGAGTAACCCTGCAAAGTTGTTGTATATGGAGCAGGGGACCCAAAGTACAGAATGTCCAGTTGAAATATAATTCAAGACATGTTGCCTCCAAGATACTTCTGTGGCTTCTCATTTGGTGTCCAAGTCTTGAGCTGAATGGATTGTGGATTTCTCCTGGGAGATTAGAAATCTGGGAACTTGACTATAGCATAGGAGGAAAGGCAGAAATGGGTCAGATGCTTTACTATCAGGAAAGTCTTCTATTCCATGTTCAGCCTGTTTCTTCACTTAGTAGGAATGACTGTTGATAGCTATATTTTTTTGAAGGATGGTTCTGGATTTGCCTAATCAGATTCATCTAATTGCTCCCCTTCCTAGTAAAAGCAGAGAAAAATGTTACTTAGGGAGGAGGATGCATGGGATAGTCTTTACTGCTGACTTATTAATGTTCAAGTTGCTTAAAGCCAGTATTGGCACAGCTGAAGTCAAATGCCTGTAAAGGAAACTCTGGTTTTCTAACCTGTTCATGAAATCCACAGTCTTCTGTGATCTATTTTCATTGCACGATTGTTACCATTGGCCTAAAATAACTACAGTTTTAATTAGAGGTTCTGCCAAGTTGTGTACTGTCTGTGCTAGAAACAAGTGTAAATTTTACCTGTTAAAATACCTGGTGTCTGGCTCAAGTTGCTAGAATATGGCAGTCTTAAAAGCTGCTTGTGTTGATTTCAAAATAAAACCTCTGCTTCACCCCCTGCCCCTGACTTGGAAACCACACTGAGCACATCTCTTACAGCCTGTGCCCACACTTACTTAATCTTTACTGCTTTAAGTAAGTAACCATGGAGAAGTGACTCCCTCCTGCCAAAAGTATATAGAAACAGCTATCCAGCTACATGTTGCTGCAAATCTTCATTGCTTCAGTAGGCTGGCAAGCGCAGCAGGGTTGAACATACAGCAGTCCGCCCTTCCTGTGATTCTCATGTCCAGGGCTCATGAGTGGAGTCCAGGAGAATGGCTGATCAGCAGGCTGTCACTAAACCCTGCTCAGTTTGAAGACCTGTTTTCCTAAAGACAGAAGCACAGAATCATTTAGGTTGTAAAAGACCTCTAAGATCAGTGAGTCCAACCTTTGACCAGTCACCACCTTGTCAGTCCACAGCACTAAGTGCCAGGTCCAGTCATTCCTTGAACACATTGGTTGTGTTCTTTTTCTTGAACACATTGGTTTGCAATCAGCAAACTGAACACATGCCCCAGAACTAATGCTAGCTTATGGCTTCTGGTACTACAAGTCTAGTTTGTTCAAGGTAAGCATCTTGTGTTAAACATGATCCAGCAGATGCAGGGTAAGTGCAAGGAAATAAATTTCTGTTAACATCTTTAAAAAATCATTTTAAATTGTATGAATAATAAGGCTATTTCTTTTTTCTTGTGAAGCTGCAGACAGCACAGCTGAACAGTAAGTCCATGGTCTGTTGTATAGATCCAGCTTGAAAGAGACACTGTAGCTCTGCAGACCTGCTGTTGCCTCTCGCACAGGATGGATGGTGTCAGAAGGTGCATAGAGCATCCCGTAGGGCACTGATGGGTCACAGCATGTTTCACACATTCAGCAAAGTGGCAGAAAGAAGATTCTCAAGATCCACTACAAGAAGTAAAATTGTACAGTGATTTATTTTAAATCTAGAAATATTTTACATTTTTACATTAGTGTGCAGTTCATGATGTCTCAAAATACAGAGTGCAGGTACACGTATAAAAGTACAGTGTGGGGCTAACCACAGGTCTCAGTAAAGTTACCTTAACTATTTAAGGCATGGAACCCCCCCATCAAATATTTTAAAAAGTCACATTTAATTACATTCAAAAATTATTTTATGCAATGCAGCTAACATTTATTTTTAATTAAATCTGGACTGGTAAAACCACAGATACCCTCATTTCAGTCTGATACAGCTCACTACAAAGCCTGTGATCAGGTTGAAGAGTTTAACCAGTGAAGTCTATGTATTTTCTTATTCTTGAGGGAACTAGCACACATCTATCATGAAACAAGACAGAATAATTTCTTACACAAGGTAGTTCAGGTCCAAGCTGGCAGCAGATGGACAGCCAGGTACATATTTCAGTGCTGCTCAAGCCCTTCCTTTCAGCAGGAGACAAAGCTAACACTGGTTAAAAGCTATCATAGCACCTCTCTATGGATCTCAGGGAGTTCTGTGTGCCTTGGGAATTAAGAGAGTAGAGCTGAACTTCAAGCAATATGCTTTAAGTCTACATTCAAAAGCTCATTTGTATAAAAGCAGATTCTGTACACCATTTCAGAAAAACTGGGGAGACAAACATGAGTGAAATAACATTAATGGCATGATTTACTGAGACTGATGTTGTCTATGAACACTGAATACCTAAGGGGGTTCAGCAACCACCTTGAGGTGATTGTGACTGGCAGAATTTGGACAGCACCTACATAGCTGAGCTAGGTTAACCTTACTCAACCTGTTTTACTGCTTTCCACCTTCTTGTCCAGAAACATTCAATACCCCAAAGTGTAATATATCTACAATCATCTTTCTTTAAAAGCATAGAATCAGTACAGTTTTTCCAATATACCTGAACAATGTTGTTGTCATAACTATGGATGAAACTGAGAACATGCCTGCAATGTGAGGCAAAAAGCCATAATTTTGAATATCCAGCCCTTAGGCCAACAGTAGCACAGTATTATTTCTAACACTGACTTGAACTAAGATATTCAAGTTCCCACCCCATTTTCTTTTTGAAGAGTCGTTACTGATCCCCACTAATTGCTTAATTGCTTTTCAGCCCTAAATATTAATTAAACAAGCAAATAGTTTTGCTTTCTAACAAGACAGGAATGCACTCTATACTTCAATTTTTCAATACAAAGACGTACTGATTATTAGTTCAGTACCTATGACAGTTATCTGACAATTTCTTTATATCTGCTCTATACTTCGAGCTGTCTAACTATGGGTGTGAATTTGTTTCATTAACATTTTAAGAAAGAATATATGCAAGACAGAATGGAAAACAGTAACTACTTTTTCATCCTTCAACATTAGACAGGAGTGAACGACACATTGACATAACTCCAGTGTTTTATATGTAGGAACAAAGAAACACTATGGCTAAAAGAGATATTCACAGTTAAGGTTCTTTGTGCTATCCAAACCCAAACCAGCCAAGATACTACTATTCATTTAGTGTCAGCAACAACCGCCCTACTGCAGATGCACAGCCACGGTAGTTAAACCTTCACAGCCAGAATCGCTTGAGGATGCAGAGATGTTCCCATCTGCTCTGCAGAACACATTAGGATACAGACCTTGCATTTTGTTCCCTTGTTTCAAGTTTTTTAACAATTAAAAATACTCCCCTTTCTTGTGACTTCTCAGTCAGTTACCAGTGTTTTACACATATTTTCACTGCAGTACTGAGCAAATGTAGGACAATAGGCTGGCTAGTGAATTACAATACTCATAACACAGTAGCTACATTCAGCTATTTTAATTCCAGTTAGTTGTCCATTAGCCACAACATGAACCATTTGCAGAGATTAAAAAACCCCACTGTCTTCCAATGTTCAGCACATCAGTCTATATTAGTCAGTATTCTGTTATAAAACATGAAAATTTTAGTTGACTTTCAAGCAGCATCTTATAACTAGCTATTTTCACAAAAATATAACCTCTGCCTTTCTATCTCTACAGATCTGTGAAAAAGTGGCTCCAATCAGTCAGTATGTTTTAAAGAAAATACCATAAAAATAATCACGTCTAAAAGTTCAATATAATAGTCATCTTTGATTGGACCTAAAATTACTGTGCAGTCAAATCTGATTTTAAAAGTCTGACTAAAAAGACACAAGGATCGAAATATTTACATTATACACATTTTTCAATTACAGTGCTACTAGAAAGTGGAATGTTTGAGAATTAAAATATTAACTGAATCCTCACGGGGCAGCTCCAGACCAGACCAACATCTTCATTCTATGTATTTTTTGAACAGGAGAGGTTTCTCATTGACATTTTCACTTGTAGGTTATTTTTCTGCCCAATGATCTGTAGAATTATGCTCCTGAACTAGCATCACGTCCCACAAAGTCTTTAAGTTAAGTGTTAAATAACATTCATATTTATAACTATGTGACAGCATGGACTATATATATACACACAAACACACTTTAAATCTTTGTCATAAGGGTGATTCTAAGTTAAAAAAAGGTGGATTTATGTATAAAAGTAGTTGCTAGAAAATAAAAAATCTATCTAAAGCTTTAGAATTTAGTACTGACATGGTCTCCATTTCTAGACCACAGAGAAAGAAAACTTGGACAATCTTTAGATCAGTTAAATTGGCTCACAAGCTGATCAGCGTATTTTTCAGTAATACGCAACTTCAGTGGCAAAGGATGCAGCCACTGAGGTCTAGAGCTCACATGCATTTATACTAGAATTGGGCAGACCTACACAAGATCTGCTTGGAAAGGTAACTAGATTGAAGTCCATTTGCCCCTTGGAACTGCTCTCATCGTAGCCAGGTGGAGGGCACCCACTGGGGTTCTGTGTCAAGCTTATTTATTAACCGAAGTAACTCTTGATATGCCTTATCAAGATCAGAATTCACAATTGCTGTATCAAAGTAGTGGCCATTGTTCTGTTCCATCTCCCTTGTCTTCTCTATGATTTCTCTCAGCTCTTCTGGCTGCAATCAGAAACAGCGAGTTAGTGTAGGTGTGTAAGCCTCTCCCCCACAGTAACAGCAGGGAAAGGGAACAACTCCCATTTTTTTACACAAACTCTCATGGTGTTGCTATCGGCTGTTGAAAAGTTTACAGGAACACTCAACCATGATCGATATTTGAAAGCTAAGGGCATTCAAGAAAATCCCGACTGATTGGCGATGAGTGGCAAACAGTAAGTAACTGCCCCAGGCTGAAGCAAATGAGGAAGATCTAGCACTGCTCACTGCACAACACTTATCTCACTGAAGAAGACTGGAGATGGGAGAGATGGCGTAAAACAAAGTCTGAACAGTGCAGAACAAGAGAGATTCTGCTGGCACTACCAACACCAAAGAGCCAAAGGAGACAGCTGTCACTGGTGACAGTTTTCAATACGCAGCAGTGAGAGCCACAGCGAGAGTTACACATTTAAGCTGACCAAATCACCATAACATCAAGTGAATAACATCTGGGAGCTGGAAGGGAGTATGTCAAAAGCAAGAATATTGCAGTGTAGATAAATGATACAAAGGCAGAAGTAGAAATGTTTTGATTTCAGAATTTTTCTTACACTTAGATTATAAAAGTGTGTTTATTTTTCTCTTCTGCAACTTATTTTTGTATTGTATAAAGAAATATTCAGGTATAATTTTTGAGTTAATTTTCTAAGGAGGGTATTTCAAAAGGGACTTCAGGCCTCCAGGGTTTTTTCCTTAGTCATTATACACTCTCAATAAAATCAGAACAACATTAGGGCATACATCCAAGAAATACCCTTTTCTTTATCAGGTAAGGGGTTTAACTCAGTAGCATGTACCCAACTGAAATAAATACAACTCCAATACAATTAATCCGAAAGGAAACATGCACAGTGCAACACCAAGAAATGCATTCCATTTTTTTTTTTACAAATTGATTCCTTGACTACACTGCAATAAAAGTCCAGAACATACGTAAGATGGAATATTTATATAAAATAAAGTTTCCTTCATTGCATAAACATGAAGGAGGAAACATACCCATTTAAAGACTATGATTATACTTGACTCAGGGGCAGGTGGAGGAAAGGAAAAAAAAGAAAACTTCCCCTGTTTTAACACTTGGACTTGAATGGACTTTTAGATCTTGCACACAAGTAATAAATCACCCTTGCGTCAAGGAGAGCAAAACAACACAGCCATAGAACACAGTGAGTTATGTTTCCTGACAACAGCCGTGCCAGGAATAACTTTGAGTTACACTGGGAAGATTGTTTTTCCTCAGTATGACCTGCATTATGCTCGATTAGCACTTGGAAGATACTGTGGTGGCAAAGGGCTCCCACCCATCGGGGGAGATTTTTGTTAAAAACCTGATGATAAACCTATTCCATTGCCTGAGCAATAAGCACTTGGTATATCATAGCCTGATCAGGAACTTTTCTGAACTTTCAGATGTCCTGGTTTAATCTTTAGCTTTAAAGTGCATTCTGCAGAACTGACTTCTGAGTAACTAAATCTGAACTGCATAAGCTCAGATCTTGGCCATTGACTCTGTTTAAAAATGAAAAGTGATCCCACAGGATCAAGCATTAAAATAATTTTATCTGAAGAGTTTTGGATTTTCAAGTAAATGCTTTTCTAAGGGCAGGTAAGTTCTCAAATGAAAACCAGTAATCCTTTGCTCCATAGAATTACTCCCAGGTTTACTTGAGAACAAAACTTGATTTTCCACAGTTTTGAAATAAAAGGTCATGTTTTTGTACCCAAATGCAGGGACCCCAATGCAAAAACACTGTGCCCCAAGATTACTGAATTAGCAATGCATTCCCTTGTCTAATACCTCTCACATCCCCTTAAGGCAAAAGCATCCTGAATGAACCCCTCCCTTAGCATGGTCTGCCTACCAACCTGGAGCACAGCTACACTGGTTCACTGCAATGGTAATTGCCAGTACCGTGTCCCAATTCCAAAGAAAGAGCACGTGCATTTGCTCACCAAACCCAGCATGGTTTCAGAAGAAGTGTAAGACACCTTACCTTTGGGTTTTTCCCTTCTTTGGCCAATAAAGCACGTAGTCTCTCTTGTGAAGGTGGTGCAACAAATATAATATATGGCTTCAAGTCAGAGTTACGTAGTGTTTTCAGTGACTGCAAAAATAGGATTTATTAAATATTTAACAATTCCACCCAGGAAAAGGACATTTGGTGATGCATTATTGACATGCTGTAATTGATAATATAGTCTTCAAACACAACAACTGTACAATATATTAACAACAATATAATTAACCGTAACAGTATTCAGAGTTCAGACACCATTTCCTATGAAATTTATATTCCAACATTTTTCAGCTTCATGAAACTGAAATAGTTACTTTTGTTCAAGAATATTCTTCATAAGTAAACTGAAGAAACAGATCTTTTGGTATCCAAAAGCAATAAAAAGGTCAGGTACACTGAAGTGAGTGTCTTGCAATGCTAAGGAAAGGTATCAGCTTTGAACAAAGACAAGAGTCTTTAAATAGTACCGTTTACTTGAAAAACTACAGTTTAGCCTTTTCGGTTTTGAAGGTAAGTACAAGGTATCAGACGCACTATTACTGTATGTGTAGCATATTGTTTTGTCAGGTTACATTAATACTGAGAGACAGGAAATGAAGGGCATCAAACTGTTGTTTGATTTTTCCAAAAGGCTCCCTCTCTCTATCTTGGGACAAGCAACTTGTCTCTGAGAAAAATTTTTATAGCCACAGAATTAGATACATTTTTAAAGAGTTACGAATTTTCATCTCATGACATGCTTTGCAATACCCATGAGCTATGCTAGTATAGTATCACATGGTCCCTACTTTTGATGACTAATTGATGACTAATGATAGCTTCAATACTACCAGATTTTACTGATGTGGCTGAGTTTTAGGGTTTCTTTTGCAGCATCTACAACAGCAGCAGACCTCATACATACATGTATCAGAAAACAGGCTGCATTCTCTGCCTCTTACCATGTTTGACTAAATTTCCAAACTGAGGTATGCAAGCATAGTTTTCCTCTTCATAACCAAAAGTTCACAGCTCAACAGTTTTTCAATACTGTTGATGTGATGTACTTCAGTCCTGAACTGTATCTGGAAACTGCAAAAACATTCCTGAAATGCAATTTCCAAGTATAATCGCAAAAAATTTCCTCTCCATCTTCAAAAAACCCAGAGATCATGCAGTAATTGGAAGATGGAGAGACAAAAATCTTATTTTAATTAATTTTTAAATTTACATGGTTTCCAGATACTTAAAAGCTGATGAAAACTAAGGCCCCATCACCTGCAGCACAGATAAAGATGCGCACATTTGCAAACAAGGAACTGGACAGAGTCAGCTGAGCATCACTGAAAGAAAACTTGGCATAAACATCAATATGGATCTTGAAAACACACTCATTTTATAAGACAGATAGAGCTCTATAGATATTCACAGTAGCTTCTACAATTAAAACATGACAGGCAAGAGCTTTGCCATACCTGGGTGTGGAGATTCAAAAGGCATATCTTGCCCGAGTTGATGACTTGCCGCACAGAGTCTATGCTCGTCCCATAGAGGTTCTTCTCAAACTCTCCGTATTCAATGAACTTCCCTGCAGCTATGTCACTCTCAAATGCCTGTCGGGAGATGAAATGGTAATCCCTGCCAGCTGTTTCAGTCTCTCGCCTACTCCGAGTAGTATCTACAAACAAGAGACAAAAATTAAATCGAGACAGTGATACACGTGTAGAATGGAAGAAAAGAAAGAGTATTTCTCTTAGCAGGCATATTGCTAATAATGCAAAATCCACCCCCTCCAACCCAACATAGGAAAAAGAAATCCGTGTATTTTATTTTCTACAATAAATGTCCCTGGTCAAATTAAGTTGTCAAACTTCATTTAGAAGTCTATTTTACATTATCTAGAGGAAAATTAGTAAATTATGAAAGGAATAGTTTTAACTGTGCAGTTGTGTTCTGAATGTGAAAACAGCTGTAAGTTTTTCAACAAATGCATATTGCTAAGTTGTCTGTAAACATAATCTAGGGTACATCAGACATTAAAAATACAATATTCACTGAAATATAAGTGGTTTGGAAGGGCACTAAAGCCATCTAAATTTAAATTTATGCAGGGCATTTGGTTAAAAATTTTTTGCCCAATATACCAGTTTCTTTTTTGAACTTCTGTAACTCATTCCAATTTTATTCAAACTGATATAAATGCATGTCTTATAATGCCTCTAGAACACTGTGTGTGTAACACTGGATTTGCATTAACTTCTCAAAGCTATTTTTTGCCACACACGAGATCATTTTATTTGTCCTTTTTTTTCAAGAGCTCAATATATCCTGCCCCAAACCCCCAAGCTCCTAATTACTATTTCCAACACAACAGGATTTGTCTGCAGCCAAGGTTTAGAATGAGGAATCTTATCTGCCTGCCACACTTACGAGGCACTGCGGAGGCAAAGCGATCCACTTCATTATTCATCAGTCTCTGCCGCAGCTCATTCTGGCCGCAGTTCTGGGGGCCAATCAGAACTATGGGACGTTTCCTATTTGCTGGCTGATGGTACAGTGACATTTCCTCGTAGGTCAAAATTTCCTCATTGTCATAATCTTGAGAGAGAACAATAAAACAGTCACAACAAACTCTACTGCCAGTTCCATGTATTGCCTGTCATGCAGTATCAGGTTTCAGGCAGTTCCTGACTCTGCCCAGCATCTGAGTCACCAAAGCAACAGAAGCCCAAAGATCATCACGTGCCCAGTAAGATGAGAATTTTTTTCCCTTTTCTTGGGAAAAAAAAATATTTCCACTTACTAGTCATCATATAACTAGTAGCATAAACACAAGAAACAACTTCTTTGCCGAAAAGTAAGTTTCTAATACAAGAGTAACACTTCATACCAAACGGCAGCAACCATCATCCCAATCCCAAAGTACTTTTGTGAAAACGTAGTATAAATAGCCTTAAAATGAAGAAAATTTCCATTTATGAAATTTAACTATGCAGAGTGAGATGATATTAAAAAGCCATAATAAACTGGTTCATCATTGTAAAATTATGAGTGCTTCTATGCCTAAATACTACCTGGTTTTTTCCCTTATCACCTGGTCTTTAATAAAGACACCAAGTGACCCTACAAATCCTTTCACTTCTTTTACATCTTTCACTAAATGCTACAACACAACATAGTATTGCTCTCACACAGAACTTTTACTGCTAGTATTTCTAACATTGTATCCTGAATTTCAGCATTCTTTTCACAAGGCTATTTGCAGATTATTTTATAGTTGTTTATAATTATACAAATTGTGCAAAAGTTATTCCTTACCATCATTTTTATTTGCATTGTATAAAACCTTTTTCCGTTTCTTTTTGTTTTTCTTCGCGCACCAGAGTTTTCCTAACCAAAATAAAAATTATGACAATCAAACACCCATACAACAAAAATCTTCCTGTTCCACCCTCTTGTTGGATCTTTAAAGTGGAGAATTTATTCTGCAGTTTTCAAAAGGTATAATATCCTTTTGTTGATTACAATGCTTTGGTGTGTTAAGCACATGTCAAGGACTTCAACCAAGCCGTGGCAGATAAAATTCTTTACGAAAAAGGGGGCTTTCCAAATTCTCTACATCACCCTAATTACATCACACAGTTGTGAAAAACCCATGTACTTTGCACAACAAAGTGTTACATTCAGGCTTGTATTTACATGAAGAATTTCAAAGAATCATCCCACTTGTATTACAAAAAAAAAAACCACACCACATGAATTTTCTAAAACTCCACCATGACAAGGTTCCATATAACACTAATTAACACCGCTATAAGAGATTTTTTTTTACTTGGAAAGCAAGCATATATCCCACCTGATTTTTCAGGCTCCTTGTCTTCTTCTATGGTTTGCTTCATTGCTTCTCTTTGTTGCTGAAAACTTTTTCCTTGATGCATTAAAAAAAGCACAAGAGTCATTAACATTTAGAAACCATTTCCATGCTTTTTTGTAATGACTTACTCATTTGACTTTTTCCTAAGCTTTTACATCTCTGAAGGTTCTAATAGAATATAACATACGAAAGAAAATTTAAAAGAGAAATTAAAAATTTAAAAGAGAAACTAAAACTGCTGCAAAACTGGTTTATTACTTCAAAAAATATATTAATCAAGAGAGACTTGCAGACCATTATTATACTAGACAGTTTTGCCTGGAAAAGTGAAACTACAGGGAAGACTACATTTCCCCACTCTGATGATGTGGTTTTCTAATTACTTTTGTATGTCAAATGTGTTCTATTTATATTAAATCTTTTGAACTTCAGCTTAAAATAGATTAGCCTATATTTAAATTAGTGTTTCTCTCAACTTACTCAAGCATCACAAAGTTACAGTGTGATATTCTGTGGAATTTGAAGTCTTTTGTTCACTGTGTTTAACAGAACAGCAGATCTTTAATGAAGTAGGCTGCAATACATATTGCAATGCAAAAATTATCAACAGTCTTCAGTGTATAAAAACTCTTTTACCCAAAGGCCCCCAACAGTGAGAAAAGAAGTCTGACTGTCACAAGTAACTGAAGCCCTTTGCTAAGTGAAAACATGCTGAAAAGTGACCACGAAAAAGGCACTGTATCAAGTAGTTTATTTGGAAACGGTAAGAAACCTCAGAGCCGTGCCCATCACCAGAGAACAAGCAGGCTGCAGTCCCACATCTCTGCTGCAGCCGGCAGAGGGAACTCTGAATCCGCAGAGTCCCCATGGTGCAGGAATAAAGGAAGAGGAGAGTAGCTTCTGAAAGTTGCAGTGAAAGCAGTAGCTTTACTCTGCATTTACTCTGCATTGTAACTCCATACATTGCAATGCCCAACAGTAGGCTCTGTTGCAAATGGTTCAAAGACACAGATCTATTTAAGGCAATGGATATTTAAGGGTGCACAAGTCTTTGAAAACCTGAGTATTGCTCCTGTGGCTATGATAACTAACTTGACTGACTGTCAAGCTTTTTCTAGAGCTTTACTTACCAGGGATAAGGCCTGCCAATGGCTGATTATCTTCATCTCCATCTCTGTAAGCCTGCCACCAGTTTGGATCTTCCTGACTAATCACATGGAGTATGTCTCCCTTTTGAAAAGACAGGCCTAACTCTCGGCAGGGGACATAAGGGTCATCAGAGGGATCGTAGTCAAAATGCGCTTTCACATGTATCTGTAGGAGATCAAATGTAAAACCAGAAGAAAAACTTTGAAGTGACTTTTGAAGAATTAAACCTTGTCTTCCTGTGATTGCATTGGAGCAAGGATATATAAAAACTCTAAGCTTCTATAAAATGGAAACTTTATCTAGGCTTGAATTTAACATGCAATCCCCTCCCCCAGCTACTGATTTAAGTTGTCTGCATTCAAAAATTATCAGAGGTATTCTGATTGGCTAAAGTACCTAATAAACACACAAACTGAAACCCATTTGCTGGGCTTTAAGTGACATTTGACTTGTAAAGTATTTTGTCACCAATCATTAATGTCTGGGTATTCTTTCTTCAAACTGTTAAAGCTACCTTTTCCTCCCAAAGCATATTTGCAAGTGTCCACAATCCAAGTTTTTTTAATACATACACACACACACACACATATATATATACACGCACATACACACACACAAAATATAGAAATTCAGAATAAGAAGCTCAGAACCACAGGAAGTTCTACTTTTACAATGTTTTTCAGAAACTGAGTTAAAATCGTACTAAGAGTTTCAGTTTAAGATCATTAATAATTTTCAACAGTTAATTCAGGTGTTAGTCTGGTACCAATTAAAATAAATTTAAATGGCTAAGTTTTGGGTTTGTTCCACAACAAAGGACCTGCAGGAGAACTTTTTAAACACTACTGGTAAAACAAGGTATGTATCACCAAGCACGAGAACACCTGTAGAGCTACTTACAACTGTCTCCTTTGCAGGAGGTGGCTTGCTCTGCTGACTGGGAATCAATACGAAGGTCAGGGTACCATGCATGTCAGCCTGAGAGGAAAAATAGACTCTTCATATACACTATCAAAATAAGGCTTAAGGTTAAGAATTTTAATAAATATTTTAGAAAATGCTTTGAAAATTCCCATTAAAAGTTGTTCCTAACAGTGCATCATCTACCCCTTAGCTAGTTTAAAATAGTACAGATACAGATTCAGTCAGACTAGAAAGCTAAATGTTGATACTCAGATTTTAAAAGCCTATCTTTTCTGAATATAAACTATTTCTACTTGAAATGGAGCAGCTGCCATTCTGTCAAGCAGAGACTTAGGAGAAATGGATAATAATATTCTCTTATTCTGTTCAAAAATACCAACAAGTGGGTCTACGCTGGGATGAAAAAATATATTAAAAAATGTAATTTTTCTAGAATCATTTAAATGGAACAGTGTTTTCAAAGCCAAACATTTCTACTACGATTTTATGCTGTTAACATTAGTAAAGAATACAAAATACTATTTAAAAATTTAGCTAACATACTCAAATCTTGCATGTGTAAAGTGTTCAATACCAATACTGTAGTCACCCTTGCCAAGAAAGTAGAATATAATAAATGTCTTGTTTTGTTTACATACTTTCACATGAAGAATGTGTTTGCACACATAAAAAATATCTCAATAAAGTGCAAGTGACAACCTGTGACAAGGTTTACAGGTGTTTCACTTCCTATACACCATTCTACGAAGCATAGCACAACAATTTATCCTGTATAAAACAAGAAAATGCATGTATCTCAAAAAATACAGAACTACGGCTTAAATAAAGTAAATGTAACTTGAACATAACAAGATGAGGCTGCAAGAGAGGAAAATCCATGATTTTCAGTCAGCATGCATAGTTCCAAGAGGAATGTCTGTAATCTCACAGTGATCATGTGAACAGTCTAGTCTAAAAGTCACGTGTAGTTTATTATCACTAGAGTAGCAAGTAGTGAGGCCAAATTAAGGAGGGAAGACATTTCCTTCTCCTGTGCTTGTTTGAAGTGTTTTGGGGGGTCTGAAGCACTTTAGAACTTCATTTCCACATTACAAAATACAAATGACAACTTACTAAATAATAATAAGTAGTAAATAATAAATAAATTATAAATAAATATTTCTTAATAAAGAATTAAAAGCATTATTTTAAATTAGTTGTATTAAAAATATATTTTAAAAATCCACAAGGTTGTGTTTATTTTGTTTTTAACCTTCAGCAAGTGATTTTCTCTTATGCTAATGTATTGTGGCTTTACATCTTTTGTTTTTTAACCCTATGTTGCAGGTGCTGCTCAGGAGCAGAATAAGCTCTCTGCAGAGAACTAAACTGCCAAACTTGAACTACCTGTTAATCACCTACAAAACACTTTTTTCGGAAGCATAGGACTTAGTTAAATATGGCTTTAAAAAAAATACAGATGGAAATGGAGACAATTACGAAACATGATGAATCTCAGATAGTTCTGATTCAAAAAACCCAAGGAAACTCAAGGCTTTTCAGAGAATTGTAAGCATCTTTCTAACCGGTCTAAAAACAGTAAAACAAAAACCCCTAAACCTCACACATTTCTGCCTCTACTTCCTTCAACTTGATCTCACTGTATGAGATAGATGAAAAATTTTATTAGCAAATTTCAGTAAAAAAGTCCAACTGAAGATGGAAATTTTCCTACAGCTAAACCTAAGTCATTGTCCTGATTCTGCTTCATCTCTAGAGCATAAATCTACTAAATAATTTAAAGATTTACTAAATACGTTTCTCATCCTTTTTTCCCCCCTCCCAAATCCCTACTACATAAGTCCTAGTTGAAATTTACAATGTTTTTGCCAAAGTTATAAATTGACATCCAAAACAATGTCATTTTCATCTGTTTTCACTTTGACAGAATGGTCTTGCCTGGTGCAATTGGATCAAAGATTCAGAGTAGGGTTCCAGATGTCTTGGACACTGATCCAAAGCAGGTACCAGGGAAAAGCATGAAAGAAGTGCAATTGGGCAAGACAAAATACTGATTGTAACTGCCAGCTTCCGACATTCTGTCTCACAGGGCCTTTTTGAAAGTGAGTGCCTCTGCATTTACTAATTTCTGATGGTTTTCTTGCCTAGCTGCTTTTAAACTAAAGTATAATTTTGTCATGAATGGTGTAATAAACAAGAAAACATCTATGCAAGTAAACTGCTGGACAATAGGGCCTTTATCAGGAGGGAAGGAGTAACAAGTCTAGTCACGTAAAGGTCCCCTGTGATACAATTTGTGGTGGGTTAAGTCTGGGCAGTAACTTAGGCACTGACCAGCTCCTAATGCACTCTTCTCCCCCAGCAGGATGAGGCAGAGAATTGGAAGATCAAATGCAAGGAAAAAATTTCGTGGGTCAAGGTAAAGACAGTCTAATAAGTAAAGTGGAAAAAAGCCCAACCCAACAAGTGATGTAAAGAAATCACTCACCACCCAGATTTTACTGCTCAGCCTGATGTTACTTGGCAAGACACACCACTGCGGTCAGTTTGGGTCAGCTGTCCCAGCTGTGTCCCCTCCCAGCCTCTTGCTCACCCCAGCCTATTTGCAGGCAGGGACAGAGTGAGAAACAGAGGCAGCCTTGACACTGGGCAAGTGCTGTTCAGCAACAGCTAAAACACTGGTGCATTATCAACACTATTTCAGTCTAAACCCAGCCTAAAACACAGCACCATATAAGCTGCTATGAAGAAAACTACCTCCAAACCAGCCACACATCTATTAATTATGGACTGAACCAGAGACAAAGATGACAAATTATGGCTTTTCAGAGCTAAACAAAGTTTTTCTTAGAAATCATCAGAAGTAAGTCTAAAGATAACAGCTTGATACTTCCACATTTGTAGCCTTCATTTTTGCAATAACTTCCATCATACTTGTCAGTATACTCCTATGCATCAGAAAGAAAACTTGAAATGCCCTCCACATATGAACACCAGCTACCAGAATGGAAATAGTTTTGAGACTAAATGTGAGTAAAATGGCAAGCAGAGTCAACAGGCTTCAGACTTATGAAATGAGTATTTATTGCAGAGCAAACAAGAAGTGTTCCAACTCACCAGCAAGTCAAAAACTTCATTAACATCTTTTCCACGGATCTCAATGCCATTGATCTCCAGAACTTCATCCCCTTCGTGTAACAGCCCACTCTTCTCTGCAGCACCTCCTTTGACTATTCGACTGATGATAACAGAATCCATTTCATTGCGAACAGTAGCACCCTGTGTAGTAGCAACACATTCTGAATTTATTACATACATGAAACTCAAAGCCATCTATTGTATATATTCCAAGCCAATGGAAAAACCATGCTGAAAGAGAATGCAAGTAACAGCCTGGATGCATACACACAATGCTCCAGTTCAAAAAACCCACTGTTTAACTCCTTCAACCTACATTAAAGAGTGAAGAATTTAATGGCTCCATACCATAAGATTATTTTTTTAGAAACACAGTCCTAAGGAAACTTTTATTTGAAAGATGCAAATAACAGATGATAACTGCTAAACAAACCCCAAAATCAGAAACCAGACAACTAAAAAAACCAACACCTCATTGACACAAGACTTATTTAAGCTCCCTTGCAGCAGTCTTGGGATAGTGACTCTTGCCAAGAAGATCTGTCAAAACCCAAGCTGACAGAAGTTGTACGGATTTTACGTGGTGGTATGGCTACTGCCCAATTCAAGTTTAACACAAGTTTACTGTGTATGACTGCTTCCCATTTTGGAGGGAGGGAGAGTGTTTACAAGTTAAACATTACCTTTGCATTTGAATTCCAAATGTTTCATAGCAATCTGGAAAGGACAAAAAGCCTTACTTCCTTTACATATAACTGAGTAAGCACCAGTACTTACCAGCGGAATATCCCGAGCTTTCTCAATGCGGACTATTTTAACCGTCTCCCCTGCATACACGCCAACATTCTCATAAATCTTTTCATCTGTCATAGGCTCTGGTTGCATTTCTTGTTCTGCAACCTTATCATGAGCCAGTAGAAGTGCCTAGTGTTAAACAAAATCAGCTCAGTTACAGAAAACATCACACTCGATACGCATACAAACCAGTAGATGATATTCTGCAATTTCAACAGTCTCTGCAGGTCATAGAACACTGCGAACTGACTCAAGCAACAAAAAAAATTATTTATCACAGCTACGTAGCACCTACTCTTTTTCAAAACTTTCAGACTGGAAAATAATAAAAAAGCAACTTTGAATACGACTGTAACTGTACTTCTATCTTATCTGTACTAAAAACCCAGACACTGGTTTACTATGTACGTATCTGCAGACTCAGAATAAGTTTTGCAGTGAAAACTACTTTTACATCACCACCCCAGAACAAAATTTCCTTCATGCACCCTATGGTAAGCAGGAAACAATTGCAAAGGTAAAAACAGGTAAGCAAAGCAGCTCATGTGTTGCCCTGTTCTCACTGAGCTACTGCTACATTGTTTCTGTGCAAATTACCCTGTAATACATATAGACCATAGCAAAGGCTGAATATAACCACACACTACACTTCATTAAAAAGTTCCATTAGTTTCTGGAAATTGCAAATTCCTTATCCTAGGAAAATGAGGGTTGAGGAATAAAATTCATCCTTGCCCAGTCAGCCCAAGGCAAAAAATAAGTTACACTGAAAACAGCATCAAGAAATAGATCCATTAGATTAGAAGTTTCATTTTACCTGCATGTGAGGGGCACTCAGCAAAGCATTAAGCTCCTGTCCATCCTTGTGGTGGCTGGGTTTCAAAACACTCTGTACCTAAAAAGAAATCAAGCAGTAAAACTCTTTATCTAGCCAGTGATTTATCAATCCTCCCTCTCCTACTCAAGCACAACCCCCTACTTGCAATTATTCATTTTACTGAAAGTAAAGTATATCCATGTAGTTGTTGCACTATTGCTGATTGATTAGTCAGGGGCACATTAGGAAAACACACGAGACCACAGGACTAACCCCACCACATCTTGCCTCAGTAATAATCTACCAAATTTAAGTTGGTATCCAATACCTTACACAGATTTGTCAATACCAGAGATTGGCAACGAGCTCAGATATCACAAAATGCATACAAAAAAACTTGAACTCTAGAAAGTTAGTGATTGCATGTCAGTGAAATCAGTCACAATGAAGTGTGTATTATGAGAATATGGTGGGCTTTTGAACTAGAGTAATTTCTTATTAATGTGACTAGCCTTCCTCTTCCTTAAAAGCAGATTATCATATTCTTATTATGGAAACTATTTCCACCAACAGCGAGGCCAAAGATTCTGAGACAGATTTTGAAATGCATCCTAGAGCTCCTGTCTCCAAAACGCCCCTCCCTGAAAACCTGGTTTCTCTGGCTGGTTCCAAAATAATCCACACTAACACAAGCCTAGTTTTTACTCAAGCAGCTTCAGTTGCCAAAATAGGTTTTCCTTCTCGTATAGTTACCAAACAAGCCTTGCCATCATCTCTTGCAAATACTGGTATGCTCATACAGAGAGCCAAGAGCAGGGAAGTCCTCTCACATAAAGGTGAGGCTGAAGATACTTTCCAAAGCCATTATCCTCTGGCCTAATCTGACCAAAAGCACACAAGTCCAACAGCACAAATGAATCCAAAGACATCAAGAGCAGATTATACAAATCGTAGCAGCAGCTTTCAGAGAAATAGAAAACATTTTTTTCAAGAGCTTTTGACTCTTACAGATGAGGTAATTTGACAGAGAATCAAGAGACCAAAAGTTTCAAAGAAAAAATAATTCACCTTTTTGTATGATCTAACAGTATCTGAAGATCTGAAAAGCCTCTATACTAGGAGCAATTTTCTACAGAAACACTAACAACTATCTTGGATGCTACCAGATAACAGCACTGAAAACTTCCAAGCCGAGATAATTTGAAATTCTAGGACAAGCCACAAAATGAGCTGTTTCCATGGAGCAAGATCCTCATGTTGCCAAACAAAGTGTCACATGGAACACATTCCTGCACTTTGCAATAAACCTGGCACAACCTCCAAAAGCCTTCCTTCTGACATCCCTAGAACATGCCTCATGGTGAGCAAATATAGTATAGCTTAAAATGGTCAAAGAAGCCAGATTTAAATAATTTTTTTAACTGGTTTCTTCAAAATCATAGAGAACAGAAATAGTTCAGCTTCACAAAGTCCTGACTTCAGTCATATCTCTGAATTAGACAGAAAGCTATTACACCTGGCTTAAACTCAATTCTAGGATGTCACACAGCAAACAGAACACAGCAAAAGACGTATTTCACTGACAAGTTTTCCTCTATTTTCAAAGAAAAGATTCTTTTATACAAAAGACTTTCTCATAGAGGTTTATTTAAGTTCTAACTTTCAAGGGACCTCGAATTCCCTTTTTGAAGAAGCAATGAGAAGCCTTAAAGCCTTATTTATCAAATCTTTATGATCTTTTTACAGGAAAACCTACTCAGAAAGCAACTCGGAAGTCTTGCAAGGAACACAACCATCTGAATACAAGGTCAGAGGTTGGGGATTTGACAGTGGAAAAGAAAGCAATCTGGTTCAACCAGTTATTCTGTGTGCAGTAAACATCCTTTATTTAACTTGAATTTCTGCTTTGAATAATTTGATTATTCAAAATTTTAATATCCCCCCCCCCCTTAAGAAAAAAGATACATCTCTCATTTGTTCATTTAATGAAGCTCTAGGAAAGCTTCAGGCTGCCCTATACACCACTTATTACATCAGTAGTGCTGCATGTTACAGTCCTTTGTAACTCATGGTAATGAATCCCACAGCTTTTTCAGACTAAGAAATTTGAAGAAGCCTGTCATTCCAGAAGTGACACACTACATATAGAATACACAATCCACACTGAGAGCGTGGCAATAACTGTATTTTCTTAACTCTCCAGACTAGTTTTTATTGTTAATCATGCTAACTTTAGCTCAAGAACCCCCCCAGAAGCTATCAATTTGGTTTCATTCCACACACCACAATTTGTAGGCATGTATGATAGAGGCATGTGCCGGAGTGATATTAAACATTCAGAAATTAACTGCACCTACAGAATTCTGTTGTTGCTTACTGGCAGGTGAGCAGGACTGTCAGACTGAACATACATACACATTCTAGTGCACTTACACCAGAAGTTATGAACTTCCAGTGCATTCCCTCAACAGTACTGAACAGGTTTATTTGTCTGATTTTGCAGAAGCAAACAGTAGCAAGTCCAAAACATTTAGGAACATAATTATATAAATTGAGCCTATTAAATATATTTAATAGCAAGAACGTCTTTGAGGTATTTGGTATGTGCTGTTAGAGGCCAAGTTATAAATTGTCTTGAATGCTGCATCCAATATTCTTACAAGGTCAAGATTCAGACCACATTGCCATAATCCTTGCCCTCATCTTGGTCAAGTTAAAATGGATTTAAAATCAATTTAATTACACTTGATGTTTACTGGCTATTTTTATTTGAGACTTGGAGTACACCCCATTACATGAAGATAAGCTTTCTCAAATTCCTTAAGCTCAAGTGCTTCGTTCCACCTTTTTAATTCAATTGAAGTTTCTTAAAAAGAAAAGAAAAATCTTCAGTTGTTAAGCGTCTGGTTATCAGAATTAATGGGAAAAGTTAACTGTACATGTACACAACCGATTTTAAGAATTTCCTAAAGAGGACTGGAAAATTTTAAAAAACGAAATAATATTAGTTATTACTTCTTTAAAAGGGAGACTGTTTCATGTTGCATTGTGAAGTTGTGTTGTAAAATGCCTTTTCCTGTTAGAGATGTTCTCTTCCACAGTATAAAGCCTCAAACAAAACACGCCTGTAGCTTTAAACTGGGGCACACACTCCAAATAGTTTCAGAGTTACACACTGTTGCTCATGACCTGTGCACTGAAATATGCACACCAGCACTACCTGCTATTTAAAATTAATGTTATGCATGTATCTGCTATTTTTCTTTCTTGTGATGTCTTCTGGCTTTTATCATCCAGATGCTATCAGTACCTTAAATCCAGGCTTTTGTAAGCGTCTTTTCAAAAACACCCTGAAGCAAGTAAATGAGCTGCTTTTTGGGGGAGTTTCCCATGCCTATGCTTAGAGGCAGAAAAAGCAAAAGACAACCAAAAATGAGAGTACAAGAAAAAACTTGGGCATGCAAGATAAACACGTTGTCAAGATTAAAAAATACCCCACACCAACAACAAACCCTAAAAACCAAAACAAAAACATGACCAACTTTTCTAAAGCAGAATTAATTTCCTCCCATACTGCTACCATAACAAATACAGAAACCTTTCCAAAATGAATAAAAGATCTGAAAACCAAGCATAAGATCTTCTATTCAGGCAAGACAAGGAAGTAGAGAGTGATGTGAATGGAGGCCTCAAGGTATCCTCTCGAGATGCTTCTATCAGACACAGAAATATATGCCCTGAATTTCCAGCTCTATCATTTCAGGATGTTATTTAACATATTGCAAAATACAAGTCACTTAAGTACACAAGAAGCTGAATCACTGAGAAACTAGATTACATCTGAAAATGGGAACAGACATTTGCAATATATTGAGTTTTCAGGAATTTCAAGGCTGGGGATGGGAGAATCAAAATGAGTGCAGTGATATGTTTGTCTTTCATGTAATAGTCTCATGGATAATGATCAAATTGTGTTGGTTTAAAAATTCTGGATTAATGAAATCTTTTCTTTTTGTTTAACCTTCTTCATGGACTGGTAAGAGACAGAAAACTGGCTTTGCACCACCTTCTGATTTTAGGATTTACCAAATCACCTGAAAAAAAGAGAAGAACATGTTGGGAAGGTAAGGGGCAGCAAAAAATGGGGAGAAATGTGAAAGTGTGGAAATAGACCTAGAGTTTTCCTAGGCATATTTTCTTATTGGAAATTTCTATTATTTCTATTTCTATTAAGTAGCAAATAAAAGGTCATCATATTCATGAAGGGAAAGAAGCAGCTTTCTTAAGGGTTACATCTGTAATACCCTTTATTATAAAAAGAGGTTCAAAGATTCTGGCTTGTATCTGAATGAAATCCTAAACTAGGCCTATATGAAGTGGATGTTTGAGGGACTGGTTTACCAACAGAAGGTAAATGAAAAGGGTCCTTCAGACTCACAGACACGGAAGAAACCTAGCAAGGATTTGGAAGCAGGCTACAGACTGATGAATAAGCAAGCTAGAGGGAAGCCTACATGTACTGCAAACATATGATTACAGTGGGTGGATTAAAAGTTTTCACAGATTCACAAAATATTCTTAAGTACTTCCAACCTGCTTTTGGCACAGTCTTACCGACAAACCTAAACAGGAAAATCCTAAGCTGAAGTTTAATCAGCACCTGCACCTTTAGACAGTGTTTAAATGATGTCCCTCAAGAGTCAGTAATTTCTTCTGCAAAAGAACTTCACGCTTTCTACAATGCTGCTGGCTTACAAGGTTAAAGTCAGTAAAAGAAAGGAGAGTGGAAAAAGCTGTTGAAAAAAAAATGCTTCTGGGAGAAAGAAAACCAGATACTAAACCAAATGAACCAACCAACCCAAAAACCCCACAACACCCACCACCTGCTGCCATACTGGAATACTCCAACCCATATACCTGAGCCAGTTTGGTTTGCTGGGTGCCTTTACTCAGCCTCTGGATCTGGCTTTGCTGAACACTACAGTGCTAGGCTTGCACTGATGTTGGTATTCAAGCTACCTAAGTCAAAGCTAACAAACATAGATTGGTCTAAGATGTAGCCACACTTCACTACATACTCGTACCAGGCCAAGGAAAATTTGGACAAATGTTACTGAGAGACCCCTCAAAATATTTTAACAATTTCTGAAAAATGTATCAGATCTTATAAAAGAGCTGTCATCTGTCAGACAAAAAGAAGTTTAATCACAGCAGTAATTAAAACATTTAAATTAAGTATTAAGGGATCTGTTGCTCAGTTTAAAGCAAAATGCTTGTTTCCAGTATGTTTGTATTTTCAGAGATGCCTCCCAATCTAAGAACCCTGGTTCAACTCAGTGGAAAGTCACAAAAAGAGAGAACTGTAACTCAATTCCTGAATACTTGAAATAAAGAATACCAACAGAAACAGAGTTAGATTGTCACAACCACTCCCTTTTCCTATGTTTAAACACAGTACCTTCTCTGTTATGTATCTATCCATGCTGAAGAGGGAGTTCCTACCCCCAAAATATTTTTCTGGTTACTGTTTGCTATATCCGGTTTTTCCAGATTTCCAATCAGTGACTATTATAACCCTTTCATATTCAACATTCAGTCACTCCGACAAGCTTGACAAGTACGTATTTCAACAGTAGCTATGATTACAGGTTTCATGTATATCCCAGGGATGCATACTGTACATACCTCTTGTGCTAGTTCTTGTGCATTGGAGCTGAGAGGATATGGAGGGCTGGCTTTGTTCATATGCACTGTAACAGCATTGTGGATCTTAAATGCATTCTGAAAATCGCTATTTTGAACAAGCTGTAAAATGAGCGAGATATCCTCTTGACTCTGAGGGTCTACCAAAACGTGCTGGATATGCTTAAGAGAATTTAACAGTTCTTCAACTTCTAGGTAAGAAATAACAAAATACAAATAAGATATAAGTTAACAAGAATGGTAATTAAGTAATATTTAGAGTTATACAAAAATTTTTTGCTGTTCAGTTTTTAAACCAGCAGTGATATATGCAAGTTTATTAGTTATCCATTATTCCAACTTTTTTGTAGCAGAATGTAACTGAATAAAAAGAGTAGAAAAAAAAAAAAAGAAAAAAAAAAGTCCCCAAGTCAGTAAGAGCAGTAAGGTTTTACTGCTGAGCTCATCTTGATGCACTGAATATTCACTGATACCTTGGTTCACCTTTCTGTGTGCATCTACCAGATATGGTAGGTATCTGTGTATCTCAACTATATATTGCTTATTTATGGAATGAATGTTTGGTAAGTAAATTACACTCAATTTATAAACATAAAATTATGCTCAGTCTTAGCACATTAAAATTAAAAGGATGAAAAAATATAATCTATAAACATCTATGAGTTTTGAAAGTTATCTACAGCAAAGAGAAGTCCACATCTTTTACCTACAAGAATATGAGTTCTGCTTGGGCAGTAAAATATTTTAACATATTTTAATAACCAGTTTCCATATGTTTGCAGAATACTATGTGTTACATTCCTGAGTTTCAAGAACTGATCTGATGCTTTACAAGTGCTTCTCAAAGACTTTTACATTATTTTAAACCAAACCAAATTTCTGCCAAATAGGCCACTTCTCAAAATTAAGTACTTGAGAAACCACCTAAAACAAGGAATATGAATCAAACACAGGTAAGAAATTCTGAAGCAGACAAAAATAAAAAAAAAAAGCATGTATTGAGCCTGAAAGAATGTATATGTTTTCACACACTGTATGAAAAAATCAGTTCAGCCACAAGAAGCTGGTCAGCAATCTTATATTTTAATAAATTCAAGTAAGCTAGAACTTTTGAACCCTGGTATTTAAAAAAAAACAACAACAATGAAACCCCCAAATTTTAAAACTGTCAGTTGATGGTCAATCTTCTTTACTGATACCAAATTCTCCCTTTGAGAATAATTTTTAAGTTTTAGCAACCTTCATCGATTCATTATGAGCTAATAATATTAGGAACACTATCAGGACATCAGCTAAGTTGCACTTTTTAAATGAAAAATCACAGTAGATACCAATCACTAAGACAGATACTTCTGTCAAGAAGTTTCCCGTAGGTATTTTTAACCACAAACTCATCAGTACACTGAACACAAGCCTAGACTCAAAATTTTTGAGCACAACATAAAAAAAAGGTTGATAAATGGGCACATGAAAACCATAAAGCCTAATAAAATAAGCACTTCAAACAAGTTTAATTGTTTTAAATTTGGACAAACCATACCTATTTACAAGCTGTCAAGTCTGAGTTTGCAAGTTAGTCTTCTGTATTATAAAAGGAAACAAACAAGCCAGGGCTACTACTCTTGTATTTTACTGTCTGCAGGACAATAAAAAAAAGTAATAAAAACCCCTCCAAAGCCATTTCACACATGCTAAAATCATCCTACCCACCAAAGGTCAAGGGCTTCTTCCTGTAACCACCAGAGAAACAAAGGGCAGTAGAACAAAAGCTGCACAGAAAGCTTGGATACTGGCTGTGCAGGATATTCCACTGGTGCTACAGCTCACAACACTAATTAAGGTAGCCAATGTCTCACTAGGAAACTGTATACAGAATATACTGCTTATCACACTGGGAGAAATGCCATTTGGAGAGAAGGCTAAAGAACACTCCACAAGTGAGAATATTTGCTAAATAGGACATTGGCAGCTGGCAAAATTCTCATCTAATGGAGAATGTAGAGTAGTGAAGTATCTCTTCAACTCATTCTCACAAGTCTGAGGAAGTGAACTGTTTTCAAGCACAAAGAAAAAAAAAGTGAGTAAAACAGATGTTATTGCACAGCTCCTACTGACACCTGCCTGGTTAAAAAACATACCAACTCAAAGTTCTGCTATTTGTTACGGTTACTGGATTCAAAAAGTAGTGAGATGTTAGAGAAGAACCTCGCTTCTTTTATCTCTTGCTATGCATTATTTTAGTCCATTGTTTCTGAACTCTCTCTTACACATCTGAAAATTCAAATACATACACATATATACACACGCAATTCTAATACATGTTGCATGTAAGATATAAATTCATACAGAAAGACAGACATCTTACTCTGTATCTATAAAAAGACATCCTGTTCCTAGATGTCTTTACATATTCTCTTTTCAGCCCTTTGCTAGTTCCTTCTGTGTTGCCCTTTCTTACAAACTACCACGGTACTCTCTTCCCTGTACAATTCCCTTCTACACTGAGGCTTCATCTGCTAGATGCCAGAGCTTTATACCAAGTGACTTCCCCCCACCATGAAACAGCAAACAAATACCCACCTCAACACAATTATAAAAGAGAAATAATATTTGAAAGGAGTGAAATGAAATATTCCTCAAAAGGTAACACTCCATTTCCTAGTCACTTGTTTAATAAAAAACCATACACACAAAACCACATACAAATCTGGCTTTATGGATGCCTAATTCTCTTTAGGTTCCTGCTTCTAAAGTCTAAGTCACAGATAACATTTCGGTGCAGGGTTTGGTTTTCTTTTTTTGTTGGTTTTGGTCGTTTTAAAGTAACAATAATTTTAAAAAGCATCAGGTAACAAAAGACTCCATCTCCAGATATATCCGATTAATAGGGTTGTCTTGAAGAAAAAAAAGTTCAGTAAGACCAACATCTGCATTTACTCACAGAAAAGTCAGGGTTCTTTTGCAGACCAAGTCCATTTTTTAATTGTAGATCAATTAGCAATCAAATACTGGGTTTTGTCAAGTCGTCTTTTACAAGAAGCGCTGCAGCCTTTTTCCATTAGACTATGAAATGGCTGGAATGTGACTGAGCGCTGTGAGATATACACATTAATCAAAAGACTGCCAGGGCAAAAGTATGCAACTGCAGGGGAGGACCTGCAGTCACAGCTTAACATGTTATATTAGAAAATGAAGAAAAGAAAATAGATGGTTTTTATCACCTTAAACAAAAAGTTAAGAAGAGCAAACTTAAGAAGATAGGCTTTATTTTATGTCAGCACCAATATCTTGATTCCTAAACTTTTCTGCAGAGTAATCTATGTGCTGGTACTAGCACTTTAATGCTTCAAATATAACTTGAATCACATGGCTAGGAAAAGTAGTTTTGGATAAAACAGTATTTCAGAAAGTTTATTTATAACATATTTATAAATAAGTTTTGGCCAAGGCATAAAAGCAAAAAATAGGTGGCTTTAAAAAAAAAAAAAAAAAAATCATCACTGTAGCCAGAAAGGGCTTACTTCAGAGAAAGGCTTACTTCCATGAAATGTCAGTTACTCATTTAACTAAATTAGCTGAATGAACTGTAGCAAACAGAAAAAGTCTGTTATTTACAGAAGCATAGTGCTATGAAAAAGCCAGTAAATACTTACATGCACATGTAGCTAGGTGCAGAGAATATTATTTCCATTATTTCCTTTTAAACAGCTGTCTAAATCATATACTGCTTTGTTAACAAACATGCCCTTTAAAAATCTTTTGGTTAAGTGTCCTGTTTTATTTTTATACATAAATTCCAATTTCTTTAGTCTGCTTTCTTTTATGATGATAAAAACATTAAAGACTTGGCAAGGATCTGCCAAATTAGACATTGGCACTTACAAAACACTTTCCAAATTAAAAATACAGACACATAGGTCAATATTCTTAAAAGATGTATCTTCAGGAGAAACTCTATGGATTAACACACATACACACAATAGCAAAATTAAAATCAGCATTTTAAAAAATACCAAAGAAGGATAGTTGAACATCTCTGTAATTCACTAGCACCTGTTCAAGTTTATTTGGGGTTTTCCTAACTCACCTCAGAGGTTTGTGAATATGACTAATCACTCTAACCTGGACAGTCAAAGTGGAAAGAGGGAAAGAGCCAGATGCAGTGTTAAAAATGTTAGAAAGATAACCCAGAAACTGGAAAAAGGACATGCTCAAGAGTAGAAGAAAATTTTGTACGAGTTCAAGCTACTGCAGAAGCACTTCACTAAATTTAAATTTTAACTCGGTTTTTGACAACACTAGTGAGTGAATACAGATTCTTTAGGGACTATATAGGTTAAAAACCCACAGTATTTTATTTAGAACTATTTTTCCTATGTTTACAATAATTCAACATCATAGTTGAGTATAATCAAAACCTACTCTTAATCACAGAATCACATAGTGGGTAAGGTTGGAAGGGACCACAATGGGTCATCTGGCCCAACCTCCCTGCTCAAGCAGGGTCATCCTAAAGCACATGGCACAGGATTGTATCCAAACAGTTCTTGAGTACCTCCAGTGAGGGAGACTCCACAGCCTCCCTGGATAATCTATTCCAGTGCTCAATCACCTGCACAGTAAAGAAGTTTTTCCTCATGTTCAGGTGGAACTTCCTGTGCTTCAGTTTCTGCCCACTGCCTCTTGTCCTATTGCTTGGCACCACCAAGAAGAGCCTGGATCCATCCTTTGACACCCTGCCTTCAGATACTGATAGGCATTGATGAGATCCCCTCTCTGTCTCCTCTTCTTGAGGCTGAACAGGCCCCGCTCCCACAGTCTTTCCTTTTAAGAGACGCTCTCTTGTTGCCCTTCACTGGACCTGCTCCAGGAGCTCCCTGTCTCTCTTGTCCTGAGGAGCCCAGAACTGGACACAGCACTCCAGGTCAGGTCTCACCAGGGCTGAGTAGAGGGGCAGGATCACCTCAACCGGCTGCCAATGCTCTCCCTAATGCAGCCTGGGATCCCATTAACCTTCTTGGCCACACAGGCACTGCTGGCTCATGGAATGCCGAACGATAAATCCTCTCTTCTTAAATCTGAAGTTTATTGATCCAAATGACAAGACCCAAACTTTGATTACAAAAGTGGACAAAGTCACTTAGCCATTTTACTTCAAGATGCACCTTATACCACATGTTATTTCCTAATTTACCTCTTTCTACACACACACCTCTACAATCTTCTTGTCCCCGATGTTTGGCATTTCTCTTCTTACACCTAGTATTCAAAGAATCCTAGCTTCCATTCAATACCAATTTCCCATCTTCTATTCTTGCTGAGCCAAAACTAGTTTCCTCTTCCAACTTTTCACAAATACTGTCTTCGACAATCCCTCAGCTTCTCCCACAGCTGGTACCCTTCTGAATTCCCCACTGAGAGATTTTTAAACCCACCTTTTTGTCATCACAGTAATTTCTTCACTGTTATTTCTCCTGTCCAAAGAGCTTCAGTCTACACTAGCTCCTAACTGGTTCTCAAGTATGTCAGACCGATGCATGTTACTCACTTCTCATCCCTACCAGTTTCCATGGGTAGCTGCTTTGCCCATTGGTTTGCACCTATCCTCCCTCCAAGGTCTCACCACCTCTAGCATGAAATCTAGCCCCAGCTTTCTAATTTCAAGTCACTCTTTCCTCCCTTCTCTTGTTTCAATTTCCAATTCCTCCAGTAGTCAGTCTTCACGGCTTTTGGCCACTGTGGCTAGGCAAGCCCCAAGTGAAGTCACTTTTACTGTCTGACATCCATTTTTCTATCTTCTGCTTTATGCTCCCTCTACAGAGGGAATTTTACAATCAAATACCTAATGCTTCATGAAGTTCAGTACAGAATCTCCTCCTTACAAAGGGATCTCTCAGCTGACAAGCCATGCACTAAAACAAGGTACACCTGCCTTGTTTGTAATTGACCCTGCTCTCCACAGGAGGCTGAACAGGATGACATCCTGATGACCCTTTCAATCTAAATTTTCCTAAAGAGGGATTTGTACAATAAGGATTACCAGAGGTTATGGAGCAGAGACATGTCCTTAGCAGAACTGCTGCTTGGGCACACAAATACTAGAGATGAAGTAAAAAAGAAGAAATTAGCAATTTCATAGCTATTTTTCACTCTGTATTCTCAACTACCAGCCAGTAGGAAAAAAAATATCAAGAAACTTTAGGGCAGCCCAGAAAAAAAGGCTGCCTTTTTAAAGCAATCTGGATCTCTGAACAGGTATGGATTTGGAAATCTGAACTGGACTCCCACAAATTCCCAGTGCGTCTTTTTCACTCCAGTGACACACCACATTTTATTTAAAATACTTATGTTTGAGGAAGAAAGGTTAGAAACGTTCTCCAAATAAGTGTAGTTAAAACAATGACAACTATGAAATGAAAAATTTCAGCATCTATTTCTTCAAAAATTATTAACATTACACTTTCGTCAATGTGTAAGCAGATTTTCATTATCAAAACCAATACTTTAAGAGATGTATTGGTGCGACATTTATATTAGGTGGCAATCGATAATGCAAGACAGAATGGGAAAAAAACACTAGCATGTTTCGCTTTAAAGAATTAACAACTCTTGCATTTTTATTTTAAATGACAATCTGTATTTATTCATTCCTCATTCTGGTCTACAGTTCATCAAACATCATAAAATTGGATATTACTTACACAGTTTTCCCCAGCCTTAAGAAGATAGAGACACTGACTGAATTAATTATTATCCACAAAGTATTTAACTGTTCCCCACATGGATCAGTTTTGAAAAGCCATTTGCTGAGGCACATAGCCTCACATTTGGCTAAGTAAAAAAACCCCAAACCACCACAAATCTAAAGGACCAGAAGACTTTAAATCCGGTTATGAAAAATTAGCTAAATTAGGTTTTCAGTGGCCTAAAAGAGCATTAATATCAAATAAATCTTCACCCTGTTAGCCCACTCATTGCATTTTACCTACCTAGTGTTTTCACAGTGTAATGAGGACTCTCCAAAACAATTCCTTCTTCTGTGTCAAATATTGGATTATCTATTCCAGTTTTAGGAGGAATTTGTGCTAGTTTCTTTAGCCTCATGGAAGCAGTAAGGTCCAGTTCTTGTTTCCTTCCCTCTTCTTCTCGCCTGCGCCTTATGTCCTCCTGTTGCTGACGGATTCGCTCCAGTTGAGCACTCCGCCGCATGGGCATCATCCTGGACCCCAAGTCCCCAGGGCAATCAACAGCCATTTCTCTGTGCTTCTGAGGTTCCTCAGGAGACACAAGGTCCACATTTTTTGCTTCACTGTCAGAATCTTCTGTGATATGTCCATTCATATGAGAAGTTGTCATGATTATTTTTAATTATGCTTAAGCTCTTCAAAACAAAACGCTGCTATTAGGCCAGTTTGTGTTACGATATTGTGTAAAATCCATTATAAATTCAAATATATTTCCCTTCCATCACAAGACGCTTGAAGAGGCATCCAGGAGGAAAATCTAATGACAGATATTCAAAAGAAAAGAAATTAGTGAGTAATTGGACAAATAAGAAAACACCTAAGGTCCCCGGCCATCAAAACAATGGAACTTCTTGTCCAAATATTCATAGTGCTTCTTCCCCTTCTAAGAACTACAGAATCCTCACAAATCTGTTTCACATACTTTGGTAGACTTCAGATGCCAGTGTCAGAAAAGGAGCACTGTTCAAACTAATGTTAAAATCTCTTGTATTCCCCATTCAAAACCATGGTGATTCTGCTCTTAACACAATTGAAAATAAACAGTTTTCCGAGAGCTCTCACTCAAATTTTAATTTGTTCCTTCATTCCTAAAAATTCCAACACAAACCATGCTTACAACCCTACAAACACTAAATATTAAAAACATGTTATAAACAACATGCTTGTAAGAAGTTGAGTATATGCTAAATGCAAGTAAAGATATTTGCATTTATTGTTTATAAATTGGGGCATTTTATGTAAACATTGCTTCCTGGGTTCAAAGAAGACAAGTCTGACATAGAGTTCCTTCTTAAGATACTATCTAAAGCAGACAGCTGCACTTATACAATTCCAAGTAGAGATGAAGTCCTAGGATAAGGGCTGGACAATTCTGGTTAGCAGCTACTCTTAATACTTCCTATAGGTATGCAATAAAGCAGGAAGGATTAAATACAGGAGTAAAAATCCTTATGTGGGCGTACAGACATACAGATTTGACAGAGAATAATAATTAATTTCAACAGTCAAGTATGACATTTCACTATACTACACACACCTTAATCTGGTTTCTTATTTCTGATGATTCAGGCTAAAGAACTTAGGTGTCCTGATTAATATAACCACTCATCTCTTAAATACAATACATGCAGCAGTGTGTTTTATACCACATTGCCTGTCACTGATATGTTCTCCTCAATTAAAAGGTCATAAAATTAACAAATGGTTGCATACCATATTACCAATATACATAATTTTTCAAGTTACTTTTTTTTTTTTTTAATTTACTGAGAGGAAATAATAGGAACTATCTCTGAGTTTTATTACACACTGGAAGCACCAAGACAGAAAAAAACCCCAAAAAACAAAACCCCAAATCACCAACATTCTTATACCAAATGTTTGTGTTTGGAGGAGGAAGGGAAGAATGTTTATGTTGTAATTAAGTTGAAAATTAAATATCTATAGTTCTGTTTGGGAGGAGCAGCAATATAAACTCCTACACAAGCTTTTGCCGGCTTGCAATTCTAAATACGTACAGCTTTTCATTTTCCTGAGGAGTAGCACACAGCTTACAGCAACAACAAAACTATTTCCTTTACTTGTTTCCTGTCTAGCCCACTACTAAAATAGTTATTACTAAAATCTTCCCAAGAAGAAAATTAAATTCAAGCATTACTGTGGTAGCAAAATTCCTTTTTTGCCCTTAAAAGACACTTAATTGCACTCCACTGATACGGTCAACATTCAATGCTCAACATCCACACGTTCAGAAAAAAAACCTAGGCAAAAAGCCCATCAAAAACTGCACAACACTGGGGCTAGCACTGCAAGTACCCCACAATTACTTAGTGCCTGTAAAGCCTTCAGTTAGTGCCCAAGTTAGAACAGCTTTTCAAAGAATGGAGCCACGTAAAGTTAGCATTTAGACAGGGTTATATAAAGCACCACTTTAAAAAAGTTCTCTGAAGTTCAGAGAAAGGTGGATAAAAATTAGCAAAATGATCCTCAGAAAGCTACATTTCCCCTTCTGAAAAGGCAACTTCTCTGTACAGAAATACCAATCCCCAGAAAGGAAGTGTCAATATGAACAATAAAATTGCAAAGACCACTAATTTAACTGTGGATGGAAGATAATTCAAATTCTTTTTAATTCAAGTTGTATTGGCCATAGCTTGTCTGAACACTGAGCCATTTCAAAGCTACATTCATCTCTTTTCAACTCTGACAAGATGAAAGAAAACTCACATTCCTGAATCTACAGGGTACAACAATTTGAGGGGATGAATAATATCCATTTAATCAGCACTAAAAAAGTCAAAACCAGGGTGTAAGGACCTGCAGGAAGTAAAACACAACTTTAAACTCAATCATGTGCAAGCTAAATGATGTCACACTCTCTAATGAATCCTAATCAGGAAGAATCATCAGAAAATTGAGTTGATGGCCAATACTTAAAAACTGGTCAAGAACATTTACAGTGGGATTAGCTACATAGCCTCCATCAAATTTAAAAGTACCAGCTACAAAAATGGCACACCAAAACCTCATATATCTATATATAGAGTGAGAAGATTTTAAATCTCTTTAGTTTAGTAATATGGACTGAAGACAAGAGAAACAAAAATATAGTCTGGAGTAAATATTATTAATAGGCAACCTTAGTAACACTGCTCACATTTTCAGTATAAACTGTGTGCAAGACACAAAGGACATACAAATTCTCTGAACAGGGTACCAAGACATTTAAGTCACCAGCGATAATAGCTGCCCACTCTCAGTATTCAAAATCTGAGTCAATCAAGTAAAAAAGAAACAAAAGCTACAGAAAAGGAGAGCTCTCTTGCAGTCACACTTTAACAGCAACAGTCAGAAAACCACAATGAGAAATTAAGATATTTGGTATTTTTAATAAAAAGTATTTCTGGTGTCCCAGGAAGCTAGGTACTCCTGCAACAAGCAATAAACAGCACAGCTGTTTATTGAATCACACTCAGATTAGACAAAAGATGGTACAAAACATCACGTTATCTGGAAACCTAAAATTTGGTGTTATGGAAACATCAAACAAACTACGCAAAAAACCTGACCCCTAGATATAACTAGTTGGTAATCCATAAAAGCATAGGCATGCTGCAAGTCTGGAATGCTGAACAACTTCCTTTAATCACAGAATTTCTGATAACAGCTGACCCCTTCCAAACCTAAGCCCCTCTTCTTCCTGTTGTCTCAAGTCTGCATCAGACATCACAAATCCTCATCTCCAACTGTTTTGGAAAAATGTTATTGCCCAACTGCAACAAATGAAATAAACACGTAAGGAAAAAAATCAGATCAGCTCTCAAGTCCCTCTCCACAATGGTCCTAAGGAGGCAAAATGTAAAATACTACACTGATAAAAACTTTAGTTTGGTTCTCAAATTAAGGTGTGGTACAGCTGAGGTTAAAAATAAGATTCAGCTTAAGGGAGGTACCAGGAGCAGAAAATTTTATTTTAACCAATATGCATGGCAGCAAAAGTCTTAAGATGAATAATTTCAGAAACTGTTCTCTTGGCTTTTCTTTCTGAAGGTTTCTTTCGCAATTTTAAAAATTCCGTGATAGCAACAATAAGGGAAGGTAGTTACACCAAGTCTGTTCTCTGCAAATTGTGGATTATCCAATAAAACAGATTTTCAGCCCAGGAGAAGCTTATTTTGCCAAATTAATATTTAGTACTATGGAGAAAAATTTACAGACTTACTTATTTTTACTCAATTTTACTAATTTTTACTACTTCATAGGTACAATCTATATAATAACATTTGTAATTAAGAGAATTCCTTTCCACTTCAGAACTTGGTAGTAGCAGTTTCTATACTTTCTAGATATGTACAAGTGTCTCGTTACACAGAGTTTGATTGCTCAAAGTTTAATAGGGTTAAATCATGGCTTTGACAATCTTGCTTTGAACTGCTGATATCTAACTGGGGAATCTTAGTGTTTCCACATGATACGTAGAGCTTTCCAAATAAAGCAGATTTATGACTCTCTCCGTCCAACTTTGTATCGCAAGTCTTACCAACACAGTCCTGGAGAGAGTATATGAAAGTCTCTTCAAAACAGATTACTTTTATTTTTGGCCTCCAGAGGAAGGTTTCTAAAAACTGATAATGTTAGTACAGCTATTGAGAAAGAGCACTTCAGTCACTCTGGTCACCATTGGGCATCATACAAAATTCTGACAGCAAACAAGACATGTTTCTGATGCAAGTTCATAACAGCAAAATTAAAGAAGAAACCACAAGTACTGTCTTGCTAACTATAGTTACTATTCTCAAAAATACTGTATTTTACAAGCTGCCATTCTTCCTACAGCTAACAACATCAGGTTTCTATCATCTTTTTAAACACCCTGAATACACTATACAAAGCACAGACCCCAAAAGCTCTGTAAAAGAATAAACATACATAAATGTAATCATCTTGGTGTGCAAGGCAGATGCTTGTATAAAATATGTACTGACAGGGATCGAAACAGAAGTGCTGTAAGATGGTTTAAGTTTTCACTTGCTTCCTGGGGACTGTGGCTGGTGTGCATAGCAATCCTAATTGCTTTAACAACCAAATTCTGTATGGTAAAATTAAATTTGTTTTGCTTCAGCAACTTCCAAAGAGCAAAAATGACATTTTCTGGAGGCTGAGGTTTTGTGTTACATTTCAGTGGTGTTAAAATTCTTTCAGTGCTGGAAGTATGATTAGACCTGATAGTTCCCTTTTTAAAATTCATTAAAGCTGCAAATTCTGAATGACTGCAAGGAAGTTCAGTGCTTACCTCCAGTGAAATTTCATTAGTTTTGGCACAGATTAGAGTACGAAAGCCCAACCTACATTTGTAATTTTGATATAAACACAAGAAGTATATATTAAACATAAGCACAGTGCAAAGGATTTATCATCAGTTTAAAGCCATGTACTACAACAGATACGTTATTTTAAAATATTAATTAAAAACAACTGGAAGACGAAGTCTAGGTTGCTGAAGTGGATTAGAAATGAGATTAAAATCACATACAAGATGTTTCCTGATATCTGAACTACTAATAAAATATGAGCTGAAAACTATGCTACACATCTCTGCTGTGTATTATTAATGGCTCAAATAATAGTGTGTCTTCTGGTACTTTTACTCAGTACTTGAGATTCTAGGCAAGCAAAACCTAAGTCATAAAAATCACAAAGTAGCAAAGTAAAACACTTCAGTAATTCTACAAATGGAAGCTTGGCGTAGGAAAATAAAAAATAATTCCCAGCTTTCCTTGCATCATCTACTATGCACCATTTTTTCTTCAATGGTATTTCAGTGAATCTACAAGATTAGGAGACTTGGAATTACATAAAGGAAAATACAATACAAACCATGTTGTACCACATAAAATTCACCACTACTACTTGATGTGAGTTAAAGATTAGACTTTATGATAGAAAATACTTCACAGATATTTCCTATGACTCTTAATAGTACCTGAAATAACTGCTATAGCCTAGAGCAGACTGATGTTTTTCAAAAGTAAGTAGAAGTTACAAAATTTATGACAACTTGATACTTCTTTTCTTTAAATTACAAAAAAAAAATCTGTAATGGAAAAGAAATCTTTACACTAGCTTTACAACATGTTCAAGAAAATGACTTCTGGTATGGTTTGTTTTTTCAGTCTAATATAAACTATTCTTTCCTCTAACTAGATATTCTAGCACAGACTTTAGTACTGGAAGCAAACTCTTCCTTTAATATCCAGCTGACTCTTGTTCCAATAATTTCAAACTAGAGTTCATTATAACACCTGTCAAGCACAGTAACTCAGTACAACATGTGAATTTCAAAGGGCTCTCAGACACGCCAAGAGGTTTTAGCATTCCATGCTCACTTAAATGTGCAAGATACGTGGATCAACAGCAAAAAGGGCTAAACCCTCAAATTGATCGTAATTTTCATTGTTAGCAGTTTCTAGGTTACATTTGTACAAGAACAATAGTAATGTTAATTTACAGCATTAAAGCACAGAGAAATTGATGAAACTGAAAATTCAGATGCTAAGGTAAGATTCCGATTTTATAAAAGGTATAAACGAATTGCTCAGCCTGCAAACCTGGGATATTACAAGCACATTTTTGTATCACATTGGTATTACACCTAATAACTGTGGTCTATTTAAGACATTTAATTTTATTAGGCTTATCTGTCAATGCAATGTCACCAATCAAAAAAGTCACAGCTCAAGAATGGGCCTACACAATCAACTTCAAAAGACACAAGGTGACTCCCCACAAAACAGATACGAACAAAGTGTTTTCCATGAAAAACAGGCACCAATAAGAGACACCTCATTCAGATCTCCTTTCAGCAACTGCACTTTTGCAGTAAAATATATGCAAGATACCTTTGCAGCAGTTGTATGAAAAGGGAGGAACAATTAAAGCTTATTTAAATTTCTGCCCATCCCACTGTGAAAGACACATGCTGCATGATCTGTTGAGCAGCAACCTTCCTTGGTTAGTAGAGCAAGTGAGCTCTAATCAGCTAAAATTGATAGCACAGGTCAAACCACTCACATGATAGCACAGAGCCACTCCACATGAAGCTTTTTCTAGTTGTAACAAATGTGACTTTCTACTACATTTATCAATACTTTTTTCTTTTAAGTTATACAAACAATTAAAATTCTTCCCAAGTTGACTGAGATTTAAAACAATTGTTGAAAACACCAAGAATAAACATCTTATATACCACAATTCCCTTAGTTTTAAATATACACTACCACTTACACACAATCATTAATTTCTGCTTGTTAGATCAAATGAAAAATAGACAGGTAGGAGAATAAAGTTTCAGCTGGGGTGAGAGGGAATGACAATAGAAACAAACTTGAGCTGGCTTCAAGAAGTTTATCACTAAAAAAATCACAGCTAGACAAAAAAAACTTTAAAGACTTTTGCCAAGGTCAGCTAAGCATATTTTACAATTCAGTAATATAGTATTTAGGCTCTAGGGTCTGTTCATATTTTGTATCCCCAATAAAGCCCCAACATAGTTGTGCTGACAAGCCCTAAACTGTGGTGAGGAGCACAGCAGAGGGCAGTCTCTGCAGCAATCAGTGAAAACCTGAAAAAAAAAGAACAAAGCCGTTTCAAAAGGGAGCTTACAGACACATCCAACACTACAGCTCATTAATGGTCTGACATCCACATCACCCCAAAACAGCACACAGATATACCACCCTAGCATCCCACCACGGCTTAGATTAATAGGCTACAACTATGCATACATTTGAATACTCTGCTCTAATCAAATCTTTAGCACCAATAATCCCTGTGACAAAAAATGTTTATTTTATATATAGATATGAGTGGATAACATAGATGCCTACAGGCTGCAATAAATATATGACATAATAGTATGAGAAAAAAGGAATTACCTTAATTTAGCAGTTTTTTAAATGTTTAGAAACCTTCAAGCATAACAAATGAAGAGTAAAGAAATTCCTAGAATTCCAGGGATTGTTAACAGATCTCACAGGACAGCCAGATGCATGGTAACAAGACAGTAATTTCTTATCACCTATTCACAGCTAAGACTTCAGCTTTCATTCTCTTGAAAGTAAATATGCCTGTCCTTGCTTTAAACAGTGGTTATATTCCCTGTGATACTAAAAACACTGCTACTATTTTAATTCTCTAATAAGATTCCTCCAACTCCCTTGAAATTGTGTCCTTGTTTGCTCAGGCTCTTGCATTCTAGTCTCATTTTAACTCCCATAGTTTTTAGCATGCTATTTTTAATGTCAGTGCTTGCCGCCGCTTCACTATATAAAGCAGTATTTATAACAAACGTTCATGGGTACTAGCATGTATATGACACTGACTTCAAAGAGGTGACTGAACCAAAACTAAATTAACTAATCCCAAATTAAACTGAAGTTACTATGTTCCACAATTTACATCTTGCCTGACATTTAAATTCACACAAAGTGGGATTAATTTAGTATTCAATAACAAGTTATTCTTAACCCTTATTTACAATACTCTAAAGAAAGACGAATTTCTTCTTTACTTATTTTAATATTCCAACATCTGCTGAATTCAATTCAGAAACCTCACCTAAAGAAAATGGAAATACAGCTATTCATCAAAATCTTTCATCCAAAAATGCCTAAATGTTAGCTATCTAATTCAACAGTCTTCAGAGATTATACTGGGACCAAGACTGTCTTCTAATTTTATATGATTGAGTTATAGACTTTGCAAGTTCAAAAAAGCAAAATCTTACAACATTATGTACCAAAGATAAATGTGCTAGCTTCTTCCATGTGGCCATCCTCCTCAGGCTCTCTTTTCCACTCCGTTTTTCAAGATGAATGCGTGTCAGGGATGATTTTAAAATCTTTTTTTAAATTATCCCCAATGATATAACCTGATTAGCTCTGCCGCTATGTTACTCATAGGTATGTGGGGGCGAAGGGGATAAGGATCTTCCAACTTATTTTTCTGACCACAAAAATAGGTTGAGATTTCTAAAAATTGACATTCTGAAAAACAGGACATCAATCACAAAACTGTACAATTGACCTCTGCACTTCACAGACCTCACAATCACATACCACAAACTCAGAACAACCACATTTCATCTGAGCTCTTCCTTAATTATTTATAGGAGAAAAAACCCAACCAATTCACAAACTGTTTCAGCTACTCAGGTCTCTGATGTCACAAGATTTTCATTCCTAAACTCATCTGAGATGGTGGTGACTGTTTCACTGAGCAAATCCCTAAAAAACTACTGCACAAATTTAAAAATTTTCCTTCAGAAGTATCTTCTCTTCATGGGCATAATTCCCTAACGTTTTCTTTGTACAATTAACATAATCTGTAGTTGATTTTTCTGGAGGGAACTGTAAGCAAAGCATACCAGCCATGGCAGTGTGTATAAATTTTTTTAGCCATTTCAGTATTACTACTGTGATGAGATACCCTGTTAGACAAATGTAACAGAAGCCCTTGCTACTACAGAAGAAAGAAACTATCCTCAGCCAGGACAAGCGCAATGGATAACTATGGCAAATATATCCCCTAAAGAACCAATGGGGGACAGTTGAAGTTTGCAGACGATTATGCTTAACCGAATTCACATCCATGAAATCTGCTAGGATGCTTCTCAGTCCTGAGAAGACAAATGGCAAAGTCAAAACTCAAAATTTTGCAGGCTGAAAAAACTGTTGAGAATTTGAAGTGCTGTAATTTCTTTACACTGTGTCAACCACATTACTTAATATTTGCAAACATTTCAGTAATTTTTTTCAGGGAACTCACATAATTCATATGTTTGTGCATAACCAACTCTGCCAACTGCTAGAACAGAACAAAGCTGACTAAGCTTTCAAGTGTGCCCTACTTTTGCAGCCTTCCAAACAGAATCCGTAGTTCACGAATTTATGACAAGAACCAAAAAAGAGACTGTCAGTATGATTCCTTGGACTGTTAAGCTGTGCTAGTTCGCTGCTGCCAAAGACCTGCAGTCTCATTACTCTTGTTTTTAACTGCTCCCTTATGCTCTCCACTTTTGGGTTATACAGCCATTACCTTCTCTAACAGTTTTGAAGCTTGCCAAATCTGTCACCAAGTCATTTTAATTCAACAAGACTGTAGAATGTCAGAAAATACTTTGGTTTGGTTGGTTTTGGTCAAATTGGCATGCCAGAACAGATCACAATAATCTGTCTGAAAGGTGACAAGATTGGCATAAGGGTCAGAAGCAAATGTTTTGAGACCAGGGAGGGAGAGGTAAGAACAAAGACAAGTACAAACTCTGAGCGCCAGCAGCAGGGAGACAAGTCCAAATGGGACCGCGTATCATGGAACCATATTCTGTGAGTTCTCATCACCCCCTGCAAAAAAACCTCATCAACACCTACTGATTCTTTTAATCCTAAACAACCCAAACAAAGTCTACAAAAAAAAAAAAAAACCACCACAGAAAAGCAACCACACACCTACAACCATTTGCATATCTTCCTGATGATGTAAACAGGGCCATTAAAAGGGAAGTATTGGTTTCTCTTGAAAAACATACTCTGAAACACTGTGGGTATAAAGCACCACAAAATTTGCATTTATCTTTGAGCATATTTCCTCCCAAATAAAAATGATAAATTAATCACCCAAATGTTTAACATGATGAGTTCAATATCTGAACATCTCTGCACATTCATTACTTGAAGATACTCAACTAGTATTCTCTATTATCTTAGTGTAAATAGTGTAATCCACAACTCAGAAGCAAGAGCAGGTTTTTTTCCCTTTTTATAAAGGACAGCAACAACAGATAGATCTTAATTTTCTGCAGCAGAAGGCATTAAACAGATCACCTACTGATTAAACAGCACACCTACTGGCCAAACACTAATACAAAGGAAAGTACTACCTCAGGCATACAACAGAATTCACATATGGATAACCACTTGGGAATGGACAAAAATTACTAATCACCTTTCCCACTATTTATCACAACGATCTGTTAAACTTGCAGGAACAATCCCAAGCATGACCAAAGAACTCATGCTGATTCCTGGGTCACACTGTAAGGCAAGCCTGCTGTACAAACCTATACTATACAGTAACTTAAAACACAGGTCACACGGAAAACATGCAGATAAATATTTTACGTGAAGTATTAACAAAATTTCACTATAGGATATGAAAATCAAATGCTCTGTAAATAAGCTACATTACTAGACTTCATAATAAAAATGCATGAGAAAACTTCACAAGGCTATAAAGGCACAACATTAGAGACTTTCTGTACCTTATAAAAACAGTCCCTTCTTTCCTATCAAATCTAAGTGGACTCTTGGGCCTAATGTTAGCAATCTGTTACACAAATCAAAATAAAATCCTGACAGGAACAAACTCACTTCTGCAAAGTGAATTCAGGTACCTAACCGTGGCTGCAGAGCTTTTTCACAGTTCAACTCTTTTACTAAATCAAAGAAAGACCATTCCCTTTCTGAAACCTTGTTAAAGCATGTGTTCTTTTTATTAAGAAAATATTAGAAATTTGTGATAAATTCACAGGAATGTAAGACTCCTTTCTACATGAAGGCAGGCAAACTTTTTTACTATGTAATGGTGAAATAATCCTGTCCAGAAAACTGTATCATCACTCAAGCTGTGGAACTAAGATTAAACATGACTATGGAAGTCAGGGAAAAACACTGGCAAGCTAAGCAACCTAAGTCCCTCCTCAGAACTCTCAAATATGTTAAGGAACAAAGATTCAACACTTAGGAAAGTGGAATTCAGAAGCCTTTCTTTGCCTAACATCATGGAGTGAATCCTTTAGTGTAATGAACTTCCAACACATATTTGAACTTAAGGAAGTATTTCTTAATTCTTACACTAATCAAACTGATGACTCCTCAAACAGTGCTGTTAAAAACTTTGTTTAAAACATTTTCCTTCTTTGGTAGCATCTTTGAAGACATTTTTCCCCACCCAACTCATGAGTTGAAAGCTGAATAATGAATTTTGGTTTTTACACCAAAAAAAAATCTCAGTCATCTTTAATATTCTCTGCCAATGAAATGGATAAACAGTGAAATGTATGTTAATCTCTACTTTACACTTGCTTATAATAACATGTACACAATTACTTATTTAAAAAAACAAACAAAACCAACCCCCCAAAAACCCAAACTAAACATACATTTTGCCACATCATTAGAACTTTCAAAAGTGTCTGACAACTTAAACTAGTTCCATGAACTCATATTACCTACTACTACCCACTGTAATAAAGAAAATGTTAATAGCACAAGAAAACTGAAACCACAATCCAACAGCCAGTCAGTCTTCCTAGTTTTATGTGCAAGTCGAAAATTCGCTGACTCGTCCTCACTTTATCTCTCATACATTTTTACTTTGTCACCTGAAACAAGTTTCTCAACAGAAAAGCAGAAGAGAGGTTAAGTTATTAGGACATCCCTTTTAACTGAAATGAGTGTGCACAAAAATTAAGTTAAATCAAAATAAAAAATGGATGCAAGATACGGAAACTTCTCTACAACAAAGATTTCCTCCTGGTGCTAATGTCAGATCTCAGCAACTGAGATATTTTTTAATAGGAAAACGGGAAGAGAGGTAAGAACGCTTTCAGCTGATGAATGCAGGATATCTTTGCATTTCACCACTCAGTAAATTACATGTATTATACAAAAGGGCACTAAACATTAAGAATACATTCAAAAAAGTTATTGAGCAATACCTGGAAGAATCCATCACATACCCAACCCCTTAAACAAATATCTAAAGATTAAGTTTGTACAAGTTATACATACCAGTGATGCAAACACATTTATATGCACTATACCAACATAGCTGATAAATCTCTCTAAAGAAAATATCACAACATTTTATTACCCCAATATTTATAGCTTGGCCATCAGGCACTTCTGCATCAGAAAGTAAGAACTTAGTGTCCCAAAATAAACCCAAAGACACGAACTCTCATTTACAGCCACCTTAAGTTACAGCGTCTTCACCAACCATTCCAGAACCACCAGAGCATAGACTCCTTTGGAACACACTTATTAGAAAATTGAAGCTTCATAAGAACACATTGATGCCATCCAACTGAACACAAACTACTATTAAATTCAAAAATCTAGAGCCAAATTTCCCTAATTAAGCTTACCTAAGAGTGTTAGCAACATATTTGGCAGTTCTTCTTTGGGTTAAATAATAAAGCCTTCAGTAAATTAGTTTTTAACTGTTTTACTACACTAATACTTTGAATAAATAGAACCATAACATTCTGGGCATAAGATACTTCTTTCTTAAACTCACATTTACATAATTGTAAAAATATCAACTTTGGGTGAAAGTATTACTTTGTAAACCCTTCAGCAAAAGACAATCCTGGATGCTGCCCTCATGCTGAGACCACACAGATGGGTGTCTTCCTCTACAGGTGCAGACAAATCAGCAACCTAACACCAATCATATGTACTAGACTGCACTTGGCACTGTGATACTGAAACATTCTGGAAAACACTGTAACAATTATGAAGTCAGCCTGAGAAAATCTGATTACTAAAACGTGCCACAAATGATGGCATTCACCATCAATAACAGTCAGGACAGCTTGAAATACTCTCAGCACAGAACTGGCAGCCTTGCCCTCTTGCAAAACCAGGTGTTAATGCTTCAATTGCTACTCCAGACTACTACCAGCAGCTGCATACAGTATCAGTGCTAAGGAGGACCCATCTTTTTTTTCCCCTGAGAAAAGTCAGAGAAAGGAATGAAAATGCAGAGGATGAAAATTGGGAGCAAAAAAAGGGGAGAGTCTAGAACTAAAGGATATAGGGAGAAGCCTATTACCGGAAAAACCAGAGTAATTATCCATTCTAGCAATAATCAAAACAACAGCAAAGTCAAAGTACTCTAAATTCCCTGCTTGTAGAAAAAGCAGAATCCAGGGTCAAAGGGCAAGGCTAAGATGACAGAACAGTCAGCAAGAACACTAACTGGATATGGGGCTCGGGGCCAATATCAGCATTTCTGTATGCTGCTTGGGAAGCTGCCACTGTCTTTACACAAAGTTTGTCAGATCAAAGAGGTCAGCCAAATGGTAACAGTAAAGAGTGAAAGTTATGGTCCACTGGAAGAGATAAACTCTCTTTTCTCTCTATGACAAGCATATTTTCTCTGACTCTGGTGCATCTACCTTGTAAGCAATAGGAAAAGGCAGCAGAATTTGAAGACAAAACTCCAAATATCACTGTGAAGCACCAGAGTCATAACAACAGAACACTCTGAGGCCTTCACTGCAGTCATTCTAAGAGACAGGAGGGTTTATCCTCACCCTAACCATGACATCTGACAGGCTGCAAGTACTCAAGTTACTACCTCTATGTACATATGTCACTGCAAAGTTTGAAAATATTTGGTCCTTCTCTTGCCTAGCAATTTGAAGAGCTTTGATCAGCTACAACAGAAGACTACAGCTTCCTAAACATACTTTTTTCAAGACTTCACAGCAGTAAATTCTCACAATGCACTGGAGCAGCACAGCTGAAAAATTTCAAGATGCAGCAATACACACCACCCATACCTTAACAAGGACATATATCCATGTTTCAGAGCAATCGAGTTACATCCTCTATTTCCTCCTACCAGGAACTTAAGATATGATTCTGCAAAACAGAGACATCCTCTACCTTATATCACAATGCACTTTACCACTTGTTTTCACACTGGCTTTGGCATGACTAGAGCTCTCCACAAGCCAGCTTATCAGAACAAAGCGGCAGAAAACCAACCCAAGAGAAAGATACCTACCATTCTCAGTAGTAAAATGCTCTGAGATCATGAGAGATCATCTGCATATAAAACAGTGGTCTCTCTTCATCACCAAAATGACTAAAACGTTTAATGAGTTACAGATTTTTCAAAACTAAATTGTTTTAAACTCTTATAGAGTGGACCATTAATACCCCCCAAAAAAATCACACAAAATTTGCACATACACACACACAAAAAAAATCTATGTGCTCAAGTATTTAAGTGATATAAAAAATAAAATCAAAAACCATTCCAAAACTGTGCTGTGTGATCAGCAACAAATGATTCAGGAACAGAAAAACACCTCACGGTTGCAGACAGAAATTGACATGCTTACCCTGCACATCAGATAAAAATCAAGATGGCAATGAATGTTATCTACTTTTTCCATTTTAGAAGAATTTAACAAACATGGATTTAGGACTAGGACTAGGATTTTTGGGTCCCACAGATAGGATTTTCTGGGCTCTGGCAAAAATAAGAACTACAGAATCTATTTGAACGCAATCCAATAATCTCACTCAATACAAATGAGACTACTATTTAAGCAGTGTTTTCTTGGTGTCTACCTAAATTGTTGCAGACTGATTTTAAATACTTACTGTCAGTGGGATTTTCTTAAATGTATTAGATCACACTATGAAGAAAAGACTTGATCTTTTCTTTTAAAAGAGAAACTAGACTAGTCTCTTAAGATAAAGCAGTCAATATAATTTATAGAAGACAGGGAGCTTCAGATTTCCCATATGTAAGGAAACAATGTGCACCTTCACCAAGAATAGGTTTTGCTCATCTTCTTAAAAGAACCAGAAGGGTCTAAAGATCAGTAGTCTAAATTAGAGATACAACTTGATTTACACATGAAACAAAAGAAATACACAAACAGATGTACAGAAAAGGAACAGCCTACAGAAGTTAAATCACACTTTTTAAAGTAAAAGGCTATTCGACAAAAGTTAAGAGCAAAAAAGTGGTTTGCTTTCATTAAGATTTTATTAAGGACAGTGCACAGAATGAACCAAATAGCTGCATGAACTGGAAAAGACATGCAAATACAAGAATATAATTTTAGTCAAACTATCACACAGCTATAGCAGCTAAATATATTATGAAGGCAATGCTGCTGGCTCCCTTCATCCTCCATGTCAAGCGGAGAGATGTCAGGACCTCAGATTGTCTCAACGATTTTTTTTTCCACCAGTAAATTTTCTTCACCATAGAGCCGAGAGTATAATGAGAAGGACTGACACGACCACAGGTCAATTAAGAACAGTTTTCTAGCACAATTTTTAAAGAACCACTCAGTATAACAGCTGAAACAAAATACATTTTAAATTTGCAATAAAAATATTTTAATTAATATTCCCATTAAGCAGTAAGAGACTGGGAAACTTTGTGTTTGCAAAGCCTGCAGACACAAATTTAGAGGACTAAAATCAAGTCACACTGTGAAGTTCTTGGGTCCAGCACAAATGGCAGTGGCCTAAAATTAATAAACCATGATAAATTTAATTTCTGTCTCTGCTGTGCTAACTAGGCACTCCAAATTCTTGTCAACTTATTAGCTCAGGCACCTGCATTTTAATCACAAGTAAAGAGAACAGGGCTCTCAGGAAACAGATTGCTCCCTCCCTGGCATGCCAGTGCATCAGGTAGTATGGCTCTGCAGGGTCCTGGCTAGGTGACAGATTTTGTCTGGGCACCAAACTCAAATTCTTTTATTGACTAGAACGTGCAACTGTTGTTTCTACAGACAACAAAGAGTCTAATTACAAAGCCACTGAATATGGTATTTCAGGCAAAGTTTGGTAGACTGAAAATACTATTAACAAAGAATTTTAACTGAGATTTGAAATGCCACACACAAGGCCAGTAAAAGCAGTTCAGGAAATTCTTTGTCATAGTAAGAAAGTGCCAGAAGTAATTTATGTTTTCCATTTGTCAGAAGTACAAAAGCAAATCTTTGTGGCTTAAGAGTTCCCCATGAGAGGTTAGCAGAAATGTGAAGCAGCACCAGTTTTTTAAAAAGCCCAAGAGGTTAGCCCAACCTCTAACCCAGCAGGTACCCTGTGAACAGCACTGGTACCTTACTTGAAAGCAGTTCCTCTGATTTTGTCCTAATGCCTCACAGACAGAGGTTTTTCACTAGCAGCTCTGCATATTACTTTCTTTTTCCACACCCCTTCTGAGCACTTGTTACGTGCACTCTGTGTGATACTAGGAAACAAAGGCAAGGTTGCAAGATTACCCTTGATAATTTTGCAGAGTGAGAACACAGGTTCTTGCCCTAAGCATTTAATACTGAGAATTTTTCAGAGGTGGGAGAACTCAACAGACCAAAAAAAAAAAACCACCAAAAAACCAACCAGATACTTTTTCTGAACAAGCCAGGAACACTACGGTGACTTTACCATTCTGTCTGGAACCAGAGCATATAGAACAATAGCCACTTTTTCAAATAACATCAGAAGAATTCTGACACCCTGAATAAGAGCTGCAACACTGTTCACATGGCAATTACTCAGAAGGGCAGGCACCGATCTCTTCTCTGGTCACCAGGGAAGAACCCAAGGGAATGGCATGAAGCAGTGTCAGGGGAGGTTTAGGTTGAATATTAGAAAAGGTTCTTCAGGTTCTTCACCCCAAAGGTGGTTGGGCACTGGAACAGGCTCCCCAGGGAAGTGGTCACAGCACCAGCCTGCCAGAGTTCAAGAAGCATTTCGACTACACTCTCAGGCACAGGGTGTGACTCTTGGCGAGTCCTGCACAGGGCCAGGAGTTGGACTCAATGACCCTTGTGGGTCCTTTCCAAATCAGCACGTTCTATGATTCTATCCTCAGAACAACCAACTGGCAATTCTGGTCAGTGGCTTCAATCTTTAGTGCTAAATCAACCGTATTGGTGAGGCAAATCAGAGCAGGTATATCTGATTTTCAGTGAGTCTTGATGAAATTTTTAAACTTTATTGTTACTTTTTACCATCAGCTAGTAAGGAAACAGAAACAAATTTTGGGATGCACATTATCTGTTACTCATTGTTTCTGTTTTGTCACTTCAAACACTTACTACAATGCAATTTAGGTTGGGCTATAAATCCATTTGAAAATTTGAAAACAATCAATACAGCAGCCATTGATGTTTATCAGTGGAAACAACAGACTAATTAGACAGGAAACCCAATATTTACAATAATGAATTCAAGTTTTTTCAAGTCAAGTCTGGGATTTTTGTTTCTAAGCTGCAGAAACTTACAACTTTTGAAATCAAATCAATGATTTTATGCTTATGACAGATCTGTTTACCAGAGACATGCTGTTAATAATATTCCACTTAATGTAAAGTATCTCAGAGAAGTTGTTGTTCTCTGGTCCCCAGAGACTGCAGATCATCTCAGCAATGCAGGCAGGGAATTTTGTTCCAGCACTACCAAGGCTACAATGTCTGCCATAACAAAATTTGTTTTTGCAAAGCAGAAATAATAAAGGAAAAATAAAAAGGTTTAGGTATCCCATAGTTTGGTATGTTTTAGGTATCCCACAGGTGATCCATCACTTCCAGGTGTTTTGAAACTTGAACCAAAAGCTTCACATACCTTTTTCCAATTGACCAATTCGTTGGGAGATACTTGTCTGAGATGTATTTTCTACCTGAAGCCAGATCACATTTTATATTAAAAAAATTTTTAGTCAGATTTATCTAGAGAACTTCCAACAGAAGTTTGAAGCATTCATAACCTTTTTGTTCTTGATGAATTCTAAGTTTATGAAAAGAAATAATATTATTTCCATATATTTATTTATCAGTCACAGATTAAAAATATGCTGAGTTACAGAAAAAAATCATGCTACAAATTAGGTACTGAAATCAGAATCTATTATTTGAGGTCAGTGAGATTTATGAATACCTTCATGCTCCACTAGCTCAAATCATTCTAAGTATGCACCTATACTCTTTCAAGACCAGTTCTGGAATTCTGAATACAAACAAGGGGTATTTATTACAGAACTTTAAGTTTTAACAAGCTAAACCCATAAACATACAGTTTCTTATTCCTCCAAACTTCAGAGCACCCATTCACACAGTTCCCATGCACAACATTTCAGCCTTAGGAGTAACAGATCTTACACTTTTTACCAATGTCTGTATCTGGCTTATGGTTCTGTATATTAAACTGATGCAGTGCATTTCTGCATAGTTTACTTGCTAAACAAAAATGTTCAGAAATATACCTGTATGAATATACTAATATAACAATATATGAATTTGTGAGACCTGAAATGGTGTAATGGTCAGCAATAATATGCTACTTATGGGTTCCTCAAAGTCGAAGTAACAAGTTTAACATGGAATTTGTTGTGAAGAGATAATAAAAGGTCAATTATTATTTCTCCTTGTGGTTTGGCTTTTTTTTTTTCCAAATAAAGGAAAAAATAAGGCTTCCTAAGAGGCTGAACTAAAGGAACAGCAAGCTTAAATTAAATATGCTGATAGACAAGCTCTAGCAAATCTTGTTGTAGCAGATTAAGTTACTATCCTCAGCTGTAGACTGCCCCCATCAGAAGTCACTGATCCCAAAAGTAGAATTGTCAGGAGGGAACATGTGCTGACACCTCAGCTACTTCACTGCTAAGACTGGAATCATAGTTCAGTTCAGATAGCACACCATGAACCATAATGACCGAGGAACAAGCACTTCTGTCAATTGTGCAAATGAACTAGAGCAGAGGAGCAGGGAAAGGTAAAAAACTGACATCACAAAACCTAAGACTTCCCAGAGCAGTAGCTGCAATCTAAATTTCTTCTAAAGTAGACAGAATCAGTTGTGCCAATTGTCACAAATCCATCCAAGAATAAAAAACACAAACTCACCAAAAAGTGTCAGAAGCACAATGTGAATTGTTAAACAATTTGCAATTACGTTTAACAGGCATGGATTAATCATGTTAAGTACTTTAAAGGCTAAATACTCAATTTCAAATTAGCTTTAAGAAATCAAGAGCTGAAAATTTGTATGAAATTTTAATTATCACAGGAAGTCCCAACTACGTAAGTTTTAGGGAGCACTAACACAAATAGTATCAAATGAACAGCATTAAATATCTTTCTAAGCCTTGACAAGAGTATGCACTTAAGAGGGAACACAAACCAGCCTACATTTACTACCCAACCATTTAGGTATGCAGCTGCATTCATTAAATATTTGTACAGGAAAGCCTTCAAAAATATTGACATAAGGAGAAACTGTATGAAGTTTTCACCAACAGAGGTCAGAAACTGGATTAGGGGATAAAGTATATATAAATTCAGGTGTGCAACTCAAGTCATTAAATTTTAAAAATCATATATGCAAATATTGAATACTTTCCTACTACAGAAGGCTTCAAAAAGGCATTGGTACATAATAAGCAGGCCTAACTCAATTTCTGCAGATTGTCCCATGTCAATTTTAACTGAGGTATTCAACTTCTAAGACTGCTTTCTCAAACAAGTACATCATGCAGATTCCAAGTTCATCATCATGCAGATGAATTTATAATGGAGGGCCCTACCACTGGTCAAAACTGAGCCATCAGCACAGGATCATAAATGACATTTTAGTACAGAAGAGTCCACAGTTATTGCATTATATTGTTGTAGTATTGTTTTGTTAATCTCTTGTTGAGTTTTTCCACCTCTTAAGCCTGCCCCTTTCTGAAACCAAACCAACCTTCCAAAAAAGCAGCTCTTTACAATCTTGTAGCCCAGTGCAGCACAGCATCTAGTTGAGATAACCTACCACATTTTTATAGGACAAATTTCAGTAAGTGCATCCCGAGGAAAGGTAGGAATTGACAAAGTAAATGTCACTTGTCCTCCCTCCCAAAAGAAAGAGAAGTCATTTGGATCCAACACACAGAACCTTTGCTTCCTTCCCAATACTGCTCACGTTCCCTATTCAGAGAGAACAGACTGACAGACTCATGTTTGAAGGTCTGCAGGAGGAAAGAATGCAGTATGATGAACAAGGGGCCAAAAAAGCATGGTCAGAAATAGAAGTCCACATTAAACGAAAGATCTATGGAAAAACAATGTATCATGACTCTTCAAAATTGATCAAAAATTGATCCTAACAAGTTTACTAGTCTACATAAAATAGACACAAAAAAAAATTAACCTAAAAATTACTTCATAAGCTATAAGCCAAAACCAACTCTTAACTGCTGCTTCAAAATGTTATTATTAGATGCCAGGTTCTCTTTTGCAGTCAAGGAAAATATAGCTCTCCAATGCACTTCATTTTGACTTCTCCTTACTTCAAGATAAGCAAAAGCCTAAAGAAATCAATGACCTGCAAAATATGCAAAAATAACCACACTTTACCTGAATAGCTGTTTGCCTGTTATCTTAAAATCATCCTCAGGATTTTTTCTTTTGGGAGGAAGGACAAGTGACATTTACTTTTTCAATTACCAGCTTTTCTTGGGATACACTTTCAGTCCTTACTATTTACATCTTGCTTAATGAGCTAATGAAGAAAGAAGAAACCTAACTAGGCTGAAAAGCAGAAAAGTGTCTACCTGACTGTAGAATCCTCATATCCCCACTATCCTCCTTCCACTGAAGCCAAGTAATTTGCCTCTTCAAAGTTCTAGCTAGCCCTCACTATATCAGCTTGAAGCAACGCACTTCACCAGGAAGTAGTTGATGACGACACTTAAAATCTTGAGAGAAGATCACAACACACACTAAGTTAATATTCTCTGAACAGGAAATAATTAAATTGATAATTCCATAGAATGAGTCTACAAATCTAACAAGAATTCAGGTGCAAATGGATTTTTAGTGCTGTTTATATTCTTAACAAAAAAAAAAAAAAAAAAAAGGTGAAACAGACTATTCCACTTGTCAAAACCAAAACCAATACAGTGGGGCTTGTAAGTCATTTTAGTCAGTCAGCCCAAGAAGACAACGTTGAGCTGATCAGCTTTTACCTCACTTTACACTAAGACACTAATTCCTGCCTCTAAGTAATTAGGTTACTAATTTAGAACATATTTTGATTGCTGAAACAAAATTAAATGGTAAGAGCTTGTTTTATGTTGGTTTTAACTCTTGTACAACAACAACCACCACCTTTAAATACATGTACCCAGTTCCATTTCAAACCAATTTCCTTCTCTCCTGCATTTGAGGACTTTTAATACCATTCAAATGAAATGTAAATGTCACTGCACAGTGGCACTAAGCAATTCCATCATCACTTGATCCTACAGGAACTGATTCTGCAGAAAGCACGTGATGTCCACTAATACTACACTGTCCCAGTAAGAGAGGACTAAGTTTGTCTGCTGACATGACAGCCTTTCAGACATTGGGAAGAGATTTGTTCTCTAAAAACAAGGATATACATGTGTAAGAAGTACAATCAATATGATACAAACTTAAACAGTACAAACCCTCACCTGTTTTAAATCTTGATGCTTAACCCAAAGGCCTGAGTTTTGTCTTCAGAGATTTAGAAAATAAGACATACCAGAGGAATTAGCAACATGCTCTCTTAGCCAATACAACTCGCAGTTAATTTCTACAATGCACAATGCAGTTATCTGTAACACAATTTTTCTACAAAAGCAACTTTAATTATCTCAGCCAAGGTAGGCTGAATTAACCTATAATTAATCTCTCTTAAGTTGCATTAACAGTAGCTGACAAGTAAATGGCAATTTGATAAAATAAAAAAAACAAGGGCAATCACAAGCTCTCAACCACAACATTGCAGGAACATGGCACGGTCTGATACTAAGGTGAGGCCTTAGCTTTATACACAAAGGCATCACATTCTTAAGAAAAAGTTGCCATGGTATCTGCAATATTAAAGAATTTAACTCAGTACCACAAACACCATGCAGACAAACTTGCTTCTCTCCCCAGTTTTCTCCTCTGCCACACTAAAACCAGCTTCTAAATAAGTGATTAACAGCGAAGGCATTACTAAAGCATACCACCTCCACTGTGAAGATCACCCCAGTTAAGAGAATGCTTGGGTTTACATTTGGATATATTCAGATGAGAGATGACCATGCTGATCTCTCTGCCACCCAAACCAAGATCAAAATTTGTCTCCAGAAAACCTCAAAAGCTAAGTAATTTCTCTCACTAGTGTTTTTACCAAGACATCATGCCAGTCATATTTTACCCACCTTCAGACAAACTTTCTAAAGTTTCATTCCTCTTTAATATACACTACAATAAACACAAGTCACTCCTATGGCATCACATGGTTAACGGCTCACATATTCTTCACAATATACTGTTAAAATGAGAAGTGACTCTTTTAGGCACTAGCATACATTGCCCTCCTTTGAGCTCACACATTTGTACTCAGAACTCCACTCAACACTACTGGTACCTAAATGAATACTTTTCCAGCCTCTCCTTCCTGACTATAAAAATATACACTTATCCTTGGAAACAGACTCGGAATGCATACCAGCCACCTCCCAGTACCATCACCAGGTCAAAGAGCAGATGCTGAGGTTGCACTGGCACTTCCGAGTTATCAAAGGTTTATGGTTTTACTGAATTCAGCTTTCTAGAGAGCTTGAAGAAACCACTGAACAACTTCACGCTACACAAATAAGACAACTCACACCGACTGTTCAGCTGATGCATGTACACAGGTTGATGATTAGATGCTAACATACTGACTATTACCACACTTGAGTGCTCCTCATACCTTCTGTAAAGGACCACTTTACTGTCCTATCACTTTTAATATATCCTTACTGGAAATCATTCCTGGTTTTAACTGCTTTTCCCCCAAAAAACCCCCACATTTGAAAGTCTTCTGAATTATCTGTTATGGCCAAATAACCAAGTATAACCTAAAACAGTTTCCCCAGAAGAAGCATCCTGATATGAAACTTATGGTTTGGTTTCTATCTTCTTTTTCTTAAGAACTATCTTTTCCCAGAATTTCTATCTAACATCTATTCTTTTGCTAGACCTCTGCAGGACATGAGGAGTTTACTGTCTATGCTGATAAATTATAGCAAATTCAGACACTAAAGACCATGAGCTGCATTGTCAAGCCTTTTCTCTAACCATAGAATTGAAATTTTAAAAATACAACACCAGAGGAAAAATCAAGTATTAAAAATGTTAACACAAAACCATATTACCTATTTCTTATTCATTAATTTTTCTTTAAAAAACAATTATGGCCAGCCAGAACAGATACATGATGCAAAAGGCAAATCATTTGAGGAAACACAAGGCACTGACCAGACCTATTATAACAGATAATAATCACAGGTATGTTGAAACAATTACATTTCTATATCTAACTATTTGGTGTCTTAGAAGAAAGCAGAAATAGATCTACAAGGGAACCTAAATTCCATGCCACCTACTAGACTCCACAACCCACACATAAACCAAGACCTGCTCTACAATGAAAAGGATACATTGTAAGTGCTGTTCAAATATCTAATATTCAGCTTGAGTAGGAACTGGCCAAGTCAGATAAGAATAAAGATCAGATATTTAAGTCTTCAGAATTTCATGTCATGCTAGGGAAAAAAACCCCAGCCCCAAGAAAAATCCCTTTCCTTTACTCTTTCAACAATTTGTCTGTTAGAAGGAAAGGAGACCTGAATCCATTATTATATCATTATTTTGTACTTGATCAAGCCCTGGGCTACATATTCACTCCCTTCCTAAGTGACTGTTACTCCTCAAGAATCAAACTGGCTGGTGTCTAGAAGCACTTCACACCGAAATACCCACTGGTCAGGCAGTTAAGGCATTCCTTTTGGGGACTGGCAGCTCCTCTAAAAAGTAGAAGGATTTGAACCCAGATCTCAACATGGTGGGTAGGTATCCAAACCATTTCCACATCTTTAAAGAAATGCAACATCCTTTTTCTGCCAAAGGAGAAGTGTGCAAGATTAGGTCTTTCTACACAGAACCAGAGCATTCCTTTTAGAAGTGTGCATTACTGATGGTATCTCCGTTTGCCTTCTAATTTAACTGATGCAGGCTTTGAGAGTAACAGCATTTTTTTTCTTCCCACACAGCTATGTGTTAGTGTGCAATTAAGACACCTCAGCACTATAAAACAAGTCTTTACCAACAGACATATACAGCTGATCACCTCCTGTTAAAAAAACAAGAACCCCAAAAGCTTACTTTAAAATAGTCTGAGATATAAACTTAATTAGTTATAATTTCCTCTTTCTCCTGCTTCATACTTTAGCCTGAACTACACTTAAGACATTTTGTCTAGCTGTAGTGGGAGTGCAGGAAAGAGGATGTGTACATAAAATGCCCCCATTGCCAGAACAGCTGCATTGAAGAAAGCTCCAAGGTAGATAACTACACTAGAAAAGTAATTCTGCCAGCAGACCTGATTCTAAACCACCACTTAAATTGTTTCCTAACGCAGGCATATTGCAAACCTTTTCAAATACACAAATGCCTCTCTTAGCCCATTAATAAAAGGAAAACAATAGAACAGCATTTAATTAATATTTGCAAAAAGTCTTGAGGTTTCCAAATGCATGACCAAGGCAGTAATTAGTCTTCCAAATACCGTAATGTCGAGCATTTCTGCAACAGTACCTCAGAAAGTATTTTAAAAACGTCAGTTACTAGAACATTTAAAAATTTTAAACATGGCACATGAATACAAATACAAATCTTGCTATCTAGGAAGTAGCACACTTGGAAATTTTCAGCATTTTTAAAGCATAACACTGTAAAAGAAATGCACTTCAAAGTACAAATTGGGGAAAAAACGGTAGCTGAAACAGATAGTTAAAACTGTTAGCATCTGATGTTAAGATGCAATCTTTGAAGAGACATCATAACAGAATTTGCATCTAAAAATGCTGTAGATTTTTTAAAAGCCTGCAACTTTTAAGTATAGCAGGAGATTTTAATTAAAAAGCAGCAAATGAAGTGTTAGGAAAACGTAATTATTTACACAGGAAAATAAATAGGGGCGCATGAACTTCAGAGTACATTAAGTTTTCTGTGTCCATAACTCTTGGTATGAATGCCAACCTCTGCATTGCATTTTCACTGGTTCTGTCACGTAGTGCCTGTCACCCCTCAATGGTCATGAGTAACTCCTGCATATTCCTAAGACAGATAAATCAGTCTGTTGAAGAAATATTTTGACGTACATTTCTAAGTTCAGAACTTTTGATAAGAAATTTAATAAAAACTACGTAAAATTATAGTCTTTATCATCAGCAGAATCTATACAGAAAAAAAATCACCATCCACTGTTATTCCACACATTCCAAGGCAATATGACACACACTGGAAGGATGTAAACTCTGAAAAAAATACTTAGAAAAGAGTTCAGTGATCATGGACTAACATTTAAGTCTATATTGCTTTATTAACAGTAATGCTACTTAAATGTAACGCTCTACAAAGCTGCTTCAAAATGCAGTAGTATTCTTGACTCCTTGTTAAAATGTCTACATTACTATTAGTTAAGCTTTTAATACGTAAAATACTGGATTATTTTTAAGCACAGCATGTTGGAAAAGAGTTTACATGTGTATAAATCAGCCAGACTCTAAAGTGTTTGGCACTCAGATTTGTAGTAACTTGATTTGCAGCTCTAATATGATCATAAGAAAAAAATCTGTACTGTGAAAATTTGGACAATAGATTAAAACCAGAAGCTTGCAGACTCAGATGTCTAAAGACAATACAAAGATACCTTATTTTTCACAAATTCATGAAAAACACCTCAATCCTCAAAAACGACAGAGAGGTCCCTTTAAGGCATAGGAAACTGTACACAGAAGCAGCAAACACATAGAAGAAGATCACCATCAGTCACTTGTTAGAAGTCTGACTCCAGTCATCGATACATCATCGTGTATCTAGAATGAAAGTATTTTGCTCTATTAAATGAGCTACAGATACAGTCTATACCTAAATAATTCAAAGAGAGGCTTTATTTTTAAAGGAAAAAATCCTCACAGCACTAGTTGATATTTACCCCTTTTACTACTCCTCATGAAGTTATTTTTCGTCAATCAGTCCTATGTGAGACATCTAAGAACGTTATTATTATTATAGACAATTTTTTTTTAATATATAAATATTCTTCAGTAAGGTCAAATACAAGTTAATTAAATTTTCTCACGCGGTCTGTCTCACCAAGCTCACAGTCACCGCGTTCTTTTTTGCCTAGCTGTAGTGTCTTCTCTCTCCCACCACACAACCTCTATCCCTCCGCTAGGAAAGCAGCAGCACCGCAAGAGCATTACCACTACAGGCTTTCGGAAACGGAGCCGCTCCAAGCCGGGATGTGCGCTAACTGCTGCTGACTGTAAAACACGCTGGAAGTCGCTCATGTTCAACCTGCTTTAACTCAGCCCCGCAAGGCTTCATAAACCAATACGAAGCGACCACTTCAGAGAGGCATCATTTCCAAAAACAGATCTGCCAGAGCATCAGAAATGCACAGGAGGGGGGCCTAAAGTTTCCCCCCTTGTTTAAACACGTACACAACCCCCTGTAAGTACGCAGAGAGAACTCTCAGCCAAGTGCGGGAGGTTTTCTTACAACTCCTGGGCCTAAGCTCCCGGGAGGCACCCCAAGAGAGGGAGGGAGGGAAGCCGCAGGAGCCGCTCTCGGGAGGCCCCCCGCGCTCCCGGCAGCGCTGCCGGCACCTGTAGCCGCCGTGGCCGGGGCCGCCCCGCCCGGCCGGGACCCGCCGCCGGGTCACAGTCCGGGCCACCGCCAGCGGGGTGCGGGGACCGGCGCCGAGCCCCGAGAGCCGCCGAGCCCGGCTATGCCCCGCCGTCCCGCCCGGCCGCGGCCCGGCCAGACCCCCGGGCCTGCGCGGGCGCCGTGGCCGCGGGGGAGGCTCCGGCCAGCCGGGACTCGAGGCTCCGCGGCGAGACCTGTTGCTCGCACGCCGGGCACGGGCGCTCCGCTCACCGTCCGTCTCTTGCCGCCGCTGACACGCTCTGGCCCGGCCGCCGGCTGGAAATCGGAATCTCCGGCGTCCCGCAGCGTCCTCGCGCCGCGTCCGCGGAGCCGCCCGGCCACAGCCCCCGCAGCGCTGCGCAGCCGCCGCCCAGCCCGGCCCGGCCCGGCCCCGCGCCCGCCCCAGCGCCACCACCCCGCCCCTCCTCGCCCCGCCGCGCAGGCGCGGGGCCGCCCCACGGTTGCCTCAGCCGGGCCGGGGAGCGCGGCGCTGCCCCCGGAGGCCGCAGCGGTGGTCGGGGGAGCTGGGATGGGGCTGCCGTCAGCTGGAGCGGACACGTGAGACGTGGCACCGTTTCTGTGTCTCCATCCTCACAAAATCACTGAGTCGAGTAGGTTGGAAAAGACCTCCGAGATCATCGAGTCCAACCTATGACTGAACAACACCTTATCAAATGGACCATGGCACTGTGTGCCACGGCCAGTGTTTCCTTAAATACCTCCAGGGACGGTGACTCCACCCAGCCCCCTGGGCAGTCCAGTGCAGTCATCTTCAATCTCTCTACCACGGCTTTCTCTGCGCCCCCGGCGGGACCACCACAGGAGCCTGTGCCCCGAGCAGACCTGGCTCGCCCGCCTGGCCACTCGCTCCTTCCTCCTCGCCCACCTCCAGCTGCCGCCCCCCGCCCGCTGCAGCTCTGCTGTGCCCTGGGCCCACCAGGCCACCGCAGACCCTTTCTCCTCCGCCCTCCTTGGCATCCCCCCGTTCGCCTTCTGCTGCTGCCGCACCCTCAGCCCAAGCCTGAATGCACCAGCCAGGCTGGAGCCTGTATGGGAAAAAAAGTATTTAATCTCATCGAGAGTCCAGTCTAAGTCTGGGAGGCTGAGGCACACAAGGCGCCCATAACACGCTGTCTGGAAGAATGAAGAAAACAGGAAGTTACAAGTAGTTTTACCGGGTTGTTTGTATCCATGGTTGTGTTTTTCAGGAACAGAGAAACGTATTTTCAGCGTGCTACAGTTAATTTTGACTTTGAGCTGCAAACTGCACTCACTTCCCTGGTTTTTCAGGCTAGCCTGCCTAGACTATTGCTCAAGGCGTTAGAAGAAATGTTCCGTGTAACCAGATTTTTAAAAAAGGCTGTCTCAGATAACTAAGAAGTCCTAAAGAGATATCTGCTTTAGTCCATCTCTCCTTGCTTCAGTTTAACTGTATATAAATCTGTGTCGTTTAACTCTATCATTCTTCAGAGCGAAATCCACACTTTCTATAATGGTACGCTCTACACCATGTTTTCTTTTGGATCTGTTCTAAACACTGAGACGCAAAGATCAATTTTATAAGTCCCAAAATAACATCCCATGGTTTTTCTTATTGTGTGAAAACGCTTAAGACACTAAGGTATGTCCTGCCCAGCTACCTGCAGAGTAAAGTCTGAAAGCCTTTTACCTTTTCAGATTGTGGCTCAAACTCCCCAGGGCTGCAATGATTTAACATCTGTTTCTGTTCTGACCAATAACAAGGGGCTTTTCATCAAGTGAACACAACTGGAGTACTGCAGGAAATACAGATGTTAGTGGACTGCAGAATTATTTACTTGGGAAATAAAAAAGGAGAGAAACCATGACACTGGTAATTTGTGGCTGAGCAGCACCAAGCATGGTTCTTCTTACCTTCATATGAACATGGCTCATGAAAGTTCACTTGAACCCTTTTTTGTAAAGCTCTTTGACAAAGGACCTAAGAACCAAAGGATGTTATCAAAATGTGATACCTGTCTAGAAGATATGACTGCAAAATGTAGGTAGGCTCATCAGTTGGCTGTTCACTGTTGTTTAACTCTTTTCTACATCCAAGGTTAGCATGATCAGACAAAAATGCCACAACTTCTGCTTGCAGTTTGCTTCAGCTGATAGCATTTGTATTCCCTTTTCACAGAAAATCTGATTGCTTCCAATTTGCATGTTGCCCAGTAGCAACCAGGATAAGTTTTTAAACCAGGATAAGGGAATTTTCTTCAATATGGTGTGTAATTTGTCATAGAATAAAGGAGGATTCTCATCAGTTCTCGAATTTCCATTTCCCTCCTTTACTGTCTTGTACCTGTAGCTGAAGTTTTATTTTTTTGCCAGAAGGGGTTACCAGACTGGGTTAAGACTGAGCTTGGGATATCTCTTGGATATATCTACTTAAAGATCTGTTTGTTTCTTTGGTAACCAATCTCCTTCCTCTGGCTTTCACAAACCCTAATACTAGCCCGCGCCCAGCTGGCAAATCCATTCAAATGGTACTTGAATGAGGCGTACTTGGCTAATTCTATCCAACAGATTAAAATACTCTGTCGGGCCAAGAAGCTGTCATACCTGAAAACGATTCACAATGGAGCACAGGATCAGCAGCACTATTTGTAAAGACCCAGATAACCTTTCTGTTTTGAATCACTTAAATAGACAGCTCTGATGGTTCATTTTGCCTTTTGGGTGCTGTTTGGTGGTACGTTGAGAACACAAAAAATACTGTGAAAAAATAAACATTTTAGCTTGAATTTAACAAAATCTTCAAATTAAAAACAAAAGATACAGAGAAAGAAGGTGAATGGGAGGATGAGGAATGACTATGGAAAGATGATTGGGAAGATCAAAGCTTTTAATCTTCCTTTGTTTTGTCTTAGCCGATTAATCTTTCATGTGAGGATCTACAAAGACAGCTTTTAAAGGAAATGAGAAAATTATTTACCAAAGTAGTATAAAGGTTTCTGTTCCATCTCTTGTTCAAAGTTTTCAGTTATTATCTTCAAGCAGAAAGGAACTGAAGAGAAATACCCGAGTGATAACTTTTGTGAGCATGGATCTTTGAACATTTTAATTTTAGACATTTTTTCTATGGTTTTACTATCTGGGATTATGGAAACATTAAAGCATGCTTGCAGCTGCAGAACCAGTGTGTTTAGGCAACTTTATTAGTTATAGAAGAACTTTCTTTTAAGATTGGTGCATTCATTCTACAGACAAGTATTTTTTAACAAAGAAAATGTTCATCTTTGATGAATTGAGTTTGACATGAATTAGTGTCACTGTTTGCCAGCAGGGTGCAGATATAATTGTTGATCAATCTAAATCTTGCTGATTGCAATCAATAGAAAAGAGAAAAAATAAATTCTGACTGAAGCTGAGGGATCAGCCTAACATAGAACGAAACGTTTTCTTTGAAACCATTGCCCTCTGGAGGGGAAATGAAAAATCATCAAAGGATCGGGTAAAAAATTCCTTTTTATGTCACTATTTAACTGAATTTATGCTTTACAATCTATGAACAATTCTATGACAGATGCAAAAAACCAACGCTGTCAGAAGAGCCACACTGGTCACAGTGCTCATGTCAGTGGGTTGGAGAAGTAATCCCCATCTGTCTGCCCCATAACTCTCCTCCCCTTTATCTCTAAACTCTTTATCTCTAAACTCACTGAGCATCAATTCTACAGCAGATGCACTTTCTCTTCTAACTCCATTTTGGATCCCTTCCAAGCTGGTGTCACCCCTCTTTATTTGCCAAAATATTTTTTTATGCAATCCCTAAAGCATTCTTGTCTGCCTGATGCCAGACTCTGTATTCCATTCTCTTTCTTGACCTTTCTGCTGTTTGTTTGTTTGGTTAGTTCTTTTATTATCTTGATTACTTGATTATCTTGATTATCTTTTCTTCTTGATCTTTTATTCTTGCACAGCTTTGAGAAATTGCATACTCTTCTTTTTATCTCTCTACTTTCATGTCTGACATTGATTTAAATAGACTTTTTTCCTTCTGTCTCTTAGAACTTCACAGGGATTCTTCCCTTGGCCTTTAGATATTGATACCTTATATCTTGGATAATCACATTTAAATGTCACCTGTAACTGAATATGAGTGAAAGTGAGCACCTGCCTGCTCCGACTTTGCCTATATATTCTCCCTGTGTTGCTGGGGAAATGACAGCATCTCTCAGTGAACTTTCCAGTCTGATTTACAGCAATCTGATATCCTGACTACAAATCTGATGGTTATTTTAACTCTAGGTAGAACACATGCCCCAGCCATCTGAAAGAATGTAACAGCAGCACTAGTCCACCTGTAGGGCTGGTTGTGTTCAGTATCTAATGTTTTGAAGAAGAGTGCAAAACACAAAAGCCCATAGGCCAAATTCTGCATTAAGCAAGAAAAAAACAAATAGAATTCTTGGTCTCCATAACCCAGCAAGAGAAACTCTGAATTTTGAAATTAATACAGGAATCCAGTTTCATTTCAACATTTTTCATTGTTCAGGACAACAAATACCAAGGATTCAAATGCAGTTATGTTTTTCTCCTTGATAGCATCTAGAACTTTTCCTTATTTCCTGTTCAATAACTTCATTCTGCATTCACCTTCATCTTGGTAGCCAAAACATCTTCGTCTCTGGTGTCTAGTGTCCTCTGACACTCCTTATAATCCTTGAGATACAAAATTGTACAACTCCAAGTAAGGTCATAATATTTATGAGTAGGGTCATAAACCCAGCAGAAGTTCAGCTGCAGAAAAAGGTTAATCTCCAGAAGAGATATCTTAAGTCTGGGAGTACTACTCATCTCTCAGTGTGGGGTCTTAAGCCCAGAAATAGGAATGGTTCCCAGAAGATGGGTGCCCCTAAATAAAAGCTGCAAGTGAGGTTGTTAGTGTAACAGTTTGGGGAGCTATTTTTAATCCAGAAAAAAAAAAAACCAACAAAACAACACGTAATAAAAATTATCCTTCTTCCACTGTTTTCCCCTACTAAATTGTACTCAAATTAGTTATTATCTGTCTCTTTGTATCTGTTTGCTGATTCTTGGTTTTCTTCTATTTGTGAAGAAATAACAACCTATGAGATAGCTCAGAGATCTGTGAGAAAATAGGGGAAGAACCAACAAAAGTTTCAACAGTTGATACCACTTAGGAAAATAAAGGTGGTAAATCCTATTGAAATAAAACATTTGTTGTTTTTAGATTCTTCCCAGGTACAATTGTCTTTCCTGAAAGGCAGCATAGTAGTGGTAATTATGTTAAAGATAAGACCTTCCTATCTGATCATGCTGCAGTTTAAAACTTGAGCTTTATATATTTATCACCCAAAAGTGTGACACTACAGTTCACATAGTCTATAAACCTGAAAAGCAATAAATCTTTCTCTTGAATGCAAACTAGATGTACAGTAAGACAGCTGTAAGATACTGTAAAACATACACAACATCATAATTCTCCTTGTTCCATTTTTCTAAGTTTTCACTGAAATAATATTGCGTGCTATACTTTATTTATTGTCTTTTTTGGTATAGACTTTCGGTTTGTGCATCCCAGTATGATAACTCTCCCCTCCCTTAATTACTGACACAAGAAGATTTGAGGCTAATCTGTGCTGTACCTTTAACAACATGGAGGTCTGAATACGGCATGAGGCAGAATCACTTTCAAAATTGTTCTTTTTAAAACCTTTTCTTGAATATTCATCTGTTTTTTGAGCTTTCTTTCAGCAGATTTTAAACAACATCTGGGGCAGTTAACTGCCAGCCAGCATGTCTGTTGTTCCCCAGCATTTGAATTGTCACTCAAAATCTGCTTTATTTGGATCCATAACTGTGTAAATTTTATTGCAAATATTCTGAAACTGAGACCAACATTTTTTTTTCCTTGAGAACCATGGTCAGAAAAATCCTTCTTACATCATTTCATCACATGCATAAAGCTGGAGTTCATGACACAGAGGAAATTCAGGTATGGCATCCGGTCCCTTTGTTCATGCTGATCCCAATATAATGTCTTCCTTATAAAATGCCAACAGATTTCCTTCACTGCCTTGAGCAATGGAGGCATAGCTGCTTGATTTGTGATAGTGAATTGTGGAGGACAGCACCATGATATGCTTGTCATATGTTATGGCATATTGTGTTGTATGCCATAAGCAAAGCTGTTCTACTTAATACCTTTAAGAAAGCAATAGCAGCTACACAACCATCTTTAAGGAAGGAAAAAGTTGTTTTGTTACGAACAGAATAATCCTTTCCAGATAGCTATGTAGAGCTATGTGGATGGTCTTCATTATCCTTGGATAAATCTATAAACTGCAGTGCCAATTCCATAGTGTTCTCGTAAATCTGCATCTTGCCAGAAAGTTGCAAAAAACTACTTTGGAATATATTGCATGAACACTGCTCTATTTTGCAATATTTCCTAAAAAAGCATAGTCAAAACCATTATGCTTGGTAGTTCTACTGCTTGCAGGATCTTCAATGACCGTCATTCTCCCAGCAGTAATTCTTCTTTCACAGGAGCTGATAGACTGTATTGGCTCTGTGAGCCAGCACTGCATACCAGCCTACTGAATCAGCGCAGTATAAGGCTGTTTTGGTATGTAACCCAGCAAGCATCCATGCTGAGTTATTTTTCTTTGCTCCAGGCACAGCAATTAAGAGGTATTTTTTACTGCATTTGCAATGCAGGCAATTCATCCTTCTTCCCACTGTTGTAGTCCGGGAAACACAATACTCTGACGTTGTTTATTCTTTGCAGCATTGCCTGAGAGCATTTTAGATGGGATTCCAGTAAACTGAGGCTGAATAGTAGTTCCATTTGCATGGGGCAGCAGTCCTTTGCCACACCCTGCCTCTTCAGGGTCTGTCAGAGTGACAATTTTAGTCAGCACAGGATATTCTCAGAGTGATCCTGGTTTCTACAGGTAAAGGACTGTATCTACCTGTTCAGTCAGTCAAGAGAAACACAATGCTCAAGAGTGGTTATTCTGGTTTTGCTTTGGCAAGTTAATGGCTTCAGAACAAATACCATGCGCTTTGTGGTCACCTTTGTCTCATTTACCACAGCACAAAGTAAGTCTTTGTGGAAGTATTTCCTCAGTTCTTCAGTCCTGGCTCATCAGCTTATCTTCGGTTATGACAAATGCTTGTAATGGGGGGCAAATACATTTACTTAACAACAATTCATCTCTCAGAATTCGAAAAAGTATATCTCACTAATGACATTTCTCATCTGAACAATCATTCTTTGCGAGATATGCTTGGCATCTGATCCCTATATTTTGATGGATTTTAAATTATTCCTTAGGATAAGGTTATTTCTGATGGCCTTGTTGTTTGCATCCAGACAGGTTGTTTGAATGCAAATAAATGTATCGTTGTAGGCAGTGTGCAATGCTTCTCCAGACATGGTATTTAGCTTATGAGGGTGGTATTCCTAATTAAATCTTTAATTTATTGCATTCTATTAGTATATGCAGCATATCTTGGTATGAAATCAGTCATAGCTATTACCTCTGTGTTAGCAAAATGATCATTTCTCATAAATATAAACATCTTTAGATAAGAATATTCAAAATCTGTATAATGAATTTACCAACGCTGTACAATTTTCATTTCATCTTCTTCACTTCTAATGTGTAAGTTTAGTGTGAAGACTGATGGTAAGCATCTGCACTCAGTCTGTGCATTGATGAGTATGAAAATACTGTTGCCAGTCTGTATTTTTGCAGCATTTAAAATTTGTTCTTGTAGCATACAGCAACACATCATAAATTTTGTGTCATTCAAGTACTTACTGGAGCAGAAATACCTTGAGCGGAAAATATGCTGTTACAGCCATTTTCTCTGGGACCACCTTGTCAGTAAGTGCTACTTTGCTCTGTTGATAAACAGAATCTAGAATTATTTTATTTTTCCCCATGGAAAATAATGCTGGCATTTCCAGTTATACTGAATGCTATTTCACTCTTGTTCACAGTATGGGTGCTATCTAGAATTTGAATTTGCCACTAGTTTCTTACAGCATTCTGGACTGGAATCTGATTACACATGAGCTGCCCTCAAAGAGGATTAAATTAATTTGTACTCTCAAGGAATTTAAGATTGGCATTTGTCTCTTCAAATATTGTGAATTATGTATGTCCTCTGTGCTCATTTGGAGGAAAGCATAGTGAGTCTTCCATCTCCTATGCTTCTCTATGCTTGTGCAGAACTTATGCTTCAAAACTCCAGTACGATACTGCACATGCTGTGAACTACACAGAGATGTCCCAGTGACAGGTAGCAAGGATAGCAGCAATTTAGTGTGCTCAAATGCTAAATGATCCATAGTGCAGCAAGTATGTTCTGCCAAAAATTCTTCTTAGTATTCCAGTAGGATGGCAATATTTGTAGTATCTAGATAATAATAAGAGTAACAACAATACCAAATCCTTATATAATGGTTCTCATTAGTATTTTGGATTTTCAAGAGAGGTCTGTCTGTCCTCGGTCTACAAATGAAGAAGCTGAGGAACAAAAGGAAGAGTGATTTGCTCACATTTATGGAAGTTCACTGGCAGAAATAAAACCTGTGTTACTAGGATTTTGTGCCTACTACATGATAGGGCTCTCTATCACTTGTCACCCTGCAATGTTCTGAAAGTTGGTTGCATGAGAAGCATGAAAGTGTAAGCACAGTCAGGTACTGTAAGATTCATTCAAGTGTCTATTTCTTTGCCTTCTGCTGCAATCTGCAAGTCCTCTCTCTAAAAACTGGTTTCAGTCACTAAACAAAAATAGATTCCACTGCAAAAGAACCCAATTTATTTGTGCTCGTGCTAGTTTTGAACTAATAGAGAGGAATACAGAATTTGTATTTCAGTAATACTTAATCGTACAATAGTGAGAGGTTATGAGTAGAATTGAAGTTTGCAATGCAATTGTTTCTTCCATGTGTACATTTTTTTCTTTGTTCCGACTGCACCTAATACCCAGGATGCTTTGCTTTATTGTTTTATTTTCTTACTAGAAACTTTCATCTAGGATATTACTTAAAGCAGTCTGCTTGACTTACTGCCACTCTTTTGATTTCCTGAAAGGACCACAGTAAGCATCAGGAAAACAGCACAATAAAGTAGAAAACAAAAGACAAAAAGAAGCACAAGGAATCAAAAGAGAGAACAGGACAGATAAGATAAACATAGACCAAGAATCACAAAGGAATAAAGACTGACCAGTAGGAACTGAGCTCCCTTTTGGGGAAGTTTACTAGAATTTGTGCTCTGTATTCCAAACTGGCCTTTTCCCAGTCTCTCCCCTGCTATTCTCCTTCAGTCACTCCTACAAGCTCTCACCTACTCAACTCACAGCAGAAATCATTGTTAGTCTTTGCAGAACACCTGAGAGGTGTGAAAAGCCTCTTCGTGGCTGGTATGAGTTGACCTGATATTGTCATACTTCTCAGCTGCCTGGGGGTACGTGAAGATCATTATTTATTCTTTTCTGAAAGCTGATCCGCGGGTTGAGAAGGCAACAGAGGCTGCAGCTCTAAGAAAACCCAGGAAGAACACGCCCTGCCTTTACCTCTAATGGCAAATTTGGGAATTGATAGTGGAATGCAGACTGGGAGATAACATGGTAAGAAATTTAAGGAAAAGAAGGGACACAGTTGCACATGAGGAGAAATACATCTTTAGAGGAAGGTACTATTTATAAAGAGAAAGAGGTACAGAGGAGAGTTGAAGGACTGTGGGAAGTGAGAAAAGTAGTAATCTAGAGCTAGAGAAAATGAATGGGAAAATTGATCAGAGGAAAAGCAGAAAAACTGTGAGCGTCTGTGGAAAAGGTTAAGTTATACCGAGAGATAGAAACAAAGATGGTAACAGAAAGAAAACAGTGGGAAATGCATCAGCTATTTTTCCTTCCCTATAGAAAATATAGTGCAAAACTATTACTACAAAATTAGTACCTAAAATTGTTTATATCAGACAGAAAATGGGGAAAAAACTCTGGGGGAGAAGTGATTGAAATAAATAGGCAGGTCCCCTTCCTTCAGTGCAACAAATCCAAATGCTGGATTTGCCAAGACAGGCTTTTTTTGTCTGAATGATACTGTGGTGGTATGTGTGTAGTAGGAAAATATTTTAAGCATTTCTATTCTGATTGCTTTACCTCTTCTCATATTAGTCTTCACAATAAAATCACAAGAAATACAGTATTGTAGCACTAAGTACCAGTAAAATATAATTTAGTGGTTTGGCACTATATGTATGTCACAGATTATTTTAAAATGCAGGAAATTTATTTGAAATGAGAGTGTGATTAATCTAGTGCACAAATTTGTTATTGTTGATTAAATAATATGTTATTATTTGTCTCCATTTCATGTGGAGTGCTGAAATAAGTTCTTGAGCATGTACTAACATATCTTCTCATAGCCCATTGCTCTCTGTCAGTACCTCCATTTCTAAATGAATGGCTGTTACTAGAGGAGGTGAGTGAAAAAGAACATAACAATGGAAAATTAAAAATTATTGGTGTACCAAAGTGTATGTAGAGAGAGAAGCAACTGGATCTTCAGCCAGATAGATGTGTGGATGAAAAGATGTGAGCACACAGGAACATTGAGAAAGCATTAAATGAGAACACATCATAAACCGAAGTACTTTTCCTCCAGGTCATGCAGATCACTTTAGGATCACCAGCTGGCAATTAGGACAATGAGCTGCACGAAGGCCACTGTCCAGCTACAAGGAGGACCATACAGTAACAGCACAAAAAAGGAGGTTGATTGAACAAGAGCTCATTCAAACTTTCATGACTTAGCAAAATGGAGAAGTTTGTGAAGGAAGATCATTAAAGCTTTTGTTCAAGAGACTGATTCAGTCACATGCAAGATGGTGGTGAGTTTAGACATAAATTAAGGGGCATCAGTAAGCTAAGTGGCTTCAGTTTTTGTCATTCCTTGGCAGGCATAGATAACAGTGTTTAATCACTGACAAGAAATGGAGAAATGTAAGCAAAGGGAACTGTGAACATTAATGAAGGCTTTCTTTAGGGGCTTGTTCCAGATGGATATTCTGTAGAGATTTGTGCAGAAATGCAGGATGTCAGAAAGGGTGCTAATGCTAATCCTAGCAGGACTTCGCGGAGAGTGCTTCAAAACATGTCCACATTCTGCTTGAAACATGAGTCTGGACCTCATGGTTGAGGACACTGCAGACATGCTATCTGGAGGTAAATTCTAGCTCAGAATATGGGGTTTTGGAAAGCCTTACATCGCACTGGAAGAGGAAGTATGGACCAACATTATCTCTTTGAACTGTTGTATGTCTGCAGCTTCCTCAACCTTTCCACCATCCTGTATTTTATCTATTTTGCAGTGGAGTTGCAATGGCTGCTATCTGCCAAACAAGTCAAACAGCAAGGCCTTTCTAGAAGAAACCTGCCACTGAACCCTGGCAGGTGAGGTGTAATCACAGCAGGGAATGAACACAGGGTCCATTCTAATAATATGGCCATACAAGTGCTGATCTATTGGCAATGTGGACATAGGAAAATTTGTTCTAAAGAACTCTCAGCTCATGAAGTTTCAGCTTCTCTTATCTATTATTAAATTAGGAACAGCAATAGGGAAGTCAGTAAATATCAGAAAAACTGTCATACCTGAAGTCTAATTTTTTTTTCCACTTTTTTACTTTGTTGTATTTGACCTAAAAAAAGCAGGAAAAAGAATTATGCCGTTGCCAACAAACTCAGGAATAAGCCTTACCCTAGTAATGTCATTATGTACCAGGATCAGTATGAAACAGATGCTGTTTTAATCTCTTTTCTGTCTGCAGTAGAAACATGTATTGGTAAATGATGTAGCAAGCCTTGTTTGCAGGTGCAGGGACACTTGACATATTTGAATGTTATGGACTGCACTTATATATGACACATCTGAACACAGCACACAACTGAACGTGACTGGATGCATAGATGCTGCTTGAGAAGCGATTATGGTGAAGCCTCGTTCTTTGCTGTCATGCAGATGCTCATGTAAGCGACAGTTTTCATTTCCTTCTGCCATCTAACTTCTGCTTGCCTAGTTTGTGCAACACCAACGACAAAAAATCTGCTCCTTTTCTGCACAAACCAGGGTGCATATGGCAGTGCAGGAGATACAGAAAAGACAGATTTCTGGTGCCAGGACATACTGCTGGTTTTGGGCAGAAAGGAAACATTAAGTCTGCCTCATAATATATTCCTTCATATACTGGGAGTCTAAATCAAAGCTGTCTGCATGCAGATCCTTCAGCATTCAAGGATCTGGCACTCCAATCATTGAATAGTCATGCACTTTTTCTTGACTGCCCATCTTTGTGAACCCAAAGGGTGGAATGGTCTTCCAAAAGCCCTGAACACGTATCTGAGAAACCAAAATCTGGAAATCACAACCTATATTCTACAGCTTCCTAATCCATCAAAGCATACAGAAAATCCCAATAATCCTGCAAATGTGTTGCAATAACATATTTTCTGAAGACAAAAATATGACACTTTCTACTTTTCAAAGTCAGCAGCAGAAACTAAGTATATTAGATTAATTTTCCAAACATACATACCTAGTTGTCATGTTTTTTGTACTTTTGCTCTTCTGTTTTTGCTCCTATTTGGAAACTGAGATAAGATCTTTGCTCTCCGCCCATCCAGATTTTGACATCAGTCTCTACTAAAATGCTTCCATCTTCTTCTTTCAAGTAGCTGAGATAGAGATAGCTGTAAGTCTCCCATGTGCAGAAAGCTTTCTGTCTAAACAGGAAGAGAACAGGGAGGATGTAATAATACAAAAGGAAATCCAAATTTAAAACCCATCAGTAGAAAAGTCAATAGTAATTAACAGCCAACATTTCAAGCTATTGAAGCACTGCTGGAAGTATGACTGGAAAAAAATAAGACATCTATTCTGTAAAGAAAAGTAGAGTTTCTAGTTCTGGATCTTGACTTTAGTATATTGAATCACTAGTGACATCAGCTATACACGCAGGAACTGACATTCATGGCAGGTCAGCTTATGTCCAGAAGTTGGTAAAGGATCTAGTCTTTGACAACAGAAGAATGGTGGCTCTGTAGGTATAGATGAAACAGGAAAATATCAGCTAAGAAATTTTATTACTCCCTTACTTACTTTCTCACAATATTTGCATTCTCAACAGTGCCTTTATTCTACTGTCTTATTCCCTGAGAATCCTATATTCCCAATCTTGCTACCAGCTTTCAGCTTCTGATATATTCAGAAAAAGTTTTAAGAAGTATTTGTGGTAATTCTCTGTCTGTATGAATGTGGGCAGCATTGGCCAGAAATGATTACTGGAGTGGGGCCAAAAGGTGTGTTTTAAATTTGTTTCTCCTAACTTTATGATGTTAGTGCTCAGACAAAGAGTCAATGCAAATATGAGCTCTGTAGAGGCCCAGAGAAGCTGACTTTAGTCTCAGGGTCACAAGGTCGGTTAATAAAGTGACCCTTAAAAGAAGAAAAACAGGGTATGGAAATGGGAAATACATTCATATTTCTCACTTAATCTTCAGAGAAGTATTTAACCCTTCTTGGTGCTAACACACCTGATAAGTTCTACATATTTCATGTGGGATAGCTGCTGTGAGAGTTTCCAGAAGTTTGTCATACTTTCTTATGGGAACACAGGCATGCTGTCAGCATCACATTAGGCATTGGTGAACAGGGATTGACAGCACAAGATCAGTGGGTCAGTTGTGGACAAATTGGTTCTGCTTTTTGATGAACCTGAACAAAAAAAGCACCATCTATGCTGACATTTGCCATATGATCTCTCAGAGAATACACTACCAGCAGATTTCGTAGTTTTTTGGCTTGGTGGCCCTAGAGCTTATCTGCTGGGTTGGTTAGGAAAGAGGAGAATGTGGAATAATGAAACAGGAATATATATAAATGAAAAGAAGGGAAAGAAGTTGAGTAAGGATAAAGGATGATTGGAAATCACTCTTTGTATGATTGCTGTGGTCAGAAACCTCTTAAGCACTATTATCATTAATTTCTCCTAGAGTAAACATGATGGAAGAGACACTGTTCTGATGAATCACTTTTTGTAGCATTACTGTGATTTTAATGGGACTTGGTTACGACCCAGGATCCTGCTGAGTGCTGTACAGGTAATTTATGTGTAAGACATGAAATTACAGAAAGAGAAAAATGAGAAAATACAAGAAGATAAGAATAAGTTGATAAGTATACTCACGTGATTAAGTTGATAATCAGATCACATGTTATGTACCACTGTCAGGGCTTAGTTTTGACAGGCATCAGAGAAAAAGTGTGTCCTAAGAAGGAATTTGGGGGAGGACAGTGCATTGAATTTGTGGTTGTCAAGTAGAACCTCCTCCCAAATGCGAGACACAGTATATAAAAAAGATCAAGGGCTATTTTTAAATTTTATTTTAATGTAAATGAATCAGTGATGGAGCTATTTTCTTGGGTTGATTGGTTAGGGCAACTGCCTTCTTTGTAGTAAATGAGGTCTGATAAATAAAGCAGGGATAAATTATAAAGCAACCTGAAAAAGGAGACTCATAGCTCATTAACATTCTGTGTGTGTATCAACAATGCAAGGTTTAATTAATCAAGGTAAGACCAAAGGATGTCATAATTACCACAAAGGGAGGTAGTGAAATCCTGTGACAAACACAGTTGAGATACAGCATGTAAATAAAATTCACATATTTTAGACACACTGTGAATGCAGAATTGTAGGAGTGTAGGCTGTTGCCAGAGTCCTGCAGGGCTTTGGCCAGTGCTGGGTGACAGGCAGGGAGGGTAGTTATACTGTCTGCAAGGGTAATAGAAGTTGCAAGTGGTGAGAGATTGCCCAGGAAGGACTGGCTTTGATTTTGACTAGGTTGAACTGACATGGATGGCTAAAAACCTTAATGAGGTAGCACAGAACTATGTATTTTTTTATCTACAGCAGCTCTAGCTGCTGCTGCAGTAAGGAGTAGGGGCTGATGAAGGAGAGTGAACACATAAATCTTTGTCCTTCTCTAATGTGCAGCATTGCTATTCCTGGGTTTCTGAACTATTGCCTTTAAAGTGTGAGTAGAGTAAGTCCATAGGAGAAGGGAAATATATCCATATGTGTGTAGTAAAAAAAGAACAATAATAGTGAGAATAAATGAATGAGGACTACCTGTTGAGCTGAGGGGGGAAAAAGAAAAATTGTAATAATTGCAAGCAATTTTATCTTCAGCATGCTAAATGTTTTCATTTGAATGACTTTTTACCTGGACGAATTTGCTCTTGAACATGTGATTAGAGGTAAAAAGAGCATATTCTCCTTGGCCAGGAAGTCTCTGAATATCACACCTAATAGGCATCTGACTTGAACTGATGCTCTTAGAATCAAAGTCGCTATTCATTTTGCCTGTCCATAAAATTAAAATAAATTTATGAGTCAAAGGTAATACAGATAAAAAGGCTTATATAATAAAAAAAATACAAACTCTGACGCTTGTAAAAAGAAACAAACATAATCCTTCCTGATAGGCTTTATTATACCATGAAAGACCTCTCCTCCCAAAACACACATTTTTCAGAACACATGACCTTAAGTGCATAAGGGAACTTTGTAAGGCTTTCTAACAGCTCTCGACTCCTCTTTTACTATTTATTTAAGGAAAAAGGGCCTGTGAATATACAAACACTAGTTTGCACATGCTATTCTAGATTTCAGTATATTCTTTTTGTTTTTAAGTAATCTTATATATTTTTGGCACTGTTAAGACAATGTATTTTTTATGTATGTATTTTTTACATGAGTATAGCGACATACTTTGCAAATAACAGTAGAAACCCTTAGGTTGTTCTCAGTGAGAGATGGTGACTTCTGTCCTTGCAGCTTTTGGATCACGTGTTTTTGTCAGACATCAAGAAGAGGACAGGACTTAGGCAATGTTCTGAAATATAAATTCTCCAGCTACTGATCAAGCTGACTTTTAACACAAAAGCTGGAGAACAGGTAATATAAGTAGTTCCACCAATGAGGGGAGAAAACCCATTCAAAGCTAATAAATAATTACAATTCATAAATCTTTATTAAACAGCTAATTTCTATCAACCTAAGTGATGCAATGCCACAGAGAATAGAAATACCCTGCCACCAGCCTTTTTAAAAGCTAGATGTAGACTTCTACTTCCCATTCATACCTTGTTTCACTTAGGTCCATCCATTTTTTATACAGAGAGTATGCTGAAGGAAAGAGAGGACACAAATGCCCTAGTCCTTCCTGCAGTGTCCACTAGATTTCTCCCAGAGCTGGCAGCATCATCAAGCAGAGTCTTGATGATATGGTTTTTCTTGTTGAGTTTATTTGAGTCATGATATGAGGAAAAGTGGTGCTTGAGTGTGCATGCACAATGCAGCAAGTTTTGTCTGGCAGGGTGGTTTGGAAGAACTCAGTCCAGTCACTGCTGACACCATAATACATCACACAGTTTGTGTTCTCACCAGGCCTGGCAGCAATTCCATTTCTTGGTTGCATCAGGGCAGAGAGGTAACAGGTAGCTTGGGGTCACCTGTAACATGAGGACATTAGGGCATGACAACATCAGAGATTTTTACATAGGTATTGTCCATGCAGTGCAGGTTGCCAGAGAAGAGTTGGTCTGCTCCATGAGGGATAACGAGCTGAGAGCCAAGGATGACCTCAGCAGAGGCATTGCTTTGAACAGTCAAGGCACAGCTCTCCAGTCCTGCAGAATTCAAAGTGAATGGTGGTAACAGGGTCTGCTGGCAGGCACAGAGAAGACAAGCTGCAGAACCAGATCTGAGGTCCTTCTTGAGACTCTTCCAGGGGTCCAATCAGGAGTAGCAGGAGACAGGACTGTAGTATATATCCAGGGAAATCCAAACAGGAGTCAGGGCTGGCAATAGATGCAGCTAATACCCTCTTTCCAACAAGAGAGAAGCTAGGGCCCAAGCTGTGGCTGAAGTAGCTCCCAGCCCCATGGCAGAGGGAGTCAGGTGGAGATGCCAGGTGAGGCTGGTAAGAGCATTTAAGGCCTCAGGGCACTCAGGGCCCTGGCCCAAGTGTTAATAAGCCAATTTAAAATGGAGCTTGTATTCCTCTGTCTTGCTCTTGGTATACAGCACCCACACAAACACAGACAGCACTAATGGCCTCACCCTTTTTCCCTTCCCTGACTGATCAGGATGGAGATCCATTAGTGGGAAATACAAACACATATTCAAGGTGTGTTCTGTCAACAGCTGAGCTCAGATATCTCTCCAGTATCTGGCCTCTGGATCTCAGTCTTCCCAGCTGCTGGCATCTGGATATATTAGCCCCTGAGACTGCAACCCCACTCCTGTCACACAAACAAACACACAGTCTTAGTGGTTTCTGCAGGAGCTGGCTTTGGACACACAGTGCACTTGACCAGCCTGTTTTATCCTTTTATCCCTCTATTTTCCTACATCTCTTCCTCCTCAAGTCCCCTACACCCATTTCTTTCACCACGTTTTGTTCCCCTACTAAACATCCCACAAACCTTGTGCAATCCTAAAACACCTTTCCCCTTCATCTCCAGCAGAATGCATTGTGCAGTCCCAGCAGAAACCTCACGTGGTCTGAAAGGTGGTTGTAAGAGCCCTCCCATCACCTCACACTGATGGATCTTACACCTGGGCAGGGGCTGAGGCACTTCTGCAATAGCCCAGGGAGGAGGGTGTCGATATGAGTCCTTATCTTGAGTTCCCACCTGCCCTGTGCCTGTGTCCTCCTCTGTGTCTGCTGGTGATGGGCCTTTGATGGGCTGATGGCTCCTGTGATGGGCCTGGGAGAAGCTTGGGCAGGGTGTTATTTGGGTTTGCCCACCCACCATCCTCTTTGTGATCCATAGTGTGTCTGCATTTTATCCCACCCCTTAACAAAGGACTGTTTTCTTGGCTTTTTTTATTGTTTTGGTTGTGGTTCTTGTTTTTGTTTTGGTTAGTTGGTTTTCTACTTTGTTTGGTTTTGTGTGTGGGGTTGTTTTATTTTGTTTTGGTTTTGGTCTTTGTTTTAATCTAACCCTAGTCACCACCTCTTAGAAAAAATCCAGTTAATGGAGAAAGCTGCAGCATGACTCCTTAGCAATGCAGGCTGCCAAGAGCATATTAAATCCTATCTTCTGCTTTGTTCTCTGGCTTTTCATAGCACATTGGGCAAATTGATTGGATCTGGCCATTAGGGAGTAAATTACAGAAAGTCAGTCATCTATCAGTCAGCCAGCTATCTTTTATTTAGATGGGCTCAAGTACCATTGCATTTGCATGTGTGCCTCTCCCCTCCTAAGACTGGCAGATAGCCACTTTTATTTTCATTATTCAATATCTTCAGTGAGGAATAGCTACCTAGCTCTGACACAAAAGTCCTGGCAGGCAGCACAGTACACCACAACTGCTGTCATCAGCATTGGCTCCAGTTCACTCGCCTACAAGATCCCCCGAGCTCATTCTCTTGGGTGCAGCCCACATCCTAAGCCACAAAGCTCTGCAGAGCCACATCCCAGGAGATTGACCACCAATCCTGACCCTAAACAAGCCTGTTACAGCAGCCTCATCCAAATACAAGGAAGCTATAGGAAAATATTAAGCCAAATTCTTTTCTCTGCAGCATCTCCATGAACACATGAGGATAGTCTTGGTCTTCTGGCAGTTCTCCAAAACAGTGCAACAACACCCTGAAATGAGTGTAGCTGAAGAGGTTGTCAGCAGAAGCAGCAAGAAATCTAGCTGGCAATAAACCACAAGAAAAGATCAGGCATAATAAGGTAAAGTATCAATATTACAGCATAGCTGTCAAGCCACCAAAGCAGGTCTTTCCACAAAACATAGAACAGATAGAACAGAACAGTGGAGGTAATCATTGCAGTCTCCATTATCAGATTGAACTGAAGGCAACTAAATTCCAGGAAGATACGCATGTACCAGGACCAAGAACTGCACATGGATTGCTCAAAACTGAGTGGAAGTGAGTTAAAACAGCTAAGGAAATTTAACACAGATAAAAGTAAAAGGACTCATATGAGGAAATTATTTTCTTAAACTGTAATTATAATTACTGTTCCTAGGTTGACTACTACCAATAAAGCATGAGAATTTATCTTTTTAAAGAAAATAAGACTATTAACAATAAAGCACGAGATTTTTAAGATCCATACAAACATATCAGTCAGAAGTACCGAAGAACAAAAATTTTAGGAAATAGAGAACAAACAGAAGTCATCATTATGTGGTTAGTATAAGATAGTGATGCCTTTTAATATGTATGCAGTTCTGATCTCCTTGTTTCCCACAGAATATAATAAACCTGAAGAGGGTGAAAAGAGGAGCAATGGAGATGGGTGATATGGTTTAGGGGTGACAGTGACAGTGCTGCATTGGTGGTTGGACTTCATGATTTTGAAGGTCCTTTCCAACCTTGATGGTTCCATGAATCTGTGATAGAGATCATCCAATTTACAGACCCTTGGATATTGTCTGTGATCACAAAGGGCAAATTACATAATTTGGACATTTAATTCGGAAGATAGCCATCCATAAAATTATGGATGGCAAAGTGAGGGTGACTTCTCTGTGTCTGCTCCAACACAAAAACTAAGAGGCATCAAACAGAAGTAGGAGGTGACAGATTCAGAATAAAACAGAGGAGATGCTGCTTCACACTGTGAAAATGTGGGACACAAACACTGTGTGTGCTGGGGTAGTATTTGTAAGCTGGATAATTATCTCCTTGCCATGCATTTATACTTCTCTGGAGGTGTGAACTATTTTTGCACAGGGACAATTAAAAAAAAAAGAAAAGAATTCTAAAAGTCCACAGGCCACACAGTGCAGGGATGTTTCTGGTGTTCTGTTGTTTCCTTCTCAGCAGATTCTTAAGTAGTTCCACAGAAGCTTCTCCTGCTAGTACCAGCCATTGCCAGTGGAGGAAGGTGTGTTTGTAAACGTCCATGTTGGCTTCTTGGCCCACTGTCTGGTCTTCACATGGTCACAAAATTGGGTCCCCCTTAGTGGTCCAACCAGCACAATGCTTCAAAATTATTAAGTCTGTTACTTTGCCGTAACAGACCTAGACAGGAAAGGCTCTGGTCTGACACATAATGTGTTACATTGTTTTTGAAAAGCTTTACATCTTTGATGAGCTAACTTTTTTTTGTCCAGTTTCTGTTTGGTAATATCATTCTTTAAGACCCTCTTGGGCCACAGTTAAATCTGCATGAGGAGAATGCCAGGTACTGACAAAAACCAATTTGCATGCTTCCTTGTCAGTCCAATGGGGTAGTTTTTCGTGTGCTAATATATATGTGTATATACGTGTGTGTATATATATGTGTGTGTGTGTGTGTACTTACCTTTCATTTACCCTTACACTTTTCTTGAAGTAACTTTACTTTTCAATCCCTGGTTATCAAGACCAGGCCAATACCTTTGTTTTCTGTGGTATGCTCAGATAATCTGCAGAGTTAATAGTGTACAATAAGGTTTCCGTTTCGCTTGTGAATTAACTCTGCAAAAATTACTTGCATGCCTGTATTTTTAAACATAAATTGAGTCCATGGAAATGCAGAAGTCCTTGCATAGGGACAGAGTATGCTGGGTATTGCTGTATAGTACTGGGACAGAGCAAATCATCTGAGCCAGATCAGTCTAAAACTAGAGAGCTACTGAGCCTCTGCACATCACCCCTTCGAAAGCTTTATATTCCAAGAACTTTATCAGCTTGTGTGCAATATGGCACAAATGCATAGAGAAAGTCTTAATCGAATGCTGAGTATGAGTCACTAAGCCCTTCCAGAAAACATGCAGCTAGCAGCAGCTCATGAGGTTGTAACATTTGCAAAATGTGCAGGCTTTTCCTCCCCACAAATTACCCAAGATTTGCCTGCATTTCAATGCTGACTTTAAATCCAGCATGATAACTCATCTTTCTGAGTGGCGGCTAGAACAGATTTACTAGAAAACAACAGTCAAGTTTGAAAGAAAACAAACAACCAAAGGAAAAAAAACCCATAAAAGAAAACACAGAAGAAACACCAGTGTGACTTCTTTCACTTTGAGTAAATATGGAAATTCAGCTGCTGACAGTATCATACTGAAAATGCTGTGCTTTTTCTCTTGAGACCAGCTGGCACTAGGAAAGCGAAGGATTACAGTTAATAGAGATCATGTTCTTCATCGTGAGGATAAGGCACTTAATTGTAATTTATGGACCAAATACTGCTATGGGAAGCTATACCTTGTTCTACAGATTGCTGTTTTAATGACTACCAGCTGCTACAGCTGTTCTGCCCATGCAAACCTTTTGTCATCAATAGCTGTGACTTTGATTGTCCTCATCTCCTAGAGGAGTCTCTGCTTTTTTTAAGTATATGCATAAATGCCCTTCCATGTCTAACCTGTAGTCTTAAGTTTCAGCTTTTACATGGGATTAACAGCAGCTGGCTTTAAATTCAAGGAGAGTACTATAGATATAAAACATTCGAGCAAAGAGTTTCTTACCCAGAATTTTGGGAAATGTGTAAAATACCCTAACAAAAGAAATATCGGGTTGGGAATATATTCCTGAATTTATTTGGGATAAAAGTCTGTTTGGGATAAAAGTAATGTTTGGAAAGTGCCAGCAAAAATGACAGACAATTTGCATGATTTTTCCCCCCCAATATTAAAAACTAGTTTCAATTTGCCAGCTAAGGCAAAATAAAATTTTTGGCAAAATTTGTGCTTGAACATTTCAACATCTACCCTCTTACTTCTTAGTTTCCTGTCAGGTAAGAATATAAGGATCGTTAATTGTCAGCTCCAACTTTTGCATGATAAGGTAGCCTGACCTGGTAGTTGGGCTCTGACTCCTCATTTGACATTCTCACACCCTCCCTCCTCTATTTCCTCAGGGAAGTACAAAGTGCTATATCCAAATGTATCAAATACATGTACTCAAGGAGGGGACTCTGCCTTTAAAACAACTATTGAACTTGGTTGCTAGTGAGTCTTTATGCACTTCATGCACTTCCTGAGATGTGTCTTTAGCAATAACCAATACTTACAGCTTTTTGCTATCTCACCCTTATTTTCCTTGTCTTTTTGTCAGCCGCAAATCAGATACCTGGAAACATCTCAGCACTCTTATCAGGTAAGGAAACAAAGCTCTGGTATGTTTCTTTTGTTTTAATATGTATTTTTCTTATTTAACACAAAACTACATGAACAGTTCAGGTGATGGTGCTGTTTTTGAGAAGCTGAGTATTAGAACACAGTAGAGGACCATCAGAAGTACTGGATCACCTTAGGTTAGCATCTGCTTTCCTAAATAACATATCCCACTGCAAAGTACCACCTTGAGAGGTAGATCCTGCCCTGCAAGTGCTGGCAGAGGTGTCAGCCTGGGGAGCTTTCCTGAGCATGGCTCAAGACAGGCCCCGAACACTGCTGCCATAATGAAGGCAGCGAGGCTGGCACGTGCCATCCCAACACTGACAGGCTCTGAACCAAGGCAAGCAGATGGGAAATGTGGATCTAGCCACTACATCAGGCACTTCTGTGGTCAGTGCAGAGTTTGTGCAGAAGGCAATGTTTACACTTGGTGCACAGTGGCAAGCTGGGGAGGAAAAAGGCAGAACCTGCTGGATGATTTCATTTGCATATTGTCCTTAAGCAGTATCCATGTTTTAATAAGTTTTAAGTGCAACCCTTCAGCTCAAGAATCAAAAAGTCTAAAGATTCCATGCTAATTAGTAATCTCTGGAGTAATACAAATCTGTAATAACTACCTGCAGATCAAAGACATTTCATGTTTAGCATATTTTAATATCAAGATAGAATTAATTTTGTAATTTTGGTAATGAAAGTATAGAAATCAGTATTTGGAAGAGTCCACTTGATTCTTTTATTCATCTGAGTGAATACAGCCAAATTTTGTGTGATGGTTCACATTCGTGGGTTCAGTCAAGGTGTTTGTACGAGGTAGCGGGGATAAAAAAGTTGCTGTAGGATTTTGCAGGTCACTATCAGATTATCCCAGCTGGATGAATGGGACTCAGAAAGCCCACTGCATACATTTTTACCCATGATCATTCCATGTACATGCACTGAAAAAATGATGTAAAAAGAAGAAAACTACAACTGTTGGAATACCAACCCCATCTTCAGTCGCTGATGGCATTGCTTCTTGTTGTTAAGGTATTATTTTGATTGTGCTAAAACCTTATATAGAGAAGTAAAAACAGGGAGAATATTCCTTAAAAATTTGCAAGTCTCAGTCCTTGAACAAAAGTAACCACATACCTGAAGGTCCCTTTGTCCTTGATTTCTTTTCTGAAGCTTCCAACTTTCCCTGATACTGTAAGTTGGGAATGTTAAAAGTACAATTTATCTATTTCTATCACAATTATATCAATTCATATTATAACAACCAAGGCAAATGCTTCAGATTTTAGGCTTGATAATAGGCACATAGTTGTAAGAATGATTTACTGTACTGGTCCTAGGATTTCCTCTCCAACATACTGCTATGGCTTCCAGTGTTAATGAAAGCTGGGCTATGAGCATCTCTCTCAGAAAGTGCAAAGCTTACATTCTTGCAAAAGATTTTGAACACTGACAGAGGCCATTACAAGAAAACAGGGTTGCTGCAGCAGTTTTCTGATTAACCTCCAAATGGTTGGCTTGTTACAATGTGCTCATTTGTTTCTAAGTGTTACCATGACAAGAAATGGTTTAAATGTAGCCATGCATTATAGGTAGCATTGTGCCAACTCTTCTTAGCAACATTTGTAAATGTAAACCAGACCTAAGGTTTTTCTGGCTAGGTTTCCTCACACCTCCCTTTTATCTTTGTCTAGCATCTCCAATTGCATGAACAATCTTCCCTCAAGTTGTTGTTATTGGTGTCCTTTATAAATTCCTGATTTTCATTACACATGCTGCCTATAATAACCCCTAACTACATTATAATAATCCTTTGGTTTATAATAGGCAGTGTTCTGCATTATTTCTCAGAGATGAGTTAACCCGCCTCTCTCTTCCTTCTGTGGTTTAAAATATCAGTACAGTAAAAATAGGCATCCACAAATTAAATTTTGTACCACCCTGCCACTACATAGAGAGATCACAAATGGGGACATGTAGTCCAGAACAAAAAAATATCATCAGCAAGTGTGTTACTGTTTCTCTGAACAATTAGTCCCTGGGTTGCCTTCAAACACGGTGTATGCCTACCTGCCTTCAACCTTTGCAATGGCCCATGCAGGGAGTTTCACAGCAAACAGTTTGGTTTTAAACCCAGCCTGAGGGATGCCCTCTGCAGTTACCATGGAACTACAGCTCTGGTCCACTGTGGCAGTCAGGATTTAAACCCAATGTTCTGTCTTCTCCCTGAGTAAGTCTTCAAAAAATACTATAGGTAAATGTTCTGGCTTCACAAATGGAGTTGGTGGGATAGCATTTTACCCATGAACTCCAAGAAGCAAGGTGTTGTAGGGCACTGCTATGGTCTTAATCCCAGATGAAATGTGAAGCTACCAAAACACACAATCTGGTGGGAGCTGAAAAGCCCTTATTTCATGGGGGGGGGGGGGGGGGGGGGGGGGGGGGTGGGGAGAAGAAAAAGAACAGTTTATCAAATTCCAGACAGTGCAGCACAAGGGCTGTGTGCAATTGCTATGCAATTTAGATGGGGGAAAAAATTATTCTCCACCTTTGACTAGTCTGATTGTAACCCCATCCCACCTCCAAATGCTGCTTCCGTTTTGTCTCTTGGGAGGTGTGAGAGAGAAAGCTCACTTGGTAGTTTCAGTTCTCTCATGACACTGTACATGAGGAAAGGCCCTAGATTGCATATACTATTTTTACTCTTCCCTATGCTCTTCCCCCACCCCAAATACCCTCCTACATCACCACTTTTTTGTTTCAAACAACAAGGCTGAACAGGTGAAATTTTAAATAATGATTGAAGATTTTTTTTATTCATTTAAGTTTCAATATCATTACAGAAAATGTTATGGTACAGAGTTGTTTAACATTAGTTTTATTTCTTTGCTCATTTAATTTCCACACGAATGCTGGTAACACTAATATCTGTACAAGATCAGTCTTTGATTTTTTTTAGTTTTTAGTTCTGTACATTTTTAAATGTATTGGTTAAAAAGGCTGTCAGCACTTAAGGAAGCAATTTTTTTGTTTGTTGAAATAAAAGGTATCCAGTTACTGCCCAAGAGTACTGAGCTGGGTGGCTGCCGGGACAAGAGACATCCCTGAATGCGCAGCGAGGTGAGAAAACCTCGGGGCTTCATTGGGTTCCCAGTGCAGCCACTCTGCTTTTGGCACTGTGCACATCAACACGAGATACAAGATAAAGAACAAGCAGAAGCTCTCTGTGAAGCGGTTATGAAGCATACTAATAAGGGAAATCCAAGTGTTGTCTACGCTAGTATAAATAAGCAGACAGCCTCGTTTTAAGAGCATAAGTAGTTGTATCTTAAAGATGAGAAAAAACACAAGTTCTGCAGGCACCTACTGCTGTCTACTAAAAGCTACCGCTATTAGAACTAGCATTGAACACACAAAGCAATTGCAAGAAAAGGAAAAAGTTGCTTTGATATAATCAGAATAAATTTCTTTGTTAAGATTTGTTTTAAAGTTTTTTTTTTTAAAAGGTATTTATTTAAATTCCATTTGAAATATATTTCAAGATGTTGACTATACTGATCAACTTTTATCCAAATCGGAAAAACTAGCTGTGCCGTTGCATATTACAGGATACAGTCAATGATATGTGGACATGCATCAAAGCTTCGCTCTTGCTGGTGACATCATAGCCTTCCAATGACCATGACATCCACCACCTCCCCCTTGTGAAGCTCCACATACTGCTCTGTCTTTGGAGGTAGCATCAACAGTCCATTGGCACTGCGCATACTCATCAGACGACTGCTCATCTGATTCCCTACAGCAGAGAGGGAGAACAGTTTCAGTTAAGTCTTCAGTTAGTTCCAAATGCTGCAAGGTTCAACAAACAAAAGCTGTTATGATGAAGATGTTTATGTGGCTAACTTATTCATGGAGCTGGGATCTTGCTCTTCCAAGGTGGATGGAAACAGACAACTCTGGAGATTTAGTCAGCCTCTCACCACACTGGCTCTCAAAATCTTCACTCCCTTTGCTGGTGGCTTTCCTATCCAGCCTTCCACATTATCTGTACCGTGTATCTTGTCCTAGTAAATTGCTAATCCTATCAAAATTACTTTATTTTTCAATTTGTACACCTATTCCAGTTGTACAAACACTAAAATCAGCAGAGTCTAGAATATAATTTTTTGTATGTTCAGTTTTTAATATACTGTTCTAGAATAAATTTTATTAACTTTATTCTCTCTGAATAGAATTATGAATTCTATTGGAAAAATTCTATTGGTTGGAAAAAACCTCCAAGATCATTGAGTCCAACCTTTGACAGAACACCACCACTTCAACTAAACCATAGCACTAAGTGCCATGTCCAGTTGTTTCTTGAACTCTTGCAGGGATGGTGACTCCACCACTTCCCTTGGCAGCCTGTTCCAATGTTCAACAGCCCTTTCAAGAAGAAATTCTTCCAGATGTCCAACCTGAGCTTTCACTGGTGCAGCTTGAGGCCATTTCCTCTTGTCCTGTCACTTGTTGCCTGGCAGAAGAGACCAACCCCCAGTTGGCTACAACTTCCTTTCAGGCGGTTGTAGACAGTGATAATGTCTCTCCTGATTCTCCCTTTCTCCAGGCTAAACACCCTCAGCTCCCTCAGCCACTCCTCATAGGACTTACTCTCCAAACCCTTCACCAGGTTCATTGCCCTTCTCTGGAAATTTTCCAGCACCTCAATGACATTCTTGTACTGAGGGGCCCAGAACTGAACTAGTATTCTCCCTGTGGAGACTCACATATAGTGCTTTTTATTGAACAATTTGGATGTAGCAAAAAGACAATTAGTTGTTTAAGGACCTAAATCATCTCTTGCAAAAGTATCACAGTCAGCTTTCTAGCAATATATAGCTAAACCAGTATTCAAATCTAGTACTTACCTCAACTGCATCTTAGTATCCAGAAGTATTCCTAGGTGGCAAACATGACTAAGAAATCCTTAGTCTGCTTTAAGAGAACACCTAGAGCCTCTGCTATTTTTCCTACTTTTCCAGTTCAGCTAAAATCACTTCTTTTATTTGTATTGCTCCTATGTCTGCCACATCTAGTGTTTGTTTAATACATGCACAACAGCAAAAGGAAGCAAATGTGCCTGACTGCAAATAAGCTTAGTGGATGTTTATAAAAATGAATGTGTGCACATATGCAAGCATACAGGTGTAGTGTGTGTGTGTACAAAGGCAGGTTATTCAAATAAAGGATATTTTAATGGTTAAATTGACAAGCCATATCAGCACTGAATTTTGTACTAATGTATGTGTATGCATGTGCACAAGTGTGTCAGCAAATCAGTCTGCATAAAGAAGGTTCTGTGAAAAAGAGTGAAAACACTCTTGGTTGTTCCCTACCCATCTGTAGGAAGGCAAGGCCATGTGTGTGTGTGTGTCAGTCTGTGTGACTGGGCACTGACCTGTACTCTGTGCCCAAGGTAGTGGTTCTTGGTGATGCCAAGTCAGAATGCACCGATGATATTCTGGGCGGGGGTCCAATTTTACATCACATGATAACTGTAGGATTAAAAAAGAAAGTATGAACATGTCATGCATTCACATTGCACTGTCTAAGATAATGGAATAATCTGCTCAATTGCTTTTCCCTAAAAGCAGTATTTTCAAAAACTTGCATTTTGAGGTCAGATGGCGTCTAGTACAAGATTAAAAGCTGTAGAAGGCAGAGACTGCAGTATTTAAGGAAATACAACTGTGATGTTACAATATCAAATTGTGTGAAGATGCATTAAATGAAATATTTCAAAGCTGTTCCTTTACTGAGAGTTTACAGATAGTATTTCTCTAGAAAAAAGCCTGGTCTCTGGATTACATTGCATAAAGATAAAAATGTTATTTGCATTCAAAATCCTGCTAGCTCTGACGAAAGGAAAATGGCCAATCTTTGAAATGAAAAGACATACAGGGGATGGCTCATAATGGAAAAGTCATGCAAAAGTGAAGGTCATTGCAAATTGCTCTCTTTTAGAATATTTTAGCTGTGAGATAAAATCTGGACGCTTGAAAAAGGGCAAAAGAGATACACGGGATAAGCTGTAAGAGAAAAGTGCATAGCCAAGAACACTAAGAAAACTACAAAAGGTGATGTATTCCTTGGTACTTTATTTGAATCAAAAATGGAAGAAGAAGACATTATAATAACATGCCTTGAATCTATATTAAACAGGGTTACCATATCCATGATTTATTAGAAAAGTGAGAAGAGTTTCAGGAATTTATATTGCTTAGGGTGGGGATCATGTGGGTTTCTTATATAAGTAACTCAACAAAAAGGTTTTAAAGTTTGTATTTTCTGTTGCTAATACAGAACTATCCAACTCTAGGTATTCACAGAATACTCTGCATTTTTTACCACAGCCTAAAACAAATGTCTTTTTTAAACAGGAGAGTGTCCTTCCTGCTTGATTGGCAAATGGCTGCCTCTGCATCTGTATATCTTGCTCCATTAGATGGCCATCTAACTCTAAAAAATTACAGGACTGAATATTACCATGAACAGAGACTGAGAATGTACCTCTATTTGTGTGAATGTCCTTCCACTGCCAGAACTAGTCTAGGGCTCAGATTCCACAAACACAACAGTCTTTCAGAGCCCAAAGAGCTGTGCTTCAACATCTTGAGAGGATTTTTAAATAGAGGACAAGCTTCTTACCCTGGCTTTGATGATGGTGGGTCGAGGATCCAGGATACCCTGCATTTTCCTCAGTGCAGGAACAACAAAGAGATTGCAGGTGACAACAGCTGACACAGGGTTGCCTGTAGGACAAAGAACAGTTGGTGGTGATGCTCTCTTGATTTACTGTGAAATGCTGAAAGAACTCATATCTTTATGGCAATTTCACTCTGAAGGATTCTACAGAGCTTTCCATGCTATGTACTGCATCATACAGTACAGACTGCAGTGGTGTGTGGCAAGGGGTATGCGGCAAGTACATCTGTTAAAGCTACACTCTGGATGATGCTGTGCTGAGGTCCTGCTCTGACCAGAATTGCCCCATGTTCCTCAGGCCCCACCATTTGCCTCTGTTCTTCCGCTACCTTTGTCCTATGCCTACATTTGTCTGGGTCTGGAGCAGAGTTAACTGTGCATAGTTACTGGCTCTACCCTCACAGGGCTCTTTATTAGTGACTAATGGTTCCCAGACACCAAGGGAAAAATATCTTTCAACTCCCTAGCAGAGTGCCAAAATGCTTTAGGAAAAATTCAGAGGAGAATCCTACTGATTTATATGTTTTCTGTTGGCTCACAAGAGAGGTGTATGACCACCTGTCAAACACTGTCTTACATATCTGGACTTCCCTAGACAACAGTTTTAAAATAAATGTTATGATCAGACAGATGCTCCATTGGTCTGTCCCCTGGAAGAAAATGTACTGCAGCAACTAAAGCAAGAGAGGATAGAAGCACTAGAGATATATCTGAAAACCACCAGCTTATCAAGAAGAGGATTCCTTGTGTAGTCAAAATTCATGGAGAGCCAGAGCAATAAGAAGAAATTAATTCCTCCTCATTTAGGACAGAAATCCATAACGAAATGTTTATTCTGAACGAGTGCTTTCCCAGGGCACGCAGTGGGCAGCGGTGCAGCTGTGCTGCCCTCTTTTGGTTCCACAGTATAAGCATGAGAAACAAAAATACTCCGTGGCATGTTCTTGGGTACTCCCTCATTGTTCTCTCCATTTTCAGTATGTCAGAGTGGATGCACTGACCTACACACACAAAATATTTATGGTGAAGGTGGAGTGAGCTGTAGGAAAACACACCCCTGTAAAAAAGGTAAGGAAATTGTTGGATGGAAGAAATTGTAAGACCTGTACCAGAAAATTGTGAGGACAGGGACAAAAAAGAACTCCTTAGCACATCCCTGTAAGTCCATCTCTTCTGGAAATTTCTGAGAAAATCTTACAGGTACCTTCCTGAGGGGTCAACACCAGGCACAGGTGCTGTGAAATGTCACTATTCTGTTTCATGACTGTCATCTATGCACAGGAACAAAAGTAATCCACAAAACATCTTACCTGGGAGTGCAAAGATTATTTTTCTTACACCGTCAATATCCAGAGTTGCAAAAGTTGTTGGCAGGCTATGGAAAAAGAAAGCTATTTAATATCTGCATTAGAATTTGACTGAACATTATCATATTATTTAAAACATCTGGAAAAGGAAACAAAACAAAGCAGGACATCTCGCTCAGCAGCTCATTAGCACCTGCTGCTTATTCCATACTGGAGGTATAATCCTCTCTTTGTGGTGACAGAATAATTTTTCTTGATATTCAACTCTGAAGTTTTAAGTACACAAGTTTGGAGAGGGAATATCTAAAAGGAGATTAACTAGTAATCAAAAATCTAAATATTGTCTTCATGCTAGAAGCCAATTAACAATGAAGCAATACTGAAATTATGCAGTTACAGAGCTGCGTTTGTTTTTCATATATGGGTTTCCGATTTTTTATAACATTGGTGACTTTAATTTTCTTACTCCAGTCTCTACAGCAGTACTGACAAGGGAGCAGTATTTCTGAGCAGCAAATGCTAGCTAGTCTGCAGATGAAGAAATTCAGATACATGGGCAGAGCTGCAGCCAGGTGAGACCCAAGTCTGTCAATGAAGAGCTCTCTCTGCCTTTCAGAGCTGCTGAGTGCTCTTTGGTGACTTGCTGTGAGGGCTATTACAGTTACACAAATAGGACAGTAATGTGACAGCTCAAGAATGTGGCTGGCAAAGAAAAGGGACTCATCCATGAAAAAAGAATTCTGTACACCTATGTTAATGTAATCCTTTCAAACATCAGAAATTATACCTTATAGGAGCAATAATTAGGCTGGTTTCCTTGGTTTCATTTTGAGCAGACCACTACCACCTGGTCAACAGATGATAGTTTATGACTAGAAACACTTTGGAGATTTGCTACACTTTGATCATTATCACCTAGTTTTGTATCTGCTAAGACTCATCTGTATCCTATTTTACCAGGGGAAGTTAGTGTTTGATGTTCCTGTTTTAAAATGCCTCTAACATGATGGGAACTATGTGCCAGACCTGCAACTGTTATTACCAGTGCACAAATCAATGTACAAAAAATCAAATTGCTAATTCATATTTACTGGAAACTCTGAATTCCCATATGACATTTCAACACCATCATTGGTAAAATCTTCCAGTACTTTCTTCTGTCAGTGCAGCTAGACAAGATAACCTTCCATGAGCTCAGCAACTTTCAGACCAAGTGGAGGGATGGTAAATCCCAGGCACCACCCTGCACTCATGAAGCACATCAAAATACAGGCATACAACAAAATCTGACTTCGCTCTTGGAACTGACTCAAGGGATTTTTTTCCCAATATAGTAACCAGAATCTTCCATCTTTTAAGATACAGCTAATAAAACCCAAAATGCAATATTTGCTATTGCACTACAGCCAATGAAAAAGAGAGTGCTTACATTCTCAATAAGAACAGATGACCAAATGTTTTGGTAGCAATAATACCTTTCTTGTGGCATAAAATGAAAAGGGACATTTAGGGAAAAAAACAATTTCTTGAAGTTTTTCTAGCTAGTTATTTGCTAGAAAGTTTATTGCTGCAAGTCTACAGAGGAGTCATCAGAAGAAAGAATTCTGTTTGCTTACAAGTAAGCCAGAACCAGAACTTAATATTCTGAATTCTCTAAATCGAGTTATCCATTCTTGTCAGCAGCAGAAACTGGAGTGCAGATTCTGCTTCTGGGACTTCCCTACATCAGTTGTAGCAGTATGACAGAAGCCGTGAGCAATTTCCATGCCTGGGCTACATCCACCATGGGAAGAAACAAGCTTTTAGCTCACTCATTCCTTTTGTGGAGGGGAGGTGGTGGTGGTAGGAGCAGCACAAGCACCAAGCCCACACACAGTTCTTCACCAGACTGTACGCAGAGACAGTAAAAGTATTTGTCTGTTTTCACAGCAAACACCCACTTGCAGCTCTGCTCTGTGACAACAGTTCTGGGCTAGAGGGACTCATTTTGCAAAGCTGTGCTTGATCTTGTGTAGCTGGACCATTCTGACCCAGCTTGCAAACAAACTGCTCTCCACAGGGAGTGAGGCAGAGGTGCAGACATCTTTCTGCTCTTGTAGTGTGAAGAAAAGAGAACTCTCTGTTCTCAACACATGTACTTTTCATTCTCTCTGCAGAACACACTTCCAGACTCATTGATGAGCAGTGCCACAGCATAGGAAAGCAGTGCTGAAACAGTTTTCTGAGGCAAACTAAACACATAAAGGACTGTGCTTACTCTAAAATTACGACGCTCAATATGCCAATTAGACAAAGCTTTGTAAATTAGCTGTCATTCCACCTCTCTCAAGGAACTGCTTGTGGGAATATAATTTATGCAAATTTTGTAAAATCTTTAAGCAAACTGTCCATTTAATGTCCTTATATTTCCTGGTTATTTCATGGTAATGTCAGTGTGAGCTCTGTGATCCCATTGAAGGCTGTGGTAATGTTTATACCATGCTGGTTTCCCACCAGTCCCCAAACCTGATTTGCAACAGTTATCAGAGAAATATCTCTTACTGATAAAATATAATCTCTCTGTTCCAGTTAATTTCACCCATAAAGATGATGACTAATCTGAAGAGCACTGATTTTGCTGCTTTTCCCATATATATCTAACCTGTGGTTTATAGTATATTTGGAAAAGTGAAATCTACTGAAGCACTTCAGTAGGATATTTGGCCAATGCAGCCTCCACCTAGGCTGCCTAAGCAGAAAGATTTCTTACCCAGGTTTCATAAAAACTCTGCCAAAGTGAATCTGTGCATGAAGATCAATATCCAGCACCTGTTTAAGATAGTCCTGTTTAATGAAAAAAAAAAAAATTAAGTAACATCAAAGTGGCTTTACATCATCTAAGCATTCAAAGCAATTAATTAATATCAAGTGAAGATGAAAATTTGCATATCCTGAAAGTGCTACAGCCCAGTAGGGAATTTCCAGTATTTGAAAGGAAGTGTTTTGGAAAAGAAGAAGTAGAGAACAGACTCATTTAGGTGCCAAACCTGATTCCATGAGGACATACATTTCCTTAAAATTCACCTGCATTATCAGAGTCTTAGAGTACCCCACAAATACCTACTACTAAAACATTCTCTATGTCAAAGATGGAAGAAAACTTTTATGGTTCAAAGTTAAGACTTTAAATGATCAAATTATTTAACTTTTCCTGTGGAAGCTATCTAATTGTAGATTTGGAGATCTCCTACTACTTTCAAAATCAATTACTGTATTGTAGAAATCATAGTTTTCCAGGATACTGTAATTATCGTAATTTCTTGGGTCTAACAGTATAATTCACAGTGATTGGGTTTAACAATCCTTAAAAGAAAAAACTGAGTGGCTTGTGAATGAGTTCAAGTTAAATGATTTTGCATAAACACGATTGATCCAGTTATTAAAACAAATGGAATTACTTGTTTAATCTTTATTGAAAATTGCTGTGCCTAAAGATGTAGTACCCTGTCTGTTGTGTTTAGTGAGGCTAAAGACAGAGGCCATAACAGTCATCTGTGAAGACAGACTTTGAAAGCAGCAAATCTGAAACTCCCTGGCAGTTACCCTTTTTTTTGTGTGTGTGTGTTCAAATACTTGGAAAGCAGCAACTCATTTCAGCCAGGCTTGAACTCTCAATTATTAATTGCATGAACCCTCTTTTACTTTCTGTTTGCTTTTTGGATGTTCAGTGCTATTTCATTAAAACTGCAGAAAGCTCAGCATCAGAGGGCAGACCATCAGTGGAATATAGAGCCCATTATGAGCCAGAAGGTCTGAATGTCTGTAAGACCATTCAGCAATCCAGCCACTTCTTAGAATGTTTCCATGTCTGCACTATGTTGCCACATTCCCAATTTAAAGACCAGCACTTGTCCTTGATTATTTTTCTAGGAATACTGAAGACAATGGGAGTAATTGAAAGTAATTTGCACTGGTTTAATTAATTATCCATTTTCATAACGTATCCGACAATATGATTTCTACTCAGAAAAGTAGACAAAACCAGCACTCATGTTTCCCATCTCCTAATGACTGTCTTTAGTATCTGTTAGTTATAAAAGATGTTTATTTTACCTGCCAAACTCACAGATTCAGCCTGGGATCAAAAAGTAATTTGAGTTTTCCTTCGCATAAGTCATGATTAATAAATGTCCTGCAGGTTCATCTATGCCCCACCAGCATCTGTGTATCCCTATTTTCTTTGATGGTTTTGGCACAGGGCTTATCAACAGGAACTCAATCAACAATTCTGTTAATGATTCAAAAGGCAAATATATCAGCTCACTGGGTCTCATATGCATTGCATCTGTAGGACTATCAGGCGCAAAATGTGATAAAATTATTTTTGTAGCAGAGCTTTGGCACATTCAGGAAACAGGTGTGCTGAGTAAAATAATGCTATTTATATACCCAGGTTGCTTTTTGAAGTACTTTCAAAGTACCTTAATTCTATCTAAATTTTACCTGCTCTAGAAATAAAGTCTGTTGCCTTTACCTGCTATTAACCCAGCACCTTCCTCATCTACATAAATCATTCCTTAAATAAAAACACATTTGTAAACCACTCACATCAAGAATTAAAATCTTTTCTGTTGTACTATGTCAACTATAGTACAAAAACAAGAAGAAAGGGAATGAGCTCTGAAGACTATTTTCTTAAGTAATTTACATGTTAAGTGTCCCAGTAAAAGTAAGGTCCTTTTTTAATAAACATTAATACAAAGGCAGTAGCTTGGATGACAGACTCTGGTATGAAATTCTTCCATATATTGTAGGAAGTCATACTTAAATTTTGCATACCTTTTCCCCCATAGATACACCTCCTGATGTAATGATCACATCAGCACGGCTGATACCCTCATTCAGTGCATTCAGTAAATCATCTGGGCTACAGGAAAGAACATGCAAGCAGATTAGTGGCAGGGAATTATTATGAGTTGTAATATAAGTCTGTGTGCACACATACAGATGCATATACGCACGTGTTTTAAGAGAATAATACAAGGTCTTTTCCTTCTTAAGATTCCACTCTGTTCAATTCAAGTCAAGAACTGCAATCTCATTAAGTGAATTCCACACTGCTTGGCACCTTTCTGTCTAAGCTTTGCAACAGGAACAGTGGGATACTTTAGATTGGGACTGAAGAATGCTAATACAAGTGTCTAAGAGTATGCAATTGGCACAGTAGGTAGTAATACAAATTGTGACTTAGATGAACTGACAGGGATATATAAAGGGACCTGATACATGAAAATTACGGACCACCAAGCAGGCTGCAGTACTACCTCTCTAGCTTATTTGATGTGTGCAAAAATGGGGGTGAGTCTCCACTTCAAACTTTGATCACTGAAGAGTGGGAGTAAATCCTTTGTTTCTCTTCTCTGTTAGAGGGCTCTGTAGCAAAGCCACCTGTACATATCCACTTCAGCTTGCAAAAACACAATCCATCCTGTTAAAAGGTCTATTCACCTTCATGAGAAACAGTGTAATGGGAGCTATGATATTCTTCCATACAAAGAGTATAACCGTGAAGGATACTGGTGTCCTAACTATTTTCTTTCCATTTTAGGTCTAAACTGGAAACTTTGAAGTGAGCATTATATATTTAAGAGCAGTACCGATGCCAATACAGAGCTTCAAGACACGCAGTGGAGAAACTGTAATACAACTCACACAGGTCCAGAGGAATCAAAACCAATTTCCAATATATTAAATTCATACTTTGCATTTAACATTTGTGAACTGACCAGAAGTTGACCGGTTGCTACAACAATGTATTGTTTCTTCAACAGTATATTTTCACTCCAGTCATCCTGAAAGTTTTTCATGGGAGGCTGTTCCTACTTAGAATGCCATTGAAAGAATGGGTAATAATGCTAGTGACTGTATGAAGGCCTTCAGCTGGAATACAGCACCTCAGGTAAATGCCACACTACAATTACAAAATACCATTGTGGGTGATGAATGCAGGCTGAAAATGGCATGTGGGCTATCCTTTGGGAGCTTTGGCTGTATTTCATCCAAAAGTAGAACTACAGCAGTAATTTTGGAGTTCGAGCTGAAAACATGAAAATTAGGAATATTATGCAAGTTCTAGTTGATCTTTCAGAGACTAGCAGAAACTGTGTGTTTCCAAATGTCTCAGAAAAAAATTTCTTTCCTCTGAGCATCCTTTCTTTGCCCATGGTTCAGTGAAATACAAGCAGCAGTTAGCATGAGGTGGTGCTGTGTGCACTACAATTTATGTGACGCAAGAATGACTGCACTCCCTCCCTGAGTAAATATCTCAGTGCATGCAACCTTGCACACACCTCATCTCCTCACCAGAGAGCCCTCAGGTGTCCTCAACCCTGGTTATGCCCTTACAGGCAGAAAGACTCAAGACTCTTTCTCCACTATGTCCAGTGACTGCAGCAGCATGTTCTTTGGCATCACAGTGTAGTCATCCTGCACAACTTTATTATCTGTGTTGGGTTACATCCCCTCTCTAGGGTCAGATTGCTTTGTAAGAGGTAGGCAACAATTACAGCAGAAAGAAGGGCAGATTGCTGTAGACTGCAGTCGGTAAGATAGAATTATACACTACCCCTTTTTTAAAGGAAACAGTGGTTGCAGTATTGTGGCATGCCATCATTACTTTTGTTTAGGGTACTGGGTATCTTGGATACTCTTAATGGCCTACAAAGAACGCCTAAACTGTTTTCTTTGGGAGAAAATATAAAACATATGGGCTCAAGCAAAACCACCTCTTTTGTTCTTTAGGAAACTGAGACATTTTATCAGCTGCCCCTTCTGAAATCTCAGGATCATTTTCTCCAAAACCCAGCACAAGTCTTCACTAGTCAGTGAAGGAAAGTAGAAAGAAGCAAGTCTGCTGTTGGCTACTTCTTCAGAACCAATTGTCTCGTATTGATCGTCTAAGTAGTATCTGTATGTAATAAGATACTGTTATAGAGTTTGTAATAGGAAAAGTCCCTCAAGATCTAAGTATTCCTTAATCCTTGCCAATGAGGCTGCTTGGAATGCAGCAAGGAATACATATTCATTACATAGGTCGATATTGCCATTCCCAAGGCTCGGCAGTCAGACATATGCCACTATCACCAACCTAAGACTGCTTTCAGTATAATTTTCTCATTAGATTGTGATGAAGCTGAGGACCTTATCTGGAGCTTGCTCGAGGCTGTTTCATTTTATCTTGTTTAATTATTTAAAAGTTATTCATAGGTAGCAACACCACCTGTCTGGAGGCATGCTAATTCTTGATAATGAAGTGGCTTGCTTTTGGTTGTGGTTTGAGAATAATGGAAGGAATAGTAAAAAGCAAACAAGTATATATTTAACTGTTGTTAAAGTTAAATAGAATGGAAATGCTGCTACTTACATATGGAATATATTGTGTTTGTATAAATATATTGAACTACTTAACAAAAGAAAAAAATCAATAACCCCTCCCCCCAAATAAGCCCAAACTTAAACCAGGTGAGGACTCAGTTCTGAGGGTAGCATACCACTGGACTAGTTCATCGTTCAGGTATTTTTATTTTGTCATGTAAAAAGCTGAATATTACTGGACTTGGTGCATTTTTAGAATTTCCAGTAGAATGATCCGTGTAACATACTTTTCTTCCCCATTTTAAAATTCTTTTCTTTACCATCTGTATAGTGCAAGGCATTTAAAAATTCTACCACTAAAACTTTATCCAGCCAATAGCTCTGCACATCATCTTTAATATAGTTAAAAGTGCATTTAATTATTCCAAAATGAAAGACGTGATAGAAATTTTGTTGCAATAAACCAAATGATTATGTTAGTTTGGTTTTTATTCTGAAAAAAGGAGACAGAATTATCTCCCTTGCTTTTGCAGAAAGTGTCTCTCTTTTTGACATTTTTAGCAGACTTCTTTTTGTCACCCAGGTCTGCTTAACTTTATGTTGTACTTAGGGCTGGTAGTTCCATGCCTCTGCAATTAGCACCAAACACTCCTTACAGGAGTCACCTGTTGCAATCTTCAATCAACACTGTAATGGACATTTCCCATGCCTTTAGTGGATTTAATGCAGAGAGTTATTACTCAAATTGCATATTAACACTGATTTGATAGATAACAAGACTTGTTTCATTTGTTGTGTAACAGTGAGCAGCAGCTCCTTTAAATTGACATAGAAATGGAATAAATAATGGAAACTATTAAGTTCTGAAAGAATAGACAAGATAACTTTGGTATCTGAACATAATACGACAAGATTGTTTTACAAGGCAGGTGACAAATCGCCATGAGGCTGGGAAATAACACTCACTTTTGGAGCAGCTACAAATCAGAAACTATATTCTGAAGCCCTAGCCACTGCTAGGGGCAGGATACTGGATTAGCTAGACTAACGGTCTAATTTACTACAATAAATCCTTTAAAATATCTGGATTTTTTTCTGTCATGGACAGAACTGTAACAGGTGCTCAAATATAGTGATGAATACCTTAATCAATGTAAAGTAGATTTTGATGGGAAGTCTCATTTCCAGATGGCAAAATTACTCTGTTTCATTCAGTGACTTTCAAAGTCAGAGTGACATTGTGCACAAAAAAGGAGTGAGCTTTTCTAACATGCTGCAACTTATTAAAACAGTTATACTCAGATATGTTTCAGATCACATCTGATCATCTTTTGTAAATACCTTGAAGAAAATTTGTTCTATAAGGACTGCATACGCTTTATGAAACTATTCATATAGATAAATAAGGAACAAATCCAAACTTTCTCTCAACACCTGGAGCAGATTTTGTCTGCACAAATATTATGTATTGTACATACATTTTTGAAGCTGCAGACACAGTGATTTGCATAAAGGGTGCGTGTATTTTTAAGTATCTCTTTATATTCTCTGCTAATTTTTTCAGTCTGATAAACAGAGTAGCTACTTTACAACCCAAATTTCCTGACCTGACCCTCTTCGTTCAGGTTTATGGAATAGAATGAGCAGTGCAATCTGGAAATTAGTTGGAGGGTAACTATTGTATAATGGCAGCAGCATGCATCCAGTAAGCAGATGCATGACATTGCAGCTGACACTTGATTTCATTGATTTGAAGAGAGGACTTGCAGGATGGCAGTACAGAAGGAACACCTTCTGGATTCATGAAAAATTCTGATTATCAAAGTTAGTTTGTGGAGAACTTACACAACACTAGAGCTGTCAAGTGAGCTGTCTTTGAACTGAAAAGATATACAAGAAAGCTTAAGAGCTTGAGCAAGAAAATGATGTAAGCCTCATTAAAATAGACATCAGATATGTAAATTTTCTCCTTTCCACTCTCAGAAGAAATAGCTGCATTATAGTCAAGACCAAAGAATCTTCTGTGTTTTAAGTGCCATTTTGAGCTACCCTAAATTACAGTGTAATTTTCTCTTTCACATAGAAATCAGTGTGTGTTAATTCACTTTTGTTGATCCTATTGTTGTGCTTCACTGTCATTAATTATAAATCTGTCAGCCTTTTCTGTGATACAACCCTTAACAACAGCAGTTTGATACATGCAGTTAAACTGCTCAGTTTTATAATTTAATTTAGAAAACAAGTAAGAGCAAATGTTCAAAAAATTACCTACTACTCTGCAGTAAAATGAGTGACCCCAGTTAAAATTAAAGTGGAACTTTTAGTTAGGATTGACTTATCAAGCCACTGTCAGTACAAAATCTGTAGTTCATTACTGTTTCCAAGGATCATTTCCACCACATTCTTTGCCACAGGAGTTTCATTCATTCAACATAACCTCATTACCTGACAGTCACTTCCAGTCCTTGCTGTCCATTGCCATATACAGCTGTTACTATTGGGTGACTAACAGAGAGACCTGTGATTGCTCTATTTCTCTATGCAGTAGCCTGGGCTTTTATAAACCCAGGTCTTCTGGTAACCTGTACTTGCAAAATGTGTGCATGCACCATGACAGTCAGCACCTTAAACCTGTGCGCTCTACAGATATACTGAACACAGATACAGAAAGATACACATGCACTATGATGCACCAGATGCATGCACAAGTGTCTATTGTGAGTTCAAAAGCAGAGCTGGCCAACCTTTCTTGCTTGTTTTACTTTATTTGAAAGTATCTCAAGTATTTCAGTTATATGCTGAAAGACATGATTCTTTACAAATTCTGAGAAGCTACAGATTCCTGGACACACAGTAAAACAGAAGTGCTAGCAGTGATCCTACACAATCACACTGAAGATCAAAGTAGACCAGCTGCTCTCTAAACTACAGCAGTTGACTGTAAACTTCAGAAGTCTGTGTGCTGTCTGGAAGTGCCCTGAGTTTAGCACATTCTGGATATGTTCCCACAAACTGGCAACAGTGGTTTGTACTATTGTTGCATCTTGTGAGGTCTCTTTTCTGCAAAACAGATGTTTCAGAAGAAGAACAGGTTTAACTGAGGTACAAACACCTTCTAGAAAGTCCCCTTGCATGCAAAGATCCCAGTCAAGCTTCTAGTTCTACATCAGAAAAAAACCCCTCCAAAATAACAAAGAATTTACCAAATTAAAATTTTCATCCAATAACCAACAGGCTACTTGTACTCAGAGATCTCATCAAGCTCAATGACATTTCTTCTTGAGGAAAGATGGGATATGGATTTGATCCTTTATGATTAACTCATTTTTTAACTGCTCATTCAGCTGAGGTGACAGATTTCAAAATGAATAGATGAATGCAGTGAGGCATAAAGAAAAAGTCTGTCACCCACTTCTCACCTCATGGCCAAGAGGAGTATTTTGCATATCAGTAATTTGCAGGATGCAGAACGGTGAATAGATGCCATTATTTTTAGCCAACTAAAATCCACCTTCTGTAGAATGTAATATTGAATGTAAATCGATGAATACATTTCAATGAATGTAATTCAATGAATGAATACTTGAAGGTAATAGGAATTCTGTGTTTTGTCTAATATGGTTTTTGAAAGCAGAAGAAAATCCAATTTTGATGGTGTATGTAGTAACATATGGACACACTTCTGAAACTGTATTTGTTTCAAAATTCTCAAGTGTATTTCATCATGTTCTCATAATGTATCTTCCTTCTACCTTCTGTGGAATTTCCCTGGATCACTGTGAACAGATGCAATATGCTTTCCCTAGGAAAACAGGCCAGCTTGTGAGGAAAGCTGGAATAATTACAGCAGCTTTTGGCTTGTTCAATATGACTATGTAAGATTTGTCTATTTGACAGCAATATAAAAGAATCTGTCTTCGGTACTTTTTGCTGTCCCTTTAATTGCTGCTGCTGCAAAAAAGAATGTTATTTTGCAGAGTATTCTTTTTCATGTTACATTTATGAACTCATAAAGATTTTGATTAGAGGACTTCAATTAGAGGTCTTCAACTTTGTTGCTGAAGTAACCATGAGATCTGTCTAATGCCTTCAGTATTTTTTTCTGTATCTGGATGATAATATGTTTTCCTCCACTGTTTCCTTGACCTGCTTCAGAAGACTCCCACTCATATATATGTCAGAATGACGAAAGATCAGAGAGGTCAGAAATACAGATAGCCATGGGAGCGCTACAGGAAAAAGTATCATGCATAGAAGCCAGGTACTTATGTACTATGGGCACATTCCTGCATGAAGGGTCCTCAATCCCGTCCTTGTCTGCTGCTTGAGCACATTCATCTGCAAGCATTTCAGCGTGAATTGTAATTTTTTCCATAAATGCTGAAAGAACAGGACCAAAGCTTTGGTAACAGCTGTCTTCAGGTGCCGTGCCATTCTACTAACTTGTAAGCACTTAATTCACTCTAAATCCAGTATAGTGTGTGTCCTTTGACTGTAAGAAGCAGCCTGAGAACTGCTGGTTTCCACTAATTAAAAAACTATCCCTGGCTATTTTGCTGGCTGAAGATAATGAACCTTATCAGTACACTCACCAGAAATCCATTAGTTTTTCTAAGAAATTGTATGGGATTACACCAGTAAAGATTTTTATTTTATCTTCCTTCTTACAAAGGAAGTGAGTCAATATGGATTCACAGAAAAATTTTCACTTTTGGAGTTGAAAATATTCAATAGTTGTAGCTGGGTTGAAATAATATGACTGCAGATTACACCACACAATACAATAATCAGTGCCAAAGACATTGCTCATCAGTAAAGATGTCAGTGCACTGGTGAGTCTGAAGGGCCCTGTGGTTCTGAATTATTTCAATCAGAGCTCTCATGAAATATGAGAATTGGCTTATACTTACACAACTGAAAATAAAATATATGATGGATGTACTTAGTGCCAGTTGTTAACAGATAGCAAATAATATCACCAAATCTGAAAAATGGTGAAATGGCATTGTTATCACAGAATTTCTTCCCTTTTTACTTTAGCTTCAATTGTAAGAGCAAATTTTAAATAAATTTAAAAGGAATTTAAAGTAAATTCATCCCCCCTGTAAACTGGTGTAACTGCTATTGATCTACAGTATAGATGTCTCTATGACAGGTAGAAATGCAGTCCCTAGAAGCAATGCCTCAAAATGAAGGCTTTCTCTAGGAAGCTCCACCTTTTACAGAATCACAACTTAATCACTTGGAAAAATGTCTGTCTCCAGAACAAAAATGACTTGGAAGCCACAGATTAGAGACAATATGGAAAGACCTTTTAAAATTCTCTGTCATCAGCTGTGTCCTAAAACAAATAGTTATTTTTTAGAAAATATCTAATGAAATATGACATCGATTTTTGTTCACTAAAAAAATTACAAATTCCCCAACAAGAGTAAACTACAGTATTAGAAATGAGCAAAGAGAAGGAACTGAGAAACTTATCCTGTTTGAGACCAGCAACTCAATTTTTTGACAGCTGCTAGTCAGTGGAAGGAACTAGAACTTCATTTGTCTCTACAATACTGGACCATATTCCTTGAAACACAAAGATGTATTTAACATTAAAAAATGCGCATTGCCTTTTCTCCTGCTCTGGAAGCAGAAGCATTTTCATATTGCTCATGCTTTGGGTAGCAAGACTTACTCTACAAACTGGTTTTTGTGGGTGCTTTCCCTCACACTGCTTAGAAGAGCCCAAAGGCAAATTTAATGTTTAAGTAGCAGTGAGGTGTGAACTGACTTGTACAAGGAATTCCATGTCCATCACCTGCTGGTAGATTCCATCTTTTAAGTAATTTCAGATAAAGCAGACAGTCTGTATCATGTTCTTCACATTAATTTAAAACATTTTAAATATTGCAGGTTCTCATAAATTTTTTTGTGATGTGTAGTATAGCAAAGGGTTCTAATGGGTTGGTCTCTTTAGTCCATTACATGAAGAAAAACTAGATTTATAACAACCTGGCTTCAGGATGAAAAACTAATTGCTAAACAAGAACAAGTTTTCTGAAAGCTATGGATATGGCAGATTGACTCAGTAATGAGAACAGAAATTTGTTTTTCCAGTATGCAAAGCAAACATTAAGCTGTAACCCAATCCTCCAACCTCTTATAAAAATGGGCCCATTTACCCCAGTGAGGATCCTCCCATCTGGAGTTTTCAGGTACTAACCTTCGATAGGATTTCGTTCCTTTTCTATGTATTTTTATTTCCCACATGAATGAAACTATAGACACTAAATTTTTCTGTTTTTTAATGGAGGAAATGACAGGTGGTTTACTCTCCCTCTGTTATCACTCCTGCTCCTTGGGCCTGTCTGTGTTAGAGGGCAAGTTCTGAAAATTAATCTATATTATTAAGCCATCTCCCTAAGTAAGACGTAGCATATAATTGCATATGTATTTTGGAAAAAAGGTGTAGTGCATAGTTTAGAGATTTCCTGAATGTTCCAGCTAGCCTGCTTTAGAGATGATCAGCACAGTGGTGGAAAACCAAGTATGTACAATCATAGACTCGTAGAACATTCTGAGTTGGAAGGGACCCACAAGGATCATTGAAGTCCAACTCCTATTATGACCGAAGAATCATAACGGTGACTTCCCCGGACTCCACTGCTACCTTCAAACAGGTTTTTTCCTAATTTGCTCAGTTTTTAAATGGTAAAAGCCTTGATGGATAAAGATGTTTGCTGCTACTGATAAGCAGTGTAAACATTCTAATTTTATCAATGTTGTGGAGCCATGTAAGTCTACAGTGCACTGGTGCATAAGAACTTAACTGAAAAGGCAGTGCTACTTAATGGACAGAATCAAACACCATCTGCTCCTGTACGGCAAATGTTGGTTGGATCTGTGCTCCAAGCTCTGCCCTGACAGACACCTGGCTGAGCCTGCCTGTGAGCATGCACGTGCCTCAACGTCCCAAGTGGTTTAAAAACAGTGCTCACCAATCTGGTAGGCCTGTCTCCGCAGTGTTCTGGAAGCTCTGTGTCCCTTCTTCTTTAAAAACATCTGGCTTCCTGAGGGTAAAGGAAGCAGAAGGGGTATAATAAAGAGCCAGGGAAGGAGAGAGTCTCCTGGGGTCAAAGGGAAGCTCTGTGCCCAGCTGTGTCCCCCTTGGTGGCTCTGGATATTCAAAATCACCATGGGAAATGCTTCCTCTTTGCAAGGCCAGCCAATGGGAGAGAAAGGGCGTGCACGGGAATATCTTTCTATTACAGTTTGGATGGGCTTCTCACAAGGAATGATGAGCAAAGTTATGGAAGGATTTAGGTTCAACTGGGCATGACAACAAAGCAGAGTTAATCTTTCTTTGCAGTGTCTACGGAGAAACTTCTTTACTCTTGACTTCCAAACAAAGCAAAATGAAGTGTTAAACAACTTGACATTTTGGAAGGAGGACCACAAAAAATTGGGAAAATACTTGGAGATGGGCCCCATGGAAACATTTTTACTCACACTTTTAGCTTCTTATTCAGGAAATAGGTCTCAAGGCATAATAACTGTCACCCTCTTAACTACAAGGGGGAAAGAGCTGTAATTATCCTAATTTTATAACTCCATAGTCAGTAAAGATGCCACTTCATTCATGAGAAGCTTCATACCCTACTGCAAGAGGCAGGATTAGAAAAAATGTCCAAAACTGAGAAAGTTACAAATCAGGACCTTATTTAAAACAATTAATGAATTCCCAATTTATGAAAGCAGTATTACCTTTCACATATACTTCTTCCAAGTCAGTTTTTCTGTGAAAAAACTATTTTTAGATAGTGTCCTTTGTAACAGAAATATGAAATAAATAGAAATTATGTTTTTACACTCTTAAATGTAGGACAATTAAAAGTAAAATGTAAAAAATCTTCATTGGACATGAAGATTTATAAATATACCTTTTAAAAAAACCTGAAATCAGATATTCATGATTGAAATGGACCATGTCATCAGTCATCGTTATGTGACTCTTGAGCCATTTCTTCTTATCAGCTGGCTGGACAGTTAACAACAACAAGTCAATCTCCCTCCCCAGTCCAGGGCCAGCTGATCCTGCACAAGGCAGCTTCAGTCTGGCATTTCAAAGATCACTTTTGTGCACATGCATGTCCTGTCTGACTGGGGAATGTGAGGAGAAGACTGGACCAATGTCCCTGCACTACTGTTACATGTGCCCACAGTCACTGCTAACATGAAATCTAAAATCCTCTTTTATCACCTTGTAAATCCATGCCAAGTTTCTCCTCATACTTCATAAACAGGGTCTGTCATATTGAATGCATACTAATACTGATAGGAAGTGATGGAAAAATATTCAAATTATTCAGGTTAAAAGATTAGATGTCCATTTCTTTCTGACAGGCTTCCCAAGAAAGCCATTTTCTAAAATAGCTTAAATCCCTCATTTGCTCTTCTATTCATTGCCAGAGTACAACGTCAATCTTTATTTCTCAAAATAGGGTCCCCTGTGTCATGAAGTGACAAACAAAAGACTTTCAGATTTCATGAATGATCCCAGCTTCTGGTTTGACCATCAACATTACAGACAGCAGTCTCAAAAATCTAAAATCTTTTCCAGCACGATGCTAAGCTCTGTTGTGTAATTTCTGCTGGTACTGGTCTTCTGATTTTGTACTCAGAATAACAAGATAATTAATTTAATTCTCTGAAATAATACTTAAGAGATTATTTGTGACCAGGAGAAATAATACTCATTTTTAAAAATTATTTTAGTATTTAGAATAGTCTGAGAACCTCCCTGAACTTGCTTCTGTTTGAATTGTAAATAAATATCCAATCTCGCTTTGAAATGAATGTCAAAGCATTTGATATAGTTTCCTAATAACTAATTACTATCACTGTTAAAATTATGCTTTACTTAGTGTCTGAATTAGTCTAACTTGAATATATAGGCATTGGTGCTGAAATAGAAACTTTATTCAGTTTATTCTCCATGTGGCTCAGTATTACTGGAAGGCAATCAAGTGATCTTGTAAGAATATCTGTTGAACTAAACAGACTGAGTTCTGCTATTACTTGAGTACGCAGTCCATCTTTCAACTACTTGAGAAATTGAATGGTTCTTGCCTTGGGAATACAAAGGTAAGGTCAAAAATAACCTTCTAATTCTATAGGAGATTAGCTCTTTATAAGTATGCTAGAACTTCTATTTAGATGATTCTCAAATCTTTTCCTAAATCCTTATTTCTTAGGATATAATCCTCCATCCTGTAAATTTTAGTTATATTCTTTAATCCTCTATATATCAATTCATACTTGGCTGTATTAACAATATACTTAGCCCAGTTTTGTAAGTGATTCCTATTGGTGACACAATGACCCATCTTCAGTGTTCACCACTTCTTTGACTGTTCTGTATCTACTGCCTTTATTAGTTTTCATTATTTTCTTTTTGGGCATTAGTACAATTTCAAACCTCAAAAATTTCTCAGTGACTTGGGAACTCTAATTATTCCTATATATGCTCTAGGCATTAAAAAGGTTGGAAGTCATTTAAATGAATGATACTTTGGCCTCTAGAAGCTGAAGTTCTCTTGAAAACAGAACTTACATCTTCAAGTACTTTAAAAATTGTTAACCTGTGCCTCAAAAATAGACCATAAAACCCAGTAATTTTTATTTCCCTCCAACAGATAGATTCCCTCTGTTTCCAAAGACAGGATTTTCAAAGTATTCTGTCCTCTTTATTATCTGCTCTTTACTGTCATGTGCTACTACTGAGCAGTGATTCTAAAAACGCTAATTCAGGAAGGAGTCCATGCTTGTGTTGAACACAGTTAGGAAAATGACACACTGCTGTGCATTAGCTTTGCACCTGTCACCTCTACAGCATGAAATTTTATTACCTGTCACACTATGTAGCTTCTTACTGGTACAGAAGATTCCCTGGGACTTGCACTGTCCGATTTCACAAGTTCTTTTTTCACCTCTGTTTTGGCTCAGATGTTCCTTTGTGTTTTCGGAATATGTGCATTAGATGAGATGACTTGTCAATATGACAACTTACTTGAAGATTTCCCTAATGATTATCAAGAGTTATTGTGACAGATATTAAACATTTCTGCTTGAAAAGGAGAATATTCTTGACAGGGCACAATGAAGGAGAGGACCTCCACATCTGAATCACCTTCAAACCATTACACTGTGTCCCTGGATCCATTAGGCTATGATCAAAGTTCGTAACATCATTGTTCTTTGAGCAGATTTAGAAGTGAAGTTACTTTAGAAAAACTTAATATTGTGACATTTAATGTAAGGCCTTTTCTCTAACAAGCATTCTTTTGCAGTCATTTGTTAAATGATACTACTACTACTACTGCTACTAATTTTGTTCACAGTATATTTGATTTTACCCAAGCTGGGCATTAAACTGGAGCAGGGAGAGACTAGGATTCTGTGCCTGGATTCTGCCCAGAACTCATATTCTAACTCATATAATGATATATATCAGGCTGATATTGCATGAGAAATTTTGGAGTAGGAGCAGTTTCTCCACTCTCCTCCCTCCACTCCAGATGTTCCATCTATATTGTAATACTGGTAATTACAGGCAAGCCACACAAGTACAAAAGATTTCAACCTTTTTTTTTGGGATGGCAAACCTAAAATTGAAGCAGACTAAATCCTTCAGTAAGGTCTCAGTATCCATTCTAAGTATGAAGAGACTCTATCAAAGCTTTTATTTTAGGGATATCACAGATTAATGCTGTTACAGCAGCAAGGGTGATTTTTAATAGGTTTACCTGTCATTTAGGAGCTCTATGTCCAACAGTACGCCAAAAAGGGGAGGTATACAAGTAAGAGACTAAACACTTCTAATGTAGAAAGCTCTCATAAATTGCTGATTTAATAACTATTCAGATAAATCTTTCAAGAAAGTGAGGAAAAAAAAGTGAATTTCCTAAATTTTTCTCCTCAAGAGAGAATTTCTTTCTCTCTCCACTGTGAAGTCACAGGCTCATAAATGAAAATGCTGTTGGAAGCATTAAATATTATACATGTCTGAAAAAAATGATAAGAGAATTAGAAAATAGGGAAAAGAATGTAGAGAAGGGGAAAATGCACTCATGTAAACAAAGGTAAAAGGAGAGGAAATTGAATTCATTACATACGTGACAAAAATTCCTTAGTAAGCTTAATAAGAAAGTCCCTCACAGAAGAAAAGCTGTCAAAATGGAAGATGACTTTGTAAAACAGAGGCCCACACTACAGCAGATTTTGCTAGGGCTAAAGTTTACACTTTAAACAATGGAATACAAAGAACAACACAAATGAAATAATCAGACACAAAAATATCCTGATAATTAGACTTCTACAGATCAGATCAGAAATGCAACTTATTTTTATCATTGGTTTCCAAAAAACCAAATTCTTCATAGACTATAAGCAAAGCAAATGAAATTAGAAGCCCTTTTAATCTGGTCTTGTTATTAGGAGGCAACATTCAAAAGTACATTGGAATACCAGCTTTAACTGGGCAGTTGTATTTTTTATTTTTTAGCATCTGAGTCTGAGATTCAGACAAAAAATGTAAGACACAACAGCAACAACAATATCAGAAGGGTTCTTGTTTCCTTAGTTTTGCATTTGTTTCTTGTATTTGGAGTAGCTCTGGAGATGGATATATCTTCCATTTCTACTCAGAGATGTGTGCTTTACAAACAGCTTGGCTTTTATGTGCTAAGAACACAAATAGAGAAAATCTTGGCTTCTAGCCAGACATAACTTCAGCTGTATCACATTCTCAGGTCTGTTTTTTTCTCCTATTGCTTTCTTCTAGGATTTCAACTGTAAACTTTATCTATGGGTTTTGGAATTGCTGTTTTTTATTTTGAATATTGAGTGATATGTACAATTTATGAGAACAGAAACAATGGTGACAATCTCAGAAATAATTAAAATGCTCCCAAAAGAAATAAAATATTGGTTTCAAATGAAAATACAGCTGTAGGCAAAGTCAGACTTGAGTGGTCAGTTCAAAATGTAACTTCATGTATGATTAATATGCAAAGGCATTTTTAAAATGCTTCTAACTACTCTTCAGAAATCAGACATTCAGTGTGCTTCCCCATCCTTTCACATTCTCTGTTGGAATGTCTTTACATGTATCATGCTCCAGGGCTTTGAAGCAGCTGGACAAGCTGGATTTTTACCTAAACAAAGAGCGATTTGTATGCTGAAATGATATAGAATAATAACCTCTAAGTTTGTCTTTGCAAATACTACTCTAAAAAAATTTTCATACTTGAATATTAGATCTGCAAATAGGATTGAAGAGAAAGATTTCCACGGTTGTTAAAAGCCTTGACCCACTACAGCAATTTTAATACTCAACTGTGCTCCCTATTAGCTGCTGTCTCAAACTCCATTAGTGCTTATGGTGTACAGGAAATGATACTCCCAGTAAAATGAAGTAAAATTTACCCCATGAAAATTGTATTAAAAAAAGGAAATAGGAAAAAACCACCCCAAATCTAAAGTACGGGAAGGAAGAAATATGTTACCATGACACGATAAAAAAAAAGTACAAGTTTTTAATTTTTCCTTCTGAAAAGTATGTTTGCCAGTATTTTTACTACACCAATAGATATTGCAGGCATATAAAATCTTTCTGTTTTTCAATGTCTGGATACATATTATACATACAAAATGCACATATACATGAGCACACACAAACACAATCTATGGTTTAACTTCAGTAAACCATAAAATACACTGAAGGCTTGTTCCTCTCTTCTATAAACATGCTAACTAAAGTGTCAAAATCATACCCTTTGTAACATCTTTCTGGTAAGTCTCTTTGTTCAAGTGCCATGGTACTCCATCAAATCAATCATGTACTGAAATATTCATATGGGCTACACTGTTAGTAGCTTTATTATGTAATGAAATCACACCATACTTCTTATCAAACTGATTTACACAATCAGATTTTCCCTTTGAGTGAAAGAGAACTGCAGATGCATTTTGCTGCAAAGATACAGATTGGGCATGTGAGTGTGGAAGAACAGCAGAAGACTTGCTAAGACTGAATCCTGGTATCTGGTGCAGAAGATTTTTAGCTAAGTCAACAGTACTGAATTATTCTTTCAAAACTTACTGCAAAGTACACTCTGCAATTGGAGGCTCATTATTTCTTTTCTATGAGGCTAAAATAACTACCTCTGCAGAAGCTGCTTTGGTAGCATGAAACAAGAAAAAAAAGCAGGAAACCAAACATTTAAAAAGAACTCTTACTACCTTTGCTGAGGTAATACTATCTCAAGACTCTGAGATTATTTTAATAGTGAAGATTCAAAAGAATCAACGTCTCTCATAACTGAAAGCAAAGCTGCAGGCACTTCCTTAGACTGATACATTTGTTTGCTACCTGGTGTTCAGCTAGCATCTGACAAGTAAAAAAGGGCCACAAAATATGTTTGTAAAAGATATAGGAAAGTAAAAAGTTCTCTTGGGCCTCACATCTCCCCACAAGAAAGACATTCCAAAGAAGAGCAGTGAAGCTGTTGAAGGGTCTGGGGCACACATCTGATGACAAGTGCCTGAGGGAGCTGGAATTGTTCAGCCTGGAGAAAAGGAGGCTCAGGGGAGACCTTATCACTCTCTACAACCACCTGAAAGGAGGGTGTAACCAGGTGTGGGTCAGCCTCTTCTCCCAAGTAACTTGTGACAAGATGAGAGGAAATGCCTCAAGTTGCCGCGTGGGAGGTTTAGATTGGGTATTAGGAAAAATTTCGTCACTGAAAGGGTCATCCAGCATTGGAACAGGCTGCCCAGGGAAGTGATGGAGTTTCCATCCCTGAAGGTATTTAAAAGACATGTAGACATGGCACCTAGGGACATGGTTTAGTTGTGGACTTGGAAATGCTGGTTGGACTTGATGATCCTAAAGGTCTTTTCCAACCTAAATCAATCTATGATTCTAAAGTTGTTTGCCATTTATTATTGAGAGCTTTCAAGATTATTTATCTTCCCAGACTCTCCATGCCTAGGAGGTCACAGAAACAATTCCTGAAGGCAATGGAGTACCTAGCTATAGCTCTGCAAAATGACCTTAAGTTAAACTCTCCTAAGCGTTGACTTTACAGCAAAGTTGAGACTATACCTATTTCATTCGGACAAGACCATAAAGAACAAACAAGCTTTACACTCTTGTTTTTCCAGAGGGGAATACCAGGGAAAGCATCTTTTCTGTTGGATGAACACACTGGTAATGACAGGATGTAAGCTGTCATTGACAATAATGTTGATAACAGTCGCTGTTACTTTTGGTCCTGCAGGTGGTAAAAAGTTCCACCTACAGTATTTTGCTGAAGGAAACCCCTGCCAATCCCCTCTACACAGAGATGACTCTCAGGAGCTGAGAGACTTTTTGTGGCTGTTTTCTTTTTTTTTAGCTACTCAAATCTAGAACCTGATCTCTGGATATAATAGATTTATTTGAAAACATTGCTACTTTGTTTTAAAGTTTAAAAAGGTCCTTATAATATAGAGAACTCTAGCCATCCAGAACGTTTAGATACTATTCCTGGAAAGAAAAGTCTCATGAATTTAGACTTTGTATGACATCACCACCTGAAACTGGAAGCATTCATGGGCAGGAGGGCTTGATATTTATTGCTATTTGGAACTGCAGTGGTGTTTTGCTAGGCTAGAGAAGCAAAAAGGGATACCTGGATGCAGTGAGAGTATCCAGAAGGGTTTGCCTTCCCTAAGATCACAACTGGGATGTCACATTCCCTGTATGAGTACTTCAAATTCAACTGGGTTTCCTGCAGCCACCATGCAGGTTGGTTTAATTATTGTAAAACCATGCAGTGGTTGGTCCATTCATATACTTTCTGTCAAGCTAGTGATGTTTTATATTGAATACTGCTTTACGGAAGACTGGGTTTGAAATGCCTGTTCCCTTATAGTAACCTGGTTGGATTCCCTTTTAGTCCCCGACTGAGACCCTGTCATCTCGGATTTTTTTTTTTTTTAACTACCCACTAGGATAACCTGGACAACACCCTGTCAAACCAAATCTGTCAGTTGGTTTTCTACCCAAACTGCAAAGCAAGAAAGCCTGTTCAAAGCCTCTGGGTCTCCATAAATTGAGGAAATAGGTTATGCTGAGAAACGCAAGCCATGGATGGCAGTCACCGCACAGTCTTGCGAAGGACAAAAAGCAGAACACTTCAATCACTTATCCTAGAGCTCTCAAGAGATGTCACTTCACTACCACTGGGAAACAAGTAGTGATTGCTGTCAGATGAACAGAAAGACTGATCAACAGGGTGCTACTCTGTGGCAATCAAAGTAAAGACCAGTAAAGTTAAAAAAAAAAAAATTCTTCCACATATTTCTGGAAATGTTGAGCAATATGCAGCAGTGGGGCCTTCCTCAAAAGGCAATTACTCAAAATATGACAAAATTTTATACTCTAAATTAATTTTGGCATGGAAAACAAACTCTGAGAGAAACTTCCCTTCTCCCTTTTTTTGACCAGAAAAAAGTATAGTTGCTGTAGAACTGTCTCCCCTTATGTGTTTTAAGTATAGTGCTTGGAAGGATACTGCAGCAATAAATTCAATTTGCAACAGTAAATGGATGATCTCTTTCAACAAACAGAATGCAAAACAAATTAAACAAAATTTTTTTCAAAATATTTGTCCTAATATTAGGATAGACTTATTTCTTGCTCTAATGAAAAGGGTGAAATACTTTCTCCAAGATGTGCTTTGTCACAACACTGTGACACTTGTAATGAGTGACATTTTCTCTGTTATTTCTTTTTCCCATGGATGCCATAAAGTGCATCGCATGAATATGAAGTGACATCTTTACTAACATGTGGTACTTACTTATCACCCACAATTCCCAAATTGATTGTTGGATAGCCATGTTCTTGGATTGTAGCTAGGAGAGTTGAACGGTTACTGTCCCGAATCTTTCCTGGCAAGAGGTCATCCTCAGGATTCAGCAGCTATAAAACCAGAAACACTCTCAGTCAGTCTCCTTGGAATACTGTGCTTTACACAAGTGAGAATTTTTTTCTTTGGGCTGGACAGGATATTTTTAGACACATATCCTGAAACACGTATAAAGTGATTTAGTGAATTTAAATTAATAAGATCTGTAATGTGCTTGTTTAGTCCAGTCCTTTGTGTTGTTTAGTTTGTTTCTATTGGTTCATGTCTGCAAAATATTCTTACCCCTTATGAGTATGTGGCTTCTAATCTCAGACATTACCAATCAAAACAAAAACTTTTAAGTTTTCACATTATTGTTCCTCTTTAAATGGTTTTAAGGAAATCTCATTGATGTTGTTAACCAGATTTAAAGGTATTAATGGACATTTTGAAGTTCATTGTCTGCCTACCAATAAAGATGTCTTTTAAATACAACGATCTGCATTGGAATAATAGACCGAAGCCTTATGCTTAGTTGTTGTATCAATTACTGTTTTGGATGAAAAGCTTTCTCTCAAGATAGTATATCGTTGCAATTACCTCACATGTGTTATGTATTTTGGAAGTGAAACTACAAAACATACATATGTAAATGTATGTTTTATATATATTAGAAATTCTTATGTAGGACACAGAGGGACAATACAGTATTGACAGGACGTAAATAATAATACTACTAGTAAGACTGTATCTGTCAAAATCACAGCATTAGGTAGTAAGGTAAGAATAATGAAAAATGGAGCATGGGTAAACTTCATGCTTTGGCTTGCAACTCTGTTTCTGTGAAGACTTTCATAGGACATTTAAGAAACCCACTGTACAGGATCTCTTTGACATTTTACAAAAGAGAATGTCCACATCAGTAAAGGACCCTTTAATGACATGCAAGAATCTTTAATCATATGGAAGTTACTAATCAGGAAAATCACCATCTATAATCCTTATAGCTCTACGGATTTATTCTTCAGTTAGTGGTATGGTTCCTGCTTGCCACACCCTGTTTATGCTATGAAATCTGGTAAGATTCTGTACACCAGATGACAAAATTCAACCTATTAAAAGTTTTCAAAATTGAACATATTCAAGCTGTATGAAATACAGCTATTGAGTTAATGTTTGTGGCTGGATTTCAGAAAGTTTGTCTTAAAGGACAGTCAAAACTTCATGCTGTCTTTAAACTTCAAGCTGACTTTATCTCAACCCACATGTTCTTTAGGTTTTGCTCTTCCTATTCTTTCTATGTCCTGCTGCTGGAAGAAGTGAGAGGACACAGTTGCTGGCCTGGGTCAACATACAACATATGTAAAATTAGTAAATTGAGTTAATCTTAAACCTGATTTTTCTGATGTAGTTAAAACAATTATAAAGCTGGCCTGCCGTTCTACCAACATGAGAGTGTCTGCATTTCAACGTGTGCTACTATGAGAAAGAACATTGAGGCACAATACTGCAGCAAGGCATTTGGTAGTACTATTCAGTTTTCAAAGACAGCTTGTCTGCCATTTGTATTATAGCTATAGAGGAGTGTTGCTTAAAAGAAATTACTCTTCAGTCATGACTGGCAGGAGGAAAGCAACTGGCACATAGTTGGATACATTACCAAAATTTTGGCAAAGATAATGTGACACCTGTGAGAAAGCCCCTAAGGGAGAAAACACAAGCAGATGATTATGGGTTGATCCCTCACAAAAATAGCTCATGTCAGCACGAGTTGCAGTTCAAAAAGTGAGTCTGCTTGGGAATAGGGTGGAAGTCACTATCCAAAATACTGCCTCAAAAAAATGTAGTATTTCAGGCTAGAATTCTAAACAAATGTTTCTTACCTCATTCCCTGTTGACATTACTGCAACCACTGGAAACTTGTTAACTTCTACTTCCGTTACTCCAACAGTTGCTAATAGACCAATCTCAGACGGACCCATGTGGGTTCCTTTAGCCAGCACACATTCACCTCTTTTAATGTCATGTCCTATGGGTCTGAAAGTCAGGACAGAAAAACAACATGACAGAGAAACAGAATGAGATTCGAAGTACCTTTCCTTGATTGGTCCTGCTCCAGGTTAGGAGTGTCCAAGGACACTCCTTAGTTAGACTGTCAAAATGTCAGTACTACTCATGATTAAAAAATTACTTTAAAAATCATCAGCCCTTCTGTTCCTTACAGAGATATTTAATAAATACAGACCTGATATCTTGGCCTGGTCGAGCTTGCACCAGAATTCGAACCTCTAGTTCTTCAGTGCCCTAGGAACAAACACAAGGACATCACATATGGTCAGCTGAGCTATTCAAAGAAAATTAATGTTTAATTTCTCAGAAGTCTACACAGCTTATAGCACTCATTACACTGAGACATTATGGTTTAAGCATCATATTGTTCTCCTGATTTGTTTGTCAAGGTTGTAACATAATGTGTGCTAAAACTGAACAGCATTTTAAGAAATGTTCTTCATGACGAGCTCACCAGGGGAGGACCAGCACTGAATACGTAGTTTTAGCTTCCTATTTTCTTTTTAATGATACCCGTGTTTCTACAGCTTTCCTGTGTTACAATCTGTTGATCTGGTATACTGAGTGGATTCTTTCTACTCCTCTCAACCAACTTGATCTGCCCAAACCATTTCAAAGATGGCACTTCAAAAAGACCATTAGGCTGGCAGACAGTAGGCCACTACATTAGCAGAAAGGTGGGAAGAAGCTATATGCTGCAGCTGTTTCAGGATTTTCATATAGATTCCTGTACTGGATACTCCTACTTGAGAGCCTTGTACGAATCAGAAAGGGGCTCATTCATCTTGTTTATTTACTGTGAACAAGAGACAATGGCCTGAAAAGTCTGATGCATTTCCTTGCTCAGAATGTCAATGGTTTGGTGATTCATTCAATGCCAATAAAAGGCACATAACCTGTATTGTTAATATTTAATTTTAAGCCCTACAAATGGGTTGATGATATATACAGTCATCTTTGAGATAGTGCCAGCCTGTCAGTAGCACTAAATCTAAACTTAGACTGAAACAAATTTTGTTTTTACATTGTCATGTAGTGCTTCATATTTAAATACCTCGAAGTTATAAATCAGACACTAATATTACAAGAAAAACAAGGCAGGTCAGTGTTATTTGGAATTTTTACAAAAACAGAAGCGTTGTATAGGACAACGGGATTTTTTTCATAAAGGTGATATGGGCCTCAGTTTCTGAGTTCAAACTAAATGGTCTAAACTTAAGGGCCCAAAGTTAAAGCTAATGAATGTGTTATAAGAGATTATGATTCTGTTTACCTACTGTGAGAATTTAAACCCCTGAAAACCAGAAAATTACTAACAAAAAAATTTCTTACTTCATCCCAGTATTTTCATATGCTTTTCAGAAGCTTTTATTGCAAACTCTGTCTCTTTTGTACTTACCCTTTTTGTATAAGAGACAATTTTTGGCTGTGAGCGATCAAATTGGCTGTGCTGGTGCCCAGAATGGCCTTTTGCCCCTTATTGCCACCTGAGGCTGTAAAAGACACTTGAGTCTAGCAATAAAAATTTGGGGCAATGGTTAGTCCCATAATTACTTTATTTTTATGACACTCTGGCAATGGTTGTTCAGTCATGAAGGTTTGAAATTTCCATATCTTTGATAACATTTAAAGATGGATAGAAGATTTTAAGAGAAACAAGAGGAGAGGGAATGACACGTTTGATTAATATAAAAGGTCCTATCTAGGACTGCTGGATTAGGGGAAATAACCAAAAAAAAAGGCTTTTGAGGAACTCAGCAATCCCAGGTTTAGAAGGCACCGTGGAAAGTGTGACTATGGACAACATGGTGGTATACAGAGATTGATGTCTGTGGAACTGATGGATATCCCAGAATGCTTAAGGAATACAACATAATTCAAGGTGGCTAGAGGGGCTTGCAGGGAGGTATGGCATTATGCTGAGAACATCTTTCATTTGGTGTGTGTCAGGCAGCATTCTTGCTGTGTATTAATACATTTTGAACTATATCTGAGTGGCTTTGGTGGCTGTGAACAGTTGGCATCCATGCTGATACACTGATGCTTGGGCTTGAGGCAGGATCTAACTCTTGTTTTGGTTGATCACACTGGGCTCCTTTCTCCTACAAGGTGACATAAAAACTCAAAATGAAAAAGGTGTGGACATGTTTCCTAATGAATGTGCATTTGGCAAGCTGATGAGAATTTTTCTTCCTGATGTATAGAGATAATTCCTTTCAGGCCTATGGTTTCTAAGGTCATTTGGGGAATGTTTGCTATGAAATTTAAATACTGGTACCGCAACTAGAACTCAAGGAATGAGTTCCTTTGAAAAGTAATCTCTTTCCAGAAGAACATTTTTCAGATGTTAAAGATTTCACTTCAGTTAAATCCCAGCCCTGAAGGGGCTCCTTAAGGAGTTCTTAACACTAAAAAAAAAAAAAATTTTGAAATACGTAGCCACCCAGACACGAAAAGGAGAAAAAAATTAACATATTAATTAAATTATACTAATTATTATCAACAGGATTCATAGAGCAGTTTATTCAAAGACAAGCAGAAACTAAAGAGTCCTACCTCATACTTACAGGCAAGAAAAAGGAGTTGAAGGTGGCTGACCATTCGTGAAAATATTCAGAGTTTAAGCACATAGCCAAATAACCTGTTCTCACATGCAGAGGAGAGCATGCATGTAAAAAGTGGACGGCAGGGCAGAGTCATCCAAAGAAGAAGTAGAAAAATAAAAGGTTTCCATGTGTGTTGCTCTGCAATGTGATAGTCCTCTCATGATGAGGTGGGCAATGGCCACAAAAAACTTGCTCAGTAAGGCTAATGGAGCGATTAACAAGCAGTGAAGGCAATGGTGTATTTCGCAGGAAGATAAAATCTATACATATACATCTGTAACCTCAAAGCAGGATGGATAATTTCAGTAATTCCTCTGTCCTCTGAAGGACAGCCTAGACAGCTTGCTGAGTTCATTAGATGTAAAAATCTATGCATTTAATAAGGCATGAGAAAGATTCCCTAGAGTGTGTTTCAGTCTTTGCTGTTTTTATCAGTGTTGAACACTAGAATTCATCTCTTACACCCCAGCTGCAATCACTGTGCTGACACTGAGCTGTAGTGAAGTGGAACAGCTTGTCAGAACAGCAGCAGTAGAGCAAAGGCTGATTTGAGCACAGAACCATACACATAGTTCATTCCAAAGCTGAACTTGGAAGTTGTGTCAATAAGAGACATATCTTCTTGCCTTAAGTCTCTCAGATGACAGCAAACATGATGATAGTACCCTGAAATCACAGCTGGGATTCAGAAGCAATTCTCTGAACATAAAAGAAGTTTAAGATGGACTCTTTGGAATAAAGTTGTCTAGAGAGAGCTCCTCTGCTTCATAAAAAGCACATTTCACTATGTTGAGACAACTGTGCATAATGAATTACTACTACAGTATTCATATTTTTTCTGTGTTTTTTAATGAGTTTTCTTTCTATGTTCATATTTGCAGCATCTGTAAGGTAGTGCACCAGTATGATTTACAGGTAGGCTGGAAAATCTGTTCAAAACCAGGGCTATGTCTACATTCTGGGGGAATATGCACCGTAACCATTTCCTGGTTTTCAGAGGTCTTAAATTCAGTAATGTTCTCATTTTAAAGAAGCACAAAGGTCTTTTAAATTCTTAGTTGCAGTTTAAAAAAATTTGGGAAGCATTTACTTCCCCTGTTTCATAACAAAACCTCTTTTTCTAAACAGATTCATTGGAAGGTATTCGTACAAGATGTATTCTCCAAAATCCACCAAATTCACCTTTGCTGAAACAAGATCAACTCTGATAATACAGAACCCTCTTCATAGAACAGTTTAAAAGAACCCATGTCATCCCATGGATTTTGCAGCACTTAAAACAGTTCACTTTCCCACAGGAAATCATATTCAGCTTTAATTACATCAGCAGTAATTCAATGTATTATTCTGAGATCAATATGTAATTTAAGAAAACTTTACCCCTTCTTATTTGGTGAGATTTCCACTAGCCTGTATTTTAAAATGTGAATACAGTACAGTAGGCATTCAAATTGGACTGTAGGCATGGATTTCCAGGAGGCATTTGCCTTCCACTCAAATCATGCTCCCAAGTATTTTAGAGTCAGCATTCAACAATTTTGATGAAAAATCAGTCAGAACAGGAAGGTCTGTGGTACTGTTAACACAGCCTGAAAAAGTGAGAATTGCCACTAGGAACTGATGCAAAAACCCTCAAACTTCTGAGATTACTGAAGAGCTTTTCTGTATGACTGTCTTTCATATTTACAGGGTTGTATCATGTGCCATTTCCTGCTGCACACAAAAGAAAAATGAGTTTTTTAAATTGTGACTCACATCATCTGATTCCCTGATGAGCTCTGTATCTTCCACTTGCACCACTGCATCAGCACCACACGGAATTGGAGCACCGGTTGTAACACGCATTACCTGACCAGGCATCACAGTCTGAGTTGGCTGAAAAATAAAAAACCAGAAACTAATCTACTTTTGAAATAAAAATTTCAAACCACTTGAACTTTATGCAAGTAATCTACCTGAAAGACCAGAATTCTTATTTGCAGCACTACTCTTGATGTACTGTGAGTGATATCAACAGGTACAATAAACTCCAATTCACACCTGGCTTTATTTATATGGCCACATATGGCTTCAGTTTTATCTCCTTGTATTTCTATCACATGAACAACTTTCAGAAGAAGAAATATACTGATACTCAGAAGAATACTTGGCACAGAAAAATAACTGGCTTAGAAATTTAACTGTTAGATGGTGACCTTCTGGAAACTTCCATGAGCAAAAATCTGGCAGTCCTCAGTACATAAATATTTTTGCAGAATACTCTGGTCGCCAGGGCTGAAATTGCTTTGCTTTGGTTGGATTTTTGTTCTGTTTTATTTTACCAGCACACTATATATGGAAAACCAATATATAATAGTAATGTAACCAACTGCTTAATTTTTAAGCAGATTTCCTAATACTGAGAGACGGCTCAATACTAGTTCACAGAGAATATCTATCTTTGTGAGGGTCAATTTAGAATAGCCTAAAATTGATAATATTCTACAATTCTATAAAGTCGCAGGACATTAAAAAGTTTCAGCAGAAGCAATACAAAGAATATAAAAATATCAGAACAACATGATAAAACAAATGACATGGTTTTAATAACATTTCTCACCAGGAAGACTATTTTAATAAACATTTGTCAAAATCCAGGGTAAAACCATAATTTGACCATAACTACCTAAGAAATAAATAACTAAAGAAAATATTCCTGAAAAAATGGAACTAAAAGAAGCTGATATGATGACTGAGATTTCATTGCTGGCTCCCCATGGCACTGCAGTAAGTCCAGCTTATTTAGGCTTTACTGTTAGTAGTGAACATGTGCTGCACACAGATCTACACAGCTGTGATCAGAGCAGCATATTCTGTACATGTCACACGTATAATTCGTGTGCAGATTGACTCTATATTCCATATGCAGCGCTGGAATACATCCAATACTTCTCAAACTGTGATTAGCAGATATTTGACAGCAACCCACAGGCCCGCGGGCAGTACTGCCCAGGTGCTGTTACCTGCTCCTGCCCAGCAGGCATTTACTCCATGACTTTGGTCAGGAGGTTGACAAAGACTACCAAACTCCACACCAGTGGTCAGCACTTCAGCTGTATAAAGCTGTTTGCCTCGCCTATTCTTCTACTCCCGCGCTGTCATAACCTCTGAAAGGTGAGTCTTACTTTGAAATGTGTGTATTTCAAAGGCTATTCATTGGGACAGAAGCCCTAGGAAGAGGCTGGGAATGGTTTTTACCTGGTTTATCACAGTACTACAGCCACCTACATATCCCATGAAACAACTGAGCCTGGAACTGACTGAATCTTGACCCTTTTCTACAGGTAATGGAAATCTAATATCCTCAGAGAAGAACATAAATAAAATGCTAATATAAACTTTAAAACCCCACACTTGCCATAAGTCACGGTTAGTGTGTTTTTAGGACAAGATTCATGTTATCCTAACCTAGGTATCTAAACCAGATGACATAAAAATAATATTTTTAAGAAAATGGCATTTGTTCCTTACCACAGACTATTCAAGGAGCTGTGGATGGATAGCAGAGATACTGCCATTTATATTAAAGCAGCTTAAAAGGGAAAAGAATGCTATCTAGTGTGTAATTTTGATTTTTATGAAAAGAAATGTTACAAAAGGCAAAACTTACGCCTTGGATTATGTATTTTGCATACCATTGTAGATATAATCTAAAGGTACATTACAAATAGGTAATATTGTTTCGAACTTACTAAGTATTGCTGACTTAAGTGACAATTTTCAGAGGAAAAATGTATTGCATAAAAAATTTCTCCCATTTAAAAAGCACCACAAAGAACACAAAATGTCTACCACTGCCACAAGTCAGAGTCTATGGTGATGAAACGTGCTGTAACTAACCATGTTTTTGGAGTTTATTGTTAGATGAGTGAATTTTTTGAGATGCAATGATGTGATACATTTAAACAAATTTATGATACAATAACAGCTGCTTTTAGAACTGGTTATGTTGCTCATACATTTAATTTCCTTTTTGTCTGCTGAGAATTTGATCAGATTAACTTTATGAAGAAAAGTCAACCACCAGATTCATTTGTGAATCTCCAGGGCTGTGTACCTCTATGACAGAGACTATGAAGATAAAGAAATGACTGCTTCTCAGAAAACGTATTAATGTACAAAAATTTCACAGCAGCTCTCTTAGAGGCCTTTGAGATCTCACTTTTACCTGCAATGGGGGAATACTGGTTTCTGTCCTTTGCCTTAATTACTGATAATCTACTCAATTTTAGTCACTGAATAAACCCCAGAAATAATCTACTAAGCACAGCCCGTATCTCAGGCATTTTCTCCTGCACATGATTACACCTCTCCTGTGATTTAGAATGATCCACGCACCTTTCTGTAAAAAGGCACAAGTTAATGGAATAGTGGAAAATGTCTGCTTTTCATCCTATATTGTAGCTGGTTAGTCATAGTGCCTCTTACAAACCCCTTTAGAAAGTCTTGCAGGAAATGCTATGGTCTGACTATGTAAATCTACAGAAGGAAAGCCATTTTTCCTATGGTTAAGTGTTTCACACACAGGCCACTGTGGATGGCTCATGACCAGTAATCTCAAGTGTGCCCTAACCTTCACAAAACAGGGTAGTGTCTGAAAGCCTTCCCTGATATACAATAAAAAAAGGGTTGACATAAACGTGACCATCTGGAGATGGAAATCAGAAAATACACAAATTAAAAATTGATACAGAAATGTCCAACTTGGCTGTATGGCCTCCCTGCATCTTCTTCCTTGCTACTAGCATTTACACAACCTTTTTCCCTACAGGAGGAGCCAAATCTAAATCTGTTTTGAACTCCCTGCTGTGAATCATTCTGTTAATTGGTCTGTAACATGAAAAGCAGAATGTTGCTGCTGAGAGTGACTGAAGGGTGAAATGAGACTGAGGAGCCTTCCAAGGCTATAAATAATTTCTTGGGAAGGAGATGAACCTGAAGATGTGTTTGCCCCAGAAAAAAACTTTGACCAATTATTCTGAGGTCAACAGTCTTGTTTTTCTAACTTGCCACTGGTATTTTCAGAAATAGTCTCTCTCTGCATGCCTCCCCCCCACCCAATTTTTGTTCCTTGCCAGAGAGCCTTCCTATTCCCAGTAATCTGGGAGGACAGACTGTCCCTGTAGAGAGACATTTCTGAGCTCTTGAACTTTGTCGGAGGGAAGGAGGCTTCCATTTGCCCTTTCATCTTTTCTACAAACTTGCTGAACTGATTAGGACACTGAAACACTTCAGACCTCTAATGGGAAGTACTCCCCATTACAGACAACTTCAACAGTACTGCTTTTAAGCAACACTTTGCTGTGATATTTAACTAGCAAAATGATAATACTGATGACAGGGGAATGTGATAGGAGTGATAATTCATTGGGTTGCTCTGCTGGTTCTTGATATTTTATAGTGATCATAAAAAGGGCTGTAAAAATAGTTGTTAGTACTTTGGATTCTGGACCAATGCTTAAAAATGCAGTCAGAAGGGCTAAAAATACAAGGCAGGTTAAAAAACTGCTGAATTCATCAGTTTGCTTTTTTTTTTAGACTTTAAAGTAATTTTACATGTTTTGTGCAACAGATCCATTAATCTAAGTTCACATGAGTCTCAGTACTGAGAAGGTATCTATTACACCAAAGTATAATTCATGATGCTGGATGGGACCTAAAGCAAAACCAATTTTCACAGTTCTCCCTATCTATCATGATTAGCCAAATTAAATGTCTATTACACATTCAGAGGCAGTTCAAGTCCATTTAAAAAAAATGGAATAATCCTGCAACTGGTAATACTTCTAAAACCTGATACGACTTTTGAAATACGTCAATTTTACTTGGGCTTTTGTGTTCAGCACTCAAAATGGACACCCTATAAAATCCTCACTAAAACTTATCAATTCCTTGTTTTGCCTGTTACTTATTCCTTTTCTCCATCATTTCACATAAAATACATAGAATTATAAATCAGGACTTTAAATAGCTGGAGAAACATTTTGGATTAACTCATGCTCTCCCGAACAGAACTGGCAGGTATGACTAAATGGACACAGTAACAGCAGTGGAACATAACTGATTTTTTTTCCCAGTACCCCAGTATTAGTACAGAAATTTAATGAAATACACTCTTGAATTTGAGAGCAAATCACAAAATGTATCTATTAGTGAATATTTATAAAGCACAGCAGGTCACAAATGGGTCATGCCTCAACTTGCTTTTAAAATCAATCCATGTATCTACTAAAGGTGCACAAACACTCTTCTCACAAACCAGCCTCAAACAGGCTTCCTCAAGATTGTTTTGATCATTACCTATCTTTAAAGGCTTCATACAAAATTCTTACACTTCATTTTGCAGGTATCAGTGTGAAAAATGGAAGCATCTTACAAAAACAGTTATTGGGCTGGCATACTTTAAAAATCTGTCAGCAAGAGGGGGGATAAATCATGCTTTTCTCTGCTTATGAATGGTTGCACCATGAGAAATTTCATGTCCTCCAACATTGTACCAGGGCAGAAGGTTACTGTATGCACTCCTATCAGACATGTCAGCACAATGCACTGAAGTATTTTGGGATATCCTTGTTAGTTCCTTATATAACTGTACTACCTCACTTTCTGAAATCACATCCCAAGGCACATATGAGGAGGGTCAGTACAGCTGTGTCCTACTTCACACCACATCCAAGACTATTGAATTTTGAAGCACTAGCAAGGCTTGTAAAAATACAAAGCAAAATCTTACAGAAGAAAAATACATTAAAAAAAAAGAAAAGAAATTGTGCTCACCTGCTCACCAGCCTGGGATTCCCCTATGATGAATCGATCTCCTGGGCCATCAGCAGCTGTTAAGAGGGACAACACAAATGGTAAAGGCTGAACCAAAACAAATTATGGCATTGTAAATTAAGAACAGGAGAAGAGCAAAGATGATCTACTGTTCAGTTCTGCAGTGTCATCATGACTAAGGTTATAGAAGTTCTGCAAACATTTTACTTTTTAGGTCCTTTTGAGATGTGTTTATTATTTTCAAAAACACAGGTTCTAGAGAACAGAGTATTTTTAACTGAAAATTTCTGGGCAGTATGAGGTCATGTAAATGAAGACTAGGAGGAATTACATTAATAACAAAGATTTAAGAGTGTTCATGACTATTGCAATACTGAAAATTAAGAGTCAGAGGTCACTGATTTAACAAGTCTTCAGGACTTCCAATTTAGTAAATCTGCATTTTTACGGGGACAACAAAGGCACAATTACTAATGGCATTTAAGCTCCTGCCTGCGCCAAAGGTTTTCAGCAAGTTGCATTAGTGGTATTATAGGCCTTACCATGGTGTAAAGCATGTATGAACAACAAGCAACTCTGCCTTTCCAAGCACAGCAGTCATGCTGCCAAGCATGCTCAAACAAACTAGGCTTGAATGATCACATATAAATACGTGTTATTATTAATTTTAAATCTGTAGCTGTCAAAAGTTGATTTCCTAGAGATGAAGTCTAATCAGTGACAACCTTTATCTTAATAACTTCTGTTTTACTTCAGGCACCTTTAATATCCACCTAGGTAACCTTGTATAGAGAATAACTGCTTTCAGGAAGGATGCCCATTCAGTCTATAATGATTTACCACATTTGTACTCATGCACTGGCTGCAGCTTTGCAGATCATTATCTATGGTACTTAGTCACGTTTGAAGACTAATAATTAACTTAACTTTAAAAGCCTATCAAACAGACTAATCTATGAGCTTTAGAGCAAACGCTAAAATAACAAAGTAGAAATGGACTCTTCAACTATTTAAGATATGCTTGAATAATGTATGTAATACTACTGAAAACAGTTATCAGACCTTCACCGAAAAAAATGCGCTTGGATGATCCAGCAAAAGAAGAGAAAGAAACCCCTAATAGCTAAATTATTTTAAACCTGATAAAATGCTACTGAATTAGATTTTATTCCCTCACTAATAATAATATGGAGACAAAGTTTATAGATGATGTACAACTGATATAAAATGAGAAAAAGACAGGGGTTTGGGCAGACATTTTATGCCACTGAAAGCTTATCTTTAACTTTGCTTAAGAAGTATCCATTAATGTAGTCAATATTATCTCTGCCTAAAAGCTTTTTTTCCTCATATCCAAAGACAACAGGTTCACAAGAACAGTAAGATTAGAACAAAAACAATAGAGGAGAATAGAACTGCCTGATGAATTCAGGGCGGACCTAAATGTAAAGAAAATTATTAAAGGCATTGTCCAAACGTCTTTGACACACAGGCTTGGGGCATCAACCCACTCTCTAGGAAGTCTGTTTCAGTGTCTGCCCACCCTCCTGGCAAAGAAATATTTCCTAATGTCAAATCTAAACCTTCCCTGGCACAGCTTTGAACCATTTCCACACATAATGTCGCTGGACAACCTGCGCCCTTCACCGCTACAGGGAGCTGTAGAGAGCCATGAGGTCACCTCTCAACCTCCTTTTCTTCAAACAAGACAAACCCAAAGTCCTTAGCCACTCCTCATAGGACATTCCTTCCAGCCCTTTCACCAGCTTTAGTATCCTTCTCTGGATGCATTCAAATATCTCAGTGTTACTCTACTTGAATCCACCACCAAAATGAGGGTTTGTGTATTGGTTCTGACAGAAGTTGCTGTACTTCATGATCACTCTGCTCATTCTGCATGTTTACTGAAATTGTACTCGTGCTTTGCCTTACCCTGCAGCAATCAGGTTGCAAGACAGCACTGGCTTGATCCCAAGGCCCTTGTCACTCAGCATTCTACTCAGAGCTCACCCTCTTAGCTTTTCTCAGTGTTACATTACCTGTATTTCTCTGGCTACATATGCACTCCCTTGCTGCTATTACTAGTCATTTTGGTCTGCCTGTCTCTGACACACACTCATCTTGTAGACCTGAAATTTTATTTTTATATCAAATCTATGGGGAAGCTACTAGATTACATCCATTGCATGAGTCTGCAGACAGTCTATTTCATGGGCAGTTGCTTGCCATGGTTTCAGCTGCCAGTAACAAAAAAGATATTTTAATGTCCCTAGAAGAAAGTTAGCTATTGCGTACAAGTTTCAACATGGTCTTGTGATGATTCAACCACTACCAGAATTAAATCACTACTAGTATAATGTTCAATTCTGTATATTTTAAATTTCCTTCATAGATATATGAGGTGAGCATCATTGTTCTTACTTTACAAAGGCAAAACCTGCTGCACAGAGAAGCAACTGGCTCAAAATGATACAGCACCTACTGGCAACGCAGAGTATGAATTCAGGTCTCTTGGGAAACCACATTCGTTGCTTGCAATGAATAAAATCATACAACTAATTTTATTTATATATGTCAGCAGCAATATTTTTAAAGTAAGAACCTCTTCTTTTGAGATGTGTCTGTAAGAGAACATTCCGGTAAGTTTTTTGAAAATTCTCTGATGCAATCAGTATCTGTAACAATTATTATCTGTAACAAGATATGTAAGAAAATCCTCATTAAATCTACAACAGAGGAATAGAAGATGAATCTGTAATTCAGAAAAAGATGTTCTGTTATTTTCCTGAATTTTAAATGTTTCCAAGAAACACATGAGGAACAGAGATCCACATCTAGGAGCACACCTGGATGCACATTTGCTTGTGTACACATGTATCCACTTAAAAGATCTGAGCTCAGCTTTATGGCCTTCCTTCAAGACAGTTGCATTTTATATAATTGTGACCTCAGCAATGATCTGTATCAAATCTAAACCAAAATAACCCCTGATGGATCCAAACCAGATGAATTAACATGCTACAAAGTGGCAGACACCGTACTTCATGTCCACAAAGAGAGTGTTTACCTCTGACAGCGTAACCGTCTTTTACTGATGCTGGAAATGGTGGCAGATTATCTTTTGCATATACATCTTGAGCAAGGACTCGGCCCATTCCATCTAGAGAAAAAAGAAAAGACGATGCTCTGTGTCATTACAGTGAGTGAAAGGGGGAAACGAAGTTAACAACAGTGCGCTCCCAAGAGGTGAAATGTATGTGTATGGGACATAGAGATCTCTCCGGCTTTTGATTTTTGACTCTACATAAAGGAAAAAAGAATGGAGTCTGAAAGTAGTGATAAAGGATTTGTTCAAGTCTGTGCTCCTGGTTATAGTGAAATTGCTCACAATAGATTTGAATACCAAGTACCCAAACCCAAACGTGATAGCTCTGATTAAGGATCAGACAGAAAAACAAGTATTTGTTTCTTCAGGACAATTTTTCCCCCTAACATCTCTTAAACATATGTATTTTCTTTATTTTCCTTTATTTGAATTTCTATTAAACTTCTTTTTTAAAAACTTTTAAAATGACTTTTCAAAAGTGAATCCTGTGCACAAAAGGTGAGAGGTGATGAATTGAGAATGGCAACGATGGACAAGTTTTCATAAATTGACAAAGAAGTTTTGCAATAGATTAGCTTCACCTAATCACTGAGAGCATTTCTGCTTAATGGAAGGTGAGTGCACATAAGTGACAGAATTATTTATGTAAATTTACACTGTTATAGTTCTAAATATTTTAATAGCTGTTTCAAACATACTCTTTCTCTACACTTAGCAACTATGACTGATGAGCTGTAATTTGTCTCAGCCTCCCTGTAGAGACTAATATGAATTACTTCTCTCTCAGTCAAGTGGCTGATACATTTATGGCACCAGCAAGAGCTTTTTTTTAGTATGGTATAGAACAGAGTGGAAAACATGTAACTTACCCCTTGATACGGTGTGAGAGGGAAAGCAGATTTATTACATGTGTGATTAGATATACTGGGAAGGGACACATGGGTCAGAACTACTGAGATTGGCTTGATTCCAGTATGCCTAAGTAGAAGAAGGGAAGCCCTGCTCATAATAGAAGCCACTGCTCCTACGGTGCACTGTGGCACAGGAAGGCAACATCCAGCTGAAAGAATGACGGAGTGAGAGGATGCAGGATTATTTCTGCCAGGAGAATTTGCATGGATATGTACTTTAGAGATTATGATCTTTGAGATGTGCCAAAAAAGAAAAGTGCATAAAGTGTGTTTCTTATTTTACAGACAGGGAAATCAGTATGGTTCTGGATTCCCAGGGAAGGCAGAAGAGCTAGTGCCACACACTAAATGGACAGGTTTTGTTAAACAGTGCACCTACTCGATTTGAAAATGTTCAGCTCCAATGAAGTGGTATTATAATGAAAATTATATTTTGCTTATTAACTCAAAGGGATTTAGTTAGCAATTAATTATCATAACTACAACATCATTGTACTCATATCCATATGTATCAACTTTGAGCCTGAAGTCAATATTCATGCTGCATTGCTGAAATAACCATTGCCATGAAAATGCTGCTGAAACCCATTAAAGCAACTAGAAAAGCACTTTTGTGATGGCCATTAATTCACCCGTGCAAACCTGTGTATCAGTGCCTGTGATACACAATACAGAAGTCATTAGAAAGCTCACAAAAGCTTGTACACTTATACTGAGTAAAGGAATGCAGACACATACATTTAAATTATAGCACAGAAAAGGCAGCTATCAAAGGCCTAGTAAAAACATCCTTTGTTCACAGATACATAGAATCTCATACAAAAGTGATACTTCTAATTTTAGCAGGCAAGTTGTGCCTTCCTTCTGCTTTGTGTCTGCATGCAAAATCACACCAATTAGAGCAAAGTTGAACAGTATGTTCTTGGCATACTGCCATGCAATATTTGAAAGGAATAAATGGCTAGCCAGTAATGGGAATGAGTTTCATTATAAGAAGAAAAAGGTAAGAATTGTTTGTTGAAGTAGCCTTAGGCATTTAAAATGAAGCAAGTCAGCAACTAGAGGACAATCTTGAGTACCTTTATACTCTCTCTTATTTAAGAAATTATCCTAAAAATACAGTTTGACCTTATTTTGATTAATTGTAATTCAGAAAGATGTTCTGAATTATTTTAATGTCATCAAACTGTCCCTTGTGAAGCTCACAGCCTTCTAACACAAAATGGAAAATTATTAAAGTCACTTTTCAAATGTGGGTATTTGCTAAGCTTAGGTGGTGAAACCGGTACAGTTCTGTGAAGAACTTTGATTTCTCTGGGGCACAGCAATAAGGCAGATCTTGTACTAGGAGGTGATGGATTTTGTAAATATTGCCTTGGTAGCACTTCAGCATGACATGAAAAGTCAATGCTATCAAAACATTCACTTAGGCTCTTGGACTAGACCAAAATAAATGTGCTGTTCTCGGGCTTCAGCCCATAAAATGTAGATTGCTTCTGCATTACAATTTTATTATCAATTAAACCGCTGCCTCTTCTTAGTTTCAGAAGAATAATCATAATCATGTTGTCTAAAAACTTAACCTTATGTGCCCACAGAGCTATATTCAGGTAACCTCATTTATTTGGAATAAAAGGCTAATTGGGGGCTTCATGCAAGATATCGATGATGGCAGGTGAGAACCATGCTTCAGATGCTTTTGGTTTATGACATTTCTGTTTTTTAAATATGAAAGAGGTTAAATAACCTATACAGTCACTGAGCAACACACCAGCATGAAAGACATGTTTCAAAAGATAACTTTAATAATCCTCTCCCTCATGTTAGGAGAGAATAGATAGATCTGTGATACAGTATACCTTGACTTAATCAAGAATAAAATCAGGACTGTACTGGGTATCTGTACAGAATAACATTCAGCAGCTTTATTTATCAGGATGAATGCTATGAAATATGTTTAGTAGTGTAACTAAATCAGGTTAAATTAATTAGGCAATTAGCACTCCTAGAATTTTACACATTTCACTTCCCTTAGGGAGAAACTGTACTCCTGAAAGATAGTTTTCAGAAGCTCAGTGTTAAATCAAGACACAAACTCACAAAGAAAACAGACACAGCACAATAGTGCTTTTCTGAATCCAGTTTCAGACCTCCAGGACTACTTCTTATTATTTTCTGAAATTAGATGTATATGAACAGAAAAATAAATAAACCCGTAGCTACATGAAAAACTGGTTTTTAATGAATTGCATTCTTCAAAATTAACATCTTTTATCAAACACATACATGTGCACACACACACATATGCCTATACAAAACAATCCTATGTATGTCTATAACATTATGATGATCACTTCAGAAGTTCTGAAAGTGCATTTCCATCTTGATATTTGTATCTGTAGATTAAGACAATTGAATTTGCAGTATCACAGATACAGACATGTCCTTAAGGCTGTCTCTTATAGGCTCAATCCTGAAATTTCATACTACATACTTGGAAATCTTACAGTGCTAAAATAAGTGTATACTACTTTAAAAATAAATTGCAAGACAAAATTTTGCACTACAGTGCAAAAATATGAAGGAATTGTTAGTACAATTATGTGAACATTAAATCAAGAATCTGTCTCTATTAATGTTACCATGGATCTAACACTTGTGTTTTGGGTGAGAGGGAAGAGAGTCAAAACTATGGTGACTCAGCAGACTCAGTTCATTATTTTTGAAAGAATAAGAGTGCCAGGAATAACAATACATATGTTCTGGAATTAGAATCAAAACTTCTTTTATGCAAAGAAGAATCATAATCCTGCAGTACCATAACTGTATCTGACATACCAAAATAAATATATGATGTGCTTATTTTTCAGGGAGGCAGATGCCAGTCTTTCATCCTTTATTTCAGGAATTCAGTGTTGCATACATAGCATTTATTTGGACTGAATGTACCCAACCCTGCAGCTCATCATATTGTTCACAAAGGGCTGTCTTAGCGAAGACATTTAACTGACAGCTACCCAAAAAGGCACAATAGTTATGCTTAGGCATTTATGCCTTAATGCCTTCTTCTAATCTGCACACCATTATGAAAGTGCAGGGTGTATTATGCATATTCCTTGTTGATCCAGTATTGGTGCTGTTCTGAATGGAGGATATGGAGCATCTTCTCAGAAACTGTGCTGCCAAGGCACAGGGGAGCACTGAACTCTGCTTGGAGTCACTAAATGCACAAGTGTGATATTACATATAGTCTGCTAAATCGGTATGTCAGTATGAAGACATCTTGAAGGCTTCTGGTAGCACAAAGATTTGGCAAAGAGCATGAAAACTTTGAAATTCCAAGCCAGAAGACAGAATATTCCATTCAGAAACCATTGATATCTCTCTGCTGTCTGTAGCACACCAATGTCCTAAATGTTTTCGCCTCTTGAGGTTTACAGTTCCACAATCTCTTTGCTCACCACCTTACTTTTGGACAATCTGGAAGAACCCCTGGAGGAGGTTTCTGCTTCCCTACCTACTTTAGGTTCACTTTTCAGCGTATTTCCTGTCATAGTTTTGTTATGTATCAAGAACAATCTCCCAGATAATGCCTAGCCTTGATGCTCACGAAGAATCCAACTTAAAATACCTCTGTAATTGATGATTTCTGTTCCAAGCACTGGGGTCATCTCCAGAACTGTGATGAAGGCCTTGTCCATAGATGTCAATGGGAATGGAGACATGCGATGTCTTCTCGCTACCTTGGTAATGTCAACAGCACTGTGACCTGCAATGAGAAAGAAGCAAGTTTATGTGTGCTACAATGAGCAGATTCAGGTAGTGATGTTCATTTAAACGATTTTACTGAAACTAATATGGCACTTTGGAGCAAATTAAATTAGTTAGTTATCACTACTGAGCTTTCATGTCAGACACTGTATTCAACTAGAATCAAGAGAGTGTATATTCTTATTTATAATCAAGAACATACCAGAAGTCTTGATGAACATGAAAAGATTGGTTAATCTAAACTAGAAACCCTTCAAGGTGATGCAGTATTTTACACTGATGATGATACTCTGAGACTAACTCAGTTCTATGAACTCAGGACAATTCACTCCATTCTGTCCTGCACAAACATCTCAACATGCTCTGTGCCATACACAGATAAAGCGTGCCAGTGAACCTACAATCCAAGAGTGAGATGGGAGTCAAAAGGTTCAAAAGGAAGATAGAGCACAATTAAACCACTGGGCAGTCAAGACAGCAGACAGTGTCTCCGGCTAGTGGGCATCCTACCAATTGACAAGATTTTGTTGTCACCATAGCAAAGTGTTGTTTAAATGTATGATTAGAGTGAAGGCAGTAGGACAACTTAAGGAAAGCTTACTTTTCCCAAGTGTGAGGGACAGGTAGGGAGAAAATATGACAGAAGTTGTTTGAAAATGAAGCCAACAGCATGTTTGAATCCATGATACTTACTGAGAGATTAAACAAGGGGACAACAAGCTTTGAAGGATTTTGAAAGTGAAGATAAGCAACTGAAGAGAGAACTATTGCAGGAATACATAAACAAGAGTAACAGATAAAAACCAAAAGATGAAGACAATTACAACTGCAGAGTATCTTGAAAGGATTTACCTAGAACAAGAAGGTATTTATGAGAGCCAAAGTAGATGATGTTCTATATGTGATATGTAATGATATTCCTAAGTAACACAATAGAGAAAGCATTAACAAATAATAGAAACTAATTTTTATTGACATGATTTTGCTTTGCAGTCACTACATAAATATCTAATTTGTTGTTGCACATCTGCCTCCAGATTCTGCAAAAAAACCAGATTATTGCTTTAAGTGTAGTCTTCTAATTAAAAGTAAGTAAAAAATAGCACAACAATCATGGAGTCTAAGTCCTTCCTTCAGAAGACAAGGCTTCTTAATTAATCTGTATATAAAAAACTTGTTCAGCACTAACACATGCTTGCCTTTTTATGTGAGAGATTGTTCACTAATTATTTTTGCTATTAACACAGTAACTATCTTTCAGAGGAAGAAGTAGAGACAAGTAAAACTGCCCACCTAATTCTTCCAGGAATGATTCTGGAATAAATTTTTTGAACAATCTCTTTGTGCGTATTTAGAAGGTAACAGGATGATAAAAGCAGGCACTGTGAATCTGTCAAGCACAAATAATTTTTAATTGACTTAATTCCTTTCCTTAAGATAGCAGTTGACATTCTGAGGAAGAGAGAAACAACTGATGAGACATTTTCTAACTACATTAAGACTTTGTGCACTCTTAAACCTAGCTTTCTCATAAGCAAACTAGGGAGAAATGATCCAAACTAAACTATTTTAAGAGGAAAGTGTAACTAATGGAAAAACTGCATTCCTGGTTTTAACAACAGGGATCTCTTTAGCAAGCTTACATTTCCAGTTATTATGCCTGTTTTTTGTTAACAACACCATTAAAGAGGAAAACGAAAGCATTTGTGAAATACAAACTTCCCATACCCACCTCTGCATAGAGAAACCCTGCTTTAGCAGCACTGTCATTCCTGCAGGCCCAGCAGATTCCACACAATATATGCAAAAAGCATTTTCCTGATGTTTTGTTTTAAGTTGGAAAATATGAAGGAAGATGCTAAGAAAAAATATATCACAGCAATGAAAGCTGAGGGAATTGTGTGGCAGTAAACAACCTTTATGGTATTGCCACTAGCTGTTTTTACTGCTACTACCAGTAGTTTCACTGTCACTTAAAACTCAGTTAGCTACTTCAAAAACTCACATTTTGCCTCTTCAACCCTTAAAAAGTGACAGAATTCACTGTTTTGAATGCTTTGAATGGTCCCCAGAGAGCAACCTTCAGATTCGCAAGTCTGTCCCTAATGCAAGTCATTTGCTTAAGACTAAGGTTCTGTTAAAATCTTCTGAGAAATACATTCTCCAACATAGATTTTTTGGAAAATAGATAAAACTCCCTAAATTCTGACATCTTTTTTCCAACACCAAAAGTAACACTCATTGTTTCTGCAAGAAAAGCCAAGAAAATAGAGGCCCTTTAGGTTAACACTAGCATGAATAACCTTAATGAAGTAAGAAAGATGCTGGTGCAACTACTAACCTCTCTCTCTCCTATTTCTTCCTGCAAACAAATGCTAACTCTTCTATTAGAGGTATCACATGTTTAAACAGACCCAGAGATAAACAATGACTTTTTTTAAGTTCTAAAATTACTGAATGGTACTTTAATTACAAGCAAATGACATTAAACAACTCCTCAGACTTTACCAAGTTATCTTTCACTAATGTGAAATGTCAGATAGCTCTAAAAATAACTACTTACATTAAGCTGCATTTTGTATGACAAAATAATCCTCTGGGTTTGAAGCAGCTAATTCAATTGGTTGCATAAGGTAGAAAATTCTTGACAGCCTTCTCTTTTATCACCAAAACAACTTCCTATTCCTGTCATTATACATATATATATACACACACAGGGTGGATCAAATTTTAGACTAGAAAAGACTCCCACAACACAAAGAAAAAGAATTGCGCAAATTAAACAACACATCACTTGGATCAAATGTCAATTCTTAACCTTTGCATTTTTTTGTTTGGTTCTATGTAATCCAACATTCAAATTCATGTTCAAGTATGAAAAAAAAAAAAAAGTATATTTAATTTGAGAACTTCCATTTTCATTGTCTTGGAGTGTTAATTCTTGCCCATAAAACCTGCACACACATGATCATTTACAACAAAACCTCACAAACAACACAGACCTCCACGTCATTAAAAAAACAACTTGGAAGAATAAATTACAGGGTGATTCTCCATTGATACATGAACACTATGAGCTATTTACAGTTTTACCTTTGGACTGGATTTCACTGCCTTAAGTTATTAAATTTCTTCTGCAAACCCACTTAGTCCCACTTCTGATCTGACTATCACTTGCTGTCTTCTGAGAAGTCTTAGTTTCTCAACAGAGGTAGAAAGTTTCTGTACTTACTTGCTCTGAGGATGTTCTCTTTGCTGCTGCACCTAGACTGGACCTGCAGAGAGAGCACAGAGTCTATGAGCTATAGAAGTTAACAAGAATGCAAAATACAGAGATAAAATGGGCAAGCTCCTGGGATCTAAGACAGAGGCTATACATATTTTCAGCAACATTCTTACATATTTTGCATGAGGTAAGTATATTTAAGCAGAAGGGTAGTAAGCTGATGGTCAGAATCTGATACAAGCAATTTGATTCCACACCCCTCCCATAAGAAACAAGATGGCCTAAGGACAGTAGGAGAGAAAAATCAAATAACAGTGCTTAAAATTACGTGTTAAGCATCAGTTTTCAACAGAAAACCCACATTTTCTTACACAGTTGTAATTACAGTAGCTCTGAATCTAGGTCCTATTTGATGATTAGACAGAATACTAACATAACTATATGACCGGATTGAAAATTCTACTGTTGCTATTTTCAGGCATTGTAGAGAGTTTAAAATATTCGGTTTCAATTGTGTTGATTCTGAAGATGTTTAATATGAATTTTTCACAATTGTATAAGCAACTCACAATTGTATAAATGGCTCCTGGCTGGAGCCAGATAAATTTACTCAGCTGTTCCTATTTGGTTAAAAGAAATGCTATGTTCAGTATGAATTTTATAGTGGAATTCTACTTTAAAAAGTAACTGTGTGAGAATGACATGGTTTCTCAACAAATCCTCTTCCTTGATGCTTAGCTGACACTGTGCTATTCCAGATAGATTAGTCTGGCTACAGGGAAATTGGACAATTCACATTGATCTAATATTCTAGTAACACTGGATATTTACAATTCTGTTTACCATGCAGATTTAAAAAAGAATTGTTTTTTTAAAGAGTATCAGCCCTGTAAACACAACACACTTCAGATTTTATCTATACTGAAGCATCAATTCCTGTTAATTCTTCTCAGGTTTGGAAAGATAGCACCATGTATAATAACCCTGAAGTTGCAAGTTTTCAGATGGATTCTACTGCCAGGCCAGCTGACTGAACTAGCAGCACTTGAATAAAAAGCATTTTGTGTGGACAAAACCCCAGCTAAAGTAAACTTCACAGGAAGACAAACCTCTGAGATTGTAAGAATTGAATCCTTCTCTTTTTGACTTTTTTGACAAAGGTATTTTAAATTTCAATGAGAACACTAATAAAGTAAAACTGTGGACACGTAATGAAAGAAGTGGAATAGCACAGGTGATGCTGAGGGTGTAATTTCCCAGCAGAACATTTGTCTCTGCTGCAAAAGCAAAGGAGTGAATCCAGTTATCTTTCAGACCTCACTTTGAACTTGCAGTTACAGAAAAATTGCCTAGAAAGTGAATATGTATGATGTAACAACTGATGAAGAATGGTAAATGCCCAATCCCTCAAAAGCTGTCTTCAGAAAGGAACAACCATTTAAGGCTGAAATGAACTGTGCCCCAGCTTCTAAACCTCTTTCTTCTGTTCCACAGCAGCTTGCCCCAAATAGATATTCACATAAAAAAACTGGATTCTACAGCGCAACACGGTCTACTTATTGTAATGGAATAACTTATGGAAAGTAATGTTGCAACTTAGAGTGGGTTATGGTGTCCTTCCCTGAAAAAAACTCTTGTTTAACAAAAACAAACAGAAAAAACCCCACACCCTCCCTCCTTCCCACCAAAACTACTATACAAGAAAACTGCAAACAAAATATTAATGATGCCCAAATTTGGCCCAGAGTTGTTTTACCAGATTTCAAAGGCATAAAATGAACTCTCTTTGGAAGAAGTGAATATTTAACTATAATTTACCAAAGAACAATTCTGGACCAAAAAGGTGATATAATGGTAGGAAAGAAAACACAAAAGAAAGAGAAGCACAGTTTGAGAGGGAGAGAGAAGCAGGATGGATGTTGCAAGGCAGAAGATGGTGTATGCAAAAGGAGACATGGGCCTATGTGTGTAAGGCTACTGTTTAAAATGGAAGAGGCTCTCTTATTTCTCACTGAAAAACATGAAAAGAGAAAATGAGGAATGGACCTGCTGCAAAATAACCAAGCGATTCAGCAAACTGTGGAATGAAATACAGTGAAATAACATAGTCCTAAAGAAAAAGGCAAAAAACCAAAAATACAAAACACAAACATTGGAAACGATCTACTAAAACAAACCAAGTAAAATATGTGATCCAAAGGACACAGATAAAAGCTACTAGAGAAGGAGGAAAAATGTTAGCAGACAAAGACAGTGCTAAAGAAGTAAAATGGAAGTCAAGAGAGAGTCTTTCAACAAAGTGGAGGAACAGAAGGAGCCCAAACCCATAGCGCAAAGCAATGTTTGCGAATGGAAAATAGCTCCTTTGAGCAGTAATAGTTACTCTCGAGTTGTAGCCTCTATTCCTCCTCAGTTCATCTTTAAGCCCTTCCAACCTATAGTGGAGCTAGTGTATGGACAAAAACAAGAGATTTATAATGAACAGAGCAGCTGAGATTTGCAGATCAAATCTTGCAATATAAAAAACGTGCTGACAAAGTTTTGCTCTTAAAATGTCCAAATGACAATGGTAACAAAAGACAGCTGGCTTCACATACAGCCTCTTACAGGTCATTTTTTTAATTCTGTGCACACAGAGGACTTCATATTTACTTTTTGATTTCTTACACCCAGCCTAAAGTTTCCATGTTATCACTCACCTGATGGGCAACATATGCAGTATGAGAAATAATTTGCTTCCCACAAATTTTAAAAGCAGCTGTGGAAGAGGAATCCATGATAATAAAATAAAGGCTTGATCAGCCAGACTTGATTGTTTCCCAACCTATGCTCACAGCTGCAGAATACAAACCATGTTTTAACATAACTGACATCAAAATTAGTTATTACATAATACTTCTCTTTAATATGAATTGCACATTCTTATCCTAAATGTTATTTTTAATCAAAACTCCAGTAAACTGATTTTGAATAAAACCCACCAGTTTCCTAACACATACAGTTTTGGCAGCAATGGAGCTTTTTATAAATGGGGTCATGTGCTTTAAGTGCCTTTTATCATATTCAATATTTGTGTGTTTTACTACTTTGTTATTTGTGACATTTACAGGAAATCTATATTGTTTTCACAGCTATTGTTAAGTGAAGAATGCATACTACATTGCATATAGTACCATGAATGACTGGGGAGAGTTATTATTAGTAGTATTTACTATAATTCTTCTCATTCACAGGTAGTTACAGAAATAACAACCTATGGCTGTCTTTTCTTTCACAGGGAAAGTATAGATTTATTGTTTGTCCATGCTACAGCCTCTTGGCTCCCAATCTATCTTGGTAGAAGATACACTGGGCTACCAGCCAGTACCATTCCCCTGCATAGTTCAGACAAAATAGAACCAAACCCAAAGCATTCAGTTCACATTACTCTGTATTTTAAGCAAACTGGATTTTATGTTCTTGAAGATGTAACTTCATCACGCCGGAATGCAGAGTAAGCTTTCCCCCACAGGCTGAAGTAGTAAATAGAATGTGAAATAAAGTACTCAAAAATAAATAAAGGGAATGGTAAAAATAAAGAGTTGTGCTGACAGCTTCTATCTATCAGTCATGATTGGTCTGAAAAAAAACCCCCAGTGGCTTGGCTAAATTGGATTAATTTAAATTTACATAATATGTTTTGCTGCAAATAAAAATCAGTCTAAAAATTTTTTTACAAGAAAAATAGAAAAAGACATAAAGAAAAGTTCATGCTACAAGTGAAGAATTTATGTGAAAAATAATGAAAAAAGAAAACTGAGAAACCCTTTAACACTTTACCACGACTGTTAGGAATTGTTAGAGAAATTACTTACCTTTTTAAAGTCATAACAAGATTAGCACAGTGTATTAAGTCAGCTCTTCATTATGGGAGGTACAATTAAAAGCCATTGGTTATAATAAAACAAATTGCTAGACAAAGATGAAGAGTTTCCAGCCCAATATGAAAAGCTAACTCTTACGGGAGTACATTTTAACTCAATATTACAACATGAAGAACAATTCAGAACAATGACATCAAAACATGAGTTACCATCAACAGAAAGTTCCCATTTTTCAGGAACGCAGTGCCTGTAGGAGGCTGACCCCATAACCTTTAGCACTTATGGGAAAGCACATTGCTCCACTCTGAGGAAAGCATGCAAAATGTGGAACCACCAGCAGAAACCCAAACATACGCAGACACAGAGGACTAAGGTACAGCAGAGGGAATGAGTTCGCCAAGCTGTAATGAAGGAAGCAGGGTAAGCAAAGCACAGCAGCTGTTAACAATTTCAGAACTGTATTCCTCTCACTCTCCTGAACACCAGGCAGGCCTGTTCATGAGGTATTGGACTACTGCACTTTCTGCTGGTGAGAAAGTGTGTAACTCATACAGCCTTTCCTTGAAACTTCAGCTTTATGAAGACAACTTATCTGCAATGATGTGGGAAAGTATGCTGCTGCTGCTTTTTTTCTGCATGTGATTTATTAGTGATTACATGACCTGAGTTCTGTACAATATATACAGTGCACACGCCATTTGAATGGTCTCTGAAATATTTGCCTGCTTTAAATAGATTTCAAATCATATGTTATCTGATTTATAACTGAGGGGTTTGCAGTGTGTCTTCTGCCTAAAATACTTTTTATCCTCTAAGAGTGGATAAATTATTCAGTGCCTCTAAATAAACAAATAAGAAAAAACTAAACAATGAATAACAATGTCTCAAGCTTCTCTGATAATACTTTAAAAACTGATTTCAGCGTGTTATTCTAAGCAATGTCCAAAAGGTTAAACTGGGAGCAAATAAAAAAATGCAATGAAATACACTGTTGATTTCATTAAAAAACTTGGGTTAAATCTAACCTGAAGAACAGAGAGAATAGCTTTGACTGAATTAATATAGAATATAAAAATGAAGTTGCTAAAAAAACATTCACAAGTATGGCTTGGGTTGGAAGGGACCTTAAAGATCCTCCAGTTAAAAAAAAAAATAAGTGCATCTGGAATTGTGTACTTTAGAAAACATTCAGTAAAGTATGTGAGGATTAAATAATCCTATTACAACATGCAATCTTCCTATTTCAGGAATCGATTCTTATTCAAACAACACTTTTACACTGAGCTGAACACACATGGTCATAAGAGAATGCTTTATGGCCATCTGAATCAGGACTAAAATCAATTCAAAACAACAGAATAATTTTTTGTTATTATACTGAGACCACTTCTGAAATGGAAAGAAAAGTGAGCATGAGGAATTTGATAGCAGCAGACATTACTCATTAACACAATTTTTAAAACAAGCACTACTGATGGTGGGATTCAGCTCACCAAAATTTAAATACAAAAAATAAATAATGTGGTATTCCACACAAGAAATCACTCATTTGGAGTCAGTGGGAAGAAATAAACAGAAAATTAATTGAAGCCAAAGTCACTTTAGGAGCAGATTTTTACAACTTATCAAGTGTTATGCTTGGTAGACTGGACATGAACAAAAGTCAATTTTAAATCTTGAATATGTCACTGTCTTCATACATATATTACTGAGCTCTCTTTTCTGAGTTTTTTTTTAATCACCTACACTTTACATACAGATTTATTTAATTTTGATAACTGTTTCCCAGTAGACTACGAACACACATATGTAATTCTATGGCCAGATTATTGTTCATCCTAACCACTATTCAAACAGGACAGTGGAAGTGGTTTGATGAATACACCATAGAAACATAAGGGCTGAGTTGGTTCCTTTTACAGGAGCAGTATTAAAAAAAAAAGGTATTATCCAATATTTCAAACAATACGGAATGAAAAGGCAAAGGGCAGTTTTCTGGGATTAGTCACCTCTCAACAGAAACTGACATTGTCCATTGGAGAGGTAAAATCAACACATTTATTTCTAGAAGAGGATTCAATGAAATCTTACACACCAACTAAAACTGCGAGCTGAACACCTCACAATGAGAAAATAGCAGTAACTATGATATATACAGCAAAAAAAGGAGACAAAATAGCAAACCACAGTCAGCTAACAGGAAAGCAAACTGGCTACTACGAACTGGCACTATAGGCTTCATAGTTGAGAATTAATAGAGGAAAGAGGGATTTCTTCTCTTCAGAGTAATTTTAATGAAATGTTTACTTTTGTATGAGAAAAAAATACGAGCTGCATTTTGTGTTTTTAGGAGTAGGGGACAGCATACAGATAATGCTGTATGAGTAGCACTAGAAAGATGGCACGTTTCTGTGATATTTCAGGGGCGGTTCAAGATCATACTGCTTTTTGTTCAGAGAAGCTGCATTAATTATAATACCCAAATACGAAGAGATCAAGTATCTTGTATAAGCTAAAGCCCATATTAAATCAAGTCATAAACATTTGTGCATGAACTCCAACAGGTATTTCTAACCTGTGCTATCAAAATTCAAGTGGGATTTGTAGGATACAAGAAATCTCTAGAAAACATTGCACTTAGAAAAATAAAACATTCTACTACTTGTATTACTAATTGTGAATAAGATCTTTTATTTGTTTGAATGAAAATCTTGAACATTCTCCAAATACCCTGGAAATATTCTCCAGTTTGAGAAGTAGCTAGTGTAAACAAAGGCAAAGAGAATAAGCTGTATTTCCTAAGAGGTACAAGGGCAAAAAAAATCCTGTTAACCTCGTTGTTTGCCACAGAAATGGTATTTACTTGCCTATTTTCATATAATTTCACACCCTGGCAATTTGACTGACAAACCACTTAGCCTTACAAGTATGCATTAGATGTCTGAGTTATATCCTATCTGACCAGCATTAAGACTTTTTGAACTCCTTGTCCATGCCAGATTAACCAACTTCTTAAGCTGTTTTTAATCAGATACATGAGTGATGTATAAAAATTCTTGTCTTCAAGCACACTATAAATTACTCTTTAACCCTTGACTAGTATGGTTGACATTGAAAAAAGCTTAATTTCTATTACAAGTATTTTGCTTTTCAATGAAATTTCAATGAAATTTCAACAATTTTCACACTTTTATTTCTTTACCCAGGAACAGTCAATTTCAATGCAGCATTAAAACAGTGAAATATCCCCATTATTGCCAAAAAAAAAAAAAAAAAAAAAAAAAAAAATTAAACTATTTTTCTTGAATTGTGTGACTCTCAAAATAAACTTTTAAAATAAATTCTTTATTCAAATGTAGTCAAGTAAAATTGGCAAGTTTAAGTGAAACAACATTTAGGACAGATCAATGTTATGTGTGCAACTCATTTTTCCTTTGACATGAAGGCATCATAACTTCATCATAACTGTTATCAGCAATGTGTCTGCATAAGACAAGATAAGGCTACTTTATTTTAATCTCCCTGCTCAAAGACTAGTTCCATGTTTTACTTACTAAACATTATTCAAACTGTTTGCTAAATGGGTAATTATTTAATTCTTTATAGATTTCTCTGTTGGGCTCGGTTCTACAAAACAAAACCTTGTAATACACATGAAGGAATTTCTTTTTGCAAAATCTTTGTGAAGTAGAGGTATGGCTTGATTTTAGAAATGGAAAACTGAGGCCCAGAGACATCTAGACTAAATTTAACCTGACATGCCTACAGTCAGATTGCAGAGATTAGATCCTCAGTTGCCATTTATTTCAACTGCATTTGGAATGCTCAGCATAGAATCACAGAATGGCTTGCATTGGAAAGGACCTTAAAGGTAATCGAGTTCCAACCCCCTGCCATGGGCAGGGACACCTTCCATTAGACCAGGTTGCTCAGAGCCCCAACCAACCTGGCCTTGAACACTTCCCGGGATGAGGCATTCACAACTTCTCTGGACAACCTGTTCCAGTGTCTCACTACCCCTCACATCTAATGTAAACCTGCCTTCTTTCAGCTTAAAGCCATTTCCCCTTGTCCTATCAATACATGCACTTGTAAAAAGTCCCTTTTCAGCTCTCTTGTAGTCTCCTTCAGGTACTGGAAGGCTGCAGAAGCCTTTGTGGAGCCTTCTGTTCTCCAGGCTGAACAACCCCAACTCTTTTGGCCTGTCTTCACAGGAGAGGTGCTCCAGCCCTGGGATCACCTTGTGGCCCTCATCTGGATTCCCTCCAGCAGGTCCATGTCCTTCCTGTGCTGGGACCCCAGAGCTGGATGCAGCACTGCAGGTGGGGTCTCACCAGAGCAGAGCAGAGGGGCAGAATCCCCTCCCTCTCCCTGCTGCCCATGCTGCTCTGGATGCAGCCCAGGACACCATTGGCTCTCTGGGCTGGGAGTGAACACAGTCAGCTGTGGCATGACATGAAAATCACACAATATGTGTCTCAAGAAGGACACACAGAAAATGAGTACCCCTGAAAATGTTGCAAGAAGTTTTTCCAGCAAGAAACATTAAGTCAGCACTAATGTGGAGACACAAAATGTGACAGAGGCTTCCTTGGCACCCATTCAAGCCTTCCTGCTACAGTACTGCACTTTCTGTTCCAGAAACAGCAGAGATGGAGTCACCATTCACCACACCTGCTACTGCTGGGAAACATGATTCAGTTTTCTTAATATCTAGTTATTGTCAATATCTGAATAAATATTGGTGGGGAATTGGCAGAGGCATGTTTGGAATTTTTAGCATTACTGTTTTTGGTCCTATCTGCTTCTAAGCCTACAGGCCTCCATTCCTTTGATCCAAGATCTGCAGAGTGAAAAAGCATCTCTCCACTGAAGTCTGACTCAAACTTGTAGGCTAACAAAGCCCACAACTCCTATTTCATGCTTACAGTCTTATCTTCCTGAAGCTGGCCACACAGGCAACATTCCTTGTATTTCTATGTTAAAGGAATACGAACACACGTAAACAGGAACAAAGAAATCAACACTTATAAACTCTGTTCTGTGACTTTGTGGCTTCAAAAGCCACCAATCAAATGAGCAGTGAACCTTCAGGCCAAAAGAGTCAGCAAAAGCAACCACCCAAATTCTTACATTTTTAAAGCATCTTTTAAGTTAAATTTCACCTTTTTCCATTGGTGTTTCCTAGAAATTTTGGTTGGAGATTTTTATAGTTATTATCATTCTAAAGTGAATGGTTGGACTACTTTTTAAACTCACCTATGTGAGCAGGAACAAAACATGTTTCCCCATGTAGTACGATCACACTTTCTGCACTAGCATAACTTCAAAGAAGTTGATTTTAGTTAAGCTTGATATTTTTATTTGAGCTAGGAGGATTAAATTTGAAGGGCTTCAAGTACAAGAGCCAAAACTAGTAAGCATAGGTAATAATAATCTTGTATCTGGCATATATTATAATCTCTGATGTATACAATATTCAATCAAAACCTCAGTCCTGTACACTTTAAAGTATAAAAATAAATAAAGCTCTTTCAAGTTTAAGATTCAAACTAGGGAGCGACAACTGTAAGAAAAATAAATCTTCATTGCATGAATCCATCTGAGTCATAAATACCAGACAGTGAATTATTGTGTGAAGAGCTAGATTTCTGCCTTAGAGACAGGCACACAGACCACATACCTCTGAGGAGAATCCTTAAAGTGAAATCAGAATGGTCGTGGATGAATAACACGAAGATTTCAGAGGATTCATAAGCTATAGAAAGGAGAGGCTGGAACTGAACAAACGTTGCACTAAAAGCTATTGTTAAACCCAAGTTAGAAATTATTTTTGAAAGTAACAAGAAATGCAAATGAAGAAAGAGGATTTGCATTTCAGATTTTTCTTTGAGTGTCAAAGGCTCAATAGGATAAGATTCCTTTAGTGCTGTCTTGAATTTGGCAGTCTGTATTGCAAGGTACAGCACAACAGCAACCACCAGGCTCTCCACAGCAGTTATGCACCTGAGAACACAACACTAATTTGGCTGGGCTTGTAGCAGCACTGAATTTTGGAAAGCCAAAGATGAGAAAGGGAAATAGAAAATACTGTGAATAAGGACATTCATTCTGCCCTCTAGTTCTTAACAATAAAGTTTATGGCAATAATGCTTAGCAAAAAGAAGTTGTTTCCATGTTAAAAAGTGGCATTTGAAAAATGGGAAAAACAGGAAGATAACTTAGGGAGCACTGATGGGAACCCACTGACATTTGAGCTGTGCATTACTGATACTGACACTGCTGTGAATATCTAATTTGATTTCCATGTATTTAAACAGACACTGCCCACTAGAGATACATGTAAATTAAATCACATGCATGGCATTTTACATCAGTGATTACTCCAAAAGCTGTAACAGCAGTAGAAGCTTTGCTGTATTTTGATTCATTGTTATTTCAGACTTTAGACTAATTTTTTATAGATTATATGACTAAAGCTGATTCTTCAGAGTTAGATTGCTTTGGGAGCTGGAGCTAGAGAACAGTTGCACTAAATGTTATTACTAGTGTAACACAATGCAAAATAATGTCTGGCTTCTCAAACAAGCTGATTTAAGTAGTAAACAAATAAATTCTAAACAATGTATGCTGGTGAACAGTGTTAATACTGGATTTAAAAAGAAAACAGTAGTTTAGGAAAAAACCCTCACAGTTACATCTAATCAAGCCAATTTTATTGCCACACAGTCCAAGGTATGGTACAGCACAAGAAAACAGAAAAAACCCCTTTGCTTAAATGGATGTATTTACAGTGAAATAATGGTAAGACTGACTTTGGAAAATGCAAAGGAGTCTAAGCTATAATCAAACAAAATGAAAATGACATTGGTAGCTCTTTGGCTTGATCTAATTTGTTTCATAAAGGATTGCACATCTCAACCATAAGGCAAGGTGAAACGTCTTCCTGTTTTGTGGCACAAGAAGGGGGAATATTAATTAAAAAATGAAACATAAAGATTTGTCTCGAAACAAAAAGTTTTTTTAATTAAAAAATTAAAAATTAATTTTAAAGGACCTTTAAATTCCAGGTGGAAAAGGATAGAAATTATTTATGTGCTATTTCTCTGATAAATGTAGACCTGGAAAACATTTTACCATAATAAAAATTAATAAAAAGTATTACAATTTTGTTAAGTTGAATAGATAAGGTTTAAGCCAAAATCTCTAACATGAAATGAGATGCTGTTCAAAACCTCATCTTCTACCACTCTTCCAAATGTTAAATAGGTTTTTTTTGTAAATTAACTTAGTGCTTGAATTGAATTTATTAGTACAGAATGAAAGTGCAAAATGCTAACGTGAAGGAAAAATTTTATTTGGCAGAAGTCAAAAGCTAAGTACCATGCACAGAGAAGCTGTAGGTTTAAGTAAAATTTTGCTTCTATTTTGTATGTAGGAACTAATAATGGATCTAATTTGAGATTCGGCAATGGGTGAACAAAGATAAATAGTATTTAAAGTACAAATATAGCAACATTTGTTAAAGAATTAAAAAAAAATTAGCTATCATTAATCAAAGTTATTAAAGTATACTTTGATCAGATTATTGCAATAACACACTGTCCTTCCTGATGTAACTTGGAAATTTTGCCATACTCTATTCTCATATGGCAGAAAGAATGCTAGAGAAGATGTTTTGTAATCCTAATCCCAAACGAATCCTAATATCATGAATGAAGATAGCAATAGCAAAGCTATTTTCTATGAATAAGGAAGATCACTCTTTTTTCATAAATTTTTGCATTTTAATGTGCACTGAGGAAACTGTTTCTCTAAAAGTAAGAATTTTAATTAATTAATTTTTCTTAAGCCTAGAGTAAGGTGGTACTATTAGCAAATCAAAATGCAATCCTTTAAATGGCAATTGCCAAATAGAAAGCTCTGAGTTCTTGCTCATGTTTGAAAGAGAAATGTCTATAAATTCTGATTTTACTTAAAAACTGATTGTTCTGTCAGCAACTGCAAAAAAACCCAAATCAAAACCACAGAAAACCAGGAGTAGATTGAGCCAACATAACTGGACAACCCCCAAATGATTATTGGCTCTTTTGTGTTCATTTATTTCTTGGAAAAACATTATTTCAAATTTGAAAGAGCATCTCTACAAAGTATATGGCATTCATAAGTCAACAAGATAGAGAATCTGAATTTAATGCAGAAATTTCTGTTCAATGGCTCAGTATATGAGTATGTCAGATGTAATGAACCAAGTTCTCTATCTGCTGGACTTCTGCATGAAATCAGAGAAAAGAACAGGGGACCTGCTTACATTTACTCAGTTTGTGCTATGTAGAACCGATTTACAACAGATATCAACAGTGAACTTAGCATCCTGTACCTAAAACTGAATTCAGGTTCTATGCTGGTGGTAAACATCTGAAAGCCATAGTTGCAGCTAGTGGTCTTTCAGTATTGCCTTCTATTCAAACTAGTCTAAACAGAAGGAGAACCAGTCTCTTACCCGGCTTTAATTCTGAAGAACAAGATTCAGTTATTTACAACATTTTGTAATGTACACTATATAAAATACTTTAACCTACAGCACTTAAGAATCTTCATGCAGTCTCTGAATGGTCTTGTGAAGTCAACTACCTATTGCAGGAAATAGTATTTCCTCTTGTCCTCTGAATATTGCTCCTTAATTCCCTGTACTGCTGACTCTCTGTTATCAGGTAAAATAATACACTTCTCTGCTGTGTTATTAACAATGCTAAATATACAATTAAATCCCATCAATCAGTATGCAGCCAATATATATTCCAAACCTATCTTTATGGAAATAATATTCTTTGTGGGAGAGAGAACTAACACAGTATTTTGCAGATCTTTCACAATAAAAGACATCTCGCTCTAACCACTCAATAAGGCTAAATAAAACATATGACAAACTATGGACCTGAGTGTCTTCCTCTTTGAAAGACTTGATTTTTTAGAAAGCAGGGAGTAGCACTGCAATAAACATTTTGTTGCCACTATCCTTCCAACAAGCAGATCAACAGGTTTCCTTCATTACGCTTTTAGCCAAACACACAGCGCATGCAAAAGCCAGAGGACAGGGAGAGAGAGGGAGAGAAAAACTGATGCTACTAATAGAAAGTTTGAGATACAAATGAGAATAAAAAATGGTGCCATTGCATAACACTGCCTAAGTGTAATTTTATAAATTAGATTATGGACCTTCATTGAATAATCTGTTCAATTTACACTGTGAATGATATTTTTAAGATATAAGCTGATGTCAGAGTACTTCTAAATATTTAAATGAAGCTGATTTGATTTAATACCTTAAGTGAACTACTACTATTTAAAAATAAATTACTGTGTTTTGTGGCAACTGAATAATAAGTAAATTAGAAATCTATTCTACACAACTGTTAAGCCACTGTAAATCCTAATTAATCATTTAACTCTTAGACAAACCCTTTAGGTAGTCCTGCTAACATCCACAAAAATTACAGGCATGAAGCTAACTGGTTTTCACCAAGAGTGAAAAACTTTATTGCACACTGTGAAATTTAAAGAGAATATAAACTTACATTTTATCATCATACTGTTCTAGAGAATTAAAGCTTTACTTCTCTCGACACAAGGAAATCTCTTTTTAAAGAAACTTCAATTTCACTGAATTGAACCAAAGAAAAGACCTCATTTCAGACAAGGGGAATTTTTAAGGGGCTGACTGGGGCTAAGAGGGTGTATAATACTCTTACACTATAATGCCTGCAACTCAACAACTTCTCTATACCTAAAAGCAAGTAGAAGTTTCTAAAATCTTTCTGCTCATTACTCTCAAATAGGCATCAGTTGACCACATTTGCAGTCCCACTCATGCTACTGGTGACAATAAAAAGGAACAGATGAAAAGAAGCTTTTTCTAATTATTGGACTCTGAGATGCAAAAAAGCCTCTACAAGGATGTTTTCTATGAAAAACACAGGCAGCAAATTCTACCTCAAATTCTTCACAACGCAGAATACACAGGTCCTATTTGTCTTCTGCTGGAAGATCTTTTACTTCCTCAATCAAAGACCTTCTATGTGACAGGAAATCCTTGATAGTAGACTGACTTTCATTTTTGACAATCTGAGTTCTCCAAGTGCCAATTAATCCAATTCCAGACCTTTTCTCAACAACTAAAATAGTGAGGAATTTTTTTACAATGAATCTAATACACCTATTTCCTAAAAAGAGATTTCAGAAATCATTTATATGAGGTTCTTTCTTTTATCTTTCATTGTACCTTTGTCAGAAGGCAGGTTCAGCTGAAATCTCAGCACTGATTCCATTTCTCTTGCCATTGTGTTCCAGATATCCTCTGATGGTCCAAAGCTATCTGATGATGGCTCAGATGCAGAAAATTAAGAAACTCCAAACTTGGTGCTTTAAGAATTAGCTTAAGAAAAATATCTTTTGGAATAAGAACCACAGAAATACGTGTGGACACAAAAAAACCCCCTGAGATCCTATCAGATGTGTGGTTCTTTTTCCCCCCCTGGGTATGAGAAGTCATGTAATACACCACTACTAATTTTCTTCCCATGATCAATACTACTGGCAGGCTTTTGGAGTTGATTTAACAATACTTCAGTTTGGGAGATTTTCTATCACATAATTTAGAAGTCAAGATGTTTACTCATAGCAGCCCTTCCCATTTTCCAAAATAATAGAGGATGAGGTTGAGCATTGTTTGATGTGCATCCTGACATTAAGCTGTATGTTTGAATGAAGAGTCTCTTAAAAAGATAGAAACTAGACTACAAATCCTTTATGGACCCCAGAAAACCTCCAATCCCTTCCTGACTCTTCAAATAGTTACGATGGCCACAGGTATCCTCAGTTTCAATTGATTTATTCCTTTGGATCTGTCAGTGGCTTGAATGTTCTGCTGAAAAATACACGGGTGGTAGTCTGCCACTAGAGAATAATGTATCCATTTTTTTTTTATACATTGTGCTTTTTATATCTTGTACTGTGTGTTTTGTGAGCATGAAATCCTGATCAGCTACTGCATCACAAGATCAGGCTCAGCAGACAGCCAGGCTATTTGCAGTTTAGATATGAAGATCTTGCCTTTGGACAGGGTATAAAGGATGAATTGCTTGCACAGTCTTGCAGTGCCACCTTGATACTTCAGATTCTTTAGCACAAATTGCAAAGAAGTGATAGTTTTGGAGAAGGCAAAAAAGTTTCTGGAATCTGATCAAGCAGGAGACTCATACATGCTGATCAGTTACCAGCTGCAATATGTTGGTTTGCATTTCTTCTGAAGACAGTGATCCCTCCGTAAAGTGGAGGGAAGGACAAATGGCTGAAGTTTCAGGCAAAGCAAGAAGACTCTAATTTCCCTGAAAGTGACTTATTGACTTCATCATCTGTAAGAGCATGTTCATCCTTTTTGCTGATATGAACTACAAAACGCCTGTTGATGCACTCCTTTTTCTTAATCTCATACAGATATTCAGAGGAACAGAGTGAGGTGAGGATGGCTTCTGTCTTGCACCTGTAAGCACTAAACTTAATTTCTTGTTCCGGTATTAGCTTAGAGAAAAGTGTCTTTGTATGCGAGTATAGTATAATTTATTTATTCCATATTGGTGTTTTGATGATAATGATGACAAAAACAGTGAGGCTTTCATATAATACAGTGATGAGGCACGATGAACTGCAGAATACATATCAGGTGCTTTTAAGAACATATACTTGATTAGTTTTAAAACTACATGTCTGCCGGTAGAGCCAGACAGCAACTGTTGATCTATACAGACCTATGACAGGAAAACTGGTATGCATCTTTCTTCTTAAGAACTGTTCTATTACATCTTTTTCCTATTCATACACGGAAACTATAATAAACTTTTATTACTAAGGATGAGGAAGTTCTAGGAACAATTGCTTGCTGAAGCTGAAACTTTTGATAACAAATTACACAATCAGCAATGTACAGGTCTTTCTGCTTAGGAACAAAGTGATTGAGTAGACGAGCTCTTTATGTCTGCATTTTTTAAATTGCTCATGAATAGAACATTCAGATCAGGTCTAGAACCTGGCCCATGGTGTGAGATAGAGCAAACTGTTAACTTCTTATGGGATCTTGTCAACTTTAAGAGATTCTTTTAAAATAAAGAATAAATAACTGTACATGCTCAACACTGATTCAGTATAGCAGAAAACCTTAAGTCCATCGTTTTGATACTTATCCATTTATCAATTATAATCATATGCTTAAACCTAATCTTTACACAGCAGGTCATGGAATTAATTTTACAGTGTTTTATGAACTTTGTTTTTATTCCATGATGTGGTGAATTCTAGTTTATCTTATTTCTTTTTTCTTCCCCATTCTAATTACAATTGAAAGTATTTTCATTTTTAATTCTTGTTAAGATGGTTCATACCTCATTACAGAAGACCATTATGAAGCTGATATGGAAGTATTTAAAATGGTACATGCATTTTGGCAGGTACCGACTCGAGCCAGAGCTTTGGGAATTAATAATGAACTTCAGGCGTCATAAACCTGCCTATATCTAGACAGGTAATTAGCAATCATAACCTGATGGCCATCTTTACAGAGTCCTTCCAGTTTCATTGCCCAAAAATGGGTCAGACTAACAAGTGAAGTGTTTTGAAGCCTTGACATCTGCATGTTTGTTATTTTTACTTAATGTAAGAGATAAGGATGCTTTTATCATATAATTTATGCTCATATGCTATGTAGTAGTTGCCTAACTACTGGACTAGACATCATGGTGGTGCAGTGATTTTAAAACCATGCTGAACATGGTTGCAGATTGATCATGCAAAATCTGCCCCCCCAGCTGATTTTTCCCCACTTGTGCACAGTGCAATGCAAAAAAAAAGAAAAAAGTAAATAAAATCAAAAAAGTGTGATGGGTGAGCAGGTCGACTGTGTGAGAGAACACGTGCAAAGTATACCTCAGAAACACTATAGGTGGATGAGCACGAAGGGAGTCGAGCCTGGTTGTGCAGTGGGGAAAAGGAAAACATTGTTAAAAAAGAAATGGTGGCACAGTAAGGGTCTCAGAAGGTTTTCTGTATAGGTGGTTCCAGCACTGAGATAGTGGCAGGGGGTTCATAAAGTTTCCATGACCAGCTATTTCAGAAACTCTAAATTTATGCCTTTTAAGGTGGAAGCTTATTAAAAGAAAAAAAAAATTGTATTTGAAAAATAATTAAAACTAATAATGAATCTGAAGACAAATATAAATTCTTCCTTCTCTAAATGTCTGACAACACTATCTTTAGGACAATAAGGTATTCTAGGATGAAACTTTACTGATCTGTTTCATTTAAAAGTATTAGTTTTATTCTAACTCTGCAAAGGATATAATCTTATGGGTGAAAACCCATAAGAGGCTCTGAATATCTTTATGTGTTGACATACTCAGAAACAGCATTTTGACAAGGGAGGTTTTTCTTCAATCTCACTGCCCCAAAAACCAGAATAACTTGCAAAGTTCAACGACTAATGGCCAGATATAGGTCAGTAGAAATCTGCAGATGATGCCCCTAAGCAATGTAAAGTGCGTGATCCTTGAGGGACTGTCAACTGTCAAGAGCTTTCAGTGCAAGTTAACACCAGTTAATTGGTAACACAACAGTTTTACTGATTGCTTAAGACACATTTTATTTATCCACGATAGTCATTACTGTAAACTATTAATCACTCAGACATAACTCAAGTAAAAGGACTCTCCAGTAATTTATAGGAAAATCCTTTATTTGGGTGAAAATATTTCATGTTTCACTGTCTGAAGAAGGAATAAAACCAGCCTAATAAATGAAATGTAAAAAAAAAGATTCTTATAAATGTACTAAAAATCATGTCTTCATTTTTTCCTAGGGGTGAAAAAATGGATTATCAGAAGCCTTAGCAAAAATTCCTTAGACTTAACAAACAGTTTGGATAAATTTGTGGTAAAGATGAATCCATCAAGGATTTCCACACAGGTTATTAGTGACCACTTGCTGACTTAGGTATATGATGGACTTAGCAGAGACCATAATACTCATAAGAAGTTTTTCAAGAATATTTTTCAGTTTTAAATGTGTATTTCATATTTTTTCATTGAAATATAAAATATCACTTCCAGGAAATTTCTACAGTCACATTGGTCTGTGCTAATTTATGTCTCCATTAAATATACAATTTTTTTTTTCTTCCTTGAAAAGTTTTTAATACTCCAAAAATATTTTTGCTCCTTTCTGGCATTCTGTATTTCATTTGCTCTTCTAGATAACATTACTAAGGAAATTTTAATCACTTCACATCATCTTAAATATTCACACACACTCAGCATTTTCTTCAACTGGTGAAATGTTTTCTTAAACTGATTTTATGAGATGATTTGCAGAAGGACTAAGACAAAAATAGAAAATTCCTTCAGACAAACAGCAAGACTGAAAAACACAGTTTTAGGAAATCAACTGTTATTCTTAAACAGTCTATTTTATAATTATAGAAAAAAAAAGAAGAAAGGAAGATCCTCTTCTGACAAAGCAAAAACTGTTTCTAGAAATACTGCTTTGAAATCTTTCTTAAAAAGATAAGGTGTGCTTTTGCTCAGAACAGGGGTGCAGCTATTCACCTAAGACTTTTGGATGAGGCTCTAATCAAGATTTTCACAAATAATGCCCAGCCACTGTTTCCATGGTTTGTCTTCCAACAGCATGGAATAAAACATTAGCCTCGGTTTTGCAGGTGAGGATCCAAAGAATGCATGAATAGCAAGAATCATCACAGCATCAATTTTTTACATATCAGAAACTAGATACACAGAAACAACAATGATCAGAAGGTTTGGAACCATACTCCACAAAAACCTGAAGAACTTGGTTCATGTTGTCTACTCCTCACACCAACTTACAAGGGGCATGCTAGACATTTGTGCACCTTCATCTTCTCTGAGGCAACTACTTTAAGTAGAATGCTATCACTTTCCTTGTCAAAGCATCTTGTAATCTAATTATCCATATTTTCATTAATAATGGAACCATTTAACTTCAGTCTTATTCCAATTAGAATTTAATAACTTTAATTAATATTGTATTTTCCAGTTCCAGTTCTACAGAAGCAAATGATAATACTCCCCTCAATAAGATAGCAGTTATTATATTTTTTCTTGCTATGCTCAAAACCACACACATGCACAATTTTCCTTAATCTCCTAATGTTACTTCCAATTCTCTTCTTATTCATACCTGTCAAGACTCTCAGTGTACCCATTTCATTTTCTCATAATGATGAAATCAAAGATATATGGAAGTGCTGTAGTTCCAAACTGACCTAATATTCTTGAGGAAAGGATTATGCTCACAGCACATGGGGATTACTGTTTATCTTCAATAGGATCACACAGTGTGACTGTTTAATCTGCTGCACACTTATAATTTCCTGATCATTTCTATGTCATTGCCTTTTTGCTAACTGGTCTCCATTTTTAAGCATCTACCTGATTTCAGGATTTTGTTAGTGTACTGTTTCTGTGCTATTAAAATTAAATGTCAATATGTTTCCAAGCTCCTTTGATGTTTCTGCAATCTATCACCTACTCTACTTATGATTTGTTGTCATATATGAACTTCAGTGACTGTTTTGTCCAGTTTGAGAGAGGGAGCAGCTGTCCTTATTTGGTATGCTACCTGACAACCCCTACATATTATGTTAGGTGAAGCTAATGTGCTGGCATTTGGGCTCTTTTCCCTCAAAAACTTTCAATTTAAGGGGCCAAATTGTCAGTCACAGAAATTCACCACTGTGAGAATTCTTTTAAAAGAGCTATTTACACCAACTGAGAACCTGGTTCAAATGCTGCAAGAGTGATTTGGTTTCAGTCTGAAGGCCTTACTTGACTCAGATTTTTAACTAAGTGAATGTTAGGATCAAGAATAACAGTCATGTTATTCATGTTATTCATCATAGCCAAAGAAGGCAGGTACTTAAAGTAAGACAGAAAATGAATGCAGGAGACCACAGACTCTGACACACACCGGTCTGTATGAAAAATTAGAAACCTGTTTCCATTTAACATGATCTATTGAAAGTATTTGGCCACTGCTATGAATTCTGAGAACATTTTTCCAGAAAAGAACCAGAATCTTTGACTTGAAACCATACTGGTTAAAAACCACAAAAAATTACTTGGCGTATTACCTGGGAACTCTGTACTTGGATATAATTTTTTTTTCTCATAGGCTTTCTATAATATTTTTCTGCAGAAATTAAACTTGTATTTAAAATTCACAGCCTGTACTACTACCAAAAAAACCCCCAAACGAAACCCTAAAAACCCAAAGATCTAAAAAAAATCTTCAAAGCACAGATTGAAGCAGTATTGTTCTGTTGAATTTCAGAGTAATTCCACACTTCCAGAGGGGTATCAGATTTGGGAGGTATTAGGAGTTGTAAAATATAAGTCAACTCTTTCACCATTTCTCATGTCAGTAGCAACTGCACTTACTTGCTACTGCTACATTAATTTCAGCAGTGGGGGAATGCTACCATGTCCAAGTGATAGAACACTAAATTTTCTAAACAGTTCAGTGTCGAACTGGTCACTGCAAGGGTCAGAGTATTAAGTCACAAAAAGAACTGCAAGATGAATGAACTTCTTAAGAAGAAATGAAAAAACCAAACTTTAGGTCAGGATAACTCCCTTGTAAATAGCTATGCACTGTTGATATTAAAAGATATTAAAACTGAAAATTACCCAATCACCAAAATTCCTTAATTAACTAAATTTTCATGCATGTTTTCAGTGCAAGTTTATTTCAGATATCCGGCAAGCTTTCTAAATTTTTGGTGGCATCTGTGATATTCTGCAGAATTCCAGTGTTTCCTACATATTTCCAATGGCCTTTAAATTTAATCTGGAAAGAATGTCTTTGCAATTCATTCTGGAATAAAGGTTCCACCTTAACGGTATTGTGCAATAGCATTTAATTTTCACTTATGGGGCTGGCCATGAGATACTATATGCTCCCCCTCCCATACTATTCAATACTTTTGCCACATTGTAGGAGTATCAAAAACCCACATCTAAAACCCTTTCCAAAAGCATTATGGAAAAAATGAAAATCATTGAGAAAATGAACTATTAACAGGTCCCTCATTATTTTTTTCTCCAACTGTCCACTACTGAGACTTGTCCACTATTTCTTCTCTTTGATCAGTCATTTGTATACTGTCTTTTAAAATGCTCTTCTCTAGAACATCCATTATTACTGCATGAATCAGAGCAGCAGTGACGAAGCAGCAAATTTTAGCAACGTGTTCTGCTTGTTTTAAGAAACTCAAAGGCATATGCAGAATATATGGAATATTTCTTTATTTACTTACATTCCTTACTAACTGACTGACTTCCATCACGGACGGTATGGTCGTGAAGTAACAGATAAAGTGGCACAGAGGAACAGGACAATTTCATGACAACTAATGTTGTCATGCTGCCATGGCTAATGTAGTCACAGCTTTTAATTTGAAATCTTTCCCCATTTGACATTCTGTGAAATAATGTAGGATTAGAACATCTTTTTTGTAGTACATTGCTTCATGCATATTTTTTTTCTGGCTTTACATTTATTTTTAAGTACTAAATCACGAATTTAAGAAAGTAGTCTAAAATAAAGGAACTTGCTTTGTCTTGATTGTGAGTTATCTCCAAATCTAAAATATGACGCAGTTTTTTCCCTCCAAAACTTGATTCCTAAAAGATTTGCCAGGAAAAAGATACTGCCTTTTAATCAGATTGATTTTATAGAAAACTGCAAAATATTAGCAGCTCAATTTCCTCGTATTTGACCTGTAAAAGATTATAAACTCAAGAATTTCTACTTGACAATAAGCAGTAATCAACTGTATGTCAGATACAAAGCTGTATATACAAAAGCACCCAAAAGGGGCAAAAATTATCAAATAATTTTCATTACAAAAATCATCTTGTACTGTATAACCATAGTGGATTATGCATTAGAATGATAGTTCTGAGAATGACAACAATCATAGTGTATGGAAAACACAGAGGACATGAATCTAAAGAAATTATTGAGATACCCTTCAGTGGATGGATGTACAAAGGGATAAAGTGTTACTAACTTTCACATCTACTCTGCTACAAATTTTTTCCTTATTTTCATTATATGCAAAATTACATGGCTTAAAGACACCTCTATATAGAATTGCTGAAAAGCTGTTCCTAATTTATGAGGTGAACTACTAAACAAGAGGCACTGCTGTCTGTATTGTCATGTTGGATTTGACTTGCTTTATTAAATATTTCTGTGAAAATTGGGTGACTTTATAGGGTGTCATGACTGATATACTAGATCCTAATTCTTTTTTCACAACTTTTTTTCATTAAACAAGGAATGTGACACAGAAGAAATATGCTGCAGAATTTTTTGCATTAGTCTGCTAAAAAAACAAGCAACAAAATTTGCATAGCTGTCATTCAACCAAATATTGACCTATTTTGTGAGATAAAATAGGGACCAAAAAAGATTGACGGCAAAGACAGAGGTACATGTGAACCTATATGCTTTTGGGTTACCTTGTATCAGCCATAGTTTTGGTTCAGGAAAGACTATCAGTCACTGGCAGAAGGTATTTTTATCCTTTAAATTAAAGGTATCTGTTTTACTCATTGCTAAGTCTAATATTCAGGAAACTTTTAGATATGCAACTTTGATTTTGGAAAGGGATTTTTTTTTTAGTTTCTGTAAAGTCAAGCAGTTTGATTAGCATTTATTAAAATGCAGTAGGATATTCTTTACAACAAACTCTGTCAATCAGGTCAGGTTTCTCACATATATTAAAATGAAAACCCAGCTAGAAAAGAAAGCAAACACAAAGGAAGAAATATAGAGAAAGGAAAAAGATGGGGATGAGAGGACAAACCAATCATATTTGGTGTTACCAGCCAGCAGAAGTTTTAAAAAAAAAATCAGATCACCGAGTGAAATCGTACATTTACTCGGAGAGAGCATCCTTTGACATTGCCTTCTGGGTGATCTCTGAGCTCCTCCAGCTTTCGATGGAGCTACATGTAAACATCAGAAAACGAATTGAAAAAGCAACCTGTTCTCTGTCACGGGTTTTTTTCCCTTCATTTTTCTTTTGCTCTTTATTTTTGTGTTTTGTTTTATTTTGTTTTTAATAAATCATAGCATAATGCATTTCTCACTGCCTCTGCCAAAACATTTCAAGACATCAAAGTGCTTTGAACAACACAGACATACAAGGCTCAGTAAACTTGGAATCTGGAAGCAAGACATCTTTGCTTAACATGGCTCTTTTTCACTACAGAAAAAAAAAGAAAAATCAAGGGAACTGTAATTCTAAAGCTACTGAATCTCTGCTACATTGTTTAGTTATTTATTTGCTTATTTATTGGTAAGGCTGTGTTCTAGAATTTATTTCCATATAAAGAATTTTTAGAGGTAAATTTTCATGTTTGGGAACCTCAATTAGGATTTCCCATTTTCTATAAGGAAGATTTTCTGTCTACACACATATTTTAGGTCATGGAATTAAATCCTGGGAAATCAGATAAAGAAATATTAATCTGAAATGAGCTATCAATGGGTCTTTGTAATAATAGGTGAAACCCACCATCTAAATAAGCTACATCTTCTGCATATGTGCATGCATCTAGATTTGTATGTGATGACCCACAATCATCTCAAAATGCCCGGGTCACTGCAATTACGTACAGGATTCTCAAAAACAGCACAGAAATTGTGGCTGCCTTGTATTCTTCTCCATGTGAATTCAGTGGTCCTGAATGTCTCTCACTGAAACAGAGCCACATTCATGTACACTGCTCTTCTCATCTACACTGTAATTAAAACATCTTCCCAAATCACAGGATGAAAAGATAAAGCCTCACAGACAGTGAGGAATGCTACAGATGCCTCTAGCTAGAACTTCTATAAACAAGTAGCAACTGGCTTCTTGTTCTATGCTAAGATCAATTTAAATGAAGGCATTACCGGAAAGAGGTGCATAATTAATCCTTTCCCTCCCCTTCTTTGTGCTCAGTGAAATAATATTTTCACAAAGAGCAGCTGTAGAACAGTGTTAGAGAACAGAGAGGATGGCTTGTCCTGGAACAAATGCAATACACTTACATACAAAACCAAAACCAAACCAAAACATCATAAACCAAGGCGGCAGGAAAGGCAACGAGAATGCGGAAGAAAAAATAAATAATGAGTGGCTGAGAAGGTGCTAAAAGGAAATAAAGTAGGAAAAAAGTGAAAAATTGGATAGCTGAAATAGAGGAAACTCTTGAGATCAAAATGGCTTGGACTGCATATGATCAGCACCTTGGTTAAAACCATTTATCAGGGTGTAACACTGTATGGTGGGTACTGGTTTAGATATCTGCCTGTTCTGTTATGCAATCTAAATATTTGTGTATATTTATACAAACATTAAAAGGCAGAAGATACTTACTATCAGTAAAACAGTGGCTCCATTCTTATTATTAGTCTCATGTGAATCTCTTTCATTTCATCTTTATCTACCTTGATTTTTTTTTCTGATTTAAAGGCTATATATATGAAAGATTCAACTCTCTTGTAATGGTCTTTTGCAGAATTAAATGCAAGAAGTGTGAACGCTATAAAAGTTTAATTATGTTACAAGATGGGAAGCAGTAGTAGTTTGAAGATGAGTAAATCACTTCTCCATGTAACAGGCAGTTATAAGACAACAAACAACATAGATCAGAGAAGTGGTTTAATCATGATCACTAAATTACAGGCACTTTAAAAAGGTTGTTACTATCTCTTACTTCTAGTGACATCCAAAGCTACCTAACTGGCAGCCTGCCTTCAATAGGTTGTTCTATGTGTAGCACAGAAACAAACAAAATGTGACCCAACAGCAATAAGAATACTGAAATAAAAATGATGGGATGGTGAGAAATGGAAAAGCCCCTTCCCTCCCTCCCCACACCTCCCCCTTCAAAAGGAAAAGTGTAGGGTATAGAAGAAAACTTGCAAAAAAAATGTTAGAAACATATTTACTTTGAGGGATCCAACTCTACTAGCAACTCCTTTGCTTTCATCCGGCCGTCTAATTTGCTACAATGGGGGAAGATGGGTAAAAAAGACAGAAGAATAAAGAAAAAGTGAACTTAAAAAAATTTCCACACAATCAGTTAGCAGTACATGCAAGACATCAATTTGACTCTCTGAGACACCTCTAGAGGACAAAGACACAGACTCTAATTTCTGGAATAAATGACGCTTTATCATGGCATTTTAAACTTGCTTTGTTGATCACGTCTTTCTCAGTATATTACCAATCTGGCACATACGTTGCATGCTGAATTCACTAACATTTTTGAAAGAATACATGTTACTTGTCTGATTTGGATATTAAGAATAATGAAGTTCTAAAATGCTAACTGAAGAAAAAACCACCCTATACCTTCTACAAATCATATGAGCAGAGTTATGCTATAACTGGGAGCCTGCAAGTATCATGACTGATACCTGACAGAATGAATACAGATTCCTATTGGCCCAGGCCTAGAGATTTTAGCCACTGCTGTCAAGATTCCCAGTTAAAAATTATGCTGCCCAACCAGAAAATTTTAATGCCAGACCAACATTAGATATTTATTTTAAATATTTAAATACACTATGTATATGATCCCCAACATCTCCTATCTGATTACTTTTCCTTTATTATGTATGTTTTTTTCCTAGATGATGCAGAGGATGGAATAAACAAATGAGGTAGCTGCTCAAAAGGCTTCATATTTTTAGAAGCATGTAAAAAAAAAAAGTTCATTTACAGCAAAAGTTCTTTTCAGAATTTCTTAATCTGGTAAATAAACCTCTTTTACTGATAAACTGAGCATGTGTCATTTGAAGTAGAGAGGTAGAAGACAATAAAAATTACTTTTGTGACATCCTACTAGTCTGAGCCAAGACTGAACTGAAAGCTTTTATTATCTTAAGTAAAACAAAATTCCACACAACTGAGGTGAATCCCTTCAAATCACGGTAACTGTCTTTAAGAAAACTCAGCAAAGAAGCCAAAGATTGAATGAACCATGGAAATTCAACTGTGCTTTATGCTCTCTGGAGCACACTAGCAAGGCACAAGTTAAATTGTCCTGTTTGTTTTTACCTGACCCATGCAAAACAGAGAAATTCCTATTCAAAAAACAGTCAATGGGATGCTTTGGATTTTTACTTGTATTTGATTCTCAATAAAACAATGCAACTAAAAAACATTTTAACAATTTGAGTATTTAGTTCTTTTAGGATGTCCATTAGCAAAATACACTGGAAACATTTATGTTAATTGTTGCTTTCCTTCCCTGGTCTTATGGCATTAAAATAGCACCTGATTTGATCTCTCAAGTGAAACACCCACATTATTGTTATCATGGGACTCCAAGTAAATCTCCAATCAATTCTAGTATATAGACCAAGAAGAAACCATCATTCTTAAATAAACTATGTCTCCTTTAGAAGACACATTCAATTAAAATACACGCAGTTGTAACTGAGTTACTACATATCAGCTATGTATTTCCTAATTGTGGAAAAAAGGTATGCCTCGATTTGGAAAAAGATCCTTATCTGAACAGAAAACACCATGAGCTACAGCAAAGATGCTTTCCCAATATCCTGGCTGAGGCACTACCAGTCCCAGATAATAAGACATAATCTAGTAGAACTGCGATTCATTTTTCCAATTTGAAACTTTTAAAATGAATAATAAATTTAGGTTTGTTTGGAAAATGAGAAATAGGAAAAAATAAATGCTTATAATCTTACATAATGATATGGAACTAGGGCATTAAGAAAAGTGCTACATAACACAGAAACTTGAGGAAAAGTTGTGACAGCAATATGCATTGCCCCTCAGGGAAAAAGGTTTTCTTGCATTACTCACCAATTGTGGCTGCTCAAGTTGTTCTGAAAGTTTAGGACTCAGACAGAAATGAGACTGGAGATTTTATACGTGAATATAACTAATATTATTTAGTCTATCTTTCTTCAAAATATAGATAGAAATACATGTACAATGTGTACACTGAGACCAATGAAGTTCTAAATGCTTGCATATATAATTTACAAGGAGATAGTCTAAGTTCAAGTCTTGTTTTACATCTATGGCACAGTTAATATATATGACAGCATGTTTTCTACAGGAACATTGCAGAGTGCAACTTGAATGCTTCTCAAGGGATGAATCAGAATTATATGAGTATTGCACAAACTATACTACATCTGCTCTGGGAATTAAATAGGGTATTACCAAGAAGGCAAGGGACAGCAGGAACAAAACCCCGTATCTTTTTCATGGCAAATACGACAAAAAGGAATATCCTTATCTTTCTCTGGTCAAATGTAGGATGATCTAGAAGTTACAATTCAGAAAGTGGCACGGATTATACATTCCTTGATTTTCAGAAACTCTGCTAGACACAAGAACCCTATCTTAGATGAACACTGGTAAATAGAAAAGATTAAGATGAAAGATGTGTGTAAGTGGTCTAAATCAAAAGTATCTATACCACAACACAAGCTAAATAAGTGGATTAAGAGATGAGGCGCAGGAGCAACACCAAGTAGCTATGGGCAAAATATTACCTGAAAAACTTGAGGGTTTTGGAACACTCTGAAGGTGATAAATGAAGATACTCAATGCAATGAAGGAAGAAGGGTGCTGTGTAGGGAACATTCCAGGAAACTAGGAAGGTATAATGCACTGACAGTTTATAAATGCCTTGTATTTACACCCCTTTCTTATTCACAATGGAATAACAGCAGGAGTTAATAGCTAAAAATCAGCTACAGGTATCCCTATCTTGATATCTGAAGAACAAGGTGGAGTTACAGTTGGAGTAGAATGAGATAGGAAGCCAGTCAAAGAAAACTTAGGAACCAGAACCAGTGAGCAAAGAGGAATGCTCAAATATGGTTAATGGATTTGTTAGAAGATGGGTGAACAGAAAATGTTTTCTAAGCAGAAGTCTCACATATGGTTTCAGTGTTATTCCGCTACCTTCTACTTAATAGAGCACATGAGAAATGAACCTGTAATTCTTCCTCCTTAATTTTACTCCAGAAAAAAGAATTTAGAAGATCTAACCTTTAATACATAGCTAATATATCTAATCTATCAGTTATACTTGTCATAAAGAAAGAACATCTCTGAACAATTAGCTAATCTGAGACTCTACCTTTTGCCGGATTTATTTCAAGAAAGAGTTCCACAACAGGAGAAATAGCCTCAAACATTTAACACTATTTATGTTAGAGTCCTTCCCCTTTCTGATAATATACTCTATTTGTGCTACACTAAATTTTCCCTGCTCACACTCTGACAAAGAAATTGGAATTTTGCAGGACCTAAGTCTTTCAGAAAAGTGTTCTCCCATCCACATTCATCAAAAAGCTAAACCTCTGTCAGACTTTTTTCCAAAATCCTGGGCAACACATGAATGGTTCATAATGAGAACACCTTTTTGATATGATTAAATTACTTAATACTGAAATTGAATAAATGCAAAACTCACTATGGAAATTTTTTACAGCAGTAGTTTAAAAAGGTGCCAGGTACCTTATTTGATGACCTGGGCATGCAATGTTGGAATTATGATAATCAAAAGTAAGAGATTATACTACACAGCATCCAAATCAAGTTCAGATTATATTTTTCGTAAGAAAAACATAGCTGTTCTCCCACTTCATTACTACTGCAGAGATCAACAATGAATGGTGAATAAAGAAAACTATTAATATTACTTGTGGAACATCACTGGGTTTGCAAAGAGATGTTTTGGCAGGTATGTTATACCACATATCCCTGGCAACTGTGCTGACAAGCATTTTCTATTTCCTTCCACAAAAATAGTCCCTGTCAGTTTCCAGCCATGGCTTCTTACTGCATTTAGCTGGAAGTTCCCTTGTGCTTCTTACCTAGTTGCCTTAGGGAATGTGCAGTGCAATGGTGTGAATATCCTCTACTGAATCCTAAATAATAAAACTTCCTTGCATCATATTTGTCAATGTGACTACACATGTGGTTAATAAATATTTATGAAGTTGTTCATTTTTAAAGAAGTTTTTGGATGTGAAATAGTGACACTCACTAGTTTCTACGTGCTATGAGAAAATAAGACCTCCTCTGTTTTTTCAGTTTTACCTGCCACTACTTCCTTCCAGTTACTGTTTTATCTCAAAGTGCAGGGCACCATGCTGAGAAAGGAATGATCAGTTTTGGAAATCTAAAGCAAAACTGCACATGTGATGTTCCTACTTTGGTTCACTACTTCCTTCAGCAGAATTCCACAACATACCCCGAATCTGCTTTTGTTTTTTTTTTTTTCCCCAAGGGCCATTCCACTAACCAATGCAAAATACAGAAGAAAAACAAGGGGATAAGCTCCAGCCCAGCATAAAGAGGTGTTTTGTGACTCAGTGAAAAGGTAGGCGGATGTATAAAAAAGCATTAAAATGATCCTAAAGATAAATGCATTAAGAAGATAAAAACATTAAAAACATACCAGAAGATAAACTAAATATGAATCAGCATGTATTTGAACAGCCCCCACATGACCTATATGTAATTCTTTATATGTTGTATGCTTTGAAAGAATACAACATATAAAGAACAGGGATATTTAGAAGCCATCAGGAATCTGTATTAAAAGCTTAGAGATTTCTTGAGTTGATAAAGTGCATTCAGCTAGAGGAGGAGGTCAAGTTGATGAAGAGAAACTACAAAAGCTATACTTTACATATAATTATACCACTGTGTTCCAAATAAATATTATTGAAATCTCTCACACAATTTCTCACACAATTCATATTAACAGAGAAACATATCTCCAAAGTATAACCCAACTGGCAATGATTTCACATCAGTCAGCCAGGAACAAAAAATATCATGTATTGGCCAGATCACGTAAGGGAGCTGAATCCAAAGGAGATTTAAACTTATGAAGATGGAAAATGCATTTTCTGACCCTTAAGAATGTTAATCAAGTTCAAGGTATACAACAAACTGGAGATAAGTGAAGGGTAGTGACATCCAATGAAAAAAAAAGGAATAAACTGTAAATATTCGATGGCTGGCAAGAAGTAATTTTACTTAGTGAAGTAATTACATACTACTTGTGAACAACTTTGATGGTGGGGACAGTGACTGTCAACTTCCAAATATTATATAATACAATTCTGGCCTAGGTGGCATTTTTTACAACCCTTACTTGCCTAATCAAGAGGAGAAAATTCTGATACAGAAATCCAAACTCCAACTTAAATTCTCTTCTCTGATAAGAACAGTGTTCTACATCAAGTGAGCAGTTTCTACTGCTAACAAAGAGCTTTACATATTTTTAATATAGCAGCAAATCAATTTAAGTTAAAAAATGCATTATGTATAACTTTTACCTCCATGCATAAAAAATAGATTTGCATTTGAAAGTATTTTTACTTCTGTTGTTTTATGCCAGACAAACACCAATTAGAAGATGCTTCCTGAATAAATGGGGAATATTTCAAACAAAGGGAATACAGGCTCCTATAACAATGACATACATTCTCAACCAATAAACATATTCATGCCTGTGCATTATACCACAGTATGGCATAGAAGTTTTATTAAGGTTGCTGCACTTCTCAATAATGTTAAACCTATAAAAGCGTAATGTACATGAAGGCTAATGAATGCCAATAAAACATCACTATCATACCATCTCAAATTTTGGTCACACTACCCACAGTTATTTTTTTTTTTTCAAATGGGCACTAGTACTCACACTGTTCCATGTGCAAATGGGGGAATAAACACAGTGCAGGTGGAACAAGCAGTGGTAAAAAGTACTGCAATTTTCTTACTATTTTCAAGCTAGTATCATCACAGGATCAAATGCTCTGTTAATACACATATTGGCAAAGATAATATAACCATGTCCTTACACAAGAGACTTTGTACACTGGTTATTTTATACCAACATGTGTCAGCCCAGTTCTTTGAAAACATCTATTGACTTCAGTGAAATTTAATGTTCAGAAATCAAATCTAAAAGTTGGTAGATAAAATGCACAGCCAGGGCAAGACAGACTACAATAATTACAAATACTACATAGTATGCCTCTATTTGTAGTGACTTAATGTTCTAAATCTCATTTAAACTAGATATGTAGGCATACAAGAGCTGGGTCCTTACTGTCATATGCAGTGAACAGCTGGACAACTCTCCTGTCACACAGCTGAAGGTTTGCAAACCCTTCTACCTGCTCAACGCTGCCTTTCTGCCACTTCCTCCTGACCACAGCCCTTCCTTTTCTCATAATGCTATTGCTACGTCCTGCATCCGAGCTACTCCCTACTCTTCTTCAAACACTCTAAGCCCTGCAGCCTCATCACTCAAGAGGCACAAATATTGCTTTGGTCTATATCAGACCTTTACCACTCAACCTTTACATCCAATTTCTTCTCAATTCAATACTTTCAATCAATATTTTCAATCAATACATTCATTTCAGACCCATTTGAACATTTTTTCACTGTCTGCCAGCACATTTCGCTCATCACCTCTGCCTGCAGCCTCAGTGATTCTCTGGCCTTCCCCACAAAGGAAAGCAGAATTTGCACCTCATGCTCCTGGTAGAGTCCCATATATCAGGAACCTGTCTTGGCAAGCAGGAAAGGTCATATTTAAGGAAAAAATAAAAACATCCTAGTCCTGGGTGGTGAAGTTTTGTGTTCTTTTTATATACCTTTCCCAAACTGACAATTCACTTCTGAATGCGCTATTTTGCCTTGCTGTACCAAGCTGAACTTAAGTTTTAAAAGCCGCAGCAGATATAGGGTTACAGTGCATATAGTGGAGGACACTGTCCTTTAAACATTTTTAGACACGAAGCTAGCTCCTATCAAAGATACCCTTGTGGTCATGGAGAAAACTGTTGCACCAATGAAATCACTTAGAGGTGATCTGAAGGCAGGACAGGTAGATTATAAAGCAAACCAGCTCTCTGGTAGGGTTATAAAGTAAATATCTGCTCTCTTTGATCACTTCTAGCACCAAAATTAAGGGAGAAATGTTTGCATTGGGGTTCAGTGTAACAAGGAAGATCTCATCTTTCTGAAAACAGATGGGGCAGTGGGATTTTAAAGGGAAGAGGACAAGTGCCTCTAAGGTTTCTTCTCAAATGTCTGTAACAGCCTGTATTTTATCCATTTGACTAGACAGGGCTGTGTTTGGAAAATCTGTGTAAACACATCTTGTCACATGTATTTCCTCACATTTATACATCCTGAGGAGTTCAACTATGAAAGAGGAGTGGAAGGGTGGGTAAGGATATTGGAAAAGGATGTATCCACTAATGCCACAGGAAACAATTAAAGCAGTGAGAGGACAACATCAGAAGATTAAGTTAAGGTGGAAAGACCTGGTATTCAGGTCACTTTGCAGAAGCTTAAAACAATATGACCTTTAAATGGCCAAGTACTAACAATAACCTGGTAAATGGCCAAGGTCAATCTTTGTCCATACTGACAGTGCTGTTGAGTGAAACCATTGTCCAACAAGCTGTCTACAAACTTCATAAAGCAAACCCTGTGTTGCAAAGAACTGCCATGCAAACACAAGAACTCCTTGCTCAAAGGCGCTCCTCACATTTTGAAAAACTACACACAGAAGAAAAAAAGCAGTCTTAAGAAATAAACTGCAATGAATGGTGCAAATTTGAAAAAAGCCAGCAGCTGGTTTGAAATCTTGCCAAACCCATTGCTGTTTCTTACAGAACAATTTCCATAAAACTACTGTAAGGTAATCAAGTGGGAAGCCCTGTTTCCAACACAGCCATTGGAGAGAAATATGTTCCAAGCATAAGTGCTTTGAATATCTCACTTAAGGATCCCTATTTTCTCATGGACTTTTTCCATACAGATTTTCATGGACTTTTTCTAGTATTGGTAGTTTAAATAAAAAGCAACATACTGAAACGTACGTAGATTTCAGTAAGTGTAAATATCAATAAATACCTACAGAAATTCATGTCCAAAACCAGGCAATGATGGCGTGAAAGTGATCAGAAATAGAAATAACCACTTCCTTTCCTTTCCTTTCAAACAAGTAAACATACTGTTGAAAACTAATTGAAGAAATCAAATTCTACCCTATTCATAAATACCCTTTATAAAGAGATAATATATATTTTGCCTTTTAAAATGAAACTAAATTGGTGAGTAAAATAGGGGCAATTAATTTCAGATATTAAAGCCAAATTTTGAGTGCAATAAAAATGGTGATGCATCTGCATTATTGCCATTACTAATAATCATCACAACATATTCTAACACCTAATCTTGAGGCATCTGTGAATGGAACAGTATCTTCATGGTCATACAATTTTGAACTTGGATTTTAACACATCATCAGAATTTTGCCGTAATTTGTACTGCTACAGCTTATTAATTTTACAAAGACAGAAGTGTAGAAAAAAATTAAATACTATTTTCTTACACAGTCTCTTCAAGGAGCAAACAGAACAAGTTAAAATGATTGCTGATGTTAAAATGGGACAATTCCCTGGAGCACTATAGTGCCTTCTCCTTTTTCCTGCTATAGAAAATTAAAACAAGGAGAACGATCTTTGATTAATATTTTACTAAACAAAAAAGGCACAACTAAATAAAAAATTTCTGAAACACAGGCAATGCACTTGGCACATACTGAATACTCCTTGCAGATCCAGAATACAGAATTGGATAAGCAGTGACCTAAGCCTCACATAGTTTTATTTACAAAATAAAGTGCTTCTAACATCCATGTGAGAAAGGAGGTAATTAGAGGGGTAAGCGAAGTTGAATTTAACAAGATGAACTGTATTAAAAAATTTAGAATGGGAAGTCTGGAAAAGCGATTGTGACAAATGGTCTTTTGATTCTAAAACCCATTACCTTTTCCATCACATCTTTTTCCCTCATTTCCTAGCACCGTTTGTTGATACTTTGATGTTTAGTGATTGATACTATTTAACAGGACTATTTAATGGAATGGATTTGGTATGTTAGGGATTACAGTAATGTTTGAACCTTTCCAGATAAATTGACTTCATCTAACTGCTTAATGATTAGTGTTCATTCCAAGTACTGTAAAGTGTCATTTAGTGCACTTAGAACAGATAGAGTAGGAGCACACCAAAGAAGTACAGTAGCATTGACACAGTGCATGAATCTTCCTGTGGTATGGTGGCACAGTGCACAGTAGGCTGTAAACATGTGCATAATTTTTTTTTTTTTTAAAACAATCATCTGAGTAATAGAGAGGCACAGAATGAGGATTACACACTTCTAATAGGTAGAAGTGAGGACATTAGGCCACATAACCAAGTCCTCCTTTTACAGACAAGAAATAAGGCATGGGAACTTGGCAGAAGAATGCTAAAGAAAAAGTATCTTGTACATTTTTCTCAAAACCTTCTGGGGAAATACTTGTTAAATATAGCTACAGTTCAAAAACTTGGATAATCAAGATGATGTAAGAATCTCCTTGACGAAAGAAATCCTCAATTTCTACTAGCAATTGTTCAGGCCAAGTCCTAAAAGAAAATGCCTTGTATTTTCTCTCTTGAAAAAAAAAAAAAAAAAAGACTATATTCACATTTAATGCATTGTTGCAGATGCAACGATAACATGATTCTGAGAACTACCTTTTGTAAAAGAGAAAGCTTATCTGCTTGGGTAAAAAGGATACCAGAAACAAGACCTTGATATGAAGGAGTCATTACAAAAAAATTTCCCAAAATTGAGATAAGGTTTATGTCTCCTGTGCCTTGTAGAAGGCACCCTATAGGTGCTATGCAAATTGATGACACACACATATTCTAGAGTAAATGGTCAAATGGTCTACAGGAGCCTTACAATGGGCTCAATCTGTTTTTCAGAGAAACAACTAACTTTTTGGCTAAATGCCTTTGCTATAAAACCAGATCAAGAACAATTTTGCAGTTTTACACTACAATGAAATTGCCTGATTTCTTGACTACACGAAGATGGATCTGTTCTCAAAGGAGAAGTGTTTTTCATATGGATGCAAGAGATCGAAAGTGAAGAGGTACTCAATTCAAACAAGACTTATTTTGAAAAATATACTTTTCTGTATCAACAGACAAAATTTTATGCACCAAAGGAGACAAATGACCACTTTTCATCAGCCTTTTGCTAAAGTACCACTCTGACAGTCCAAAAACATTATTGAAATACTTTGACTCTGTTTTTTTGAGTGAAGAATAAAAAACATGCCAAGAAGGCTACTAGGTCTTGATAGAGAGCCTTGCAGATATGAAAATAAAAGATACTATTTTGTCTAAGCTAGAAACTATTAATTACAAAATGGAGTTAAATGAATTCAAAACAAGGAGTAAAAGTCTCCTTAAACATAGAAATAGGAAAAGAGAAAGCAGAAATACCATCATTTGAGGCTGGGAAGACATCAGTGGTAAACTGGGTAATGAAAAATAATACCTTTAGTGAATTTTGATTGGGGATGGTAATACATGATACAGGAACAAAGGCATAGTGATCAATGAGGATTAATATAATTACATTTGATGAGGCAGCTGCTCCTATAAACACGAAATGTAGGACAGGAACATATAGAAGTAAAAGCAGAACTGTTGGGAGGGCAAGAAAATTGCTAATTGGAAGGTAATTTTATTTGCTGAAAGCAGAAGAGGTGAAAGAGAATTTTGCAACTGAGTGATGTAGAAACTGACCCTATCTAGTATGTTCAATAATGATTTTGAGTGCTCTCAGATAAATATGAGAAGCATCATCATTACAGAATATTAAAGTAATCTTATCAGCAGGTATTCAATAACAATTAGGAGTGCTGTAAGAGAAATGGAGTGAAATTTAACACAAAACTCTGAACTAACAAAGCTCTTTGATACAGGGGCAAGGACTTACCAGTTGGAAAAAAGACTGAGATTATAAATCCATTCTACAAAAGACCGATAAAATCTCATATAAGAAAATATACAGTTTTGATCATGCAAGGAAGTTGAAATCTACAACAGATGCAGGAAAAGACTTTGGAATGAATTTTTTTTTAAAGCATAAAAATGAGGGAGCTTCACTTAATTAATGAAAATGAAATCTAAAAATTTTTATGCATCCCCTTTGTTTGTCTGGCTGAGGAATGAATACAAGAAAGGATTGGCCTATTTAAGTCAAAAGGAAAAAGGCAACAGAGTGCAGACTGACCAATGAGATAGTGAGATTCTAAAACAAGGCTTGAGACAGCTGTGCAGAAGGGAAAATCTATTTTTAGTTTGCTGATCTTTGATGGTATCACACACTATAATGTTAAATAATATGAGATATTGCTCAAAATAAGAGTTAAGATCATAGAACCACTAGGTGCCACATACTTTCAACTCCTCTACTTCCTAAAACCCTTTTTAAAGGTGAAACTGGACTTCAGGGACTATTAGTACACTTGCTAAAGAACCTACCACTTGAAGGGAATTGCATATTTACATCAAGAGAAAAGTATTGTCTGGGCTTCAGATTCTTGTTTCTCTCTCACATCTTGCGTCAGATGTTACTTCTATGATGGAATCAGCAAACTTTTACTGCAGATGATAGATTAATCACAGCAACATGCATGCCTTGAAAGAGCTTTCTTAGTCTAAATATCAGTTTTGGCTCCTGTGAACACATAACCTGCCTGCTGCTGTTAGACTACCTTCAGTTGCCTGTTGTGCAACAGTAGCTGCTACAGGGCTATACTTCGGATTTATGCTGGAAACACTGTCAACAATATAGAGATGGTTTTGGTATTGCTGTGCAGTTCTTACAACACTATCAAAGCCTTTTCTGTTCCTCACCTCACCAGCAAATGGGCTGGGGATGCACAAAAATTTGGGATGGGACACAGCTGGAACAACTGACCCCAGCCAGAGAGAGATCCCACACCGTATGGAGTTGTGCTCAGCTGTAAGGCTGGGAGAAGGAAGGTGGGGCATTTGGAATGATGGTGTTTGTCTTCCCATATAACTGTTACGAGTGATGGAGCCCTGCTCTCCTGGAGCTGGCTGATGATATCATGCCTGCCCATGGCAAGCACTGAATTAATTCCTTGTGTTGCTTTGCTTGTGTGTGCTTTTGCTTTCCCTATTAAACTGGCGTTACCTCAACCCACGAGTTTTCTCACTTTTACTCTTCTGATTCTCTCTCCCACTCCACTGGTGGGGGAGAAAGTGAGCAACTGCAGGGGGCTTGGTTGCCAGCTGGGGTTAAACCACAACAGTCTTTTTGGCACCACACATGGGGCTCAAAGTGTTTGAGATAATGACAGATTTGATTGAAGTGTGCTAGATTGAATTTATAGCTGTTATTTCTGTTCAGATAATAATCAGCAGGCTCCTGTGATTGTCATGGGGCTCACTTGCCTGACTGTGTATTTATTAGTCCAGTGCTCCTTAGTGGCTGCTTTCTGCTTTTGATGCTTGTTGTAGCGCTGTGTAGCCCCATACTACCTCTGCCCCAGCCAAAATGTACATGAAATGCATATGATGATGATGAGGATGATGCAAAACTATGCATGATACAATATCAAACTGTGACATGCTTGCTTCAATAGCAAGCTAATATAGACTTCAGCATAAGAATCCTCCTTGAATATCTAACAGACATATTAAGAGTGGCAGAGAAGAGAAAGGACATGTATGGATGGGGAAGCACCAGAAAGCATAGTGGAGGGAACATAAGAAAAATGTTGATGGCATGCAGATTAGTAGTTCATTTAGTTGACAGCACTTCATGCAGCTTCTGGGGATACCAAATGAGTAAAACCAGACAACTTAAGATGATTTACAGACCAAAACAGAGTTGAGCTGCTGAGAGATGAAATTGGAATGATAAATAGCAGGTTTACATAAGGAGAACACAGTACAGCAAGAAAATCTAACATATTCAAGAGGTGGAAGCAGATGGAGTGACAAATATCCCCTTTACTGTCAGGTCCTAAGGAGTATAAAAGGCTACTTCTAAGTCAGTGGCATCCAACACTGACTTAATGGATACCAGCATAAGAAAGATGCTAGAGAAGTGGAGAATGTCATAGCTGTGCTCCACATCCTCTCCATCATTTCAAGCTATCCTGACCATTCCAGCTGGACACACACATATAGTTGCTGGACAGACTACTGAATGCATGTATCTTTGTGCTTGTGAATACAAAGACATGAAAAGGTGAATGAAATCCTTTTTGTTTTAAAATAACATCACCTATCTCTCCTATACCATCTGGCACTGAATTTTGCTACACCATCATTAACTGTTTACTCTAATATGAAAGAAACTAGAAGATTGCTGTTTATCCTCACAGGTACATTTTAAAAACATTATTTAGTCAGAAAAGAACACAACAATAAGTGATGTGGATAATTTATTAGCTCAACAGTCAGTGAAGGAACAGAAGCTCAGAGTTGAGCTGTTGATTAAATCAGGTTAATGTATGAATGGACTATAAGACACTAAAGAAGAGGAACAGAAGAAAACCAAATTGCTACACACAGAACATAAGACAATATGAAAAGTCAGCCTATGAGATGCACAGTTTTACTCTTGAAATCATTTTTATGAAGAAACGGGATTTAGTCAATTGACATATGTAATAGCAACTAATAGTCCCAAGGAAAAAGACTGAATGGAGATGGGAAGTCAATATTTCTCTGATGCCATCTTCAGCAAGACATCAAAAGGATCATCAGGTGCCAGCAAACTCAACAAGCATCACTGAAAAAACCAAAACTAGATACATTTAAAATGTAGCTTGCAAACAATTCTGTAGAGGTGCATTCACAGTAATGTCTAATTGAAGACACTGGATGAAAGACAGATGTAACTACACAGCCGTCAATGAAAAAACCCCAAACCATTAAACAACCCCCCAAACCCTCATCTTGTGTTACACCAGAATTCAAACCAGAGATTTGTTTTGGACAGGAACTGAAAAGATGTCAGTTAGGCTTCTAATGTGAGAAGAATGCACATTGTTGCCCCATCTTAAAGAAATGACAAATTGAAGTTACCAGAATTTGAAAAAAACACTCGGCCTTGGAAGACAGCATAGTAAGAAATGAAAACTCGTGCTTCCAAAGCTAATTGAAAAAAATATTTCAAGAAGGAACTGACAATCTGATGCAGCATTAGCATGCTAGAACTCATACTAGAACTCATGCAATGCATGTGTGAGCCAGGATGTATGTATTGAAAGATTGTTCCCTTCTGAAGGAATACACATGCAGAATGGTTATAATTTGAAAAAAAAAAGTATTTCCAGGGAAAGACTGAGAAACTTTTTTTGACCTGTTTGAAAGTTTTCATTGGATTCAGGAAACGAATGAAATTCCATAGCTTAATAAATATCAACTAGTTATTAAGACATACAAATGTAGAGAAATTTTGCACATTAGAGCTTCTTTGTATGATTCAATATGTAACGGGTCTGAAAAGTAGCTGATTCTACGACTGCAAGAATTGTTCTGGATGTTCTGAATTCCCAATTACTTTAACATCCTTCTTTACTACTGCTATAAACAGTTCTTTAGCATGAATAAGGGAAGAGAACTATATTTTGGTGCTGCTATTTAATACCGACTCCAGGTATGAATAAATAAAGTACTACTTGAAGCATATATATTCAATAAAGAAAGCTAAGACAAATAAGTACTTCTACTGAAATACAGTGTTCAGCCTGCACTTTACCCCAGTCTTTCTTCTTCTTCTCCAGAGACTTGTTGATGGCTTTATTTTGGTACCAACAAAAAATGCCCAAAAGACTACCCTTGAAGTCTTTGACCTTCCTGCAAACTGTATCTTCTATTTTTGAAAGGATTTTAGTAACTATGATGTATCTGAGAGTTTTTTTAATATCCCAAGCATACCAAGCTGCTTCTCCCTTAGTTACAATGTCTCACTTTTGAAGCTGCAGCATGTTGTTAACTAACAACTACCAGGGTTTGTAACCAAAATGTAAACTAAAAATAAAACTTGCTAGCGCTCCATTATCCACATGTTTTGCCAAGACAATACACTTTAAACAATGAGGGAAAAAGGTAATGACTTTGTGAAAATATTCTGGCATCTTAATTAGTAATTGATCTGAAAACCAGTGCTGCAGTGTATTGAGAAGAACCCAGGAGGATACAGTAGATTGATGTGCATTAGGAAGCAGGATTTGTCTTAAGGCAATTACAGCTACTTTCTACTCAAATATACATTCTATTAGCATCTTTTTTTACTAAATATAATCTTCTGTAATCCTGGAATGTGCATTGAAAAAAATTATGAAGAAATTAAACCCAGAAATAATAATGAAAACATTGGAAGTTTCAGCAGGAACAAGTATCTAACTATGTCTGTGTGTATTTTTACAAGAAAAGCAAGAAACCCTTGCAGCGTTTGGGGTGTATGTAGATCCTCCTAACAATTTTAAAAACATTTTTTCCACTTTTCCATGCTCCTCAACCTAATCACAGCTAAACAGCTATGTCAAGCCACTTGCTACTTGCTCAAGAAAGTTCCTAGGTAGAATAAACTTCAGCTTATACAAACTTAATAAATAAAAAGGAAACAAATTTCACTTGGAAATTTAGTATATGCATTCAAACTTTAAAATACATTCACATACTTGCCATATGTCACTTGGATGACCAACTTAAGAAGAAACAGTAAGAATCAATATGAAAAAAAATTATGCACTTGAACACAAAATATCTACACTGTGGATAAAACTACAGCTTACCAAAACACACTTGAACAGCATCTTATTATTAACTAAGAATTTCTGATAAGGAACCTGATCTTTTACTGATAAATACTGAATATTTCTACTGAAAAATTTGTAACAACAGTAATTGACAAAAAACCAAAAACATCTTTCCAACTCCACCTGCTCCCATCTGCTAATGTGCTTACTTCACATAGCAATTCTATATTGAAAACACACTAGACTGAAAACATAAATCATAATTAGGTTTAGTATTAATTTGTAATTCATTTGACTGTGTGGACATCAATGTACACATTTAATATTAAAGTGGTCATTCATGATAGATCATTTTTTGTTAGCAGTAAGCATAAGAAATTACTGAAATAATAAGATTTTTTTTTGTCAGAGAAACAACTTTCATCAGCATTTTTTTCTTTAAAAAAAAGTTTAATGTATTCTTCTAGGCTATTTCATTTCAGAAATTCTCTGCAACTGGAACATTTACATAAATTACACGTGTCACACTTTCTGCATTGGGAATATTAGGTCTTTAGAGAGAATGTCTACTTATGAATAATAAAGACAATAGTGCTTCATAGGAGACAGAAAGTAACAGAAAGTGACCAACTAGCAGAATTAAATGTACTGTGTTACAAAGAAGGTATGGACGGATAGAGCAGTGGAGAGGTGAGATGACCGTTTTGCTGGACTTGAAAAAAATTCTGAAAAGTAGACTTGCTTGTTCATTTTAGCTGTTAGATAGAGCCTATAAACTTTCATTACATAGGAATCAAAAGTTACCTATGGCAACTACAAATACGTAAGGATCTAACTTAGCACTGAGGGTTTTGTCTGGTTCAGTGTAACTAAACAATGGATAGCTAGGGAAGGGACAAAAAAGTAGCAAGCGAAGCAGAGAGAGATTTTCTCTTAAGCAGAATATAAGGAGTGAAGGGAACGAAGTAGCAAGATGGAAAAAACCCCACACTCTCATCTTAAAAGTACTGTAACAAGTTCCTTAGGATCCTTCACGATCAAAGATAACTCTGAAAGAAACTTTGCATGTTGAAGTGAAAGAACTGAACATCAGTGAGACTGATGATCTTGCAAAGTGAAATACTTTGAACACCTCTTGTCACTGAAATGAATTCCTGGCAATAATTAAAAATCTGTCCTTGGTCTTCTAAATCTGCTTCATTTGACTTTGACACACAACATTGCCAAAGATTAAGTACGGTTTACATCATTTATGCATGGGAGAAGCGGAAATTTCAACTTGAAAACTGTAATTTTCTTTTATACTAATATGATCCCCTGAAGAGTGGAACAAAATTGGAAGTTTGAAATAATGACTCAGTCATATACTCTGGATATATTCTTTTAAGTTATCTGATGTTACAGATCAAAAATTTTATACTGTAAGCTTAAAAAAAATCCCAAGAGTCAACATTAATGCAAATATAAAAAAATCTCCATATTTGTAAAAGTATTTTACCCTAGGTATCCCTACTGCTTTTGTGTCTGAAAAGAACTTTACTTCATGAAAATGTCAACCACAAACACAGACGAAAACATAGTAAGATCTTAGAATCTGAGCAGCTACTGGAAATGACAAGAAAAACTTGCAAGCCACACCGTGTCATCCTAAACTTATGTGAATATTCAGCAAATTCATCCAACCAAGAAAGTAGTAAAACTTTTAAACGATCAAAACTATATTGAACAAGATAAAAACATGTCACAACCACTATCAACTTTATGGTTGAAAAAGAGAGGACTGTTAGTGCAGTTTTCCTCTGAGTAAAACTTAGATTGCCTCTATATGTGAATCCATCTACTATAAATATGGTTTAAATGTTCTTTGTGCAGTGGTTGATTTTGTTTGAAACTCAAATACAATTTAGAGAACAAGAAAGGTGTTCTACAGAGATTTATTAAAAGCTAACAAAAGCTGGTTTGCTTAGTCTTGGGGATGTACCTAATCATTGACACAGAGTAGTCCCAACGGCAATTTGTCTTAAAAAGTTCTTACCTCCAAAGAAATAGAATTACTTCTTTTACCAGGAAATTACATTTTTGAAGACTGATTAAAATATCCAGGTTCAATATTTATCATTTAGTTCTTTGTTAGAAACAGAGACTTTCAGAAAACTTGGATGGTAAGTTGTAAACAGTAAAGCAAATTTACAATTAAATGTTGTATTTGTCTACATGATCTGGTTGTATACATAAACAACATTAGGTTTTCCAAAATATGATTATGAAAAGGTAAAATCTTCTAACAGATCAATCAGGAGCATTAGTAATGTGTTCTCCCATGCCTTTTCTCCAATATCCTCATGCATTAGTAACCTGCTACTTACATTCATTTAATAGAGGTGCTCCCGTCATTGCAGAAGCTTGATTTTTTTTTTTTTTTCTGAGACACACAGAACTTTCTGTTATTCAGCAAATTCAGTAAGAGGGATGTAAGGGTTCATGTACACTTAGGACAAAAAATACAACAAGAAAATGGTACAACAAAATAAACTGGAATATGCAGTTGACAAAGAAATATAGTGCCACTTGCTCTGTGGCTAGACCACCACTCCAAAAATTAGTATAATCAAAGAAGTAATTTCTTTCCCCTGACACTTCCTCATCTTTGTTTCATGTCATATATACATGTTTTGGAGCCCTGAAATGAGTTCCTAGACCAGCAAATGAGAGTATTGAAAAGATACACACTTGCAGATTAAAGAAGCAAAAAAAAACCACCTTGGAACATCACCTGGATGCTGAAGTTCAATTTACTTTTATTCTCATTACTGTGTGGGGAAGAGGGCAGTGTAAACTTAATTTCATATTGCATTATTAGAAAGCCAGAATCCAGAAGGAAAAACAGAGTAAGTGAAGATATTTAGACATGTTGATAATCTTGAAGAATTGGAATGAACCATATTTCTTGATAAATTCAGATGATGTTTGAGAACTTGAGGATACTGTAAAGGACCGAACAAAAAGATAATGGGTAGTTTCTTTGTTTTTTTAAAAGTAATACATAAAATGGACCAAGAACTCTCTCAGTGGTAAAGAAGTTTATGTGCAAAATTGGATTTCTAAGTAACCAGAACAGATGCCATCACCTGTCAGGTTTATTTTCCAGCTGGATTTTTTTTTATTTTTCCCTATATCAGCTTGTAACAAACCACTGTAAAATACATCACAGAAAATCTAATCTGGCTAGATGTTGCATGGCAGTTCCTGTTATAAAAGTGGTGTGGTCTCACACATTTTGAACAAAACCAGATTTTGCAATAATACATGAAAAGCAGGTCTCAATATGAAATACCAAATCATGATTTGATTATGAAATGAGCTCATCTCCACTAATTTCCCAAACACAGTTTCAGATTTTCAATCTGTTTCAAACTTCTTGTACATTCCTTCTGTAATCTCTAAATCTTTCAAGACAGTCTAGAGGACGGCATTCTGCTTCATATCAGATAGGCTTTACTCCTTCCCATTGTGATAAACTTCCTGAAAATATACAGGCTTCATCTAGAGCTATTTTTCAGCAGAGCTGTCTCTTATTTATGCCTGTTACTAGTCACCTTTGGTTTTATTTGGCCAATTTTGTTTTATCAACAGGCATAAGGCTCAGTGCAGTTTCTCTGTTTTGTCTTGCTCTTCTGCTCTGAGGGTTCTAATGTAAAACGCTCAGAGTTTTTATTTTTAAGCTGTCAGACAAGACACAATTTTTTAGGAAAAAAGTGAAGGAGATGCTTACAGATAGAGTTCACTGAACAAGCTTAAGAAAAGTAGACTATATAATGAAGCTCAAGTTTACTGTCTATCAGAATAATTTTGATTCTATTACAGTGAAGGTAAGTACTGCATAAAACAATCCCATAGGTTAAACCAAAATATTTCTATGGGTGGTTGCCAATACATCTTTTTTGCTCACAGAAAAGAATGAGACAGTAGGAGAGAATAACTAGCAGATGCTGTCAATCCTTTTAGCGAGCAGAATAATCTTCAAGGATCACGAGTTAGATAAGGAAGAATGTTATTATTTGTCATCTGCTACTGGTTTATTAGTATGTCAGCATCTGGTGCCACAGAAGGTCTTTGTGATGTGAATGCACAAAGTGAATTTAGACAGTTTTCTTCTGCTGAAAGGAATTCTGCTGAAGGTAAACATTACAGGCCTTGCCACTGGTCAATTTGCTTAGTTTTTGATGTATGCTATTTTAAGTTTGATAAAAAGAGAACATAGAGAGTTCACCTCAATGATTAAATAGTATAGTCTAATCACTAAGAACTGAATAATAATCCCACAAGGTTGGCATTAAAACTTTCTTTCTATTGAATTTAGGCTGGTTTTTGTTTCCAAATGTCAGGCAGCAAATATCTAAGTTTGAGCAAAGCCAGTTGGTTTGAAAGTCTTAAACTGAACAATAATAAAATGGGGCACAGATCTGCCCCAGCCCAGGCTAGAAATTTGCACATACTTTTTTTTTACAAAATACTACTTGCTTAATGTTGTTACTCAGTGGCAGGATTATCTATGTTCCTGGGGATACTAAAGGATATTAAATACATTCAAGGTGCTAACAATTTCATATTCATGATTGATATTGCAAGAGATAACATGAAACTTCAGTAACCATAAGGTGTTGGTGGACCCACATGTCAAATTGTGCAACAGTACACATGGGACAAGCTACACTGTCCTGCATTTATCTATTATACAGAATGACACAACCCTTGCATGCGAACCAACCTTGTTCAGCAGAGGCAATACATTAATCTGATAGATTACAAGGCTGAGCATGGAGCTTGCAAGGCATAAATGTACTTACTTTTGGTGTTGGGCAGGATGCAGTGGAGAGGCGAGAGGTGGCTTGGGCACGAGGAGATTCTGAAGGAGTAGTACTGAGGGAGGCTGTATCACGTGGGAGAACCTGAACACCACGAGAGATGATGGAATCTGGAATCTTAAAAAGAAGAGGGATGGAATTAATAGCAAAAAATATACTGTATGTAAAACTTCCTTAAAACCTTACCTCAAAAACAAGGAATACCCCACTCCTCAGCTTGCACACTGCCTAATACTCAGTGCTTGGCAGTGGTTAATGGCATAGTCTCCTAATTTCAGTAACAAATACCTAACAAATATATAAGGTCACGTTCTAACTGAAGTTGCATAGAACATACAAGTTGTCCTGAAAAACCTATGAATCAAAGATACTACAACAAGAAATAATAAGAAAATAATGGTTTCCTTTTAAACCTTTGTTTCAAACCCAACAATGACCAACAACGATTTCTACCATGGCACGAAGGGAGGCAGACTTTCCATTCACTAACTACGGCACAATACTCAGAAAAGAAAACTATTTGCTAGCAATTGACTGAACCCCTCTAAAGAAATGTCATGCAGTGAGAAAATTTCTCACAAGAAATGTCATGCAGTGAGTAAATACTCTTCATTCCTTTATGAAGACTCTATTTCAGCTACAAAAATTCTCAGTGTAAGGTTTGTGCTGCAAAAGCTATAGGCCTCTCTGGAGCAAGTAAAGGCAAAAGCATTAGAAACCACCATCCAAAGCCAACACTTGGTTTAAAATACATTCTGAGGAGAAAAATAAAAACTCAGTCTTTTTTTTACTTCCCACATTATATATTAGAGTGCCAGTTAGGAGAGCATATCTCTCCTGATGCACAACTGGCAAACTGGTAACAACGGATGAGGAAAAGGCTGAGGCAATCAACAACTTTTTGCCTCCATCTTCACTGGCAACCTCTCTTCTCTTACTTCTTGAATGGATGGACCTTAAGCCAGAGGGATGATTAAGCCCCTCTGTAAGGGACGATCAGGTTCATGACCACCTGAGGAACCTGGATGTACATAAGTCTATGGGACCTGATGAGATGCATCCCAGAGTCCTGAGGGAATAGACTAATGTAGTTGCTAAACCACTGTCCATGGCATTGGAAAAGTCAAGGCAGAGAGATGAAGTCCCAGGTGACTGGAAGAAGGGAACATTGCATCCATCTTAAAAAAGGGTAGGAAGGAGGACCCTGGGAACTACTGACCTGTCAGTCTCACCTCTGTGCCTGGGAAGATCACGGAACAGATCCTCCTAGAAGCTCTGCTAAGGAATATGGAGGGCAGGGAGGTGATCTGAAGCAGCCAGCATGGCTTCACTGAGGGAAAATCCTGGGAAAATTCTATCACAACTAACCAGAAAATGTAGACATTGAGATCTTTGAAGGAATGTATATACACATGCATATTTTAAGATCTTTCTCTTCATTAAGAATTTCTTAGTTCAGCCTGATGTTCAAGTTCTGAGAGAACCATCAGAAGAACCCCTGTTTCTGGGGAAGATGGCAGTAGCAGACAATAAAAGGAAGGAAGAAAGGAAGATCCAGTGACAAGCCAAATCATGAATGCTGGGCATTTCCAGACAGGATATTTTTAATAAACGGAGATGCTGTTACCCACTCTGCATCCAGGCATTTTGAGCATTCCTGCCTACTAAGAATTTAGGGCAGACAGAAGCCACTGGAAAGTATGTCCTTCCAGGAACAAGCTTGAATCCTAGCTTTTAGTATGTGTTACAGTATTAGAACATTGAGAGAGTTTTGTTGCTTGTCTCAGTGTAGTTAAAATGACCAATCTTAATACTTGTGTCATTAAATACTGGTTTTTTATTGTGATTTCCCACTTCCTCAACTTCCTTGGTTCCCCTCTATAAATAAGGATTTTGTCTAATGACCCCTGACTTAGACATACTGGGTCATACCTAGGGGATCTTATTTCACCATATACTCTCCTCCCCATGTTAAGAGTTTCTTCTGTTTCTAACTTGGTTTATAAGTAGTGTGAAAACAGGTTTTGTTCTCAGAGTGACACCAGCTGCCTCCCTTCTGCTCTGCTGTGTTTGTAGACTTAACAGTGTTTTTTGCCAGTCAGTTTTTGTCAGCTCTCCTCAGAGGATCTTTCAAAGCTAAGCAACTCATGCTACAATTTCCACTGTAAATTATGAAGTCAGCAAAGTTTCTTTTCACGATGGACAACTATGCTGGGGATATCCTCCTCTTCAGAAACAGTGCCTAACTGGCCTCTACATGGAATATTCTGATTTGCAAATCACATCTCAGAGATGTATCTTAGAGGTAAACTGAATCAATGATATTCTGAACGTTCAAATGGTTTGTAGAGAGAAGCATGATTTCCCTTCTGTCCACTTTTTCTCCTGAATTCCCATCTTAAATTCATTAAACTGCAAAACAGGCTGACATCCCTAAGTTTTATATTGGCATAGATAGTCCCTACAACTTTCAGTGCTTCCTTTTAATCTCCATGCCTAAGGAAAATACAGCAAAAAAAAATGTTTTGAGACAGGCATAAGATAAAAAATGACAAAAACAAAGAACAAATAGTTTTAAGTCTTCAAATAAGATATCTTTTCTTTACTCTCCTCTGATAAAAAGCTGCACACATCTTGATATGATTGTGTATGGGTCCATTACCCCTTTTATGTACTCGTAGACAGCACAAAACAAAGAACAATGTTGCTTTTGAAAATTATATCATGATCCAGGTCTTTCTAGATTTACTCTGGGTACTTTAGAGTAACCAGATATTTCATAGTGTCTCATACACTTCAGGCAAGAAACTTTTTTTAAATTTCCCATCATATTGAGCAATAATTGCTTCTAAAATTTTATCTGATACCACCTTTTTTTATCTGATACCTCTCTCTACAATAAAGTGACTGAGACAATCCCAGTTTCCCCTGAACTGCATGTGTAATACTGATTTTTGCCTGTGAGAAAATTAGAATTTAAATAAAAATTCAGCCAGGATATTAATCAGAAAAGGAAGTTGAAGATAAAGGGAAAAGATGATCACAGGCATTTAATTTCAATGAAAATTATTTCCAAATCTCTACCTTTACATAAAATGCAATTATCAAAAAATAATTCATATATAAACTTATCTAGAACTCTAAGTTCTAGAGAAAAAATTCTCACTGAGAGCATTAAGTTAGTTCACAGTTACAAATTTTGCTCTTTTTCTAATATGAAAGTGGAATGTGCTGTATTGCTAAAAGCAGCACTAGCGTTCTTTAAACCATTACAACCTGCTGAATTCACTGAAGGTACTATTGGTACCTAGAAGGTATGTCTATTCCATTAACAGAAATACATACAAATATAATGTGACATGGGGAATTTCTCATTTTTCTCACCTACATTTACTAAGTTTTTGAATTTTACTATTAAAAAATTGAATTCAGGCAATCTAAGTCTCTAATCAAAGTGACTTCTTGTTAACTGTTAGAGAGGTTAATAAACCCGTGAGAAATTTCTGCGTGTCCTGAAATGAATAACCTGAAATGAAGTAAGGCAGGAATATTATTGCATTTTGGATAGATTGTTCTTTTAACTTTCACTAAGCCACATTGAGCATTTATGATGTGTCTCCCTAAAATTTTTTATTAATTTTCCTGCTTCAAATAAATTGAATACAGAGTAGAGATCTCAAAACTTTAAATGGGGTACAGTAAAATTCTTAGTTCTTAGTGAAAATAATTTCCGTTTGCACTAGTTGGAGTGGAAAACCTGTTGTAACATACTGATGAAGACAGAAATGAATGAGAAATTAATTAAGTGACAGAGAAAGATATTCACTATATCCATCAGTCATTGCTTCTACAATTTTTATCTGACCTGGCTTTTCTCTGAAGTACTTTTATTTTGGTTTAAATATTTGTGTTTTCATATTAGAGAACTTTGACAAGAGCATTGACAAGAAGGGGAAAAAGGAAAAGATATGACTTTTTTATTCTCTTTCGCCCAGAACTGAAACAAAGATTGACAATGATGGTGAGGTAAGAAAACAATCTGTAGATGGCAATTACTATGACTGCTATACAAGAGAAAAAAATGTCTTAAAACATACAGAAAGGACAACTTAAAAAACCCAATAACCTGCCAAAAAACTAACCACTTTCTGCTCTGAGTCTGAAGATCTGGTTTGGATTATAGAATGCATAAAGCAATAGCTCAAGAGTAATCTCTAAAAGAACACAGAAACATGGATGACAGTTTAACAGTGTTCTTCATAGAGGTTAAATACACTGTTCTACTGATACTGAAGAATACGGTGCAAATTCTAGTTCAGCAACCTCAACTCAAAAAAAGAAAGAGCTACTGCAAGAAATGGGGGTATGTATGTATGTATATGTATTATAAAGCTATATATAGCTTTATCATCACGTGGGTGAACTTTAAAGTCTTCGCATTTCCTGAGTGACTTTTCAAGAGACACAGAATCATGTTTTAAGTACAGAGGTGTTAGGCTATTTGACTGATGGTTTAAATTACTATTTGCCTAAAGGAACAGGTCCTTTTTTACCATTCATTGAAATAGTTTTCTACTATTCACTAAAACCCAGTAATTTATAATAAGTCCAGTGTTTGCTGACTCCTGAAGTCTTCTGTTTTTGAGAAATTCTGAACAGAAAAAAAAATGAGGGAGAAACTGCAAGTGATGAAAGCAAACTATGAATACCCAGCACAAATGTTGTATTGACAAAAAAACTACTGAGAGAAAAGCAGCAAAGCAAGACAAAGGGGAAAAAGTTACAATTTCATAGCTCTAATGCAGTAATTTTAGGAGATTATTTTAATTATACTCAATTATTGAGTCTATTAGATGATAAAACCAATGACTAATCAGAAACATAGGCTTTATAGCAATTATTATCTCAGAGTTAAATGATTCAAACTGACAACACACATGACCTTTACCTTGTTTAGCTCTTTATCTTAAACAGGTATTTTCTGTAACATGTGCTCTCAAAGATAGCACTGATGTGTCTTTGTTAGAAGAAAATAAATAACACTGTCTGTTCATACACAGACTAGGAGGCAGGCAGAGCATTTTTAGTTAGTGTTAGTGCAAAAGCCTCTTGGAAGTGTCTCTTACCAGTTCTCCTGCACTGCCTGCTGCATGATGGCAATAATTGATGAGACCAGGGATGGGCTGTTGACCTTTAGCCATGATAACAGCTGGACTGGTATAGGATGGATGCTTCTAATGCACAACACATAACAGCTATGAGTACAGTGAGAGGAAAACATGAAACTGTACAAGCAAATGACCAAAAACGAATGAGGTGAAAACTGTGACACTGAAATGCCAAGCTCATACGAACACAGCCAGTTGAGATGTCAGGTATTTACTGCCTTTAAAAGTGGCACATATTATTTATCTTTGCCTGCATCAAAAGAAATTAAACAATTTAAAATTTGCATTAATAAAAACTGATACTTGGAAACAATAATTACCTTAATTCATCCCTGCAAAGACATATGTAATCAGGATTTTCTGTATATTGGGAGATGATCTCCAGCTGCAGCTGTCTTAGAAATGTCAAGATGTCTCAGACCTGAATTCATATTTCTGGAGTTAGAATGTTGCTGCTTTGGTTTAGAAATTGTTTAATATAATTTTGATTTACTTAGACTTTCAATTCTCATAATAGGAATTAAAAGCAAAACTTGTGGAGTAGACATAGAACAAAGCAGTTTGGAAAAAACTGTTTCCAAACACACAGGGATACATTATCATTCCATTTGAAAACTGAACACATAAAACTGAGGTAAATATTTATATATTGCTTCAAATAATAGAATAATTCTTGGGAAAATATTTAAAATTCAAACTGAAATTATTTACAAGTGTTGCCTCATTTTTTTATTTTATTATTTCTTTTATTTCTTTTTCCACTTTATTATTTTAGTTTGAGTAAGGCTGATGTATGATTACTAGTTAAAGCAAGGCTATAAAGACAATATGATATCTAGTTTGTTGGCAGAATTTCACATCTCTTATGCAGACAGGCACACTGGAATACAGTAATCTGGATAGTTTATTACTTAGTATGCTACCTGTCTGTCATACTTTTATCGCTGTTTTCAGAAATTAACATTTTAATTTCAAATTAGATATTATGGGTTGGAAAATTTTGTTGTGATTCCTGAACATGCCGCCTACTGAACTTTGCACGTTCAGGCGTGTGAGTACTTTGAATTTAAAAAAAGCTACTAAAACCAGTCTGGCACATCAGAATGGTATCATAAAACATATGTTAATACCACAATAATAAATAATATGTCTCCCACTGGAATTTGAAATCACCTACCGAAACAGAATTCATATATTTCTATGAAGGTCTACTTCTACAAAATGTACCTAAAATATATCTGTTTGACATGAAGACATCAATGTATAGTCTTAAGATGCAAATGAATATCGGTGGAAAGTGCCTCAGACAGAAACTGAATGGTCTCTTAAGGGAAGAAGCCAGACTCACCTTTGCTGCAATGGCTGCTGCTGTTATATGTGAAGAAGAACTGTCCTCTGTTGAGGCAACTCCACTATCCTTCTTCTCTTCCTCCTCTTCCTCACACTGCACTCCTTTGTCTTCTGTCTGTTTGTGAGGGCTGGTGGTTGGAGGAGGAGAAAGAGGAGGTGGTGGTGAAGGTAGATCTTCAAGCTCATCGTGTACCTCCTTTACTTTTACAATGGCATCCCGCAAAAGATCAATGGCGTGAGGTAGGGCTGGCAGTATAAACTGAAAGCATTCCTATGCACAACGAGAAGAGAAATCACTATGAAAAGTTACCTGCAGGTGCAAATAGGAATTTACTCTTTAAATATATTTGGGATTTAGATGCACCTTTATGATCTATCTGATCATAAATAAAACATAACATGTCCTATGCAACTGCTCTTAAAAGGTAAAAAACGAACTCAGAAACAGACCTGGTAACAATTCTATATATTTTTGTCTTTTTTTTTTTTCATGCAAATACCATAAATTTCAAAACAGGGCTACTGCAATTAAGCTAATATTGTACTAGAACTTCAGAAAACAAGAGCTAAATTTTTGGGAATATGTAATACAGAAAACAGTTCACAGCAGCTGGCAGAATGCTACAAAAATGCAGAATAAAAACATTAACTATATACCTGCAGGAATATTAGCTTCAAATCTTTCCTACTATGCTCCCTCACAATTAGAGAACAATTCATAAAGGTTCCCATAATTACACTTGTATATAATTATATCCTTTTTTATTCATGGACTTATTATATACTAGAAGAATGACAAACTACACTGATGTCATTATAATTCTATGTAGCTCAGAAAAAATACTTCATAAATAATCAGTTTTTCAAACCTCTCCTTGTTCTATAACCTCTAAAACAATGAAAAATTTATTTTAGATGGCTGGAGAAAGCAAAACTGCAGAGGCTGTGCAATCGCTCTTGTTCCATAATGGGCATACATATAGCTACCATATATAGCTACCTATACTGCTAAAATACACTGGTGTTCATCAAATCAAGCGGGACCTCAGGACATCATGTGCTGCAGCTGCCTGCTCAGATCAGGGTCAGTATGAAACTCAGGCTTCTTAAGGCTTGTTCAGTAAAGTCTTGAAAAATAATCCAAGAACAGAGACTGCACAACCCTTCTTGAAAATGTGCTTTAATGCTTAATTACCCTCAAAGTGTTTGGGCTTTTTTTTTCAGTTTTGTTTTGGTTTTCCATTTCTTTTCATCCATCTGGAAGGTACCTCATTCAATTTACGACTATTTCTCTCAATCTCCTCCCAGGCACCTCAACAAAAAGTTTTCTTATGTCATTTGAGGAGACTGCATATAAACATTAAAGTATTGGAAAATGATGGCAGGGTCACAAGCATTAATTGCCATGGCAATGCAGTCAGGAACACACAAGTTGACAGACAAAGCTGGTGCTATTCCTTTTGTGGCACTTCAGTTTTGTTTCATTTAAAAAATGATTTAAAAAAATGTATTCTGACATTTTAGAGTACCCAGAAAATAAAAAATAAGTTCAAAAACAGATAATGAAATAAATATATTCAATAAATAAATATGACCATGTATACAAAATAAAAAGGAAAATATCCATCAGAAATTACTGGAGTTTATATGCCACTTTGTAAGTAAGACATGACTCACAAGCATTGTATTTCCTCAAAGCTTCTAAATAAGAACACATCTTTCAGTTGCTTCTTTAAGAGTAATGAATGATAAGTCATTTGTGAATTTAAACATTCAAGTTGGTACTGTGAAGAACTGGAGTAAGCTGGTTGAGTACAAATGCTGTATATAATGAATGTATATTAAAACATATTTGTAAAGATAATAAAGATTATGACTTATATGTAACTGCAAACTGCAGAGTTGTTGGGCCTCCACAGTATTACTTTTAAAATGGGTTAAAATAATGAAGCACATAAGCATCATTACTTTAACAAAGACGCAGACCTCAAGTAAGTGAGAAACGAGAACAATAATCTCTGAACCGAGCAATAATTGTGAAAAAGTACACTAATAACTGACTAATCAGAGAAGCATGTTCCCCACTCCTGCCACTGAAATAAAGCCTTGTTGGCTTGACTGTTGATGCACAGATTCCCAGTAAGTCCTCTAAGAGCTCATGTTACATATGAAACTCATTGGTTTAGGCAATTGTTACTACAATAATAAAAATTGTTAAAGACCAAATGATTTTAATTAACATCTGGTAATTTCACACTTTGCTCTCTTCCATAATATAAACTATCTTTTGCCAGACTTAAAAAATGGAAGTATTCTACAGATCTGGATTCAATGCTACATGCCACATGTGCTCTCTGGTAAAAATATGTTCGGCATGCAGTCCGTTTTTGAGATGATGCATTTACACTGCTGTCATTTTCCATTAATATTTTAACATTTTATTAAAGAAATATGTATACTGCTGCAATTTCATGAAGCTTATAAAAAGCTTCTCATATGATCGTATTTATACAATGAAAAGGAAATTAACAAGTGGTAAAAGAGAAAAATGAGGGAAATTTCTGGTAACAATCTGTCCTTTTTGGTTCTTGAGATTCAGCCTTTAGTGGACCAATTTTCTCTACTATTCATCTGTAGTATTCACTTCCAGGACTATGCTTGCTAACCCATGACATCATCTTAAAAGTCTTTGCTGAAATCTGGCACTTCGAAGATGTCTCATACTAAAAGAAATTGTGACAGGACAGAGTATCATCATGACAGGAACAAATAAAAATCAGTTTGTCAGAAGCTTGCTTGTATGATGCAATAATATGATTTTTTTCTTTTCCAGCAGAATTACCTTTTCTATTACTTACCCTATATCAAACTATTGTTAAAATACTTATGAATACTTTTTCATTTCTTTTCCTCATTTGCTTTCTGCAATTTACCTATCTTCAAAGTCTGATTGCCTCAGGACAGAAAATGACAATTGCTCCTGTAGGTTAGGAGCGCTACTGAACACAATAAAAACCATTAGAGATTGTAGGCTATTTCAGCTCTCATAATTCAGCAAAAGAAGTATTCACTTGTGGAATAACCTTCTTATTGGCGCATCAGTTCTTTAAAATGTGGGGCCAGTGCTGTGTTAAATACATGTACATACATATGATTTGCCGCTCATAAATGGAAGAATTTCAAGGAGGTATATTTCCACCTCACCATCCTCCAATGCCTGTTGTGTGTTTTGAAGGCTTTTAAATTTCCTTTAAATTACAGCCTCGCTAGATTTCCTAAAAACGCTGTAAGGAATGGGAGAATCATAGGAGGGCTCACACTGGGTCCTTGAACTGAAACATGTCAACAGTGTATCTGAAAACCTATGGTGGCTGCTTAATATCATAGTACTCAAAACATTTCCTCTTCAACTTCCAGGTGACAGCCCACATAATGTGAATGACAGAAGTCTTTCAAGAAGCAGTGACTTCAGGGCTGTGCTGCTAAACACATTAGTACTGCCTGCTCTGTGCCTGCGCACTACAGGTTCAGGAGATGTGTACCAGGTATGCATTTGTTAGAGGCCAGAGGTGAAGACGATTATTAACAAGGCCAGACGTAGTCTGAGCCCTGAAGAAATAGATTCTCATGACTGATGGGGGACCTACCTCAGCAGTTTTGTGTTAGGTTGTACAGATCACTATTCAGCTTAGCAGTATTTGTATGGAGAAGACTGTTTTTCTATCAGCCAACTACGAAGAAATTAGTGAAAGATCTAGCCTTACTCACAGATGCACACAAAAATCCCTCCTGGAGTTTAATTGTGTTTCTTTCAGCTATGCAGTCAGAAAGCAAGCATGAATAAAGACAAAAATTCTAACTTCTCTGTCCAAACTGAGCAAAATGCAGGAAGAAAATAAACTGTATAAAGACTGAAAAGTCTGATATACCCATACAGAGAAGATTCAAAAACATCCTCAAACTCCTAAAAATTATGTTCCCTTTCTTCCCTCTTGCTGAGAAAAATTGGGAATGTTCCACATGCTGCAGCAAGTTCTACCATATACTAGGCATTCCTCTCACTTCTGTGTGAAAAAGAATGATTTCTTGGAAGCAGGAGACAACCCAGAGATAAGGTACAGCTCATTAGAGAAGAAAGGGAATGTGCAAGAGATAATTAGACTCTTCATTAGCACTGCCTGCTCAAGTGAGTGCTCTCTTGTGCTACATGTAATGTTGTCCTGGTGTGCACATAACACCATTGAATCAGACTGGAATTGTATGGTCCTTGACTAAGAGTGATGGTGTGGTCACTTAACATGAATATGCATTTCAATTCACTTTTGTAAAATTTGTTGTAGTGGGCACTTTCTACCATTCAAAACAACGAGAAGTGCTCATCATAGTTCCTTCCTAGCAGATCAGTAAGAACCTTTCTTACCTGTGAACCTTTCTTGCTACCTGGAAGATTAATTATGAGAGTTTTCCCTCTGATTCCACACACAGGCCTGAAAAGAAAGAAACACAGACTGAAATTCTTGTATGCAACTATCTCTACTACCAAAACTAAAGGAAAGCATTTAAGGCAAATTCTATGATTTATCAGATTTTGTAAACTTAATTTCCAATATATTTTCTGATTATGTTCTCACAAAAGAACTTGGGATAAGCTGAGCTGAAAAAGCATAACATGAGATTTACAGGGTTTAACATGCATTTGATAGTATAAACACTGGCTAGATTTCCATCTTTATTTAGACCTGTGTAGCTCCCTGAATTCCATTGTTTACTTGCATCCAGTACATTATTTGATATAGTCCCTATTTGGTCATACACATGGTTCCTTTGCAATGTAATTGACTGTGTCAAACATTATGTCCCTGGCCAGCAAAAAAATCCTAAGTCATGCTTGTTGCATTAATTCAAATATGTCCTTTTTATTTAAAGATTCAACACAAGAAAAGCAGAGAAGGAAGTAATTCTCAAGTGAAAATTGTACTTATGCAATTCATATATAATTCTTCCTAATAGTTTTTCCCTCTCCCTTAAGAAAAGGCAAGACCAGCTATCAAAGATAGAAGTTTCTTTGGTTTTTTTTTTTTGTCTTTTAGAAATTCCTTTGGTGTTGATGCAAGGCTGAACACTCAAGTTCTGAATGCTTTCTGTTGTCTAGAGTTTGACTATTCAACATTTTAGCTAAATAATAATAAAAAAAAAGGAATTAAATTACTGAATTTTGTCTTGAGGTTGCTTCCACTGTTTACAAAAGCTGAGGCGAAAAACCCAGGGCTGGGATATAAGGATAAGAAAAATGTAAAAGGAGAAAACTAAACCACAAAGATATGGAGGTTACAGTTAAGAGAAACTGTGTAATATTCTCTTTATCGAACAAAAATATCACCTATTAGCGAAGACAGTACAGAAAAGAAAATAATTTCCAGTTACGGCATTAACAAAAATTTTGAGCCAAACTACATGGTTTGTTGGGTAGCCAACTTCCCTGGATTTCTTCTAATACAAATAATTCTCAGTGATTAATATCATTTATTGGTTTCATAGCATTTTTTAGCAGGGTAGCAAGTATTTCTGCGACAGCTGTCACAATGCTCACAAGTAAATAGCACAGAGATTGTTTTTGTGCCACTAAATGAACTTTTGATATCATATTCAAGCCAGTCTGAAGTGTTGTTTTCAACTGGCAGTTTGAATATTGACTGACTCCTAATCTCTCTTTTCTCATATTGCCTTCTTTCACACTATGTGCCCTCAGTTTAGAAAGAATTCCAGGTAGCTGAGGAATGCTCTACTGCAGCACAGAGATGAGCCTGAATTAAAGAAATGTGTTCATTTACTCCTCTTGCAGTAGTCAAGCTTACAGAGTACAAACTCAATCCAGCAAATCTCATACGTGGATTACAGTTTATGGCAGATTTAAAACAAAGGAAATAATAATTGTCCACTGAAGAATAAAAATGAGGTGGAATTGTGTTTGGCAGATAGCTCCTTTAGCAGTTGTCTTCTTGGCTCTTCTACTCTGCTTTAAATATTTCTGAGCATTATAAGCTAAATGACCAGTACAACCAACCAATAATAAAAAAAAGACTAAAGCAGCAGGATGAAACTCAAATTTCAGTCACCAGTAATCAGACCTAGTGGCTCAAGAGAGAAATGGAGCTGCCAAAAATTTCTCTAGAGAGAATGCAAAAGTAAGTAAAAGTGCTTAAGAACTGCGAAAGTATTATGTGTGCTTTCAAGAAAAGCACACAGATGTGCATGCATTCCAGGTACTTTGAGAGATAAATTAATGATATTCCTCCAGACATAGGACAGTACAACACATTTGTCTTTATCAAAGGGAATTTTTTGCCAACAAAACATTTTAATACTTGATGAACAAAATACAGAAAAATTCTTCCCTCACCACCAAAACACCACAGTTCTAGAATGAAAAGACAGCTGTTTAAGAGTGTGCATCAATATTACAAATAACCTGGCATAGAAAATACAGGATGATACAGTCTCTAATAGAGACAACGAAGGGAATTAAATGAAACTATGCAATTACCATTACTTGAATTTGGCCACTTCTCTGAAGTTAAGACTTCTAGTCTTGATAACAACGGCAATCTTCAATGATTTGTGCACAGTCATTGGATAACAATAAGTAATTCTATGGAAAGAGTTCATCTCATATTTTGAAGGAAGTACTCTTACCTAGAGAGCATGCCCAGAGGAGTAACATTAAGTGATCCCATCAGCATTGCCAGTGCCATCCCCGGGGCTTCTCGCTCTATTACTTCTTTAGTGGCCTGGAATCAAAGATTAAATAGCAAAGTGAGTGAACAAGTATAACGATAAGAAAAAAATGAAACCAAAATTGGGTAGGAATATCTCCTCGTTTTTTTCTGCCAAGAAATGTTGTTGCTAAATTCTCAACTGAAATGAGCTACAGAATTTTCTCTTGGTTGTGTAAAATAGGGAAAGACAAGGAGCTGGGATGAAGTACTGTTAGCAGCACTGTGAAGATTCCTATAGAAAGTTATAAAAGTCAGGATTCTATAAATATAAAAAGTGTTAACCAACACCACAGAAATAACAACTGCCTTGAACAGAAAGGAAAAAATGTTTGAGAATAAGCAAAGAAAAGATCCAATGTAACTGCCTTCTCTTCCTCATCAATCTTGTGCATTTTCCTGTTGAGATTTTCCCAGGCATGAGAAGGATGAATCAGTCTGCGCAGAAGATAGAAAAAAAAAAATTTGCAAAGGGAAGCCCATGTAGCAGGCAGGCAGGAAAAGAGTAAAATGGTAATGATAATGGCCGGAGGCTGAGGCCTTCCCTTTTGGTCATGTCAGCAAAACAGCCGTTCCAAACAGGCTGGTGGCTTTTATTCATAAGCAGTCCATATGCAGTGGGCATTGAGAAGTCTGGAAGCAGAGTCTGAAAATTCTTGTCTTTTTAGTCCTTTTCCCAAACAGGGAATCAGATGGAAAATCATGCACAACCTTCTGTCCTTACTTCCTAACACAAATTTTCTCAAATGCACAATCTGTCCAGTCTCCCAACATCTACCTTTACCTAGGACAGAACATCTTAAAGACAGGTTACAGTTCTATCTTCTCTTCATTTCCCCCACAGTAGCTGCTGTTTAGTGGATAACATTGCTTCATGCTCTGAAACAAGATTCTAACTTATTTAGCACAACTAAATTGGTAGCAATGGTCAAAAAACTGTGAAATCCATGGTATAACATACAGCCAAACTACAATGCTTTGATGGTACAGCTATCAAAACAGAAATAGAAAAGAACATCTTAAATATAAGGCGTCGTGGTTTGGTGGTTCAACCCACCACATAAGGACACCCTGAATAAGCTGAATTTTCTTCGCAGTTTGATATAGCAAAATAATACAATAGAAAAAAACCAGGCAAATTATTTTGTGGGAAAGATTCAATTATCAATCACATCCTTGTACTTTTGTAAGCTCTTAGTTTACTAATAGAAAACTAAAGTCCCAGAGAAGGAAAATTACAGAATTAACCCGACAGCGTCTCTAAAAAAAGGACACTTGCATGTAAGGGTGCTTACATGAAGCAATAAATAAAACTGAAAAAAAAAAAATCCATGAAGAGTACAGATATTCAAATGGTCATATTCTCAAACATGGTCACTAGCTTTTGACATGTTTTAAAGGAATATCAGCATATTAATTATCAGAAATTAATATCAATATTAGAAGACATCAGACACCGCTACTATGTGAACCTTTGAGTACGTTATTAATAAACAAACTTGTTAGGCGCTCAGTTGTGGGAAGCTGGAACTTTGGTTTATACAAAACCAAGAAATTTTAATTTAGTAGCTGACACCACAGTCTCATGTATTTGAAGTATAGTATGTTGGTTTTAGGATCTGCTATCCTCTACTCAGAAACAGAGAAGTCATATAAATACAACCCAGTGACTGTGTTTTACACAGGGAAAATAAGAAGAAGTGAGCTTGGAATGATGTAGACAAAAATAAAACTCCTCCATGGATAGAGATTACCTTAAGATACCTGCTGAGGTATGAAATCATCAATTACATTAAAAATTCCTAAGACACCCATAGACCTGATGATTCTTATAATATAGGAGATGAAGACATTGCAATGGTGAAGAGACACTTTGCTGACCATGAAAAGGCTAGTGAAACATGGAACTCTCTGTGTGCGCATCCATAGCAAGTCTGTATCTATGCCTTTTCATTTCAGTTAATACCATGCTTCAAAGATATTCAAAACTGTTTTTAAATATAAAGTGCATTTTGAAATTTATTTTCTGCCCTTGAGCACAGTGACACTTTGAAGATATCATTAGTTAAAATTCTAAACAGGCTTCAAAGGTAGTACAAGATGCAAGACAGTCCATAAACAACAATCCTGCAGCTCAGGGAGTCCTTTAATGAAATTCAAGTCCATTCTCCAACTTCACAAGAAAAATGACCTCCACAAAATGTCACTGCTAGCAGGCAATGTGATTATTAAAAATGTATAGACTAAGCAACAAAATCTGAAAGGGCATAAAGTCCAAACAGCAGTACAGTCCTCAACACAAGTTTCTAAAAATAGTTGGTTCAAAATATATATGCTTATATTTATTACTGCAGATGGACCTCTACAAACAGGGGAACGCTTCTGGTTTTCATGTTTGCAGCCTGACTGGATGGATGCAACCAAAAAAAGCTGCTGCTAAGTAAACCACTTCTACAGTGACATCTGCTCTTGAAATCAGCCACTGTATAGTCCACTTTTGGGATGTCCTCAAATAACATGACTTAACATGTGCCTCGAACAGGAACTGAAATAACCATCACACTGGGAAGCACACTCTAAATTAGCTATACATATACGAATGAAATCAGCAATGCTGCAATGTGTAACAACTCTTTGTTTAACTTAACAATGTACCAAAGTGCTGGTGGCCAAGTTTTCTGATACTTTTTTCAGTATTTTTCATTTGAAGGAAGGGTGGAAGAGAGATGTCAAACTTAGATTTTCATCTGTGTCCAGTTCAGGAGTTAACTGTTGGGTACCAACACCTGCATCCATGGAAACTATTGAGGAATTAGTGACTCAGCACCTTCACATTTTACCAGTACTCTAGCAAGGCTGAATTAAGACTGTTCCACCTTGCTTCGTGGGCAATTTTTTTGTTGGTAGTCTCACCATCAGCCAGCTGTTGCCTGCTTCAGGGGACCATAGTATTGGCACAGAATGAATCACAGATCAAGGCTGTTGCTCTCGGCTCTCTTACAACAGCAGTGACGACACTGTTGGGCAGAAGCAGGAAAAAATGATGATATTTCATTAAGAGCTGTCACATTGATGTCTTAATCAGTACTGAGCCTTTACATTGATTCTCAAACCTGAGGCCGATGACTGTATAAAAGGTAGGTGGAAAATACTGGACCAAAACTGCATAAACCACTAAAATGACAGCAAAGAAGTGTCTCCAGTTTCTGATGGATAAGCTGGTAGTGCAAAGAAGACAGGTGCTTATAAGGGGGAGGTGGAAGAGAGGTGTTCCACAGAAACGAAAGGACTTGCAAGTAAAAGCCAGAGTCCAAGAGAAAGACAGAAATGAAGAAAGTCCAGTTTGGAAGTTACAAAGAAAGGAAAGGTTTGTAGTTTAGATAGGAGAAGGGAGTGTGGGAAGAAGGAAGCTAAAATGGAAAGGCAGAATTGCAGGAAATCCAAGCAGTAGGATTCTCAGAAGGGGAGAAATGAGAGTAGAGTGAGGGCAAGTGAATGAAGTGAGTGGGATGGGAAATAGCGGGGAGGTTGGAACCAGAGGATTTTAAAGTTCCCTTCAAATCCAAACAATTCTATGGTTCTACAAAGAAAGACAGCCCAAGGCAGCTTGGACAGAAAATAAATGAGGGAGAAACTCAGGAGAAGCAAAAAGGGAAGACAAGACATGACAGAAGTGTCAGGATGTGGGGGAGCCACAGAGAGAGACAATGGGATTGAAATAAAATGTTAGTTTCAGCTCCAAAGAGGAGAAGTAGGGACAAACAATTTAATTATTTAGGATTTACCAACAACATCTATGAGAGAAGTACCTCTTATATTTCATTGCTATATGAATAAATGCAATTGATTTTAAAGCACATTTTTGATTGTTTACAAAGTGCCTTTTTATTGGAGTTAGGGCATTATGTTCCCAAACCAACTGGTATATTTTTAGATATCTTTGACGTAGTTGCGGTTGCTTAACAGATGGCTCACTGCCAATTGGTTTCACAGAGTTCTCTGCTGCTTCACTGCCTTTCTTTGCCTCCACATAAATTGTTAGTTCAGTTTCTAACCTGTGGAAGCCCTCCCAGGCAGTTTTTGGAGGATACACCTAATGCAGACTGATTTAATTAAAAGACCTAGGACTACTCTTCTGGAAATGTCAGAAACTCCTTTTTTTTGTCTTTCAGGTATTAAGCATAGCAAAGTTTGACCTCAATAGTAAGTAATGATGAGACATATCATATACTCTTCAGCTGGTTTTGGGCAGTAATATAGTTTTACTTCTTCAACTAAAATGCAAATATGAGACTCAGAAATCATAAGAAATTCAATTAAATTGACAGAGACAGCCTCTGTGGAAAATATTATTTCTGTTGAACAAGTTAAAACCTATGACTCTGCCTAGCATAAAATAGAGCTATATGTGCAAATTAATGGACAAATTTGCAGATAATTTATGTTTAACTGACTATAGCATTAGCATCAATAACATTTCATTACCTATTTGAGCTTTCCACTGAAAGCTGAAATCTTGGAAGGGCTTTACCAAAGAAATACCTATATAACCTCTGCAACGGAGCTCACAGACCACAGAAGAGCAGAGAAAGAACTAGAGAGACAGATTAGTCAAATATGCAACAAAAAGGTCAGTCATGTCTGTCAACCAGTTGTGTAAGAAGCGTGTACTTTAGGAATAAAAACTGCATCTCTCAGCCTGGAGATAAGATGCCTTCTTCAAAGTTACTCAGAATACCCTTGCTGGAGACAACACATGTGCCAGTAATTTTTTTTCACAAATCAGCTATTTCAGCTTATTGTCTACTTCCCTACTCTTATTTTGCAGGGAGAAAATACAGCTTACATGGAGCTAGACTGATCAGAGCTTCTCACCAAAAAACCACATATCTACTTCTCCTCCATGAACAATAAGAAATACGGGTTTTAGCAGTTGGTTTCTTTTAATACACTGAAAAGCTTTTTGGATAAGGATTTTGAAGTTTGTGTCATCTCAATTTCACTGTTATGCTGTCTTTCCTTGAATTCTTCCTATTCTTTGTCACCAATAACCTGTATAGTGACATTCAGTGTCTTTTTTTGGTGGATGTAAGGCATGACAGGATTTGTTGTCTTTGATGTTTTCCAAAATCAAATTTCCTTGGCTAATTGCTCAGTTAACTTGACAAATGGATGAAACTGATCACATTTGCTATTGCTGCAAAACAACTAAAATCAAGCAGGTCTGTAAAAACACAAGGCTAAAGCGAGCAGCAGTTGCTGTGTTTGGGCTCACAGGATGAGTGGTGGTGTCTAGGCAGATGTGGGGCCAGTGCTGACCCTGACACATGTGTTTGTTCCTCCTCATGAAGTGACTATCCAGCTTCTGTCAATTTTAGTGTACAGTAAGAAACTCATACCGAGACTGGTGAGTCTCCATTTTGATGTCCTTGCTGGGAATTTTTGATGTTGAATGCAACTACCTGTGTCAGGTACACATAGATACATACTGAGAGCACTCTCAGACTTTTGTAGATTTTTTTTACATGAAAGAAAAGTAAACAAAATAAAACAAAACACATCTAATCATATTAGGGTGGTTTACCCTACTGCCTTTCCCTCTTATCAGTGGTAAGCTTGATACGTACTTCTCTGCTAACTGACCTGATTCCATTTTCTTTTTGCTTTTCTTCTCCCAACTCAAATCTACAAACAGCCAAAGGTGAATGGAATCCTGATTAATGTAGCCAGCTAAAATTGAACTCTACAAACTGGTGTATCTGCACACACCAATAACACATTTCCATTGACAATGATTCTGCAGCAGAAGAATGCTGCTTGCACTCTCAGCACACCTGCAGTGATTCTGCTGCCACCCAGAATCAAAATATCACAGAATGACCCTACAAAATTTAGCAGTGCGAGGAACAAAAATGTCACAGCAATAACTACTGGTAGCTTAAATACAGACTCTGTTTTCTCTATTTCTTCCCATACCCATGATTCCCTCTGCCTGCAAATTGCCTCCTCTGAATTCTCTCACTCCTTCCACTGGGACCCATCATACCATTTATTGCAGCCTAATGCCTATGGCATGAGACTCAAGTGCCAGAAGCTAATTCAGTGTCTGCTTTCTTTATAAACTGGTATCAGCGAATGAGTCTATCAGTACACTTCCACTGTGTAGATGACCATAAAAAGCAAGTGGCAAGTAGAGGTACCTCTGGGAACACTCAATGATTTATGCATGACCAAGCCATGAATATATTTAATTTCCAATAGTAGCACTCCAATGAGACTTATTTTTGTAAACAAATAAATTATTATTATTACTATCATCAAATAAAATGTAAATTAGTTAATAAAAATCTTAGTGTTCATTGTAACTTTCCTTAAAAGTCCTTGTTTTCTTCAACTGAAATCAAAATCATTAGAATATTTACATAAAAACACTCAGTTTCTTTTTTACTTACAGCTTGCAAAATATTTGGGGGAAGATGCTTCACATTTTATACACAATAGAGAAGCTGAAAATTTAAATTATTACACTAGAAAAAAACAACCTTGTGGAATTTGTAAATTATTCTTCCACTTCTGCAGATCTAGATCTAAATTTTTAGCTAAATCTGGTTGCATATGATTTATATAAACTTCATAGATCAGTGATTTGCTTGCCTCATCTGTGTAATTGAAGTGTTAATGAAATTGACATATCCAGGCACCCAGTCATGTACATTTTCTAAATATCACTTCTAATAGATATTGTGGTAATAATATCTTTTTATCCCTGATTGCTAAACGAAGTTTTATGATCTTAAATGTATATAAAATATTTATGCCATAAAAACTGATCTTAATTTTATGATACTGCCTACCCCCATACATTGTCACAAACCCACTAGAACAATCATTTTTAGTAGCTGCTAAGCAAACAAGACACTAAATGCTTTTCTGCACTACAAGGAATGCACTTAGGCTCTACAAAGTTGGACACAGCCCACTAGATGCAGTACATTACAGCTGTCTAAAGGTGTGTGTTAAGCCAGTGTTAAAAGGCAGAGTATTTGCAATGGTAGGGAGGTTACAATGAACTTGTAAATACAAGTAAATACTGGTAAATACACCACCACTCTGCTATTACAAAAACACTGTTAAAATTTTATCTGTTAATAACTACTATTCTTTTAAGTTCTCCCTCACTTATTTCAAACTGCTTTCTATTAATATAAAATGTAAAAATCTACGAAATCCAGCCCAACCTTTAAATAATTCTCTAAAATTTGAAGAAAAGGAACAAAACATGAGAAGTAAAAAATTTTGTTCTCTGAAAATCACAGACTCATGAAGTAGAAATGAGAGAAATAAGCATGGGTATCTGCACTACGTCAATAAGAATTCTATATGACTGAACTGACAATGTGATGAGCTTTAACTAACGGAGTAACAACTAGGGAGCACTGTCTCATAAAAAATAGGAAATATTTGCACTTCTGAAACTTCAGTCAAATTCTTCCACAGGTGCAATAGCTCCTCTAAACAGTTTCAGATCTCAAATCATCAATGTTGAAGATTTAATAAAAAACGACCCTTCCCAAGATACACTTCTGCATTACAAAGGGTGGACTAATGAGTGATAATTTTTCAAGGATACACCATAGCAACAGGAGAACTACCAAAAAATACTTTCTCTTAAGATTCTCTTACACAGTATCTTTACTCCCCAATTAAATGATAAAGCATCTCTAATAACAGTAGCTTTAAAGTACATTTTCCATAACCTAAAAATTCATAGAAATGATTTTTTTGTGACATCCAGTGATGCAATTCATGTTTTCATAGTCTGAACAGTTGTCAGTTTTGGTATGCACAAATGACACTTTCATTATAACTGAACAAGTGAACAGACTTTAAAATCCAAAGTGACCTACTGTGTATTCTGTCAAATGATTCCCTATATAGGACTATTTAACTTCTGGCACAAATCACATTTTTTACCTCCAAGATTCAAACAACTGAATGAAAAGGTTTCTCAAAGAGAAGATGGGAAGTATTTTGTTGACACTGATGTAGCACAGAGCACTGAAATGGAAGACAGTAGAATTCCTGATCTATTCTGAGTGAGGAATATTAAACATATCAAGTTTACCTTTTACTCTGGAATTTTATTTTACTTTTAATTAATGACTTACAGTATTTTACAGTAATAGTGAGCAATACATATATAAAAAACCAGTATAGACTATATTCTCTCTGTAACACTGTTTTTAAGATGTTTACTATGTATGCTTCCAAAACACCAGTTTCTTTCAGTTTTAGAAGATGTTGAAATATCTTTCATGCACTAGGTAAAACCGGTAGAATAATTTATTGACACTACTCAGCTGTGACAGAGCAATGCTTTCACATTAATACGACTTTGCACAGTATAGACAAATTCTGACAGTTTACCTCCCAGCCACACAGTTCAATTTGGAAACCCTCAGGGTTCTTATACACACCTTTTCTTTAATATAGATACAGCAAGATAGATATATAAGCATCTCCCCTCATATACACTTCTGCTGCGCTTGAAGCAGCAGACCATGTTGTGCAGAAAGATCTTCTTGCTTTTTAATAAAATTCCCTCTGTGTCCAAACTGTTTTTTCAAATCAGCAAACTGATTTTTACACTAGCAGTGTGTGACTGGATCACTGAGGAAAGGCAGTAGCTTTTAAGAAATGACATGGCAGAAGAGATTCTTAGATAGGCACAAATCACATTTAGTTCTTGCTCTGTACTCAAAATGTACACAGGACACTTGCGCTGAATGCTAAGCATCTTGTTGGAACCCAAAGTGCAGGGAGTGTTTCTCTGCCTCATCTGAAAGACCCATCCCCCCTGGAAAACACTGTTTTTGACCTTTATCCATGGAGAAAGCTGCCAAGGCTCTGGGATGAATGAGAATCTACAAGAGTGTGAGTTAGGTGGTAGTATAATATTTAGTTTGTTACAGAGTGAAAAATTTAGAGCTTTTAGGTTTGTTAGTATAGTAAGTAGAGATGAAGGCAAGATGGAGGATCCCTTGTAGTTTTTCAGGTTTCTTCCTTCTTCACCTACTCCATTTTCTGCAGTATGGGTAGTACAGAATGATTGGTTAGAAAACAGTTAGATTGGTTAGCTGCAGTACAGGGCCACGTGAAAGGATAGTTCCTTAGGCATTGGTAGAAGAGTAAAAATAATGTACACTTTTAGTGACCATTGGTTAGTTTACCTTTAAAAAGCCTTGAGTTTTCCTGCATTTGCCTTTTGGTATTTGCTCTGCTTCATGCTATGTTGCCAGCATGTAAATTGCTGATAAGATATAATAAACAACCTGAAAACCGAGAAGTTCCAAAAGACCCGTTCATCTCTTATTCCTGGCAAGGACTTTCTCCCCCATCTGGGGAGGACATGTGGGGGGTGAGAACCTTCACAGCATCTCACTACCACAGCAAATTTGCTCACACTAAGTGTACAGCAACTACAAACATCATACCTCTAGGCAGACTAACTTAAGTAAAAACTCAGACAGCTGTATTCCTATATAAATTATATGGGTGATGAAAGACCACAATTCAGAATAACACAGAAATCAAATGCACCTATGGTTAGCTGCCCAATACTTTGCATCTGATTAAACAAATTACATCTTAAATAATAATCCTTTTTTTAAAACAAAAGATAACAATGAAAATAAACAAAGACACAAAATATTTCTGGGGAAAATATTAGACTGTCTAAACAGTGTAAAAGCTATTGAAAAAATCCCACAGTTCTAGCTAGAGTGGAAAATCCATTTTTGTTAACCTTAAAGTCAAAAGAAAACTACTCTCTCTTGTCTGCAAAGAATGATCATGATTTAACAGCAGCTTCTCATTAAGATTCTGCAGGAAACAAAACCCCTAGGAGATAAACACATCTAAAAGAACTTTGTGCCCTTCTCTGTTCTTCCAGGAATGCCCAATGCTGACCAGCAGAAATCAGTAAAATATGGATGAATTGCAAGAGTTTGAAAGACACCATAGCGTCAAGCCTTGTTGTTCATGGATTAATTCTGTATACCATTGGATACCTAAGCATTATTTGGTTTCAAATGAAGAACAGGTCAGCTCCTAGTAGGAAGTGGCAATAACTCAATAATTTTTCACTCTTAAAGAGGGAGTTGTAGACCAAAAATTCAGCCAAAATTGAAGGTGCAATGAGTAGGTTTCATTCAGCTTTGAAATCTGCAAAATCTGCCGCTTGAATGTGATGATGATCTCACTTGAATGAGTGATGCACGTGATTGCAACAGTACACAAAATAAAGCTTATTTACTACTCAGTCTGTCTGCAAAAGGTTACAAGAAAAAAGTCTAAAGGTGTACAAATATTTCTTGAAAGCAAAAATGAAGGTGAAAAAGATTGATGACTGTTGCTATGACGTTCCATAAGAGCAGTGAAGGCCGAATCAAACAAAAGCTTAAGTGCAGTCTCACATAAAATTTCCAAACAATTACATAAATCTGACTTCATCAAACTCCCAAATGAAGTGGAAGAAGCTCCAGGAAGTCATAGAATAGTTGGGGTTGGGAGAGACCTTTTAAAAGCCATTTAAGTCCAACTGCCCCCTGCAATAAGCAAGGATATCTTCAACTAGATCAAGTTGTTCAGAGCCCCATCAAACCTGACTTTGAACACTTTCAGGGATGGGGCATCCATAGCTCCTCTGTGCAATCTGTGCTAGTGCCTCACCACCCTCACAATAAGGAATTTCTTCCTAATATCTAAATTGACCCTCCTTCAGCTTAAAATCATTTCCCCTTGCCCTATCATATCAGGCCCTGCTAAAAAGTTTGGTCCCACTTTTTACAGACCCCCTTTAAGTACTGAAAGACTGCAATAGGGCCTACCTGGAGCCTTCTCTTCTCAAGGCTGAATCTAAAACTTGTCTGGGTAGAACAGCAGCAAAATGTACAGGAGGGAACAATTCTGCAACAGTCACTGATTCATTACTTTGCACATCCATCTGTGGGAATAAGGCCTAAAGCCAAGGGAGATGCTGTGAGATGTGTGATAAAGGGATTAGTGTGAGCATGATGGCCTGCTGCTAGGGGTGCGAAATCCTTCCTTCATATACAAATGGCTGCCCCCCCAACATTTATAAAGGCAGCAACTGGATATTTGACTACAATCTCATCTCCACTTCTCCCAAAAGTATAAATTTGGCATTTAAAATACTCTTTAGCAGAGGTTGAGAATAAGACCCCATGCTGCAGACAAGTCAACAAGCTTGCTCCTCCCTCTCTCCCCAAAGCTGGGATGCCTCTGTAAGATTTGAGCCTCTGCCTGTCTTGGACCATACCTGGGAAGAGTTGTACATAGTGCTCTGCACTTACATTTTGTAGATCTAGTGTATTTATTATAGTCAATCTAACAAGAATGTGTAACATATTATTTTCATGAACTACACTATTTGCGAATCTGTGCTCATGAAAGTTCTTAGTGAATGTGACCAGACTTAAAGTGTCAAACTGGTCGCAGACAGAGAGTAAGCTGACTGTACCCAGACCCTCTGATCTCTGGGGAACAGCTGGGAAGCAAGGGATTGATCTTCTGTCAAATTTCTATACTTGTAATGCAACATCATCTCCTCATTTTTCCAAAAAAAGCCATTGGCCAACTAAGTTAAGAGGTAACAGTAGAGAGACACTGGAACTTACTATTATTCAGCAAATTGTTATGTGAGTTGTAAAAGCAAAAGCCTTTGTCAATGATGACAAGCATGAACCAAAAGGCATGTATGTTCTTTAGCACATGTATCATTTAAGGCATTCTTGTCTAAAATTAACCAAATGCATTTTTCAATCTGAATCCAGAAGCAACATACGGACATAATAAAATCTGAATTCCAGCTTGACATGAGTCACTGTCAGACACATTATTCTTAAAAAAATAGAAAACTTCAACTGAAAGTGGAAGCAGTGATTAAATGGATCAGGGCAGTGAAATACCAGGAAATCCCAAGGTAGAAAAATAATCAGAAAAATAATCAGAAAAATAAGTCTCTTTCTTTTTGAGTTCAAAAGACCTGTATTGATTAGGAATTTGTTTTCTTTTCAGAAACAACTGAAGAAATTAGTTGCTTAGAGGTTGCAATGCTGCTATCAACAGAAAGGATACCTTTAGAAAACAGAGAAGAATAAAGAAAGTGAACTGTAAAAAAATAAATGGAAATTTAAAAATTGCATTGAAGTAAAGAGAATATACAACAAACACTCCCTGGCCTGACAAATAATTTGTAGGATTTAGATACTGTAGCTCAGGAAATGACTTTGAGAACTGTAACAGGGGTTTTGTATATGAGATAATAAGGAGGGAAAAGAGTCTAACGAGGAATAAAACTGAGATATAACTGGGCTGATAACAGGAAATTTAGTTATTCTGGAAAGGGAAACTCTATGAGCTGAAAAGGCTTGTAACTGTTCATGACTGTTTCAAAAGCTACTCTTTAGTTGAAAATTAGCACAGGATAGACTAAAGAATACATTCAAACCCTACCCCGACCCCTCCCGAAAATAACAAGAACAAAAGATTTAGAAAACCTCCCCAAAACCCCTATTAAAAAAAAAAAAAAAAAAAAGATAAAATAATGTTGTATATCACTGTTACAGGGATTTGATAGAGAAGATGTTACTCCCAGGGCTTTGTGTGCAAATTTTTCATTATTTCTTTAACCAAATGTTGACTCATTTATAAGAAAAAACCTAAAAATTATTCTTTAAATTTACCACAGATTATTTTTAAACTAATTTAAATATTTGTACCATAACTTGACCACTTCACGTGGAAAACTGATTTAGCTTGATATGCTACAGTGAAGCTGCCTAAGACAGCACTGCATCAGTTCTGTGGTAGGCATAATTTTCAGCCAAGAAAATTCCGTAAGTCCAAGAAAAAGCTTAGTGTTTATTTTTCTCCAGCTCCTGCTGCTTTTCTGCATTTAAAATTTCTGTCATTTGAATATTATTTGAAAAAATCCCTCAAAAATTTTGAGGTAATATTAATTAAATAAAAAGCTATATTAAAAATAACTAAAATGACACATGAACAAATTACTTGTGTTTCTTGGGATGAGGAGTGAGTTCTAGCAGTACCCTGCAGCCCCGCAGTGCTAGAGTGAATATTCCTCCTCCCTTCCAGCCCCTGCTATACTTCTCAAACAACTGCCTAGGGAAGCATCAAAGTAACACTGGGAATTAAAGCTTGGAGAAAGAGATTTGCTACTGAGACCTGTTCATGTCACCACACCCTTCAACAACATGAAGCTGGTGGGAAGTGAGAGACTGACAGCCTACCATCTTTAAGAGTTCATGAAGTTGTGAAAAAAATATGCTTGGAAAAGCAAGGGAGGGTTGGAAAGGCTGAGAAGAGAGAGGACAGGAGAGCCTAGGAGATGGTAAAGGAGTAAAATAAAGGTGGACTTCACATCCTCCAGCTCCTTGGAGCAAAATACGAGTTAACTGGTTTCTAGATGTTAATGTGAAAACTGGGAGAAGGGTCCTACTAGCTCTTCCTCTGAACAGTGTCAACTGTCCTGGGAGCCATCCTCCACAGCAGCAAGCTGGTGTTGGGGACATGGGAACAAGGTGCTCTCTCACAGCGTCTTTCTCGGATTCCACAGCAGGTCCCACACTGGTGAAAGCTGCTACTGACTCAAGGGATGCTGCCCTGCCTCTATGCTTAGACATAATTTCACATATTTAAGGTACCTCTGAAGATAGCAAAAGCAGTAATAATATATCTGAAGAGATTTAAAAGCTAAGGTTAAAAGAACATTAAATACAATTTATTTAAGTATCATAAGAATTTATTAAGAAATGATGATAGGATCCATTATGACAGAATATTTTCTCTGGTTCCTAGTTGGCACTGGATTCAAAAACACAGTTAAACCCACAAACAGTGATAATAAGCTAAAAACTGTGGCAGAGCTAGGAAAAGAGGTCAAACGAGTTGAACTAAAAGAAGAGGCAGGAAATCCTGCTTCTTATTCTAAGATGTGACAATGATTTATTCTCTTACTATGGACCTTATGGATGTAGTCAAGTCCTTGTTCTTAATCAGTGAGAGTCACAAAAGGTTCTGTAAACTGGCAATTGACCATTCTCCCAGTACAGAAAGAGTAGGAAGCAGCAATTAGGACACACTTCAGTTTGGCAACACTGTACTGATCCAAAGGTTTATTTAGATTAGCTGCAACCCTCTGTTTTAAATAAAGAGACCTGTAAAATTTCTTATTTAGCTTCTTTGACCAACTGTGTTTAATGAACACAGCTCTACAGTCAAACCTTAATCTTTCTGAGGCTGAGCAACAGACTGTTTTTCCCTCCTGTTCTTACCTACCTTCCACAGATTCTGAGATACCTTAGGTAATATTAGGGTTGTAGTATTTAATTACAATCGAATTTAATGCTTAATACAGTATTACTGTAGTAATACACCTATTGAATAAAGTGATGGAAGCAAAGACTAAATACAATTCAGTTTGGTTTGGGTTTGATTTCTTTTTTCATAACATGGGAAAGGGTTTTGAGTAGTTCTATGAAAAAGCTGAATGTTGGTACTGAGATCAGTTTTTGGCTGGTATGTTAAACTGAATCAGACCATGAAGGAGCCAGACAGTAGTTTCCCCCATTCCTTACAATTCTTCTTAATCTTTTCAGACTGGTGCATATTTAGAAATAAAATCTAGGCAGATGGGTAGGACGATATGATAGAAATGCCAGGCATAAAAGCAAGTGGACAGAATGGCAAAAGAGCAAGTATCAGTGAGTAAGCAGACTCCAAGAGCAGCAAAGGGACACTATATTCAAGGATCAGGTGAAAAGGCATGAGGAAAATGCCAAACATTCAGCAAGTTGCTAAAGCAGTACCAAACAGTCAGCAGGTGTGCCAAGCAGCAGAAGAGCAATTCCACAAAGTCAGCAGATGCACTCAGCAGAAAGGCAATGCCAGGCACTTGGAGCAGGAGACAGGGCAGCCGGAGGCCAATGCCCATGTACAATTCCATTGAAAGGACAATAAGGAGGCGATACATGCCGGGCAACAGATGGACAGGACAGTAGGTAGTCACTGTCAAGCATTTAGCTGGTCAAGAGGCAATGCCAGACAGTCAGGCAAAGGGCCAAGATTTCAGGAGGACAACGCCACACAGCCAGCAGGTAGAGAGAATATAAGACAGTAGTGAATGTCAGGCAGTCCCCAGACCGACAAGGCAGAAAAAGACCAAAGCCCACTAATAATCAGATGCAACTGTCAGCAAGAACAAAACATAAGCCTGCTAAACAACTGACAGGGTAGCAGCTGCTGCAGTGCTTTTTCAACAACTTAGGATACCATGAGTGAAACAGTCCCAAGAATCTAGATGCTCACCCTTTGGTAATATAATTTGATCAGACTGAACCATGAAAATCCACAGGAGAATAGCACACAAATGGAAACAGCAAATGAGTCTGACCCTAGCACTTGGGGAGGCCATGGGACCTTCCTATAAAACAAAAATATGAGAATCCACAAGAAAATCAAACAAATGGGAAAAATGTGTCTAAAAACTGTTTCTGATGATGATTAAAAAAGCAAAAAAATACTAGCAAAGAATTAGTTTGGAAATGATTGGGTGGGATTGAAGATGTTGCTTACCCCTCTCTGGAGCCCACATAATGGGAATGTTGGGAATTTCTGCAGCAGAAAAACAGAAGAGAAAAGGGATTTCTGACTCCCAGTTCAAGGAAAGCATGTCAGTTTAGGACTGGGTAATCTCTTTGGGCAAAAAATAAGAATTCAACTGAATCTTTGCCCATCCCCAGATACATGCCTTTATTGAGGTTTGTGAAAAATTTAAGAAGCCCACATCACTTCCATCTCATGACCTCCCACCCTTGTTTCCCAAAACCACACTTACCTCTAGCACCTCTAGTATAAGAGGGGAAAGGGGCTGGTCTTGTGAGCTCATTCCCATATCCACTGCAAAATGGCTTGTGAAGTTGAACAGGAGTACCCATTAGCCACTGCGGCCATTTGTGAGATAAACGGAAATCATCATTAACTGTTACTCATTATTAGTGTAGGTTGGTGTTTGAATTTGGCTTAGACACACCCACACTCTCATGAAAAGAATTAGTCTTATGAATCTTGTGGGGTAACCCTCTTCTAAGTATCAAACTTATCAGCACCTTTCTGTTACCTTGAATATCCTCTTCCCTTTAACTTAAGCATTCTGCTATTTAACATGGTTGCTTTTTTAAACAAATTAAACTGTTTCAGAAATCTTAGCTGCTGCTTTATTTCAGAAACATGCAATGAACTCTGAAATGTAAGAACTGAGAAAATACCAGCACTAATAAAGTTCAGTGATTTATCATCTGTCATTTAAGTAATGAGACTTCTTATTCAGTATCTAGCTAGAAACGAAAAGAATCAACCAAGAATCAAATTTCACTATTTCTGTCTACTTAGAAGTCTACATTGTGTATGCATTTATCTACCTGCACATTAACTTCTTATTGTCAACACTGAAAACCTACATTCCACTTTGACAATGCAGTAATACGAAACAAGAAGCCAACTCTTCCCTCTTCTGCAAACTGTAGAGCACCTTAGATAATATAAAGGAATCATTAGCTTTGCTGTGCCCTTGCTGAATTAGGATTTGAAAAGGTCACAGAGAATCTGTATGGACTTGCCATGCACTCATACGCAACAAAGTTTTTAAAGAATACAGTAGTGATAGGCTAAGCTGATGGAACTTCATCTATACTGATCCCTGGGTATCAGCCACTCATCCTTCTTCTAGCAGAGCAAGGCACAAGAATAACAGAGGTTAATAGAATTTCGAATTTAGAAATTTGTGTCGTAGAATAGGAATTCCTTCCATACCCAAACTTTCCTGTATTGAACACTACTATTTGGACTTAGAACAAAATGGCAAAATATTTAGGCAAAGAAGACCAAGGGATTTCTATCATGTGATTAGTAATGGCACAAACCAGCCAGGAACTGCAAATACTGGCTGAACCAGAGATATTAGAGCACAAGGTACTTAAGGTCCCACAGTGGCAACTTTACAAAATCCCGTGATTTTGTGGCCAGCAGGAACTACAATTAGCTGCACCGCATCAAGAACAAAATTGCTATCACCTTCTCACTGAAGGGAGATTTTTCAAGCTTAATGAAAATGAACTATGACAAACTGATCTCAGCATACCATAAGAAAATGCTTATTTGTGGAGGAAAATACGGACTTTTAAAATTCAGTGACAGTTTAAATGTCAACAATAAAAACTGGTAGGTTACGCACCTCACTACTAATTTAGGTATTCAATGACAAAATAAGTGGAAAAAGAATATATGCATGAAGGGACAAGAAACTAAAATATAGTCTAAATAACAGTTAAAAAGTAATTATTTTCTTGTCCGTAACTGGTAAGACTTTCATGCCTAAGCGTGACAATAGTCATTTTGGTTTTCTATTTTGGTACTTACACTGAGTCAACATTTTGCTAAAGCTTCACTGCTCCATGTGGTAGCAATTAGCAAAAGCAAGAGAAGGACTAGTTATAATCCTAAGAATAACTCCTGAAGCCAGCTGCTTTCCAAGACTCTCCTAGTTTCTTTCCACTTAGTTGCTGGAAAAGCTCCTAAACAGCAGGGAAGAAGTAAATGAGAAATTCTCTATTCTTTAATAAGTATTAGTTTTAATGATCAACTATTTTAATAGTGAGTCATTTTGCTATTCTGGTGTGCTAATGTCAAAAGGACTAACTCACTCAATTTTTCATACATTTTAAATCCAAACTAGTATTTGGATATCCCTCTAGTTATCACGTCTTTAAGCTGCCTTCACAGAGAAGTCTTCCTAACATGTCTATATTATTTTTTTGTTAATTTTCCCTGTATTAAGCTTTTACTAAACTCTTTGTAATAGACCATGACCAGAAAAAAATTACACAGTAAGGGCAAAAATCGTGTAATTACAGGCCTGACAATGTTTTCAAGACTATTTTGCTTTAACTTGATGTTTAATTTTGTTCAGTTTCCTATTATCTTCTCCAAAGTGATGCTTTAATGGAAACTATTTTTAGAAATGCCTAAGAGGAAAAAAAAAATTCCAAAAGTTCCAAATTGAAAATTTTATTATGCAGAAGTTCTATGGCAGGCCTATTTTTCTTCCCCAGTTACAGAAAGGACTGCAAGATACATTCACTGTTGTGGCTACACTACTAATAGGAGACAAGCCAGTTTATTTAAACTAACAGAGAAATGTCTACATGAGCTGTGGGCTCTACAGTGAAAACACAGCTAAAAGGCATCAGTAAAACCAAGAGGAGGAAAACCCTTCTCTTTACCCCCTTAAAAAAGCACACCATTATCATATTGTTCATATTTCCCTGTATTAAGCTTTTACTAAACTCTTTGTAATAGACCATGACCAGAAAAAAATTACACAGTAAGGGCAAAAATCGTGTAATTACAGGCCTGACAATGTTTTCAAGACTATTTTGCTTTAACTTGATGTTTAATTTTGTTCAGTTTCCTATTATCTTCTCCAAAGTGATGCTTTAATGGAAACTATTTTTAGAAATGCCTAAGAGGAAAAAAAAAATTCCAAAAGTTCCAAATTGAAAATTTTATTATGCAGAAGTTCTATGGCAGGCCTATTTTTCTTCCCCAGTTACAGAAAGGACTGCAAGATACATTCACTGTTGTGGCTACACTACTAATAGGAGACAAGCCAGTTTATTTAAACTAACAGAGAAATGTCTACATGAGCTGTGGGCTCTACAGTGAAAACACAGCTAAAAGGCATCAGTAAAACCAAGAGGAGGAAAACCCTTCTCTTTACCCCCTTAAAAAAGCACACCATTATCATATTGTTCATCTGGGTGTACTTTTGGAAGTACTGGGCTCACTCACACAGGAACCATTTGTTTACTCTTAGGACATGCCAGCCTTCTTCCAACTGCCATTCCTAAATTACATTGGAAAAAAAAAATCTTTAATTCAAAAATTAAAAAAAAATGTGAGATTGCCTGGCTCATTACTGTGGTTTTGCTTCTCATTTTATGAAACATTCAAATTCCTTACTGCTGTTTTACTCTTCAGCAGAGCTTGCAAATATTTCGTACATGTTTGGAAGTCAGAAAACACAGTTTCTATTTGCTATTCAAGAGTATTAAGGACAGCAAAAGAAAAGCAAATGAAAGCTGATCCTCAAATAAGCAAAAATATCCAAAGGCTTAACAGGAATTCTATTAGCATTACCTTTATGATATGATGGTCAGACAACTTTACACAGAAGGTTAACACGTTAGTTAAGTAATTAGGAAGATATTTGCCCCAGCATTTGCCACCAATAGTATCAGGGTTTTGCATTTTCAAAAAAGAGACTGAAGCAATTAATGTAATCCTTTTGAATTCAGGATATAAAATAGTTTAATTATTAATTCAGGATCCATTTGATTCAAACTATCTTCTCATCTAACACATACAGAACATAAGGCTGTAAATGTAGGATAATTCACTTAACATCATCCATGATTTCTGCAAGGAGTATAAGATAACTTGCTTTTATAAGATATTTCTCCCACTAGCCAACACTTTTGATCTGACAGAATTAAAACGAAGAATACAGCTCTTTAGGGAATTCGCTTGTGTGAATAATCTCTTAAACAAACAAACCAACCCAAACACACAAAACCTTTCATTATGATGATTTTATTAGATTTTTTTGGCTCAAGCTTTCTATCACCAGCTATTTTTACAATTCTCTTTAGTAGGTAAAGAAAGTCTTTGCTACCTTACAAAGCCTTTAGTACCATACATTATTTGCCAAAGAAAGTACAGGTAAAAATAAAGTTATTTCTCAGTGTTCTTTATGATAAACTAAACAGACTGAATTGTGTAACTGTCACAGAAAGCATCTCTCCTTGCCATCATAGTTTTTTGACTATTTTTTATATCCACTGTGACAGTTGAAACTTTTTAAAAGGGAATGTCAGAAAAAAAATGCAGCTTTGCATTTTAGACACATAAATCCCATATACAGACAAGTACTGTCTGTATTGTTTGTTTTATGGTCTTATTTTTTTGAGTAACCTCTGATAGTTGAGTAAATGGAGCTGAAATGGGATCTGCCTTTCTTCCCCCTCACAGTTCTTACTACAGGTGTCCAAACAGCTTTCAGGTGTTTTCATGCAGTGACTGCAGTTGATGACAGCACAACTGAGCCCTTCAGTGATGATGGTGTGCTACCAAGTTTCCCTGAGAAACTCAAACAAGAGAAGAGAAAGGCACTTTTTAGCCCTTTGGAAGTCAGCTAAATCAGAGTGGAATTTCTCAAGACACAGGTACTTGTGTAAACTGACTGTGACTGTGCTGTGTGGTGCAAATAATTTGTATACTGCTGCTTCTCAAAGAAACTGGTAATAGATGTGTAATGAAAAGTGTTCTGCAACAAACATATCAATTCTGCTATAATAACAGGCCTTCTCAAGAGGCACATAAATATGGTTGGATTTTATGACACCAAATATGGCATATCAAATAATAAATTTTATTGAAAAATTAAAGCAGACCAGATAAAGACCTAATCATATAAGCTAGGAACTGCCCGGAGAACTACGAGAAAAGGGAATGGTTACAGAGTTGCTGATAAACTTCTAACAGAGTAGCACAGAATTTGGAAGAAGACTGTCACAGAGCAATCTGTTCCATTGAAGCACATTTGTTGCTTAGATGCACGTGACAAAGTTTTGTAATTCCGGCCCTTTAGGAGCAAGCTGGGTTGGAAACAATTTTCTAAGAAATATGAAGGCCTCAAAAAGTCTAATGGCATGTTACAGGGTCAGATGTCATCCACACATAGCACATATCATTATACAATAGGTTAACACAGAAATCAAACTTTACTCAGAGCAAGACCTCCATTAAGAGATATGGAAAGCTACAGTTTTAAAAGAGGCTACAAAAATGTATGCTTAAATAGGCTATTAAATTGGAGGGTACCTGGAATACTGAAGAGTGAAAAACTGAAATAATAGCTTGGGCTATTAGAGGCTGTAATTTCATATTATTCCTACCACAAAATTACTTATGTCCCATGTGAGATGAAGGCTTCATTGCTCCTCACTATGGAGCCATTCTGAAGTGACAGTTTGTAAAAAGGAAATTATTTTCCTTTGGTCCAGTGACAACACTAAAATATTGCTGAGGAAGAACAGAAGTACTTCTATATACACAACAAACAATACTAGAAATCCTGCTGCTCTGGAAAGGCACTATTTGAACCAGGGAGGACAAAACCACATTATTTCTAGTTTAAGTTGCTGCCTATTAAATGGAAATTGTTATTTGAAAAGTTTAAGTCTCAGTGGATTTGGGTTACTTTGATGCAATGTGTTGCTGTGAGAGTATGGCTATAACACGACATATCCTTATTGTGTCATAAGCATCTTATTTCATTAACAGAATTAAAGTGCAAGCAAACAGACAAAACACATGAAAACTAAAAACAATAGAGATCAAGAGGGTTTCCAACATTACTTGAGACAGAGAAATGGAAGGACACAGATATTAAAACAGTCTGTGGAAGTAAAATGGAATTTGAAGAAAATTTGCATTTGGCAATAATTATAAAAATGCTGGTGCAATTTTGAACTGAATATAAAAAGACATATTACAGAAGAAGTGAGACTTTTTTCTCTCCAAACATGGCTTCTGTGTGGTATGTTTGGGGTATTTTGTTCATTCTGAGCATGATTTTTCAGAAACATTGACAAATAGAAGAGATTTCCAGAGAACAATGATTTCTTTTCATGGACTAGAGAACTCTGGTGGAAGAATAAATAAATATGCATACATTTTCAGGCTAAATGAAAACAAGTATGTGCCTAAATACATTTTAAATCAGTCCATAAATATTGAAGAATATAAACAGCAAGAACCAAAAGAAGCATTCATATATTTTCCAAAACACTCAAAAAGTAGGAAGACTTCAAGGAAACATCTGTCTGGTGTTACATGCCAGAAAACAGCTCTTCTATTTTTTTTATAAAGTATTATCTTAAATTTTTAGGACTCAAAATTATCTGCAGTGTGGATGAACTACTTGTGAATACACATTGTGAGACAGTTCAAGAATGTCTATCATCAGTTGAGGACCATACCTTGATTTCTACTGCTATTATCTAAGTACATAAAATTAATCTCATAGCTGGGCAAAGAAGACTCGCACAGAATCATACCAGAGACAAAGGATAAGAAAACAGCTAGAAGACTCTGTTAGGAGACAGACAAGTGAATTTTTTGGATGTACAATTTTGCAAAAGAATAAATGTAAAAGTAGAGAAGACAGATGATAGAAAATTGAGCAGAGCACCTCTATACATGAGATTTTTTCTTTCCCTTCTGTACTGAGCAACAGCAACAGAGAAAACACATTTCTATCTCAGAAGGATTCCTAGTATTGATAAAAATGCTGCAACACTACTTAATTTTTTTCACAGAAGTTAATGTATATTGTTATCAACATTCTGTAAAAACTACCACTGAAGTATTGTAGTTCCAAGAAATAAATGTTTCCATCTGTAAATATAAAACAAAAGTTCCCTAAATAAATTAACTTGGGCCATACTTGGATCTCTACCCAGCAACAAACACTTCTTAAATCAACAAGCAGACTGTATGAGCAACTCCAGCAGAGATTTAAAGACTATCCCCATAAATTATATGCGAAATTACATTGCAAAAAAAAATGTGGTTGTATCTACAAAATTAAGCTTGCACTTCAGCTTTAGTACAAATGCAAACTACCACCAACTGCCATAACAATTAAGAATTCCAGCATTCACTAATAACATCTATAACATGGTTACTTTCAAATTCAGCCATCCATTGAGTGAATTTGGTTTTTTAAATATCCACATGCACTTCATCACTTCTAGTTGTGTAGTCAAGAAAGTGAAGGATATTCACACTGCTAAATTAAACTGGCCTTGCCTCTCAAAATGTGAATCGTAGGAACAAATTCAAAAGTTTCTCTCCACCCACTGACTAGACCAAGGCTATAAATTTAGAAATCAGAAACAGGCAAGGAAAATCAGATACTGCAAATATTCCTAAAATCTTCTATTCTGTTACAAGAAAAAATGTCATTACACATCATTGAAACAACTGCAATAACCTGGAATGGTTCTGATACAGCGTTCAAGAGGCAAAGTGAGTGGGAAAACTACTAATTTTTTGGGGTTCTTAATTACATATTTCTGAGGTAGCAAGAAGCCATTTTTAGCTACATTATGCTAGGCACTTAATTCCAGTTTTATCAATAATTACAAAATTCAATTAACATTAAGTCTTTGGGTTGCAACTATTCTTGATAGCTCCCTTTATTGTGTATGTTCAATAGCAACTATTTATCTATAGTAGGAAAGAAAGCAGAGAAATGTGCTTTCTAATCCAAAGTACAGGAGAATTAAGGAGAAGCAGGACAGAAACCTACCAGCAGAAATATGACTCAACTGACTATTGTCTCTATTCTAAGGAAAAATACTAAAACATTTTCCATTATCAGATTCAACTCTTAAAAAGTTTTAAAATCACATCTTAAAGATGATATCTCAATAGCACAATGCCATGATCACATTCTTTCATTATCAGCTCAGTGATGAGAGCATGCTGAACCAACACCATACACAGAAGAGATGAAAACCACTTCCTACATCAATGCAAGTTTTCCTAAAGGCTTGTTATTGCACATTTCGTGTTGACATAATGAATTTTCCATTTTGAATTGATTTTCTATTGACCCAAAAGACATAAAATATGGGGACAAAACTTAGGCTTCTTAGTATGTTTTTGGTATGACACTTACTGGCAAACTGATTTTCTTCCCATAAAAACATTTGTTTGAATGAATGATGTAATAAATCCTACCATAGGAACACTTGTCATTGCCGCTTTGTAATACACCTGTGATTCAATATCTCCACTGTGATTCAAGTTAATCCAACTTAACTAAGTGAAAAGCGAGTAAATACTCTCCTATAAAAGTTCTTTTTAAATATGGGAATAATTTGACATTCAGAACACTTGTTTCCGTTATGATCAGTCCAAGTCTTGCATATCTATTATGTTTAAAACACATGCAGTTTTTCTTCAGTACAAGTTATTAATGAGTTTTATATCAATGTGTTTTTATTATATAGAGAAACATTAACAACTCAGATAACTTTCAAAATGCCTTACTCAACAAAACTGATGAATAAAATCATCCCTGCCTGTCTTAACTAGTTTGAGTTACAGCAATGCAGTGTAAAGAAAATACTAGGTGCTTATGTGCAAAGTTCTCATTTGTTTATTTCTTGTCCCAAATGCTGCTTGAGAATCTGTAGCTAATTTTTAGCACTGGCTGCAATGCTTTATCTGGCACTGCTGCCTAGGCTTGACCCTGCACAAAGGAAAACTGAAGCAGAAATTCATCCCTCCTTCTACACAGTCCTGGTAACGCGACCTTCGAAAGCTTTACGTTAGTTTGCAAGCAAGAGACAAATTTAACCAACTCACTTTTCAGTTGTGGTGGCTTTGTAATAGCACAGTGAAGTGGTGGCACAATGAATAATCTACAAAATCAGTTTCACTAGATACCACAGTGTGTTCATCTTAACATTGTTCCTGTTTCCTGATACACAGAAAACCCCCAGGTTTTAGTTACTCAAGGTTTCTAGTATATAATCTAAACCCATCAGAAGTAATGAACAGGAGCATTTTGTTTACATGTTTCTTTAGTTACACAGATGTTTTACAATAAATTTAAAAATGTTTTTAATTTGTAATGGAAAAAAAATTTGAACTGCATCATGTGACAGGACACATTTGTAAGTAAAAAAGCATTGTAGATATGCTATAAAGAACTCAAATCAACTTGAGGGTCTAAGCAATTGAAAACTTACATGAGTACTTAAGAGAAATCTAGTTATGTTAAATTACGCAAATAAACACAACTCACTCAATCTTAATTCTGCCCTTTAGTGTACATAATCAAACCAAATAACGTATGTGATTTTAAAAGTTCATATTAATCTAATTTGGAACCATAAATACCAAAATATTTCAACAACAATCACACAGTCATTTCAAATGACAACTCATGGCCATGAGGTCATTAGGTTAAGTTTCTTACACCACTTCCCCCCCCCACCCCCCCAACTTTAGCTCCATATAAGTGGAATGTAAGCAAATTTCCTGAGCAACATTTACTGGTGCAGGTTACCTCCACCTCTGTGCCTGCTTAGATTTTTTTGCCAAGCAGATCCATAGAACCTTTGCATAGAATTTTTCCCCTTACTATCTGCCTCACACTCTTACCTATAATGCAGTAGTTGTCAATGCAGTATTCTGCAAGGGAGAATTAAAGGATCTCACTTATCCCACTTTTCCTTGTACAAGACACAACAAAAGCCACACAAGATTTTGCTTAGCACTGTTGTACTGCAGTGCTAAGGAAAACTATGCCTAAAAGCCATTAGAATTTTGTTTTGTAAGGGGACTGGAAAACCATTATACTATACCACATTTTAGTTTGAAAATCATTTTGGGTGAGAACCCAAGGTCAGAGAATTCTCTTGTGCTATATTTTCTATTATTTTTTCTGCTTCCAAGTTGTGTATCACTTGACCGGTCCACAGATACTGCAAAGTTACAGAGCAAATAAAAAAATCACCCCCCTCCTCCAGACTCATGCATTTCTACACCAAAGGGCAGATTTTTCTGTTCCAGGACTATCTCACCTCTGGAGTGACATCTCGTGGTGCAAACCCTGTTCCTCCAGTTGTTAAAATCAAATTAAGTTCCTTTTCATCGCACCAATCTATGAGTGTCTCCTGAAAGAGAACATGAATCCTGTCAGATTTAGCAAGAAATGGTTATCTCAGATAATACCTGAAGACTTGAAATGTCTTAAAAACACAGACACAATATATACAGGGAATTATAAATCACTCATGGTTTTTTATACACAGATTTTAAACCACTATTTTAATCAAGATAAGACAGAATAATGCAAGTATTCACATTATATTATTTTTGCATATGGAAACTGAAATTCAGTTCTCCATCTCTTGACCTGAAATGGAAAACAAGAATTCACAGTTATTAATTTCTACCACTGTTTATTTTGATATATAAATATAATATTCTTTGATACATGTTAATAGAGTATGTACATTTAATTCAGATTACATTATTGATTATTGTTACCGTAACTTTGGTTTCCATGCTGCACTTTTTAATAGCCTGAAAAAAGCATGAACCATGTATCTGCAAGTTTAACTACCAAAAGAGGCAATAATGCACTAAATGCAGCCAGTGATGATCTATAATCATCGTTCCTACATTCCCCCAGTGTCTCAATAGGAGTGTGTATACCCATTCCAAAGATGGACTAAGAAATCTGTTATGTAAATTCAATGACTTACAATACTGGCTAATGATACTAGAGAAGTGTTTCATTTGATTTGCATTCATTTTACAAATGACTTTTTAAACTAGTTTTCAAACTATGATAAAAATTTGACATAGCAGAAAATTTATTTAATCTCAATGTGACTGCATCTCTTTGTGGGCCAGCACAGCAGGAGCATGTCTGCTTGGAGGGCAAAATTACCTGTGTTACTTTAAGTACACTCATTACACAGTAAAGTATCCATCTGCACAGATCATATCAGTTATAGAGACAGCTATCCATATTCTAGCAAAGAAACAACATTCTTTGAAAATGTTTAGGGCACATTTAAGTTTTGGGAGTATTATATTGGGAAGGAAGGAATAGTTTTGGAGATTGTTGGCTTAAAGCTTATTATTTATCACAAAATTAGCTCTGAGAAATACACTGATTTTAAAAGCTTAAAATAAAACTGTCTGGAACATTTTAAAAAGTACAACCAATTTAGATTAATCCTCAGCTGTATTTTCTGCAGGCTTAGTACTGCTATGCAACTTCCATTTAATAGAAGGATCATATACAGACACTTAAAAATTGCATCTAGAATAAACCTGTGTCTGACTGCAAGACCCACCATGCAAATACATCCAAGGATTACTTGAAGACGTGGCCAAGCCAAAGGCTCTGTCTTTATTTCTCTTTTCTTTACTCATTCCTTCCACTTTCTCTTTGGCATTCTCTTTTGCCTTTATTAAAATCACATTCATCTTTTTACTCTACCCCTTTGCAGAATAACTCTCTAATTAACTGGGCTGTAAGTGAACATACCAGAACTTTGTTATATGAACATTTCAAAGAAGCTTGAGCAAGGAACAAGGATAATGCTTCAAACCCATACATAAAAGAACTACTAAGCCTGGCTTTTGAGATATATTTTGAAAAAAAGTGAATTATGGTAGTAGAAAGGATTTTAGGTCTTAAAATTGTTTGCTTCAATAACATAGTTATGCATTGGGAAATTTATTTCAAACAGGTGGCATCTTCTCTATCATCTAGAAATGTATTTGTCATGACTTAAACAGGTACAAATTTCAGTGAACACTTCAGAGAAGTTCAGTGTTTGGCAAAGTTAGACCTTAACAATTGCATTTATTTGAAGAATTAATATAGTCAGGAAAAAAACTTCCTACATAAAGCAGGAGGGATAGATTTTGGGGGTTTGGGTTGGTTTTTAAAAGCAGAATTTATCTTTAGATAAAGTAAAAGCTGCCAAACTCCTTTTAACGAGAAAATAGATCCTTCTGCTGTTCTCATTTTGCTACAGTTCAGTAATACTCCCGTTAATAAGGGGGGAAAGAGTCAAGTGACATCCTACAAAAAGCTAAAGAAATCAGTATCCTAACTCTTCAAATAAACTGAGCAATAATTAAGTGCCTATTCCTGCTACTCCATCAGTGTACCTAGGCAGACTCCTAGGTAGAATACTCCATGAAGTTCTAGTTATAGTAAAGAATCTTTAAGGCTTTCAGGAAGAAGACCTTTAACTATGAGGCAGTAAGTTTGGGTTTCACTGTATTTTAGAAGTGCAAATTTATCACTTAGATGTTTTAAAACTATGGAAAAATACCTGAGGCTTATATTCAGCTTATTTATTTTCTCTCTAACCCACAAAACTGTGTCCCACAAAATACTCTCATTGATGTTTTAAGTATTTAAAAAAGGAAGCCCCACACTGATCAGTTGTGAACAAATTATGGACTCAGACGAGGTAGATTCTGTTCTGGCTTTTTTGCAGGGAACTGAATTTTCTGTGTCTTCAAATGAAGACTTCCCTAGGCAAGCAACCTGATACTTGGCTTTAGTGATGCTATACTAGCAAAATTATTATGGTAACATTTCAACCAAAGAAAATTTCATTTAATAATTTTTATGCATATTTCTCCTCTTCTATTGTTTCACTGATGATAAGCTTTCAAGAGAAAATGACTAGGTCAACAGATTATGTAAAGCACTGTTATTTCATTCAAGCCAATGGAATGATGCTGATGGATACAAAATACAGTAGCTGGCTGTGAAAACAGTACTGTAAAATTACCACCAAATTTTAAAAAGCCACAACAAAGCTACAGAACGCCAGGGAAAAAAACCCCCAACCAATAAATAGCTTAATATTTTTAACAATTAGTGTCCTAAATTAGTCTTTATCAGTTATTTTCCAGTGTCAAGATAGACAAGAAGAAATTAAGTCATTACAGTAGACAGCTCCTCCTCAAATAATTTTATTTCAAAAGGACACAACCTTTTCAGATTTCACCGAAGTCCTAGAATAACTGCATTCATTATGTCTTTCTGCTGCACAGAAATAAAATGTCAGCCCAGTCGTCTCCTTAAGCTTTAGATTACATCTAGTGCTCTGTCCTCTTTACCTAATTCTTCGTATTTCCTCTTTTAAATACATTTGAATTTCTTTCATTTACCTGAGTAAGAAATTCTTAGGTATAACAAACAATCTACTTCCATCTCTTGCTCCAAAGAGCTTGTGCTTCTGTCAGCTCCCGCTCTGCTGCAGCCTGGAACTACTCACTGGACTTCCTATGCACTGTCCAATTTTGAAAATACTTCAATTACAACACTACTCATCAAAAGCTTTATGATCTGTTTGAATTTTCTCATGACCAGTGTTAATTTCACCAGTGCAGAAATACCTTGCCCCATTTTTTCTCTGAGTGCTTAGTTTTCTACATGTAAATTTATTGATTTAAAGACCGATAAAGATCATTACCTCACGGAAGAAATGCAGACAGTATGTGGCACAGTGCAGACACCCTCTGGTTATGGCAGGTACATGCTTGCAAATTCATAAAGGCACCACCACAGTAAGATACACTAAATCCAAAAGCTGTGCAGATGCATTTTTGTGGCACCACACCTAAGATAGTGCTACCTGGCATTTCAGTCAGTGAATGGCTTGAACACTCACAGACATACTTCCCTCTGTGGATGTAACTTAAGCATCTCTGTGTCCAAAATGAAAACTGCCATTAGTCTAAGCTGCAATGAGCAAGCCACAAAATTTTGGTCATTTCCTTCTGTATTTAAAATTAATTCTAGGACTCAGGCTCTTCCCCACACCACCCTGCCTTGACCTAGAGGGTTCAAGAGAGAGAAAATACATCATGCTTTTATTTGGTAGGGTTTTCAAGCAAGTCTTCATGATTATCATAAAGTGTTGCTGTATTTCTAGTAACTCTTCCTTACTAATTATTTCTGTGGGATAATGCCCCATCATGATACATAGGAAACCTGATCACAGAATACACAGTGACAGTGGATAGGAAAGTGGGCTGTTTTGCACCTCCATTAATGTACCATCCTTTAATCTCTAAGTGAACCAGAAAAACGAATAGGGATTCCTTCCTGGAACAGAAAGAACAGTGCCCTGACCTTTGGAGATAACTGAGGTTTGTGGATTACTTATCTTAGCCAGAACTTTAAGCTTGAGACAGGTTGCAAGTCTCCTCCAGTCCTCTTACCACTACTGTATGGTGATTTTCCACATAGATATTGAGATTGTGACCCTTAACTGCAGAACTACTACGAAGAACAAAAAGATGGTCGTTGTGGATCAGACTAAATGCCTACACAGAAGAGCTGAAGTCCTGATGACTTTTCCTTTTCTATGATGCCACAGTCTATGGTATATGTCTTGCATTTTTTTTATTGTCCTATTTTTGCCATCACTGCTATGAGAGTGTGATAACACTCCCACGTGTTTACGTTTCCAAAATTACTAGAATACATTCCTTCAAGTCAATATTCTGGTGCTTAACACTTAGATTAACATGTATACCTTTCTCTTATCAATACATATTTTACTTAACAATACAGATATTGCAAAAGTAATTCTCAATACACATACATATTTTCATATACCTTAGCCACTAGAACATGACATGTACACTGTTATAGTTTAAAACAACCAGAAAGAACAGGGAAATGCTAAAAACAATATAAACAGGGCAGGTTTTCATAGTGAATCCATACAGAGTACCTTCATTCTATATTCAGTATTGAAACTAGTTCTACAATTCTGAATTCTATAGTCAATAAAGATATTTGGCATTATGGCACATGCTAGATCTTTCCAGCACAGTGCAATCGTGAAGTTATTTCACCTTATATACATCACTAATCACACATTAAGTAAAATATATAAAAATTTAATTTAAACTGCTGAACAAATATAAATGTTAAATATGAAATTTAATTATGAAACAATATTTATTTATTTATATTGGACTTTGAAGTGGAGGTAAATTAGTATAAGATGGTTTACAGACATGCAAACTATCCAGAAGTATTCTCAAAACAGATTCATGTGACTTAAAAGATTACAGTGGCTTCCAGGACAAACTACTGATAGTGTTCAGAGATGCAGAAATCTGTGTTCTCCAGAACAGATCTCAAAAAGAAAAGCTTTGTAAAATTATGTAAATTCTGTATTTACAGGTAAATCCTGTTTACTCTAGGAAAATACATTTTTAAGTGCAAGGAGAAACAGAACAATATGTTCTTAAAAGTATAATGATAACTTTCCTTAGCAATCCAAGTTAAATAAAAAAAAGTCATATATAAACATAAAGCCATAATAAATACCAGTTTACTTTTATTTCACACCTTTTGGGCTCAAGCTAAAAGCGTGTACAAGATATTTTTATGTATGATGATTTAACGTCATCAAAATAAAGAAACTATAATGAATGACAATATGGAAAAACGGATCAAAAAAGAGAAAGTCTTCATAGTCACAGATTTGCTATGAAAATTGGATGTAATTTCGACCGCTGAGTTTCAGGAATATAGGAATTGGCACATTAAGATCTCATAACAACCTTACATAGTCATGTAGCTTGAACTACTCTAAACCCCAGCTCACTAAAGATTAAGCCTGATTCTATGACATGAGAGAGCATACAGAACGGAATGAATCAGAAATTCATGTCACAGCACACAAAGCAGGAGAAAAGAAGAACGAAAGGCAAAAGGAACCCATTTGTTCCTCATTGTTGTATTATTCAGGAGTTTGAGTCTTCTCCATTCAGTGGACCATGGCTTGTGTATTAATTTAAAAAGGGAAATCATGTACTGGGGACCATGCAAGAACATGAATACCCATAAAGAAAGGCAAGGACGGAAAAGCAGAGTTCAACACTACGTTTGAAAAGGAGGGAAGGTCTTAGAAATGTTAATGTATTCTTGGAATTAATTTCATTTTTTTTTGCCCTACTTCTTGTGAAGGTTTTATTTCTTATGCTCACAATCCTTTACTTATTGTTCAAAATGTGAAATGTGGAGACCTGAGGATATTCATGTGTAGAGCAATAACTTTCCAAATAATCAATTGCAAAATAATTTAAGAATTTCAGAAAATTAAACATTAAAACACCATGAAAACATGCTTGATGTTTTCTGTTGCCTCCATTCCTTTTTTCCTTCCCCCACCAGCAGAAGGCAGAAAGTAAGAGAAATGTTAGGATTATGTTCAGTGTAATCACTGCAATCAGGAGACTTGGATGAAATGCAAGTATGTATCTCACTGTGTCTAAATAGTTTTTCAAATTTTGAGATTTTACAGAACTTAGTAAGTAGTCTTTCAAAGATTCTACAGATAAATTTGCAGTTTCCAGCATCAGTCATGCTGCAGTTGTTTTTTTAAATACTAAGCTAATGTATAAAAAGATGTCATAAAAATTTAACTGTTTTATTGAAATGCAAAACTAAAGGAGGAAAGCAATAAAAATGTACTTTATAAATGACTTACTTTTTAAATGGAAATTTAATTACAGGCATTTTCCATTTAAAGTAAATTGCAGCTATCAAATGTTTCAAGGTTCAACATACCTATGCAGTCTCTAACATAACCTTTTTAAAAAAGTACTTAATGTCTTCTAAAACCTACTATTCATGATAATTAGCCCTAAAACAGAGGAAAAAAAAAAAGTAGCCACTGAAGTGCAATCATCAACAGAGTTCATCTATGCAAACGAGTAAGGGAAGTCTATCAGAGAGATGTGCAAACATTGAAGTGTTTGGTCAAACCATCATGACTGGAAGTGCCAATTTTTAAGGGCTGAGACTGGTGAAAGAATTTCTACTTATTTTGATGGAAAGAGGTAAAAACTGTAGAGGCCACGTACATGGTTGACTTGACAAAATAAATAAAAGTGGAGTTTTAAATGCTCTCTGTTGAGTTCTTCTCAGAAAAACAAAGGAAAGATTCTTATTTCAAGCTACCTACCTTGACATACTAGTCTTAGTATAATCAAGAAAGATAGTGAATTTATTGTATGACTTAATAAATTGCATTAAAAACTACAAGTAGATCTAGGTCAAAACAAACCATGCACCTACATGACACAAAGGCACAAGACCCTTTTCCTTCTGTACAAAAATCTGTTCCCATCTAATGTTGGTGCCACTGGTATCTTCCTAGAGTCAAGCTAAGGTTTCTCATGGGAAAGGATTGGGTACTTAGCATAACAGTTTTCTTCAGATGCTTGGAGGAAGAGATATTTTCCAAATGTGTCTGCGTCTAGAAAGAACTGTACTGTTGACTCTGTATTTGGCAGATATATACATAAGTATGAGCCTATGTGTGCATGTGCTCATTTTTATCTAATAAAAATGTATTAGCAAAAGCACCACAGTTCAATGTCTCTCATTTCTGCTATGCATAAAAGGCATCTCTCTAAAATATAATATTTACTCACTAAAATAAATATTAGAGTTATAAAAATTCTGCTTTTCTTAGGAATTGAAAACAATCAAAAATTTAAGAAAGACATAATGCCTCCTTGCCAGTATCACTTTTCCTAGTAAGAATCTTGGCATCTAATATATATTTCTTTGATTATTCCTTCAACAATACAAGTTAAATAGCAACTGGAATGAAAGGGGGAAAAAAAGAATAAAACCAAGTGAATTAATCCAATACTATTCACTAACCACTGATAAACAGAAACTTTCTCTCTTCATCTTTTAAATTTTTAAATTCTTAAATTAAAACAGCACTTCAGAGACCTGTTATCACAAAAATAAATGCTTGGTTTTGGAGCCATAAACTTCAGATTATTTGGCACAACAAGATGGTTTTTTCCACATTTTCTTCCCCTTTGCATACATTAAGTCTTCATCTAAGGTTGCTTAGAAAACTGTCTACTTTGGCTTTTCTTCTAAGAATGTGCAAAGACAGCTTGATATTACACAAAAGTCAGTAACTTTCTAAAACCAGAGCACTTTATAATATTTTATCTATGTGTACCAATATCTACAGCACATGTATCTCATGCACCACAGATGAGAAGTTTCACCAAAGTTTGCAGGCTGTAACTAAGCACAGATGAACTACATCTTAATCTTACAGAAATGGCAAAGTGACAAAAAACCAACTGTAAATTTCTTTGAGCTGCCAATGCAACATTAACTGCTACAACCCTAAGAAACTGGTAAGAGCACATCCACATTATTTGCAAAGGTGATAGGTCTCAGAGAACTTCCAGTACAAACACCTCAGAATCATATTTCTGTAATAGCCTTCAACTCATCTAACCTGCACTTTTTAGAAACTATACTTGAAAATAACCACTTGCAGAATTTGCATGTGCATATTTGCATGCAGGGACAAGTACATCTCCAGTTTAAGACAGGTCATACCCCACGTCTACCTTTTAAATTGGCAGGAAGTGTAGTGAATTTAAAAATTACTACAAGGCTTCTACGATTAAAGAAAAAAAAAACCACACGAGGAAGTCAGCTGTGGAAAAAATGTTTAAACTCAAATGTTTGCTTTCCTGCAACTGAGCAGTTTTAAAGATCAATATTCTAGTAAAAATATAACTGATTCTTACAGAATCCAGTTCCATTTCTAGCCTAATTTTCTAATAGTGAATACAATCTTACATGTTAGTTTGCACACTTAGCTACAATTGTGTAAGACATAATTTCCTTTTATATTTTAAATTATGTTACAACTTGTATGATCTCAATTTTTTGTGTAACTCTCAATGGAAATGACAAATTGAACAGAATGAAAATATTCAAACATCTAAATAAGGTTAGGAGAGGGGGGAAAGACAAGAGATGAAACCATTAGAGAGACAGGGAGCTACTTGGTGTAATGCAGTTTGTGGTATAAATTTCCCCCCGTGTATTTTTCATGCATATCATCCATAGAGTCAATGAATGTAATTGGTTTTAAAAATAAAATCTACTGCTTTACCTGTGAGAAGAAAGAAAATTTACCTACCAATGAACAGCTGCAGTACTTTGAGACACTTAGTCCATACATATACTCTAAGAGTGGGTGGGCTTGTGGCCTGCCCTGGAGTGTCCCGGGAGGGGCACTCCCACTCCTCCCCTCTTCCTGCTTGAGGCATTGACACACAGGGCAGAGTGCATCCGCCACCACTGCAGTTCCTCTTAAATGCACAATCAAACCTGAAAGAGATTCAGAAAGAGGGGAAAAGCAGATAGGAGACTAATGTACATGCAGACTATACCTCTCAAAGAACACCAGTTACTGATGAGTAACCTTTCTTCTTTGAGTCTGCATGTACATTCCCACAACGACTCGCTCTGATCAGTGACCTTTGCCTTTTCCCATCCAGGAGAAGGCCTGAGGATGCCCACAAACAACTGCAGCATCACTCCACTGAAGGCTGAAACAGCTCTGGATACTATTAGACTAAGACAATGCTGGGTGAAAGCAAAGAGAGAACTCCAGGTGACCTTACAGCACATGTCTAAATACCATACAATACAGATACTAAGTTTGTCCAGAGATCTAACAGATTTTGGTTTGGCCATGTGAAGTTCAAGTCCACTCAGAGACAGAAAGCCATCTGAACAATCATTGTGTGAAGTCAGCCAAACTTTTTGAGATTCCCACAGTGCAACAAGGAAAGAAACAATCTAGAAAACTTGGACCTTTGAAGAGAAATTATAAAGGCCTTATGAAATCAAAAATGTAAAGTATAAAATTCAATCAAAGAAGCACAACATCCAGAAACGAGTAATGAAGGACTAATTTTCTTGCTACTCTGGAACTTCAGCACCATTTCAAGAAGGACTCCTGGATGACTGAAGAACAGATACTCTGCCCATATACAGGTAGTATATAAAACAGCAGCTGTAAGGACGCATATACTTCACTTGCTGGCTGAGAAAACTGTCTCCAAATGTACCACTTTCACAGACACAAGCAAAAGGAGTAAGCAGAAGTAAGAATTTAAGAGCTCAAAAGGGAGAAGCAACCACTGTAATACAGTGGTTCTCTACTGCATGAACAGTGGGAAACTATCATCAATCATGAACAATTCAATACATCCTGATCAGCAGTTAGGAAGATGTGAGTTATGGAATGTGTGAAAATCAGTGTACTCAATCACAGAGAGCAACCTGGCACCCTCACCAAAGTACAGAGAGAAATCAAAGGAACTACACATAACAAATATTCAGAGAGCTGAGATCAAAGCAGCAACAAACATGTCATACAGACAATATCATTTTCTCATAGAGTATGCATGTCTAGATTATACTTTCATGCTACTGGCTATCATTACTCTGGATAGTAGCAAAAACTGACTACCCTAGAGATAATGTTTTGGTTTGAGAGTCCTAAGATTACCACAAACTGAAGAAGAGAGAGGGAAGAGCTAAAATGCAATGTCTATGCAGACTACAAAAGAAGTTTCTCACATAGATGCTTATGACGACATCCCCCATCAGGACATGGTGAAATCACAAAACAAAAAACCCCACAGTTTTGTCTTTACTGAATATTTCTCTTTATGCCTGCCAATTGTGGTAACTTACAATCAATACACCATAAAAGGAGAACCATTTTACAAGCCTAATCCAAGTAAAATTGCTGTATGGCTCTATTAAACCAGGCATCTGAATGACACCCCAAAATAGTGAGTATATTTTAGAACAACCACAGGCAGCATTGCAAAAAACCAACTTCCTTAGGCCCTCTAAATAATCCCCCTAAATGAAATAACAAAGGTCAATTGTATCCTCACAGAAACTTCCTCAGGGAAGTCTAGCTCATCAGATTCTAAAGAATATAGTAAAATGAGCCTGGATAGGATCTAATTTATTCTCTCTCTCCATTCAGTTCAGTATTATATTGTCATCCCTGACAGACACCTGTATTCAAAACATACTCTTAAAGATCAGTAGATGTTTTACTTTGGGACAAACAATCACTGGAAGAGCAGGTGACTAAACTGGGTTAAACGAAAATCCAAGCTTTTGGAAGAAAAGTAGAGATTTGATCCAAAGTATCACATCTATCTTACAAAGGACGGGAAATGGAGCCAAAGTCACTTACATTAGGGGTCACCATCCTCTGTATGCATCAAAAAACATTGTTACCTCAAACAAGTAGGACTGGGAAGAATCACATTAATATTCCAAACTTAACTCTTCTATTTTAAATGGAACTCTGATAATCAGTGTAGGATGAATACCATTTCCTTGTGACCAAACTGGTGGATGAAGTGCTGACATAGCTGCTGGATGGATGCTAGGCTCATGAGTTTCCAATAACTTCAATATTCTAGACAACTGAGAAACAAGGTCCTAACAGATAATATGTTCCTCCTGAGGTGAAACCATTGCCATTTTGTAGCAATGGTCTCCTTCCTACCCAAAATGTTCTGAATGTTTATATAGTCAAATATGTTATTACACTTCACTGTATGAAAAATGAGGTCTCAATAATGCCTGAGTCTATTAGTCAAAATTATCAGTGTGGGGAAAAAAAGTCAGCAAGACTATAATAGACTCTCACAAGCTCCTGAACTCCAAGTAGTGATACTGCTCAAACCAGAATGAAGCAGCTGTGGTGACACAGACACTGCTCTTTCTTATGCACAACAGAACAAGGGTATTGGTAGGTAAGCACTGATCTGAAACACATGGAAATCAGAAGATATCTCCCTACCAACTCTTGCCCTCTAGAGAAGACATATTTTAATTTCTTGATGTTATGATAGATTACTCTCTGGCGAATAATATTATAATACCATTGCCTATTTAAATATGCAGAGAAATTGCTGTTAAGAAGATGTGCCAGCATATTTTGAAGATCCTGAAGATCTGTAACAATTATTTTACGTCAAGCACAACAGTTCCACAGATGGAGTAATTACATAATGGATGGATTTAGCACCTCCATGCTTGCTTCTACAGTGCGCTATGATGGTGCTATTCACTAAAAAAATCACTGTTCTGAGCATCAGTGTATGGATCCAGAACAGCACTCTGATATTGCCTGGTAGCTTTTATTAGAATCAGAGAACATCCTAAAAATGCTCCTCTTGTGCAATAAAGAAGCCAGCCTAGCTGACATCTCTACATATTTGTAGTGGATCCTCCTACCAGCTTAGAGATTTTAAGATTACCATCTATCACCTATATTAATTCTCTAACATTTGATTACAATGCATAAGACATTTTCAGTCAACCAGTGCACATACAGGCCATGTAGCCTTACAACTAAAGCTATGATCTTACTGTGATCTATGATAGAGTCAATTTTAGATGGTGAATGACCTTCCAGGTCAAATAATCAATGCTAGATTTAGCTTCCAGAAAATAATAAAGCAGCAGTAAAGAAGCCCCCTCATTCAAAATGAAGCAATGTCCTTTAGTTCTCTAAATATAAGGAAGATGTGGACATCTGCTCTGATACATTCTTGTGATAGGGATACACAAACAATAAAGAGAAAGGTATATGCAACAAAAGAAAGAAGACTGGAGTCTTCTGGAACTGATTAGATTGTTTGCACTTCTCCATTATCTGTTGAGTAGGAGTAATCCTGGAGACCCTGAAAATGGTTCTCAAAAGTGGTAAGAAAAGGATAAAAATCAACTGAGATTCATTGATGGTTATTAATGCAAAACACATGTTGACAGCTGTTGACGGCAACGAAAAATGAGTAACTGCCATCACTACAGAAAAAAAGTTTTTTCCTTATGTGCCCTTGGGGGTTTTTTTTGGTTTTTTAAAATAAAGATAGAGCACAATAGAATGAAAGAATAAAAGAATGAACTAGTAAAAGGCTGCCTTGCTGATGAGGTTATTGCTTATTCCTAAGTGAGTGTAAGCATCCAAAGAGCAAAACGTAGTGAAAGAACCTTTTGGCACTTACAAGACTGAACCGAACTTGTAAGAGTGACTGAATTACTGAACTTGAAAGGCCGTTCTCTTCAAAGGAAAGACCTTTTCAGAATTCAGCCCATGCAGAATCTCTCTTATAGGCCCAAAGGATTATAGCTATTACATAATAATGGGTAAAAGCCGTTACCATAGAATTTGATGAGCCATCATCTGCTTCCATTGCAGCTTGCAGAGGTGTCTTAACATTAGCTGATCCCACTGCAATCAAAGATTTCAACTTTTATACTCAGGAGAAAACTGGTGCAGAACAATTCACACCAGAAAGACTTCTTTCCCTAAAAGCTGAAACTTTTGGGTCATTTATCTTTTGGAACATTTTTTAAAAACGCTCATTTTTTCTTGATACATCCTAACAACAAAATTACTTGGAATCAGGTGGCAATAAAAGCATCCAGAATACTAAAGAGATTTCAAAATCACCTTCCAACTGTTTCTGCAGCTGGTATAAATGAAACTAAAACCTGCCAGGGTACTAAGGTTCTTCAAACATGCCTTTACAGTGTTGGAAATCTCTCAGGCAAAATAATATACAGAATTTCAAACAACCTACAGCACTTTTGAAAAAATTCTTTGTATTCTAATCCCTATCGTTTCTAAGGTCCTAAATCCTTGGAATCCTTTTGTGCTATAAAGAAAGATATGTTATCACTTTATGTTATATTATGTTATGTTATATGATAAAGACTACATATATATAAAAATAAAACATATCTATCTTTCTGAGCCAACTAAAGTGGAGACAACTTCGTAAGAAGTCTTCCTAATTTGATAAAGTTTCTGCAAATGGAGCAAATAGAAGCTTAACAAAGCAACTGCTTCACGGAAGAGATCTAGCTCAACCCAGTCTCATAATGTTAACAAAGCCACATAGGTTGACTAAGACATAAAGAAAGTTCAAGGAAATACAAGAAAAGAGTTGGAAAGGACAATTCTAAGCAGAATCACTTGTCATCTCTTGTTTTTCTAAAGATATACGCCAAGCTTTACTTATTAAATCATAAAGGAAATACTAATTATTAGTATCAGAATAAGAGAAGCATAGAATGCTTTCCCCTTACAAATGCTTGCAGCGATCATATTGAGTCTCTTGACTGCTGCAGAGATATTGAAGAACCACCTGGACACAATCTTGTGTAAAGGAGGGAGTCTCTAACACCCCTTTGGACAATTTGTTCCAGTGCTCGGTCACCTGCACAGTAAAATAGTTCTTCCTCATGTTCAGGTGGAACTTCCTGTGCATCAGTTTCGGCCCGTTGCTTCTTGTCCTACTGCTTGGCATCACCAAGAAGAGCCTGGCTGTTGGTGATGGGACCAAATACAAAGAAAAATCTAAATGTAAGAAATCATCTAAATATAAAAAATCTAAATGTAAAATATCAAGATGTTGGTATCAAGATGTCAGCGATGAAGAAACACACTGACACAGTGCAATAGCTTTTAGCTCCACAGGTGGTGTTTTTATCTTCCTACTCTCTCTCTCCCATGAGAGCTCCCTTTTATTTAATTTCACTACAGATAAACCACTGCCTTCTGATTGATCCCTAGGGTCTCTTGCTGATTTTGAAACACACAAAACCTGTCTCAAGCATTCCATGCATGTGATTGTTTTCAATCACAATAAGTAACATACTCATATGGTTGCTTTCCACCCAGATCCACAGCATCCTCAGCAAACACATGAATTAGCTGGGCCTTTAGGGTTAACATTCTCTTGTTCTAATCTTGGTAAGGATGCCAGGTGTTTGGCACTGTTCCCACACAAGGCTCCATCCTCTGACACCCTCCCTTCAGATACTGATAGACGTTGATGATATCCCCTTTCAGTCGCCTCCTCTCAAGGCTGAACAGGCCCAGCTCGCTCAGCCTTTCCTTGAAAGGGAGATGTTCCTGTCCCCTCTTCATCTTCATAGCCCTTCACTGGACCTGCTCCAATGTCTGTTACTAAGGAGCCCAGAACTGGACACAGCACTCCAGGTCAGGCCTCACCAGGGCTGAGTAGAGGGACAGGATCACCTCCCTTAACCTGCTGGCCATGCCCTTCCTAATGCAGCTCAGGATCCCATTGCCCTTCTTGGCCACAAGGGCACTGCTGGCTCATGGACAGTTTGTTGTCCACCAGCAGCCCCAGGCCCTTCTCCACAGAGCTACTTCCCAGCAGGTCAGTCCCCAGTCTGTGGTGGTCCATGGGGTTATTCCTCCCCAGGTGCAGGACCCTGCACTTGGCTTTGTTGGATTTCAGACAGTTCTTCTCTGCCCATCTGTCCACTCCCCTGAGGTCCTTCTGCAGGGCTGCACAGCACTCTGGGGTATCAGCCACTCCTCCCAGATTTGTGTCCTCAGTGAACTTGCTGAGGAGGCATCTGCACTTTCATCCAAGTAATTGATGAGTAAGTTAATGAATACTGAGCCTAATATTGAACCTCAGAAGACTCCACTATGACAGCCCTCCAACCAAATCCTGTGTCACTGATCAGAACCCTCCTTGCTAAAGTATGAGTAATTTCTAGAGGTAATTTCCAGAACTCAAAGAAAGCCCTCTGGACTAGAAGTACTTGTTTGTTAAAGATTTAAGAAGACACACATGGTAACCTTTACCAGAATCCAGAGTTATTTATATAGTTCAAAGAAGAGTTGTGTAAGAAATAATGAGTCTTTTCAACTGTGTATCACCTGCTTTATATACCATTATTCTAACATATGGTCTGTTACATGAAAATGTTTATGTAAGTCGTTTTTGGTTATTTAATTACAAAACTTACCTTTCTGGACAAGTTCAAATCACATTACAGTCAACTGCTCAATGCAACTTAGAATAAAGGCTTCATCTCAATTATTAAAATTAGCATATTGCCCCTTTCAAAGAGTTGTATCATCTCCCACACATCCTACTTTGAGGATTATGATGCATGCAGTATATGTTATCTCCGGACTACTGCTTTCCCTTGAAGAGACAATTAGTCTCTTTAATGTTGGAGAGTGATGAAGAGCCTACACAGGCAGCAGTCATTCAGACAGTATTTTCAGTAAGAGAGAGTAGGTGGCATTAGTGGATGAAGGAGATATGCAATACATTTCATCTGTGACCAACAACTGGGCAACACCCTCTGGAAATCAAGGACCACACAATGTTATGTTTATAATGTTTCTAATATTGTACTGCTCCTGACCACGAGGCCATTGTACATCAAGGAGTTAGCAATCCACATAACAGTTCCCTTGAAGTTCCCACAGAAGGCTGCCCTGTGCTCTATGTCCAGCACGGTTTTCAGGAATGTATCATGCTGCACAAACCCCTTTGGCCAAAGGACAGAGTCATCCACCTCATTGTAATGGAGCAGTCTGTAGGCAGCTCTGATTCAGTACTGGCGATTACATCTCCAGCATGGCTTTCCTTTATTTGAAAGAGTAGCAAGAATTTCTCATGAGTGGAGAAATCCATCCACAGATTGATTTGATGCTGCACGAACACACAGTTCCCAGCATCTGAAGGGAGTAAGACGTACTTGCTACCTATATTCCTCCTCTTCCTTTGCTTTATGAAAGCAGGTGTTTTATTCAGCTATTTGTTGTCAGGCCTTTCTTACTGAGATCCAGAAAGAACCTGGCACTTCCCTCTCTCTTGCTTTCTGCCCCAGTGCAGAAAACACACACACACACACACACGGAATTCCCTTTTCATTTCAAGACCCATCTCTTCAGAAGGAGAGACCTTTGCTTTTTTCTTGCAATTACTATTCAAGTCTTTTCTGTCCCGTAAGGGTTCTCTCTCCAGGCCCACTAATACTATGATATTTTGAAACATTTAAAAGAAATCAAAGATTTTTTTCTTCCGCTAAGAGTTATAAACCTGTGGTTAAATATCAGGTCTATCAGGGATCCAGTAATTCTAAAGCAGCAACCTTCCAAGAGCTTTTCCATTTGTACCCATGAATCTAAGAACAGTATTTTGGTTTTGCAGCTATAACCATCCATACTGATCAACTCAAAAAAATTTAAGCCAATTTTTAAGCCACCACAGCTATTCCTTCCTAAATGTCACAGATCATTTAGTAGTCCCTTAAGTCTTTAGCTCCTGTTTCAGCTTTCACTTCTAACTCCAAAAGCAGAGATATATTTAGCAGGAAACTCTAAGCAATTCTTGTCTGTCACCCAAATTTCAAAACATCACCAACAAAACATAAGACCATTGGCTACACTAAATATATTTTATTTGAAAGAACAGCATATAGCTTTCTACACTAAAAAACAACAGTGACAAGATGGGGTTTTTTTTCAGACAGCAACTTATCTACCACATTTTTTGAGTTGGGGAAATTTGAATTTCCTGTATTTTTGACCCTTTAGGGAAAAAAAACCCTAATAAAACCCATGATAAAACTGAGGCACAGGAAAACAGACTACCACTTCAATTGAATATACTCAGTTGAAGGTCTAAACTAGCAAGTTAACATCTGGCCATCCTAATTTACAGTACTGACAAAAGAATACTAGCTCAGGAAATAATTGCAGGATAACAGAATAGACAGACTTCATGCCTTCAGGCTCCTTTTTTTATAATGATGTTTTTGCAGGCAGATATTAAATTTCTCAGTGACCTACTTGTACAAAAATTTTCATCAGTAATCTCTGTTCTTTGGATAGATTTCAGTGTCTGACTGAGGTCTGATAAGAAAATGTTTAATTCTTTCGCAAACTTTGTACTTTGGATGTTACCTTCAGTTCCCTGCAGATAATCTACAATGGAAAAGAGCAAAAAATCAGGTTTCCATGAGGAGTTTTGCAAGAGAGAAATAGTAGAAATAATCTAGAAAATAATTTTAAATTAATTGTTTATACCAAAGTTTCAATTTCAAATTAATTTTGTTAATTTTTTTAATTGGCATTGGTAAGCTATTATCCACCCAGTGTGTAAAAAAAACTTGTTATTTGTCAGTGGGCTGGATGCATTGCATCTTATTCCTGATTTTGAAACCTACATGCTGAAGTGATTTAAGTGTGACATTAAATATGCAGTCAGAGAAAAAAACACATTGTGCCCCTTGTGTTAATTTTGAAGACCTAGGTTGTGACTGCTGATGATGTATCCAAAGATGGGCAATGAAGCTGGTGAAGGGTCTGGAGCACAAGTTTGTGATGAAGAGCAGCTGAGGGAGCTGAGGTTGTTGAGTCTAGAGAAACGGAGGCTCGGGGAGACTTTACCACTCTCTACAATCACCTCAAAGGAGGCTGTAGAGGGGTGGGGTTTGTTCTCTTTACACAAGTAACAAGGAATAAATAATAAATAAATTACATATTTATGTCATATAATAAAAAAATATGACATAAGAGGAAATGGCAGTCATTTCAAGTTGTGCCGGGGGGTTAGATTGCATCTTACGAAAAAATGTCTTCACCAAAAGAGTTACCAAGCACAGGAACAGGCTGCTCATGGAAGTGGTGGAGTCACTGTCCCTGGAGGTACTTAAAAGACATATAGATGGGGCACTTGGGAATATGGTTTAATGGTGGACTCGGCAGGGTTAGGTTTTACAGTTGGACTTGATGATCTTAAAGGTCTTTTACAACCTAAATGATTCTATGACAGAACAGATTCTTATTAAAACCACAAGAAAGGATAAAATTTTAAAATAACTCATCATGTGTTAATTTAATGTTTCATACATATTCAAAATATGTAATCATAAGGACAGTAAGAATATTTCCTTTGGTTTTCTTTCCCTATGATTTAGCTATTCTCAGAAGGCAACATAAGCGCTCAAACGTATCCAATATTGTTTTCATTGGTAGAGATCTAGCAGAGTGCATTTAAAAAGCTTTTCAACAAAAGCTAGTCTGAAATTAGCTATTTATTCTACCAGTGAGAAAAAGCCTTTTTTTTTTTTATTTCAGTTTTTACATTATGAAATCGCCATAGTGTTAGACGAACTGCAACATAATTAGTTCCTGTTTAGTTAGATGAACTGCAACATAATTAGTTTTTCCTGTTGCAAAACTACAACTCTGTTAAAATACTATTTCTCCAAATACAGGACTGATTTTTAAAGAGTTTAAGATACTAGAATTGTGCAACAAAATACTGAAATCCAAAATAATTTGAACATGCACACGTATTAAAATCTGTATGTTGTTTCATACAAAATATTTAAATATAATAACACATTATAAAAATGCCTTGGTTTCCAAACACATGAGGTGTATTACTTACAATTATATATATAATATAATATATACTTATTTACTTATACACTCAGTTGTTTTAATTAAAGCAAAATGGCAAATGTAGGGAACGGTGTCATTATGAAGAAAGCTTCATGCCTGTATATCGGCTATTGGCTAAATGGTCAAAATGTTTGTCCTAAGCACTTTTCATAATCAGGTCTGCAGAAAATATTTAATCCCCAGAAAACTTAGAATTCTCCATTATCTTTGAGATTGGATTTCTTAGTTCTTTTGCTGGGTGTTTCAGAAGTCAGCTCAGTAAAGGGTATCATGTTTGCAAAAGCTTTAATTACACTTAGACCATACTACTTCACAAATATTCTTTTTTTCATTTTTGAAACTTAACAATCCCTTTGGATTTCTTGCCAACAGAAGCATTCACAGTTGGGAACAATACTTAGAGGCATTTGGAGCTTTTGTATGTAAAGCAGTTCTTTATAGCTCTCTGACTTTAAACTTGGTCATCTTTCCTTCCACACAGCCTGACAATAATTGTCTGCTGTCATTTAGAGCCTCCAGATACTCCGCAAAACTCAAGCATTAGATTCAGTGTCCCAAATGACAGTCAGCTTTATTTTTACACATTGTCTGTTTATATAGCATTATTCCCTAGAAATACTTATTAAAATACAGAACACATTCCAAATACATAAAGAAGGGTTATTTTCTGCTTTGTTAAAGGACAAGAATTTTAAAACATTTTGTTGTTAAGCTATCTTCATAAGGTATCCTCAGATACATAGTTTCATTTTCCAGAATGATAAAGCTGAGGTAATTCTCACTCATTTTAAATCACGTTCAACTACCAAGAATGCAGAAGAACCCTTTAAAATGACAGAACTGAGCAGAACAGATTTCCATAGGGGATCAGCCTATTTGTTAAAAGAGAGCTTTATGTCATCATGCTACTGAAGCTATTCAGAGAAAATGTTACCATATTTGTAATTTTAAAATCAAGGGTATTTTGATAGAGCATAACAGTAACAAAGCAGGTGATAAATAATTAGAGAAAATAGAAATGTCATTCTATGCAGAAATGTTGAAAGTAAGTATATGTGCTACCTTTGCAGTCTTAGGATCCCACCTAATCTTGTCCTAACGATGAGGCAGCTGAAGTTGAACGCAAGCATTTCTGACAGAACAATTCTAGAAATTTTTGTGGTTTTTTATAAGAATGTATTTTAAAAAGTGAAACTCTTCAACAACTCCACCTTTACTGAACTCTGAGGATTGAATGGCATTCTCTCCCTTATATTTTTCCTTTAGGAAAATTAAGTGACAGAATTTCTGAAATCCTACTATAATTGAAAAGCACAGAACCAGTATTACAGTAAATAATATCAAAATGCTGCCTATTTTATCATGTGGTAATCCAGAAAACAAATATATCAAAACAACAGGGGAAATGAAAAGGAGAAACATTACACTTTAATCTTGTATTAGTGTTTAATTTGAAAAGAATTGTTTTCCTTGCCTTAATAGGTGCATGCCAAGAAACACTTCTGTAGGTAGTTCAAAGATAATCCAGAAGAGCAAATATTGTGACTTGGGACACAACAAATTACGTTACATGTCTTGCAATATCAAAACATTCTGTTTGGTAAAGCACACAATCTTGCATCCAAATATATAATGCTACTGTTGTCCAGTCAAATACTTATTCAGTGTTTTCTACACACACCATGGCAAAACTAATAGGCTCTTGTTAGAACCATAGTTCTCTGAGATAATTTGTCCATATCAATCCCACTTCCTTAGGAATTTGATGCCTCCACCCAAGATGCACCCTGCTCTTGTGTCTTGTCTCTGTGCTTTCCTTCTCTGATGGCACCACTTAGTTCCCTCATGTAAAAGCCATGAAGAGAAATAGTTACACAAACTAAAGACCACACAAACTAAACAGCAGACAAAATATAGTGGTTAGCAATGTTAATGAACACAATAAGGCTTTTTATCTCAGAAAAAAACCCAAAAAACCCAGAGGAAGCTCTTGGGAAAAACTTTTTGATCATGTTACAGAAGCAAACTTCAGGGGAAGAATTTCTTTCAGCCTGATAACATACCTGTTGGATTTCCTTGGTTAAAACTGTTGCAATACAGTATTTTTAATATGGAGCAGACCAGTGTCTGAGGGAGCCGGGGTTGTTTAGCCTGGCGAAAAGGAGTCTCAGGTGGAATCTACAGCTGCCTAAAAGGGGAGCGTAGCAAGGTGGGGACAAGTCTCTTCTCTCAGGTAACGAGTAACAGGACAAGAGAAGAAGGCATCACGTTGCACCAGGGAAGGTTTAGATTGGTTATCAAGCATTGGAGCAGACTGCCCAGGGAAGTGGTGGAATCACCATCTATGGAGGTATTTAAAAGACATGGGGCACTTGGGGACATGGTTTAGCAGTGGACTTGGCAGTGCTGGGTTGATGCTTGGACTGGATGATCTTTGAGGTCTTTTCCAACCAAATGATTCTATGATCCACTGTAGTGCAGGGATAAAATATTAGAATATACATTATTGGAGGGTAAACGTTCAAAAATTCTTTACTTATAAGGCAGATGATCAAACCATTTAGAGACCAGTGGTCTAGACCATAATTTTTTTCTTTGACTAGTCTGCCAGAAGGGCTGGGCACTCTCCAAGTACTCAGCTCAGACAACAGAGTTTCACTAGTAATGATGGTATTGTATTACGAATTTCACATTTGCAACCTGACATGCTGTGTTATGGGAATACATGTGTTGGCTGGAGGCTTGGGACACATCTACCACAGTCTGTTAGTACAGAACAGCACTTTTAATACCTCTCTGCTTAACAGACTTTGGCTTATATTGCAGAGTAGCCTTTGATCATATGAACTGGAATCCTTTCAGATAAAACTCATTTGGAAGATGGACTTCAGCAGCATGTGGAATCCACTCCAGCTGTTAAAAGGCACAGAGAATAATACTAGAAGTAGTTTGAAATAAAACTGATCAAAGAACATATGATGTATGCTGGATCTCCAGCACCACACGCTTTACTTTATAGATAGATGCATTCTATTGGTTTGCGTGACTTGGTAACACAGACATGACTCAAGATAGATGTTCGGCTCTTGGCACCAAGGACAGGGTGGCTAGGGCTAAAGCAGGCATTTTTAAATTTGTCTCTACACACTTGGCTCTGATTTTGTTTTGCTGGAAGACATTCATTTCTGGAAGCCTTTAGGACATCAGTTAAGCCAACATTCCAGCTCTGTGCACTATCAGAGATGAGAAGAGCCACTTACCCAACATACTCAAAAAAAGACAGAATCCACATAAAAATTTTCATTTTACATCATTGCTCAGATACAGCTCATCAGCACAAAATCTCATCTAGACCAATCTTATGCATCTGATAAAAGAAAGTATTGGAGAAAATAAAATGCCTCTAGCCACAGTCCAACATTGCCAGTACTTTTATACCATTCCTTTATGATGTCTCATTGAAGGAAGTTTTTGGTTGGTTTTCCATTAAAAATATTTAATGTTCCATATTCTGTTTTAGACGGTGGGCCTTAGATATGACAAGGTCACTAATAGGATTAGGGTACCACAAAAAACCCAATTAATTATCAGAGAAGTTGAATTAGCTGCAATGACCCAGTGAAGTACTAAGCATCACTCTATTAATACAGTTTACAAGCTTGCATATCACAGGGAGGCTTGTGTAGTTTTTGGTGTCTTCCTACTGGGGTTTCCAATCAAGTATTAAAACACTACATTAAAAATAATCTAAAAAATACTATGAAAGCAAAATAAACTATGCTATTCTAGCAGAATTATCTGCAGTCTACCAGTTGCCAGAAAAACACAGTGTATTAAACAGGTTTCTGATAGAGAGATGCTCTATGTGTTCTTTCTCTTTTTTTCTTTACAATCAGTACATTATCAGCCAATAGAAGACACATAATCAAAACTCTGGCACCTGCTTTCAGGCAGTCTTAAAATTTGCATAAATTAAGAATGAGAGTTAATTTAAAAAGTGCAGTATAAATAAGGAAGAATGTTGCTGAAATGCAACCAAATGTGCCACTTGTGGACATTTCTGTCCCAGTCTCTTCATCTGTTCCTCACATGAAAGTGCTTCTATAAATACCATTATTTTTATAATCTGACCCTAAATCTTTTTCAGTGCTACTGTGTCATTTTTGTGATTAGGGGAACAGCCCTTCCCATGCCATTGTATATGGTGTGGCACCAGAGGCTCATGCATAAGAGAAAAGTTTCAGTGTTCTGGTCTTGGCTCCTTTCTCCTCCCTCCTCCCCCATGGCTCCCATGCCTCCACCCCTTCAACTGCTCTTCAACACTGAGCTAATAGTAACCACCTTAGCACACTACTCAGCTCTCATTCTTGGATCACAGTAGCCTAATTAGAGACTTCTATTTTATATGCAAATTGGAATTGGGGTTTTTTTCACATCTCCTATACACATCATTTAACATTAATCTCTGCTGAATTTCATCAGATGGTTTGTCACCCAACTACTCAGTATTTCAACGCCCTTATTTGCAGTAATATTTCATTTCTCTACAAATAATAATTTTCATAATTCACTAAGATACAACCTGTAAATAGCTGTACAGCTGTAAGAAAAAATCCAAACCAAAAAACCAAACAACACTCCTGATCTCTTTTTCCCTATATACAAAGGACCAACACGTAGAACCCGAAGGTTTGGGTTTTTTATAAAAAAAGGCAAACAAAAAAACCCCTGATGATGGCCTTTTTTCTTATATATACAGGTCTACCATTCCCCTACTGTCACTATCATAAAAAGAAAGAACTTCCAGAAATACATTTACCACAAGAAATGAAAATAATATTGATCTCCCTCAAACTCAGTCAAGCCCTTAATCACTTCTGATATTATCAATTATGATAGGATAACATTAAGTTTCCTTCAGAGATCTCAAGAATCATCAGAACATATTCTTACAGGGTAAATATAACCAAACAAAACTCAATGTAACAGGTCACGTGGAAAATTATTAGGGCTTTTATATAAACTTGATTTACTTATACACTTGCCAAAAGCTATTTGCTGCTTAATGAAGCTGAGCATGTTTTCTCCTCTCATTCATGCTAAGTGACATACCATTTAAGAAATTACTTTTCCAGTGAGAACAGAAGGCACTGAAAACATTGCCCAGTATAAGGGGTCCGATGAAAAGTACTGTGTTAGAGCTGGTCAGAAGACGCCCTAGGAACTAACTAGGTTTCAGGTGATGGCTGGTACAGAGATACGTATTTAGAAAAATGGAAAATAAAAGAAATTCAGGAGGAATTCAGACAAAATTGGTTGCTACAGTCACAGAGGGGGCAGAGATATTTTTATGCTGGAAAACAAGAGGTTCTAAATCCTGTTTCTAATGTATTTAATTAAGAAAGACTGAATAGACAAACAGGTCTGTGGTAGTGAAAAATCTGATACACATTGATGTCCCTAAGGGCAACAGCTTAAATGCTGGGCAACCAGAAATGCTTAAAGGATGAACAATATTTTTGTTGTAAATTAACTTTCAGCTATTTTTGTTCTCTGTTTGCAGGAGAACTACAGAACTATTTTGCTTGCTTTAGAAAGTAAATAATAATATTACTAAAATGATTTTGTCTTAGCATTGCATTTCAACTTAAATGGATGCACGGTCTTCGTGTTTTTCCCTTCCCCATGTGGCAATATTCCATGATCTGGAAATCACAGGCTAAACTTTTATATGTTCATAAGACTAAGTTACACAATACAATATAAAATGCATTCATTTAAATCCTACTCACATTAGGGAACAGGAATTTATAACAATGCTTCAGCATTTGCTATATTCAAGACAGCCTGGATGAGCAAGGTGGTGAGGTGGTCTCATCTGTCATTTCTAGAGACATGAAGTCTCTGAAGCCACAAAGCCTATGAAACTTAAGATAGAAGACAGCAGGAAAACAAAAAGTGACAATTCCTATTTTCATGTGGAAAGTTAGTGAGTATACTTTTTCATACGAGTGTCTGGGCATTTGATGCCCTTGCCAGGAAAGCAGAGGAATGCTTTTGATACATTCACCAGTCCTAGATCAGAGTTTGATAGACACTTCAGCCATCTCTCATTTTACATTCTTTTTGTAAAGGTGTTTTTTTGGTTGAGAGTCTGTGATTGCAGTGAGTATCCATCATCCACAGAAGATGAGTGAAACACATGAAAAGCCCCTTCAGTGAGTACTCCCTAAGGAGTTTCTATACGAAAACTTGAGATAGCAATAGTTATAGCATGAAGAACAGTCATGTCCTTCAAGCAGAAACAGTCTCAAACCTATCAGAGCAGAAACAATCCAAAAGTCAAAACTGATATTCACAACTACTGATGGCTTCATAGGTGGGGAAAAAAATCCCACAATAGAAAAGGCATTCTTATGAAACACTCATATTTCACTGGTGTGAGAGTGTGCCTGGACTATTCAGGCTTGCACAGCCATGGTTGGCACCAAAAGCCTAGAGCCAGAACCCAATGTAATACAGACTGCACTTTCCAGAAAAAGGAGCAAAATCATTTTTAGAAGAAACAAAACTTAGATCAACAAAGGAGTCATGAGAAGAAAAAATGACACAATACAACAGATAATGAAACTACAGTCAACAAGGAGCAATATAATGATACTATATAATATGAATAATCCATTGGTGACAAGAACTACAAGAGTGATGCACAAATGCATGGCCAAGAGTACATTATCAATACTGCAGGGGGTGCAAATCTCTAGCTTGTTGCACAAATGCATACATGTGAACGAAAAATTAAACTAAAGTAATTTTTTGTTTTATATAAAGTTTTTGACAATTTTGTCACATCATCCCACACACAAAACTTTAGTTCTCCCCAGCATGGAAACAATAACATCTGTAACATCATTTAAGGATTAATACAGCAAGTAAAAACTTAGAGTTCTTTCTGTCATCTAAACAATGACATATGTAGCTTGAAAACAGTGTCATACGTAGCTTAAAAAAGAACACTAGTCACTGATTAACTCTACTAATGCAGGATTTGGAAATTAACTCAGGAAGAAATCTGTGTGTACACCAGGTGAACTTTGATTACAGGGAAATATGATGAGACATAAGGGTATTTCAACTTAACACATCCCACTTCTCAATTGTCCTAGACAGATTCACATCCATAAGAAAGTCTCCTCCACGAAAACCTAACAAGCAATAGGAAAAGCAAACCTGCAAGTTTATCAGGGATTTCATACACTAAGTTGAGATCTCAGTGTCAATTTTTTGTTAGGACATTTGCAAAAGGTTTTAGAGACTTTCTTTACCTGGATGCAGGAGTACAATGAAACTGTCTACTGGATAGTCAGCCTCTGAGTGCATGTTAAGAGAGTTCAAAGACAAGCCCTTAGTTTAAGCCAACACACAGTCCAGCATAAGTAGCAATCTAATGGAAGAACACATGACCACCACATATGGCCTTTAAATCCTTTTAAACTTGTATCTGTAAGCTTTAGAGTCTATGGAGATGCTACTTGTTAATACTCACTAGACATTCAATGGATGTCATGCTTAGTAAGAGCTCTTGTACTGTTAGTAATTATAATTTGAGAACTAGAAGAAAGAAAACATGGGCAGAAAAACTAAGAACCAGGATTGTCGTTCTTGCAAGTTAATTGCAAGGTCTCTTGGTGCTTTAGGATTAGTGGGAGTATACACTTTTAACAGCTTGAGCATCTTCAGAAAACTTATTCTGAGTGGGCAAACCTTTTTTGTTTGTGCTGGATCCAAACAGATAAACGAGCAGCAATCTCAGTATTGTCATCAAATTCTGATGTCTCCCATCATAAACCCTGGGTAAACTTTTTGTGAAGATCCTTGGCCAGTGCTGATACACTTAGCAGATGAATATCCATATAGTGACGAAGTAAACCAGATCCAGGACTTAAACTCCTGTGCAAAACTGTGATAACAGCACATCTCCTTGTTCATGTAAAGCGAGGCTGATTCTGCAGAAGATGCAAGAGATATTTAAATACTGCCCCCAGTCTCCGGTATGGAGACACAAAACTAGTTTTGTGAAGCCACAGTCCTATTCTTGTGGACTATCCACCACAGTAGTTATGCCTACCTTTCTTTAACTTGTGGGTTTTTTTATACAAACTGGGACTACAAATTGGCACTTGCTGACAAATCGCTACTTATTTTTACCACACATTGATAAATATGGAAATGCTTTGAATGATCAAGGCCAGCATCTCTTAGGTGCACACAAAGATTGCATGAATTTCATCAGCTACTCTTACCAGCAAAAAGAACAGATTCTGGGATACAGCATTATGTAGGTATATGACATCACAAAGCCAGCAAATCAAATTATTTCTGAGAAAGTCTTGGGATAGACTGATTTTAATTGTAATCATATCAGAGCTGCATATTTTTGATGGCAGGGAGTACAGCTTTGCTCTGAAATACATCTCACTGACATGGAAATCGACTTCCTTTGTTCCTACAATGTTCCTAAAAATGACTGTGTGGAAAAGTTAAAATCTTTTGAATTCCTAATTCATCTAGGGCAACTGACCTCTAAGAAGACACAATGTTCACCATTTCCCTTCTGGCTACTTCATTCTCCCTCATAGTTTTTATCATTTTCTACTCTTGGGTCTTTATCACTGGAATCTACTTTCTCAAAAGACTTAACACAATCTGAGAAGAATGTGTTTCAGCTATGCTGAAATATGAAAATTCATAAAAATTTTCATATATTAAACACATGTTAACACATACTTCTAAAGAAAAAAAGAGAGCTATCCTATCATTATTCAGGGGAAAATGTCTGTAGTCTTAAATGTAACCTTTACTACTTTATGCATATATACCTTCATTTAAAGAGTACCTACAGAAGAATCAGGAGTGTTCTTTGAGGAGCATAAAGCGTGTCTTGTGAAAGGGTGGTTAATGGAATTAAAAAACCCCTCCCATCTTGTTCCAGAACTGCTTTACATCTAAATTTAAAATTTAAAACCAGCACTAACAAAGTATTTCGAACAAGATTTCTTAAAACTAACTACCACAGGAGGCAACCATTTGACTTTATTCTCTACACTGGAGTATCTGTCTCGTGCCACAAATATTATAGGAATGAAATGTTCTGGCAATGTCTTTCTTGTGCATATTACTTTCATGAATTAAGGACCTGCTACAAAATCAATTTCTGGTCTTGACATGAGATGCATGCATATGTCTACATGAAAAGTATATAGGAAAGCACATAAAAAACCCAACACAAAACAATTAAATTCCTTTCTGCTGTTGATTTGCAAATCCTAGCAAACCAAGTATTTTTTTTTAGAAATCTGTTAATGAGCAGTCTTCTCATTCACTGAGTCTTCTACTATAATAACCACCGTTCACCACATCATATATTTCCTTTGTAATGGCAGAATGCTGAAATCAAAAAGACAATCTCTCACGGTACTATAAACCATAAGAGGATACTGTTGACAGAAATCTATAGGCACATCATGCAAACTTTCCCTAATCCGTCAAAGTCATAAATTTCTCTTTATTCTTGAAACAACATCCATGTTGTTCATCAAAACCAGTGCTGCCTGATACGCTTGCCGGGCCCTATGCACACAAAAGCATTTGGCTTGGAAGACCTCTCCTTTAGGCACATACTATTATGGTAGATGAGGAACAAGGATGAAATCTGACACCGCATTTTTGCTAGTTTGGAAAGCTTCTTGCTCACAGGATGAATAATTCTGATGAGAACAGAAGTCTAGGGAAAGTTGAAACAATGACACCTTCTCAGAAATGTGCTGCAATTTCTATATTTACTGTTTTTATCTGTTCCCGAAGTGTTTTAAAACCAGCAGGTATTGAAAATGAAGTGACATTGCTTTAACTGGTGTAGAGGAATGACAAGAATGCAGATGGTAGTATATCCATTTATGCATTCTCTGAAAGCTTCTTTTATGAAGCAGTAGATCATGGGATAAAAGACCTTCTAGAAGAGTTTTCAGGGGGGAGACCTGTGATGGTATCTAGGTAAGGCTACCTATTGAGTGTTCTCACTTTGGGAACCTAAGCACCTATGACAAAAATCTAGGGAAGGTAAGTTTCATGACACTTCATTTCAGACTGATACAGATGCTGTGGAATTGTAGTGGTGATTGGTTCCACACAATTCTTCCTAACCTTGGTAAGGTGCAAGAGACTAGTTAGGGTACATGTTCTCACTTCTGCCGTAACTACTCCTCATTCATATGCCTACAGTAGTGTTCTACCTAAGATATAATTACATGAATTAACAAAACCAACACACTGGTTTTCCTCATAAGTTATTTTGAGCTGTAAAAGAGGTTAATCTACCACCTTTTCTAGAATATATGCAAATGCTAAGAGACTTATTTATTTGTCATAGTAATTATTGCTCTCTGTCTGATAAAGTACCTCCTTTGCCATTTAAGAAGGCAGTATACTTTTTTAAGGACTATCAGAACACATGAAAATTACAACTCCTTTAAATATAATTCAACAATCCACCAAGTTAAATCATATTTTAAAAGTGGAGCTATTATTTTTGCATATTTCATCAAATTAACTCCCTTAATATTTCATGCTTAAACAGGGGAGGGATAGTTGTGAAGCAAAATAACTGAATTAAGGTGCATGGGAAAAGATTCTGTTCTCTCTAGAACTAATATTCCAGTGACTTGCTTTCTATTTTCTCCTCTCTCCTCTTTCTACTCAAATCAGCTAGGAGAGCCTTTCAGATGTTAAAACTACCCCCTATATTTACTGCAAGGATACTCAATCTCCCGGTTTACCAGTTGCTATTCAGAATACATATGTACAAAATAATACTTTTTGATATCCAATATATATCTGTCTTGGCATCTTCCAGAAGTGCCTTGTTTCATATAAGTAACATGTGTTGCAGCTTCAGAAATTAAATCAGTTAAGGTGTTTGAAGTGGCCTGACTTCCATCACAACCTCAAAAACCCATTACGTGAACAAGACAGGACAGCTACCAGAAACAAGTAAAAGAAGGGATTTTCCCCCAACACTTTAAATAGCTCTGACTTTGAACAATAAAATCCTTCCTCCACACTTACATCCTGGCACAACTGAGACTAATGAGTAACCCATCCTTTGATGCTTCCTAGGATCTCAAGCACTTAAACACCAGCTAAGTAAGAAAAAGCTGAAAATTCAGAACAGGTCTCCCAAGCAGGTGACAGATTCCTGTGACTAGTAATCTTGCAGTAAGTTCCTAAACGTAAAATTATTTCTTATTTCCCAACATTCCACTTTTCCTTGTTCACTGAACTCAGTTTAGTACGATGAAGCCAGAAATACCAGCTTTCTTCCTCTTCAACATTAACAAAATGTCAGTGGAATTGGATTTCTTATATTAAAGGAAAAAGAGTGTGGTTTAGGGTTTTTGTAATATTTTTTAAATAGTTTTGGAGCAGTTCTCTGATCATCTTGAATATACCACTAAAAAATTCTGAAAGCCTTCTTTCTTTCTTTTCTTTCTTTCTTTTATTCCAAGACCAAAGTCTGAACACTGGATCTATCCTAATAAATCACGCTCCCCTTGATAAAATTCAGGATAGAGGAGTCCATGAATCTTAGATGACAAAAATAAATTTTGATCATGATGATGTGATAACTTTGACTGATGCAGATACATGCACTCACTGTGCAGCGACTTGCTTGCAGTGGGTTTGATACTAATTGAAGAGGAATAAATTCTCACCATTTACACACTGCGAAGTCACGTCTACATCAGATATTATACAGTCATTTCCCTTCACAAGATTTTAGAACCACTCTTAATTCTCTTTGCACAGCTGAAAATGAGTATGTGAAACAGCACAGTGGGTTAAGCAGTCACAATGAGCAAGCATTGGTCAGACTGACCTAACAACCAAATGACTGATACTAACAACCAAATAAAGAACCAGCTACACAAACTGTGCTATCAGATCCAGGCCAAAATCCGCCCCCCCCCAGTACCCATCTTTCACTCCACTGAAAAATAAAACTGACACAAATTGCTGAAGTACTTTTCATGAGTGGACTTGGCTAAAGTGAATTTTGTTATAATGCACATTACTTTGAAGGTAAACTTCAGTATTTATTGTTACCACTATTCAAAATCAAAGAGCTTATAATGATTTTGAGTACCCATGACTTCATACTATCCCCTTAAGACAGACAATATTGAAAAATATGGATGTGCATTTGATCTCAAAAGCAGAAGGACACTACATATATTTTTTGTTATGAAAATACAACTCAGTGTTCATCACAGTCCTGCATCTGTCTTCACGTAGCAAAGTAGAAATAGATTGAATTACACAGGTTTCTGGCATCAAACAAATCCTGCTGAAGTCAGCTTAGGCTGAAGGTAAACCGTACTTGTAAAAATAACTAAAATTCTATTTTAGATGCATAAATATGGATCTAATAATTTTACTTTAGACACTTTCCTCTCTCCCCTATGATACACTTCAAAGCAAGAAATAACGTGGTTTTTTAATGTAACATTTCTGTAATTCTCCAAACGAAGAAATTCAGTGTGGAAAAGCAGTAATACTGTACCTTGATTTCTTCTATTTCGTCTGGCACTATCTTGTATGCAGATATAGTCCCACCCAACCTGAAATCAGGAGAAGAAAAATGTTCTCAAAATCAGTAACAGAAAATACAATATGTTAAGAGTGTCATGACTTGCTCCAAAACACAATATTCCTTCTACCAATTTAGAGGTAAAACCCAGTAAGTCTCAAATCAAAAGCAAAAAAACTCCTTTCTTTATGCAACAAAAAATCTTTGTGATTAACATAAATACTAGAAACAAGGTGTCCATCACCTTAACAATTAAGTCAACCAAGCAGAATTACCATTACCAGGATAGTATTTCTTATATTAATGGCCATCAGCAATCATATTCTATGATTTCTTGTTGATTGTCTAAGGCATATGGATGAGTTTAAATACTTGAAGCCTGATGTGCTTTGCACTGCATATTTCACTATGCTGCTATACAGTCTGAAATGCATCCAAATACAATTCTACAAATTGGAATTTTTAAATTAAATGTGCATATACAGACATCACAAATCACACGGACTCTATGGCCTCCATGTTTGAAAAATCTCTGCAGTTAATGATTGGTAATAAAAAGTGGGTAATGAGCAACAGCTGGCATTGACACGGAAAAATAGAGGGTTTTGTTCCACATGGAACTCACTGAAATGACTTTTTAAAATCCTACAAAAATCCTGGTAAAGAACAGTTCACATACTGAAGATTCGTGAATAGTATGTACTATAAATGGTGGTAAATATTCCTTTTTCCCCAGAGACATGCAGACATGGCTACTTTTATTTCATGAAGCAGTGACATCAACAGTGACAATTCAGACCTAAAAATATAAGTGCACTAATGACCTCCTGCTGGCTCTGCACAGCAATACTATTCATTTTCTGGATCCTACAAAAATGGAAGTCACATAAGAAACTATTTTTTGTAAACCAGTAGACACCTATCAAATATGTATTTGAATTATCTCCCTATTACTGGAATTTTTCTTTCCAATTGTCAGCATTTCTACACATACGTATTTTCTTATATCTTGAAATTATTATAAATATTGTTTGCTCAAGTGAAAAAAGGAAGAAGAGAATAACACAGAAAATACATTACGATTTTCCATGTAAGTCCTGCCTTTCCATATCTCTACAAGCAAGTCACTCTTGTAAATGAACTGTTTGAAGGCTTTACACAGAGGATTAAGTCTGCACAGGAAAAGTCTGAAGTCCATCACTGCTCCAGGTAACATCAGCTATGATTTCTGAGGTAGAGACAGGGTTCAGATATCACAACATCCAAATTCATCATGGACAGAGAGTGTAGCAATTGCTCTCTCCCCCTGCAACTTCCATTGCTGCCATTCATTAAGTGAGCTTAAAGTTGGAGGGAAACTTCTTTTGCCAGTGCAAGTACAGACATGAGTTTTTATTTTTCATGGCTTTTGTTCAACTGGTGTTTCTAGGGAGAGCTACAAGAAATTGGCTTTAGCATCATGACGAAAGACTGCTTCATCACCCCGTGACAAGTAACGGCTTAGATGGCACATTAACATTACACCTGACCAGTCCTATTGCTACTAGAATGAGGCCCATGAGAGAGAAACTTTTATGTACTACTTTCAGATCCATTCCTGCCTGCACTTTGGAGTACCCAAAAAATTAACTTCATTGACTTTCTACCCTCTAGCAAAAGGAGAATACAGAATCTCTGCTGCCAGCAACGTGGAATTCCACCTGGCAGATTTCTTTATTGGCCACCCTTGGCACAACTACTAAGCACTTTCCTGGAATATCAGAAAAAAAAAAAAAAAAATCAAAATAATTTACTCAGTAAAGTCATCTGACTTGCTTAAACCATTAATTAACATCACTATGCAAATAGTTCTGCAAAGTTTTGTGTCAAGAGTTTAACACACTGAATCTCCAAGCTGCAGTTCAAATGGTACCACTTTTTGAAAGTAAAATGTCAGTTACCACAATTCCACATTTTTGAAAGAGAAAGACATATTAAAAATTGTTACTGTTTAAATAAACAATCTCTTACTGATAGCTTCAGATCACATATCTCTTAAGCCATTTACAATCCTACACTGACACCTTTATTTTAAAAATCCATATTACAAACATAAACAATGACAAATTTGAAGCTGAAAGAGAATCAGAGAACATTAATATACAATTTTAGCAATGCCTCAGATTTGAAACGAAGTTTTTAAGGAAGTCTATACTTCCTTCATCTCAGAACATTAGATTTCACTCAATCTTATAACTTCTGAAAGAGATCCACCACAGCAGATTATAGTAACAGATTTAACTGACAAAGGACATAAAAAAGACATTTCGTTTTGTGTATAAAGTTTGGCTGTGAGTTTCACAGAACTTTAAAGGCACATCACTGGGAGGATGCAGCTAACACACTGTGAACTCTTCTACTGGTCAGAAGTATGATATGTAAGAAACAGAACTTTTGTTTTACTATATAATAATGCGTACATAAGAAAAAAAAGATTTAAGCTACCTATTTGGCAGGCTGTGAGTAGTGAACAGTAAGATACAGACAAAATTTAAAACCACTCAACTTTTGTTTGCAAAATATCTTTCTTAGTTTCAATGTCATGCAAAAACTATTATGCTGTACCATTCACTCACCAAAGAAACTAAAGAGGCAGAACCAGTTGTGAAACGTTGCATACTCTTCACCCAAAACCCATAAATACCAGTTTATTCCAACTTCAAGGTAAATGCTCTGAGAAATTGGAAAGTGATTAATTTGGTGCTACCACATCACTGTTACAAATCTCCAAGTCTGAAATGTAAGGGACTAGACAACGTGACAGACACACAAGTTACAGAGAAAAACAAAAACATTGTGATGATTGGTCAGAAAAAAACAACAAAATCAAGGCAAATTGAAAATCAATGCAATAATGGATGTGTCCAACTTGAGGAAAACTTTATATTTCAAGTGTTTCTCTGAATTACATTTAAGTGTAACCATCAATTGTGGCCTGTCCGGAAGCTTGCTTTGTCATTGTGCAAATCCTTGATTTGATTACTGACATCGGAAAGAATAGAGACCAGACAATTACACACAGGAGATTTCAGCTACAGGATGATACACAGAGTATGACAGAGGGCTTGCATGCGGCATGTTTTTTCACTTTGTTGAGAAAAACCTTGTTTTTTTAAGAATATTTTACAGTACCATTCTTAACCACAATGTTTCAAGAAGTAACTGTGATCAGAAGAGCAAAGAACCAGCTAGCATGACTGGGTATACAATAATTACAATGGGCTTTGCATGCTAAAATATAATGCAGCAAATATTGTGTCAGAATGGCCACAATTCAGATCACTAGGAACCCAATTTTTGTGCAGATTCACTCTTTGTCTTTCACATGTTTTAGTTTTTTTACACATTTTATTATACTTCTCTCCAGTCGAACAACTCAACATCCAGCATCTTCCAATATAAATAGCATTTTCTCTCTGATAATACACACCCAACCAAGAGCAAAGCGAAATATACAGCCAGCTACTTCCAGCACACTGAAAAGATGGTCACAAACTTCATCTAGAGAGACCTAATGTGCAAAGTCTCTCTCTCAAACTGCAGTATTTTCGCACTATAACAAGCCATGCTATTTAACAGTGAAATTATTTTAAATACTAGTTATTTTTAATGTTTCACTTGTATATGCAACAGATAATCTCAAATGTGCCACAATTTATACTCAAATTTTGATAGACATCAGTCTTATCGGCTCTGTATCATACCTTGCATGTAATACAGACAGCCCAATTCTCTAACCTCTTTGCAAAAGAGAAACGAAATTATTCCTAGATGTAGAAATAAGAGCTGACACAATAATAATGAAGAACAACACCTTATACTGGGCTAAAGTGGTGAAGGCCTTTGAGGGAAGGATCAGAAAAGATAAGATAGAAAATCCATAAAAATAATCAGGAAATAATAAATATAATTATTTTTAACAGAGGTTTTTAAAATAACAGAAACTAAGTGCCTTTCTTATCTTTTCAGACTGGGTTCACAAAAGTTCACAAAAAGGATTCAGGAGAATGTGAAAAACAAGGTTTCTATAGCAACCTAAGAAATTAGCAAAATACAGGAAATAAACTGAACTAAGGCCAACACAGTTGTATTGGAACAGATGGATGCTTTACTACTTCACAGATTAAAGCAGAATACCATGGAAGAGGGAAAACTACACCCAAGTTAAGCAAAGTTGAAAACCAGGAAGAACTGTGCTCAAATGGAGACAAGAAACAATGAACCACAGCTCGAATGAAAAGTACACTCAAGACAAAACTAAAAGAGAAATAAATTACAGCTCTGTTACATTATTTTAACAAGCTGACCTGTTTGCTGTTTGTGTTACTTCCCAAATAATGCAAGTTGGACTTCTGGCTGTTTTCCCCTGTGCCCCTTTACATATCCATGTTCAGATGGACTCATTGGAGTATTATTGCAGAGCTACATTTTGTGCAAGACACTTGTGCACTTGGACTGAATCTATACAGGTCAGCTTTTATAATTTGAATTCTGACCAAAGATATGAACACAGTCTTTATATACAAGCCCCACATTCAGGGACTGCCATAAGAAGCTGAGCTATTGATTCATCCGTTAACTTAATAAATGAGTCATACTAGATGCAATGAAGTAAATTTTCTAAAAATAGCTTGTAGCCAGCTTGGCTGCTGTCATCTGCTGAATTTCTCCAACGCCACTTTAATTAACATTAATCCTTCTTCAGATAGATCACTGTCTAAACAATATCAAGTTGTCACTAAGCCTCCCAGTGAAACTCTGCTTCATCTTTTAATGAAAGCAAAACTCAAATTCCTCCACTTGACATTTTTTTTCCAGATCCATCTCACAAATATATTTGTTACCTGCCATCAGGATATTCAGTCTTTTGATTGATTTATAAACCAAGCAGATTATTCAGGAGAGACTGTTCTTGGGAGCAGATCAAATGACTGGGAGCCAGACTGGCTATTTCTAATGCTACAGGCATGCTCATTTTATTACAGGTTACTGAATGAATACTTGCTACAATACCTCTCCTGCCAAAGCAAACTGACCAAGTCAGCATCCTTAGCCTACTCAACTGGACTACCTTGATGTTGACCCCTGTGATATCAACAAATCAACCGGCCTTGGATCCTCACATCCTCACAAAGTATTCCAAGGAAAGACGTAGCAGGATTTGAAAGCATTTGAAAGCAGCTTTTGTCTCCACTACCTGTAAGATACATTAAAAGCAGACACAGAGCTCCTTTAATTGATAACTAGTTTCTACTGACCTTTGAGAAATTGTTAAAGCACCCTGAGGGAGGTAATAAGAAGGCTGCTATTCTGGGCTCCCTTCCTACACAACAGAACACCGGCAGCTACAGCAAGCTGGGCTGCAGCTCCTATTGCTGGCTGCTCGCCAGCAATGAACTGGGCAAAACAGCTTCCAAAGAGGATCCTGGTGACAGCTTTACTTACTCGAAGGTGTAAAATGATTTGATGAAGATCCACCCCAGGTATTTTGTTTCTTTCTGGGGTTTGATTATTATTATCATTATTATTATTATTATCATTACTATTACTATTATTATTTTAATGGATTCAATAATTAGATCCTTGAAAACTTACTTCCCTCCTCCCCCAGTCTCAGGCTAACTTCAACATGCTGTACAGAAAAACCTCACAGAAATCAAATTATTGCAGACATGCCCTCTGTCAGTTCATGTCTCTCATGAACAACAGCTCTGAGATTAAGACATCAAATGTACAGGATTCGCCCTCTGCCTCACCATGTCCCAGAGATTCTCTGCACACACAAAAAAAGAAGAGGGAGGCAATAAAAATTTTTATCCCCTACCTTATCACTGTTTTAAGGGTAACAAGTATACCACATTTTCTGTCGCTTTCAGGATTTTCTTTTTCCCAAGAAAAGCAACAAACTACATGAAAACATAATTTTTACAGAAGAAAGCCATGTTATTTTTCTCTTTCACTCTTCAAAGTTGGTTTGTTTTTTTGTTTTTTTCTTTTCTTTTAATTTTACTATAGGAAAAGCAAACTAAATCAGAAGAGGATAATTTTTCAGACACTTCCAGCAGGAAAATATTATCACCTCAACAGTCTATTAATGGAAGAGAATAGGACAAGGATCTTCGTCCTCAACGTATGTCAGAAACTAGGGATGAGGGCATATGTAGGTCATCTGGCAATCCCAGGACCAGGAGCCACTCTTCCCTTCTAGCAGAATTAATCTGACTTGATTTAATTTTGGAGAGGAAAGCTGGAGCTGTTATAAAGTATATGAATTTAACATACACACCTCTGTGTAGTTATCCAGGTCCACATGAGTTCAGAGCTTAGTGTAGTTTTCTAGGGGGTAGCTTTACCTCAGCACAGGGGGCACAGCCCTATATGACAGTTTGTGGTAACACTGCTGTCAGCCAAAGGACAGCTCAATAGATGGACTGCCTCCTCCTGAAAATGTTTATCAGTTTGCTTACTGCCTAATAAAGACGCACAAGGGGAACAGGAAGGCACCATCACCAAGAAGTTTTGGGCTTGCAGGCATGGTCACCCAAAACAAACAAATTGGATAAAGAGAACACTTAGAATACATGGACTTTTCAGTGGTGCAATTTTTTTTTATCTCAGCATGGGGAGGTGCCTTCTGTGCAAAATCAGGAGGAACGCTGAGCTTCCATGCGAAGCAAAAACAATTTAAGTTTTGATTTTCACTAAAAGAATTAATTAATAATTGGTCAAAAGTCCATTCATCAATACTTGCATGTTTCATGGTAAGAATTTGAAGCACGCAAATAGCAAATATTTTAATACCTTTGAATAAAATGAAATTGAGTATAAAAAATATGGATATTTATAACATCAAGCTCTTTTTTAGGATTTTAGCATTTAACTGGTAAGTAAATACTTCATCATTTGTAATAGACTAGTTCTACCAGATTATAGCAACTGAAACGGTCTGAGAATAAAGTACTGAAGACTAATTCTGCACTTAGGATTTTCATTACAGATTCAAAATTGTATTTATAATTAAAACTGACTTAAAAAGTCTTCCCAAATGCCGGCAGAATCTAAAAATGCTCTTGCCATGTGGACCAACAGCAAAAGAGCCCACTTCTGTGCAGGATGCATGTGTGTTTATAGTGCAGAGGAATGATTGTACTATGCTCCATCTGATTGGTAATCTAAATATGGAAATCATACATTAAATCAAACAGACAGAAATGTCAGCTAGATTTAAGTAAAAATGTGTTCAGTGACTTTGAAAGTTCCCACTGGGGCATCAGATGCTTGACCAGCCAGCTCATTAAACAACATGAGCAAGATTTGAAATTTCCTGAGAGAAAAAATAAGCAGAAGCAGACAAAAATCATTATCACAGAACCAGTAAAACTCTCACCATTTAGACAAAGAAATATATATTTAATACCCATGTTGGGATTTAGTCAGTAGACTGACGACTTTAACACACTGTATGAAAAGAAGTATTTCTAGTAAGTGCCAAGACAATAATAAATGCTGATCTTACCTTGTCCTATAGGAAATATCATGGTAGGGCAAAGCATGTATTTGCATTTTTTCCAGCAAGTACATACCTAGGAGAGATACAGAGCATTTGCATATATATTGCTAGCAATTGCCTGTCAGAAAATCCTCACCCACCTTTTGGGTGCTGGAGAGTGACCTTTTGCCTACCTTGGAAGGCACTGCAAATTAAAGGATTTAGGCGATATGATAAGGATTGCAATGATCCGCCTGGAAATGAAAGATTTCACTGGTAAATTACCATAGCACCTTGTAGAAACCTATGCAGGCAGATAAAGCTATTTTTGCTGACACTTCTACCATTTCAGTTGAGCTCTATTTGCTCCTACCCAAACATAAAAGAGAGACCATCTGAATCAAGTATTAAGAAGATTCCTTCCGTGAGAATAAGTTGACCCACAACTAGTAGAACCGCAGAGGTAATTTTTGTATATATTAACATTGTCTACCTCCCCTATGGACTTTTAAACGAATTTTAAAAATATTGCACTTTCCCATGAACCCTTCAGGCTTTTTCCATGTATATGCTGCTCACATTCCACTACCATACTATAATTTTCTTTCCAATAACTTTAGTGCATATTTCCTCTTCCATTTTTAGACACTTGAGCATGTGAACATGCTTGTAAAGCATGGTTAGACACACAAAGTCCATGTGCCAGCTTATGCCAAGGTTAAAAAAATTAAGTGTTTATTTTAAAGAGAGGAAGTTTGACTGAGATACATAAAACCAGAAAGTGGGACCAGTAATAGAGGAACACTTGATGTTGGAGAACAGGCTGGAATGAATTGCAGACCACAGGTTGAAAAGAGCAGTCACAGCACTTTCTATGATTAGGCAAAAAGACATTCAGAGAATATCTTCATTCCAAAAAAATCAGTAACAATTAAAGGTGAGAGCAGGATGATTCAAAGTTGGAAAGAATAAAATGTGGAGAATATGTGGGAATGGTCTGATCATTCCAGATTCTAGATAAAATTTTTTCTTTACAATTCATATCACAGGGCTTATGGATGACCACCAGAACTTTTAAATAACTTGTTTAAAAAAAAACCCCAAAACATATAATACAATGAAATTACAAGGATGACAGAGGAGTCTCAGAGACTAGCAACATCCAGAAAGGCTAACAAACTTGTTCACACAATACTTCACCTTCTGGAAGCTCTAACGCCTCATTTTGCTCCACCACATTCCAGAGAGACGTTAACTATGATTATCATCCAGCATACAACTAGTGGCAGTCTTGTTATGTCTATATTTCTCCAGACAGTTAAATTCAGAAGCAGAATTTGCTGGTTTTCTTCTTTCTTCATACATCAGTGTGTTCACATATATTGCCCTGTGTGGCCTAAATGGGTCAATTAAACTCTGTTTAAAATAGTGATCTGACTCAAAGGGAGTTTTCTTAGTGTATGCTCTGTGCTGGGGAATGCGCAATGGAAAAAGAAAAATCTGTTTAGCCACAGAACACAGTCGTAGGAATAAAACAATACCACATGTGATCTGTCTTCATACCTGTCTCGGTTTTGAAAGACAGGTGTCTGCTAAGGAAGGCAGAGGCCCCCCTTGAAGTGGCAGATATAACCCCTTTTCCCTCCAAGTTATTATATTTTGAAATCAAGAGCCTTTAGGCGAAGATGTGGGAAATAGGAATAACAGTTCTTTACTATATATATATATATGTATATAACCAGTCAAACAAAACAACAACAACTATGGCTGTAACAGCAATCACAAACCCAGTGCCAGCCTTCTCGGCTGTCAGGCTATTTCCCCTCGGGTGCAGTTCCGCTCGCAGCCGGCAGGGGCGCTGGCAGGCTCCCGGTGAGCAGGGCAGGTGCGATGGTTCCCCCGCGGCTGCAGGGGGCGCTCCGGAGCGAGCTCGGGAAACCCGCGGCTCTGGTGCCCTGGGATCCCGGGAAGGGATGGAACAAAGGCTTCACAAACCGCTGGGCAGTTGATCCCGGGCTCTCAGGGACAGCAGGCTGGAACGGCAGGGACGAACGCAAATCCCGGGTGGCAGACGAGATGTATCCAGATGGGAAAAACCCACGGAGGCCCAGGCAGGCAGGGCGAGCAGGGCTACAGCGTAGCGAAAGCTCGAAGCAGCAGCGGAGCAGGGCAGCCACAGCTCGGTCTCCAGCAGGGCAGGGAAAGCGGCTTTTGGGGTCCCGGCGTTGTTTCCAGCAGGAAGAAAGAACGGCCAAAAAGAAAGAAGCAGCAGCTCCTTTCTCTGCAGCTTCTCTCCCCGGACGCTCAGAGCGAACTGACCCCACACCCAGGTGTAGACAAAGGAGTAGCCAGGTCCGCCCCACTCCCCTTTTGTCTTTCTTAAGTACAGCTATTTGTCCCCTAGCAACATGCATATGGGAGAAAATTCCTTTAACAGAGAAAAAACAGACTAAACTAAAACCCCAACATTATCCACCCCGAATTTTTTCCCATACTAACATGTTACATGAAACTTAACTTTTTTAACCATATAAATCTATGCATTACCCAAATTATATACAAATATACATGCTGATACTGATACAAGTACAGAGCCATGGGTAGTTCACCCTAAAACAAGGTCCCCTTGAGGTAAGCATCGGGTCTCTCCATCCTTTTGCATCACCCACCAGGTGCAGCCTGGTCCCTGAGCAAAAACAACCCCACGGATGGGTTTGTCTTTGCTCAAGGCAGACTTTACCCAAACAGTTTTTCCAAGCATACCTCTCATGTGCACCACTGGAACCTTATCCCCGTCTGTTGTTTGTAGGGGTTCAGATTGGGCAGGGCCTGCTCGGCTGGTGGAACCTCGAGTGTTAACTAACCAGGTGGCTCTTGCTAAATGCATCTCCCAGTTTTTGAAAGTCCCCCCACCCAGTGCCTTCAAGGTGGTTTTAAGCAGTCCATTACACCGCTCAACCTTCCCAGCTGCTGGTGCATGGTAAGGGATGTGGTACACCCACTCTATGCCATGTTCTCTAGCCCAGGTGTTTATAAGGCTGTTCTTGAAATGAGTCCCATTGTCAGACTCGATTCTCTCAGGGGTGCCATGCCTCCAAAGGACTTGCTTTTCCAGGCCCAGGATGGTGTTCCGGGCAGTAGCGTGAGGCACAGGGTAGGTCTCCAGCCACCCAGTGGTGGCTTCTACCATTGTGAGCACATAGCGCTTGCCTTGGCGGGTTTGAGGCAGTGTGATGTAATCAATCTGCCAGGCCTCCCCATACTTGTATTTGGACCATCGCCCGCCATACCACAGAGGCTTCACCCGCTTGGCCTGCTTGATCGCAGCGCATGTCTCACAATCATGGATAACCTGGGAGATACTGTCCATGGTTAGATCCACCCCTCGGTCTCGTGCCCACTTATAGGTGGCATCTCTGCCCTGATGACCTGAGGCATCATGGGCCCATCGAGCTAGGAACAGTTCTCCTTTATGTTGCCAATCCAAGTCTATCTGGGACACCTCTATTTTCGCAGCCTGATCTACCTGTTTGTTGTTACGATGTTCTTCATTAGCCCGGCTCTTGGGGATGTGAGCATCTACATGACGGACCTTCACGGATAGCTTCTCTACCCGAGTGGCAATGTCTTTCCACTCTTCAGCAGCCCAGATTGGTTTTCCTCTGCGCTGCCAGTTTGCCTTATTCCACCTTTCCAGCCAACCCCACAGAGCATTGGCTACCATCCATGAATCAGTGTAGAGGTAGAGCTTTGGCCACTTCTCTCTTTCAGCTATGTCCAGAGCTAATTGGACAGCTTTGAGCTCAGCAAATTGGCTCGATCCACCTTCTCCTTCAGTAGCCTGTGCAACTTGTCGTGTGGGGCTCCATACAGCGGCTTTCCATTTCCGGCTAGCGCCTACAATTCGGCAGGAACCATCAGTGAAGAGGGCGTATTGTCTTTCACTCTCTGGTAGCTCGTTATATGGTGGGGCTTCTTCGGCACGTGTCACCTGCTCCTCTTCTTCTTCAGAAGATAACCCAAAAGTCTCACCTTCCGGCCAGTTCGTAATTATTTCCAAGATCCCAGGGCGGCTTGGGTTTCCAATTCGGGCGCGCTGCGTGATGAGGGCAATCCATTTGCTCCAAGTAGCGTCGGTGGCGTGATGCGTGGAGGGAATCTTTCCTTTGAACATCCACCCCAGCACCGGTAGTCGGGGTGCCAGGAGGAGTTGTGCCTCTGTGCCGATTACTTCTGAGGCAGCCTGGACTCCTTCATAAGCTGCCAGGATTTCCTTCTCTGTGGGAGTGTAGTTGGCTTCAGATCCTCTGTAGCTTCGGCTCCAGAATCCCAGTGGTCGGCCCCGAGTCTCACCAGGCACCTTCTGCCAGAGGCTCCAGGATAGACCCTTGTTCCCGGCTGCAGAGTAGAGCACGTTCTTCACCTCTGGTCCTGTCCTGACTGGGCCAAGGGCTACGGCGTGAGCAATTTCCTGTTTGATCTGGGCGAAGGCCTGCTGCTGTTCAGGGCCCCAGTGGAAATCATTCTTCTTGCGGGTAACCAGGTAGAGAGGACTCACGATCTGGCTGTACTCGGGAATGTGCATCCTCCAGAAACCTATAGCACCTAGGAAAGCTTGTGTTTCCTTCTTGTTGGTCGGCGGAGACATTGCTGTGATCTTATTGATGACCTCAATGGGAATCTGACGTCGTCCATCTTGCCACTTTACTCCCAGGAACTGGATCTCTCGGGCAGGTCCCTTGACCTTGCTCTTCTTGATGGCAAAACCAGCTTGCAGGAGAATTTGAATTATTCTCTCTCCTTTCTCAAACACTTCGGTTGCGGTGTTCCCCCACACAATGATGTCATCAATGTACTGCAGATGTTCTGGAGCCTCACCCTTTTCTAGTGCAGTCTGGATCAGTCCATGACAGATGGTGGGACTGTGCTTCCACCCCTGGGGCAGTCGATTCCAGGTGTACTGCACGCCCCTCCAGGTGAAGGCAAACTGAGGCCTGCACTCTGCTGCCAGAGGAATGGAGAAGAATGCATTGGCAATGTCAATAGTGGCGTACCACTTCGCTGCTTTGGACTCCAGCTCGTACTGGAGCTCCAACATGTCTGGCACGGCAGCGCTCAACGGTGGAGTCACTTCATTCAGGGCACGATAGTCCACAGTCAATCTCCATTCCCCGTCAGACTTGCGCACAGGCCAGATGGGGCTGTTGAAGGGTGAGTGGGTCTTGCTGACCACCCCTTGACTCTCCAGCTCACGGATCATCTTGTGGATGGGGATCACAGCATCTCGATTTGTCCGATACTGCCGGCGGTGCACTGTCGAGGTGGCAATTGGCACTCGTTGCTCTTCCACTTTCAGGAGCCCAACTGCAGAAGGATTCTCAGATAGTCCAGGCAAGGTGTTCAATTGCCTAATGCCCTCTGCCTCCACAGCAGCAATCCCAAATGCCCATCTGAGTCCTTTTGGATCTTTGTAGTAGCCATTCCGGAGGAAGTCTATGCCCAGAATACACGGGGCCTCTGGGCCGGTCACAATCGGATGCTTTTGCCACTCCTTCCCAGTCAGGCTCACCTCAGCTTCCAAAAGGGTCAACTGCTGTGATCCCCCAGTCACCCCAGCGATGGATACAGGTTCTGCCCCCACATGTCCCGATGGCATTAAAGTACACTGTGCCCCAGTATCAACCAATGCATCATATTTTTGTGGCTCTGATGTGCCAGGCCATCGGATCCACACCGTCCAGAAAACTCGGTTCTCCCGTGCCTCTTCCTGGCTAGAGGCAGGGCCCCTCTAGCCCTGGTTATCATTCTTTCCCTGGGTGTACATGCTCGAGGTACCTTCAAGGGGATCCGACATATCATCCTCCCTTCTGTAATGCCTGGCAGCTCGGTCACGGGAGGCTGGGGCTACTTTCACCTTAGCGGAACCCCCTCGGTTAGTGCCTCCCTCCTTGAGTTCACGCACCCGCGCTGCCAGGGCAGAGGTGGGTTTCCCATCCCACCTTCTCATGTCTTCCCCATGCTCACACAGGAAAAACCACAGCTCAGCTCGTGGGGTGTACCCTCTCTCTCTAGCAGGGGGACGACGGGCTCTGACTTGGGGGCCTGTGACTCGCACTGGTGCCACACTGACCCTCCTCATCTCCTCCCTCATCTCCTCCATCTTCTCCTTCATCTCCTCTTTGAGGTCCTGGACCACAGCAGAGACATGAGCTTTTAGCGGGCCATTGATCATGCTGTCATAATGCCTGAGCCTGTTGGCAACAGAGCCCACTGTTTCTCGGGTATTGTCAGCATCAATCGTTGCAATGAAGGTGGTGTATTGTGATGGCCCTAGCCTTGCCAGGTTCCACATCATCTGTCCTGTGCACCTGACCTTATCGGGGTCATTATCATGCTGTCCATCCCTCCCAAAGAGTACCTCTAATATTGCCACCTCTCTTAGCTGTTGGATCCCTTGCTCGAGTGTCTTCCACTGCATTCTATGATGATACTCCTGCATTCTTTCTTTGTGAATGAACCTTTCTCTCACACTCATTAAGAGCCGCTCCCAAAGAGAGAGAGGCCCTGGCTCCCTCACAAATATCTGGTCCACACCTGGGTCCTGGGTCAACGATCCCAGATACCTTGCCTCACCACTATCCAGTTGCACACTTGTGCCCATAAGGTCCCAAACCCGAAGCAGCCAGGTGGTATAAGGCTCACGCCCCCTTCGCACAATGTCATTTCGCATAGCACGGAGACTGTCGTGCGACAGGGACTCAGTGATGACTTCTGGCTCTGGCTCTCCTGCTGGTTGTGAGGGCCCTGGTTGCCCATCATCATTAACTGGTCGTACTGATTTGGTCTTATACTTCCTCCTTTGCACAGGGGCGACTGCTGCTGGCTGTGGTTGTCCTTGTGGTTCAGCTGAAGCCTGGATGGTTGTAACATCCGTGGGTTCCACTGCTGCACCATCGGACTCACCCTCTTTGGGGCAGGGAGAGGGTTTTTCACTAGCTGAGGAGGTGTATTCCCTTAGCAATTGGCATATCTCCTGGCGCACCTGGCCCATCTCCTGGCACATCTCCTTGCGCACCTGGCCCATCTCCTGGCATATCTCCTGGCGCACCTGACCCATCTCCTGGCATATCCCCTGGCGCACCTGACCCATCTCTTGGCACATCTCCTGCATCCCTTTTGCCAGTACCCCCACCCAGTTTGGGTAGTCCATTTCTGAGGTGGACTGTTGGGCAGTATCAGTCTGTGGGGCGGGATCTCTAGTGTCTGGGGCTGTGGCAGGCTCTGGCTCTGGGGTAGGATCTCTAGTGTCTGGGGCCGTGTCAGGCTCTGGGGCAGGATCAGGCTCTGGGGTAGGAACTCTACTCTCTGGGGCCATGTCAGGCTCTGGGGCAGGATCAGGCTCTGGGGCAGGATCTCTAGTCTCTGGGGCTGGTGTCCGGGTAGATATCCAAGCCAATCTCAACTTATCCTTGAATGCTAAATAGAGTAGGCCTATCAGCAGCAGATGGTTAGTATTCAGAGGGAATTTAAACCCTTCGAAAATTGATGGGGTGGGCCCAAAGAACTGGTTGAGGGGTTGGGAGAAAACTTCTCCTGGTGTCATTTCCTCACAGAAGGTACCATTGTTAACATAACCCCAAAAACATGTGCTCAGTGTGTGATAGCTGTTTATCCATGTGCCCACATTCCGGAGGAAGTTAAAAACCCATGAATTCCTCACCTTCTCGACCCATAACGCAAGCTGGATAACAGCAATGGTAGCCTTAGTCAGAGGACCCATATTCAAGTAAGGAGCTGCAAAGGGGAAGAATATAGCCACGGCTACATGCCACCCGAACCAGGGTAAACTAGACCACATAGTGCTGCCTAACAAGGTTCCAATATCCAGCACACAAAATAAAGTTATCGAGGAACTGTTATTCCTTTTTCACCTCTATCTCTTAATGCCCTTAGGCCCCACGTTGGGCGCCAAGATCTGTCTAGGTTTTGAAAGACAGGTGTCTGCTAAGGAAGGCAGAGGCCCCCCTTGAAGTGGCAGATATAACCCCTTTTCCCTCCAAGTTATTATATTTTGAAATCAAGAGCCTTTAGGCGAAGATGTGGGAAATAGGAATAACAGTTCTTTACTATATATATATATATGTATATAACCAGTCAAACAAAACAACAACAACTATGGCAGTAACAGCAATCACAAACCCAGTGCCAGCCTTCTCGGCTGTCAGGCTATTTCCCCTCGGGTGCAGTTTTGCTCGCAGCCGGCAGGGGCGCTGGCAGGCTCCCGGTGAGCAGGGCAGGTGCGATGGTTCCCCCGCGGCTGCAGGGGGCGCTCCGGAGCGAGCTCGGGAAACCCGCGGCTCTGGTGCCCTGGGATCCCGGGAAGGGATGGAACAAAGGCTTCACAAACCGCTGGGCAGTTGATCCCGGGCTCTCAGGGACAGCAGGCTGGAACGGCAGGGACGAACGCAAATCCCGGGTGGCAGACGAGATGTATCCAGATGGGAAAAACCCACGGAGGCCCAGGCAGGCAGGGCGAGCAGGGCTACAGCGTAGCGAAAGCTCGAAGCAGCAGCGGAGCAGGGCAGCCACAGCTCGGTCTCCAGCAGGGCAGGGAAAGCGGCTTTTGGGGTCCCGGCGTTGTTTCCAGCAGGAAGAAAGAACGGCCAAAAAGAAAGAAGCAGCAGCTCCTTTCTCTGCAGCTTCTCTCCCCGGACGCTCAGAGCGAACTGACCCCACACCCAGGTGTAGACAAAGGAGTAGCCAGGTCCGCCCCACTCCCCTTTTGTCTTTCTTAAGTACAGCTATTTGTCCCCTAGCAACATGCATATGGGAGAAAATTCCTTTAACAGAGAAAAAACAGACTAAACTAAAACCCCAACAATACCTAGAAGGAACTTTCTATAAACAAACAGTATTACTGACAATGCTGCAAGTGAGATTTTATTGCATGTCTCACATAGATATCTCCATTCCAGATAATTTACCGTTACTTTTGAAGTCGTCATCATCCGTATTTTACAGCTGATTGTAAAATATGTCAGAATGGTTCAAACTTAAAATACTGAAAAGCACTTCTTTGTTATTCATATATTATTGGCTATGGGTTTTTAGAACTCATTTTTGTTTTCTGTAGTTGTCACTCCCTTTTTCTTTGCATCTGATCATTTAAATGTCAACAAAAAGTTTCTAGATTAATTTAAAAACCACTTGATGTCTCTGCTATTCATGTCACAACACATAAGAACTTGACTCTTTCAATATTCAGAAACATGGGAGGCTGTGGATATGTTGATCTTTGACAACTTAAGAAGGCTTTGATTAAATCTATTCGCACATTTTTTTCCATTCAGGTCCCAAGAATAATTTCTATTTTTAATTTTTAAATACTTTGCACAAACATAATCCATTGGCAAAATGTAACTATTTATTCCTTGTTATTTGCAGCTTTAATTTACCTTGTAAGTCACTATCAGCTATGTTCTCCATTTACTCTATATGATGTTCTCTTAAAAGCAAAAATAATAGTTAGATAGAACAATCCCCTCTGCTTCCATCTTCTGAAGCCCTTCTCTCTTTTTACTGCTCCCCCTATAAATATGACTTTAAGATAAGACTGCAAGGTTACTGAGTACACCACAGTACTTACTATCACTTTCCTTTGTGTGACAGCGACTATAACATGCCCCATAACTTCAACATGCCTCCAGCAATTCCCGAGCTGAAGAACACGGACAAAGCAGAGATTTGATCTCTTCCTCAGCTTCTGCTCCAACACAGGAGTAAAAACAGATAAGGTGAATCCTGGAGCTTACATTTGTGTAAAATTAGTAACTTCCTTGACCACTGGCATGTTTATTCCATATCAGGGAGGCCTGGTCAATTTGTCTAGATAAATACAGCAAAAGTGACAGGAGGAGGGTATCATATCCAAAGCAGAATTTTAGTCTAGAAGTCTCTGCCACTTATCAGTGTATTTGGAAATTATAACCTCACACAGGTTTGAAAAAAAAATTAAAGCAGCAGGGATCTTTCATTTTCCAGCATGTCTGTGTTGGTCTCCTTTTTCTCACAAATGATCAATTTCATGTACCTGGAGAACAGTCTTGAAAAATGCTCAACCTGCAATCCTACCAGCAAGTACCACAGACAGCTTAGATGTGTTTTGAGGCATCTGAAGTAGCCACTATGTAAACTATGATCACAGAATCCCATCGGAAAAGATTAAGCACCATGGATTTTGCTTAGACTATACACCCAGAACCACATTATATTAATTGAAAGGCTGAATTCCTGACTATAAATAGTCAAATGACTAAGGTGACCAACACTAACATTGCTAATACTTCCCACAGTACTTTCTGAGCCATGGTGCAGAAAGGAAATCAAATATGGTTAGGGCAAGTCTATCTGCCAGCTGGTAGTGAGGACAGCACAGTGTATGCATGACTCTCATAGATAATGATATAAAAAACAAATACATGAGGTTTGTGTACAGAGATAGCTGGGCTTTATGAAAAAAACACTGTAAGAAACTGCAATTTTTCTTGGCAAATCACAATTTACTATTTTACTCCAAAAACCAATTATTATTATGAATCCTGCCTTTTCCTTCCAGAACTAGCACTAAACATCCTCACTCTTTAGACAGTAACAGTAACAACCAAAAAAGCTATTTACAAAAGCCCAGAAATAATCCCAGTCTATACTGAAATGAGTTCAAGTGATACATAAACTTAGGAACTGAGCTAAGATGCAGCATTGCATTAAGAAAGAACATTTAAAGAATTGATAGAAAAAACGCTATAGATAATGCCATTAGAATACATTTAGGACCTTAACCTCTGGTTAAACTGCAAAATCATATTATGCTGGCAATGCCATAGTATAATTGCTTCACAAAGTTTTATTCTATTTTGGAGTTACCTTTTTGATCAAAGAGCTTAGAGGTAGGTGGGTGGTGCCATCAGGTCAAGCAATGGAAGAATCTCTTTCATTTAAAACATAAAAGGTGGATCTAGAAAGCTGGTGGACCAAAGACCATTACAAACTAAAAGAAAGCTCCAGATCTTGTATCTTATAAATATCCCCCCTCCCTTCCCTCCAGCAGAACATCATGGGTAGATTTTACTAGGTTATTTTAACATAAACTATATTGTCAGCTATATTTTCATCCAAAACATGTCAGGACAAATAGTGATGCAGTCAACGCTTTAGCTCCTATTTCCTCCAGCCACATCACCCGACCTTAAATGCTCATTGATGCATAATGTTACCCCAGATAAGTGTCAAGATACATTTCATAGCTGCAGTGCCTGTATACCTTAAGCTGCTAAGAAAGCATGCTTCTCCAAATTCAGCAGTGTTCTTTAAAGCTGAAAAACATGATTACCCAGTGCACATTTAGTTGGCTTCATAAATCAGACAGTAATTATAATAAATGGCTTTTTTAAAAAAATAGACTTCTCATGCTCTGAAGCTTAGATTACAGATGTTTTAGTATGAAAAACAGAATATCCTCTTTCATCTTACTTAAGGAAAAGTAAATATTCAGTAGAAGCATTCCCTCACTGATTCACCTTCACAAGTCGTATATAATAATTTGTCCAAAACCCACTTGTACTGAATTCAAAACCATTTGCAATGAATAAATAAAATGTGGGAGAAGCCTTTTACGAATAAAAGACAAAGTTGAGTACCTGATACCTAACATGCTCGTTTCAAGGTTATCTTTCTGTCACATCTACTGATTAGTTCACAGTTCAGCGAATCTTTACTCCATAGTGGCCAGATCTTTACAGTGAAGCATGGTGACTCCACTTGTGCCACATATGCCATTAAAACATAAAACTCCATACGTAGATTTTTAAATTTCTCATTGAGTTTACATTGATAAATTCATACAGTATTGTACCACTTGGCATTTCTACTCTTGCCACAGCTCAGTTTCATCCTCAGAACTGCACTGATACATACATGAGCAAAACACAGAACAAAAGTTTTTTAACCATTTCCCTCCCCTCAATCTTTCCCCCTTCCAAAATCAGCTGAGTAAGTAGCTATAATACAGAAATACTTCAGGGAGAGCTTTCATATTATTGGAGAATTCTCTTTTACAGAGCAATGCAATCCATGAAACAGATCTACAGTAAATTGCACTAAAGAAAATAGAAGGCACTAGAAGTCTTCCGATTTTACAATAAATTAAGATAATAAACATAACTCTGAACAATTGCAAGTGACAGATACTTGAATGATGCATCACAATGCAAGTTTGCTACTTGTTTTTTAAAATGTTTACTACCTCTTCTGGCAGAATTCTCAGAGCTTTTATTAACAACTGAACTATTAAATGTAGGAGATGAAGGAAGAAAAAAAAACCCCACCAAAATCTTGGGTCTATTTGTTATTTTCAGGGAACTATACCAGCATCCCACATGCGATCACAGCCAACTCTGTACCACAGTGAGAGTGGCACTGAGCCACAACTAATAAACCATGCTGAGAGGAAAAGCATGTTGGCTTGTACTCAGCACTGTGCTACAGACCTCTCTTACAACCAGCCAGCTCAGAGTATGGAGTACTTGCTTGTCCTTATTTGTCAAAAGCTATTAACAAGGCAATAGGTAAATGACATTAATGACATAATTTATTTATAAAGTCTATAAAATATGTTGCATGTTATAACAGTGTAATTAGAAACAGTGTGTTGTTCCATGAAAATGATGCAAAGGAATAGCTGTTAGTAGCAAATATAACTCATTTATACCAGTTCGAGATCTTTCTAATTAAAACTGGGAAAGAGCTACTTGACAAATTTTCGGTGACTCTTTTTCACTTAAATATGTAATTCAATTAAAATGAAAACAGTTGTGCATCATAAAATTTTAACAAAGATCCTCAGAGAAAGGTTTTATAAACACTTTGACCTGGAATCAAATATTCAATTTTTTGGTTCACCAGTTTCATTTCATGTTCAACATTTCACCCATTTTTACTGGGCAAGTACAAAATATTTATTGCTTAGTTCATCTGCTTTCCTGTTCCTCATGGACTTGCTTGTGTTTTCTCAGTATTTTTAGCTCCACTTGATCAAAGTGGCATATTAAATTTAAGTTACCCATTCAGTATTCCTCCCTTAACCCATGCTCACACCCCCCAACCCATCCCACTACTAGACTTTTATATTAATAGCAGTTGTAAACAAACATTTGTCTTATTTCTTGACATAGCTTTCCTTTTACAAATTAATCAACAGTACCAGTCAGAAAAAGTTTTATTTTCTGCTGCCTGAAAACATGATCTATTGGTGTGAAACAGAGTATTTAGAAAGGCTTGTGATTATTAGATTCTGGTGAGAATAACTCATTTTTAGCAATTTTACAAAGACCAGTCTCTTGCCTCTTCTCAGCACAAAACCCTTCAAATCTTAATCTTCCTTTTCTCAAGGCTGAGGAACATACAGTACATCACTTTCTTCCAGTGATTGTGAGGTTTTCCTCCTGTAACTAGCTACTGCAAAAGATGGTTTATTTCATCCTGTAAGATTGTTACAAGAGCACCCTCAAAAGAAGAAAAAGAGGCAGACCTGAGCTTAACACAGGAACAACACAGGCTAATGATCAATAACTTCGGTTAGCATTTTCTTCCACGTGTTTTAAAATGAAGCAGCAACAGAAGCAGTTGTAAAATTTGAATAGTGGAGATGTATTTGAATGTATTATTTGATCGTTCACTCCTGTTCCAGAATAATAGAATGTCAAAGCATTTTCTGATAAAGTCTCTCCTCAAGAGCAGCTTTTGCTGAGATAGAAAGGACATTTACCAGCATGGAGTCCAACTTTGCTGAAGGAAGGGACATCATTTCTGGAAGTAGTCAAATGTGTACAAAACTCCTTGTCATAAGACTGTCAGTGGTCTGATCCTTTGCATTACTCAGTATTCCTGTGTCTTAAGAAATAAACATTGATTTGTGACACTCTAACTGTAGAAAGTACAGAAGATGCCTACCTCTTTGTGGATATACTTACAGTCACAGTTCTTGTCCAAATACATTAAGTTTCAAAACTTGCCCTTAATAAGCCTGAATAATTTCTCATTAATGATTACTGATGTTTAATTTATCTCTTCTTTCTTCTCCAGTGATGGTTCCAACATAATACTTCTGTAAACTGTCTGAATAGAATTACAGAGGACAGGGCAACACAAAAGCTTGCTATTAGAGTAGCTAATAATCTGGGAATCTAATTTCTGTTTAAAATATCCAGCTAGTGTCCTGCCCTGTGCAGAAGAACAGAAATAGTACAAAGAAAGCATCCATTTCATATGCCAAAGTAGCACCAAAAATTCATGGTCTTGAGAAGGCTCTGTATATATATATCACTGCCTCAAATGAAGAGGAACATTGTGGGAGAGACAGACAGAAAGAAAAGATGTGAAGAATGAAGAGCCCTCTGATAAATAAAGGAACTCTATTAAAAAAAGCTCTCACTTGAGAGCTGTTTTTCCACATAACATAAGGTTTTGTACAGGAACAGTTCTAACTCATCTGAAGTTAAAGGGTATTAAGATCTGGTTAAAAATGGGAGCTTAAATCAGTTCTTTGTTGGGGAATGAAAAGTGATTGCAATCTTCAGCTAAGACGACACTGAAACAAATTTTAAGAGAAGTCATTGCTGCATTAGAGAAATAATAGTAAGAAAGCATTTCTAAGTACTGCTAACTTTGCACAGATTCCTGCTACCCCTTCACAGTAAGTCAGTGTATTAAGCTATGCAGAAATACCCAAGCTGGCGAGCTAATGAAAAGCTTGGATACTGGTAACAGTGGTGTGACTGAAATCAAAAGTTATGACAAAACCTCCCTGGAAAGATTTTTATTAGTAATACAGGAATACTATCTGACTTTTAAAAATAGCTTGTGTATATACACGCTGCAGTCATCGTACTGCTCACATAATGTTTACTTCCTCATGTACACTATGAAAATAATAGTACCAAATCAAAGATGATAAAACCCGTGACTAAGGAGAAAAGGGTTTCAACCCAAGGAAAATTTCACCTTATATTAGAGGTCTTGAGCATCATAAACATTCACACACTGTAAAAAAAACCATAAGCAAACTCTTTTGTTTAGCATATACAATAAATTAGCTAAAGAGATTAAAAGGCTTAAGAGTGCAGAAGGCAGGACAAAAGGAACTCCAGAAGGAGCACAAAGAAAAAACCACCTTCCTAAATGTAGAACTCACTGCTATCACTGGGATTTCTGAACAAAAACCTTGAGCTGATAATCTCTTTTTCTACTAGATCTAGAAAAACTTGGAGGCATTTTTGTTTCACATATATATCTTCAAAATGTTCTGCTCAACCATCCAGGCTGAAGCAGACACACTTCTCAAAGGCATTTGAGACACTGGCAAAAAGGGAAGAAGTTTTCTCAGTTTTGATTTCTTTAAAACACACTTCCCAAAATTCTTTCACAATATATAACTGAATTATTTGCATAAATGCAAAACATTAGAATTAAAAATATAAAATTGTTCTGAAATCTCCAAATCTTTACTAGCTCATCTATTACTAATGCCTGTATAAGCATTAGCAAATAATGAAGTACACACATATACCCCATCTATTTGAACATAAACATTATCTTTAAATCTTACTCAGCTTTTGGTCACAAATTCATTCCTTGAGGATGTATTTTTAAGGTTGTTAGCTTTTAAAAAACAATATAGAGCATACTGTTAAAAATATGAATCAGTCTGTGAAGTGTGTTGCTTCATCCCCTCATGCAAAGAATTGCCCTTGAAAAGCTATTTGCCTAAGGCTCATGGCAGGCAGCATTCCTTCTTAAGCCAGGGACAAGTAGTAAAAAAACTAAAATAACTGTATTTCTTTGCATTTTTCTGGCAAATTCCTGTTTTCAGAAGGGATTCAATGCTGAAAGATTCTGAAAAAAATGCATTTTAAAGTAAACTGTACTCCAAGAATACTGTCTGAATATAGTAACTTTCTTATAAACTTAAAATACTTTATTGTAACTATACTTACATCAGTTTTTAAAGTAAAGATTCTGAGAGAGCCATTTTAGATGGATTTTGGGTAAGGGCATTTATTGTAGCTTGGTGGAAAGCAAATTTTGCACTAATTTATACACACAAAACCAAGATGATCCACCGTGAATGGAGAAGACTGGATAAGCATCACCCCACTTGGGATGAGCGTTTTCTCGGGGTTTTTGCTTATTCTATGAAAACTGATCTTAAAAGCTTTAATGTTTCAAGATTATTCAAAACTCAAATACCTTCTTGAATTTTTTTCATGGCTTGGACTCTGCAACAGAAACCTGAAATATGACAGGATAATACTCCTGAAGCCTCTGATCTTCCCCTGAAATTCATGCATGTTTAGATGAAGACGAGGTTCTAAACTGTATGAAACTGTTATGAGAGGTTGCATTAAAACTTTTTCAAATCTTGTTCCTTAATTTTCACAGCATTGCAAATGCAGTAGAGTAGGCACAATACAGAGTTTCCTGAATAAAACGCCAACTATGCGGGTACAACTAGAGCTCCAGGCACAAAATGGACACAACAGCTGCTCGTGGTACCACACACTGCTTCTCAGTCCTGAATCCTGCAGCCATTCCAGAACTACAGTGGTAAACATCTCTCAGCCACATTGCCCTGTATTCTCTTTTTCTTGATATGAAAACCAAAACAAAATTGCATATTAATATATTTCCTGGATTATTCGCAATCTATATAGTGAATGGCTTTCCTGGCTCTGTTAGAACAACAGTTTTCTAAATTAGCAAAAAAAACGGAAAGAATACATTAAAAATATCTTTACTTTAGAGCACACTTGTACCTTTTAGTGCACCTTTTGGAAAAACAGAACACAATAGACTAAAAATCATCACCTCATAATTAATAATTACATGCTTTGTTAAAATAGAGAAGGCAGTTATGCAGTCCCACATTTAATAGTCCCTCCATGACCTACTCTGTTTTTGAACACTGGCCACTGAACATTTCCACATACTATGCTAACCTATAGAGCACATTAACTGTGTAGAATGCTTGTGACAATGAGAAAAAATACTGAATGAAGAGGGGTTGAGAAAAAAAAATTTTGTAATAGGTGTTACAATCAGTCAGTCAAATGACACTCACCCGAGAGCAACCTGTATTTTTGAAGTCAATCACGTATCTGAAAATGACACCAATAACAAATTTCAAAAGGATGCACTGTATTTCCAACCCCAAATATAGACAAGATACATTCTTGTATCTGAAACCAAATAAGCAATAAAAAATAGAACTTTAATAGAGTAAAAATTTCTATTAGAATAAAAGGAAGGGGATGAATCTGGAGGTAGGAAGAGAGATGCTGTAGTTAAAAAAAGAGCAAAAAGCTTAAAACAGAATTAGTAAGGGTATAAAGGGAAGTATTTACTGCTGTAGTATAATTGTGTTTCATTGACATAACTGTCTGTGGAAAACCACTTGAGGTAATTTTTGAACCCTTAATATGTCTGTTTTGAGCTTCAATGCTGTCTTCATCCATAAAAAAATACTTAACTCCTAGTTATACTCTTGTGATGTTTATATGGTAGCATGGATAAAGGGAAAAAGTGTAAGTGAAGAATCCATGGTAAAATTCAAGCTGTAGCAAAAGAAGGTGAGAAAAGTGTACATGAAAAAAACCCACAAGATTCACTGTGGGAAAACTATACTTTTCTTCCTTAGGGCACTGTCTGTATAGATTTCTGCTATACAGTGCTAAAAAGCGATTGTAAGTGTCCCCCCAAAAAGTTACGGCAGGACAATTCTAATTAAGAAAGCAATGTAGAATTTAAATGCAGTGAATAATATTGCATAAAAGCGTGAACACATCTGTGCATAGCAATTTTCTGTATCTCAGTATCAGAATTGTTCTAGGATGTGCAGCAATGGCTTCCTTTGTAATATTTCAGCAGCAGATTATGCAATCCCCCTTCTAACCTAATCTATACTGCAAGTAAACACACAAATTGCAGAGAGGCCTTCTCTAAATAAGGCATTCCTTCAAATATTTATAGCTTAGACAAAATGTAGCTTCTTGTACAAAGAGAATCACATCCAGGGGTCAGCTCACAATTGCTTTTCAGAGCAGTTCAGAAGATCATTTAGTGATTTTTAATAGTGAGATTAGAGAAGAGAGATTTTCTATTGTGTAGTAAATTACCAAAAGCCATTTGTTGAGAGGCTTTTGCTCCTCCATTACTGAGAGTTCCAAATTTAAGTTCAGCCATGTCAGGGAAGCCTGCTCTACTTTGAAGGACAAGTGTTTGCTCATTCAGTGGAAAAATTTTCCAAGTTTGAGGGCGCTCCACTATTTATGAAAGTACTACTCCTGAAAGAAGTACATAAAAATTGCCATAACAGCTCAGTCTAAATGTGCACACAACTCAGTATGATGTTGCTGGGGCTAAGAAACAAACGCTTAGGGAATAAACACATGACACAGAACATGATTTGTTTCCTGGGACACACTTACTACCTCTTGCTGCCTTTGGTTCAGGAGCATTCCTGACCTAGATGCTGAACGCAATTCATCAGCTTTAACAGCCATAGTAGGTCTATCAGCCTAATGTCTTTATTTGTATCTATCATTTATACTCCAGGCTTCCATATGATGTTACATCAATTACGAAACATCCAGTTCTGCTACACTTGAACAAGTATGTACTTTTATTAATTTCAAACCTGCTGCTCAATTTTTTTCCTGTCACAATTTCTGATCTGTGAAAAACTGTGAATAATTGCCTCTGACTTTTTTTAAAATGCTATTTATTCTGTATACCTCCACCATATGTTGTTTCTTGGTTAAAGTGAAAAATTCTAGTCTATTTTATTTCTTTCTGTGGAAGCTGTTCCAAAACTCTGCTTAATCTTATCATCCATACCATACCCCTATTAGAAGTTAATAAAGTAGTCAAGATTTAAGCACATCCGAAGTTTATAGTCATATAAATAGGTCTTCTGTTTGGTTCTTGATTATTTAGTAAGTCCTTATTTCTTATTTTCTTTTCTGAGTATACAGAAACACACTAAATATATTACTGAATATTAAGAGAATCTTTTCAGAGCGTTATCTTAACAAATGCAGTTTAAGCTAAGATCAGCACTAGACCATTTCTTACCTGTAGATACAAAAAAAAAAAAGTTGTTCATAGTGTAGACACTATGAGAAGACAATCCCCTTTAATTATCCAGAAAAGATTAGAATATGAAGAGAAACAAAGACTAAAGTTTGAAAGAATGAAGTCAGGTGAAGAGAGTCAGGTTAGCTGAGATTTGGATGAAGCCTGGAGGTGGCAAAATAGGTTAGAAGAAGCTGTTTGAGTTTTGAGAGTCACAGATCCTCAGAGAATGGAAAGCTGACGAAAATAGAAAATGCCATGAAAAGACCCCTCCAAAAGAAGCCTGAAGTTAGAACATCAAGTAAGGCAAGATTAGGTCACCAAGAATGTAACTAGAAGCTGTGGTGGATTTGGGTTGGATAAGAAGACAAAATGCAAAGCCAGAGAGGTGTACAGCATAATCTCTCAAGGAAATACCTATCATTATACATTAAGCTATTAAAAATATTTTGGACTGTGATTTTAAAAAATAGAATATTGACCAGGAAGCTGGGTTGCTATGCCATTAAATTCCAAAGTAAATGATGGGCTGTAAAATATATTCAATCAAATGAACATTTTACATTCTACTCTAATCTATTCTTATTAATTATTAGTGCAAATGATACTGAAAGAAGTCTTCTGGTACTTAATTCTGAGACTGTGACAGTACTTGGTACATACTTAGTTTTCCTGTTTCTTCTGTAAAAGTCATTCTGGTCTGGTCCTGAATATACCCAAACACACAGGGAGCTTGTCTATATTCCTTCCCAATGCAAAAGGAAAAAAGCTACAATTGTAGTATTACTCCTATGCGAACTAAGTCTGATTGGGATGGAGTTGGCTTTCTACACAGCAGCTGGCTGCAACACAGTTGCTGTGTTTTGGATTTGTGATTGAACAGTGTTGATAATACACCAATGTTTTCACTATGGTTGAACAGTGCTTGTACAACATCAAGGCCTTTTCATTCCCTGCTCTGCCACCCCAGCAAGCAAAGCTAGGGATAGGAAAGAGTTGGGAGGGAGCACAGCCAGTGCAGTTGACCAAAGGGATATTCCATACCATAACATTGTGCTCAGTAATAAATGCTCAAGGAAAGGAGGCGGAAGAGGGGTAACATTAGACATTGCAGTATTTGTCTTCCCAGGCAATTCTCCTGCGTGCTGAGGCTTGGCTTCCCAGAAACTGGCAAACTATCTGCCTGCTTATGGGAAGTATTAAGGCTCTTTCTTGTACTATTGGAGAACAGAAGTTATTAAGACAGCAGGATTTAAAAATTGCAACTGGAAAAACAAAAAATTGGCATGAATTTGAAGTCAGAAGCAGAGTGGTCACTTTTAAAATGAAGGTTTAAAACAAACGTAGGAACAACTTTTAATCAGTTGTGATACTGTCTAGATTGAAACTTAATCGAGATTTCTGAACCTGTGTCCTATGTATTTCTTTTCAGACACCAGAGAGCAAACATAATGAAACACAGCATAAAAGGCATAGTTTTTCTCTTGAACTTAAAAAAAAAAATTTGTAACATTTTCATTTATTTTCCTAAATGAAAGTTTAAGCACATTTAATAATAATAACAACAAACTTTAACTCTGAAAACGAAGGATCTAGAAAAAAATAGCCATAACCAATGATGAAGTTTCTTATTTCAACAAACATCACATTTCCATGTTACTGATCCCGTAAGTAGAGAAAATCCCTAAACTTGTTTATATAGAGGTTCCTGGCTAACAAGCTTCAAGCAGTGCATCCCTGCACCACAAAGAAGTTCAAGAATTAATTCTGAAACTAGAACTGAAAAGAGAGATGGAACACCCAAGCTGCAGCTGCCATGCAAACAAACAACCCTTTCCCCTCAACAATACTTTTCAGCCCAGACACAGCACTGGGTCTGCACAGCCTCTAGATCTAGAACAACTTTTGCAACTTGATTAGCTAATAAACTTCTTAATTGCAGGCTACCACAGGGCATTGCAAGAGCAAAAAGAAGAAATTCCCTTCTAAGAATTTGGTAACTGTGTGGTAAGAGAAGACATGTTTGTCCTGAATGAAACTACTATTGGTAGATAAAGCCGTCATGGAGCTTTAAAGAGGTTACAGGAGACTGCTTTGGGCCAAGATGTAAAAATTATTAGAGCTGAAAGTTACTAAGTGCTTAAAAAAGACATTTTCTTATGTTCTGCTTTGCAGTCTGCTGCTATGGGTTTGCTTCAGACAGATGAAGTTGTTCCTATAGGTTTATGAGTCATTAAGCTTCAACAGCCAAAGGACACATGCAATACTAGCCATTTTTGCTAGAAACTGCCAAGGAATCTCATAGGTTGAGAAAATTTTTTTCTCGAAGTGCAAGTAACGGAGAAGACATTTAGGGACTTGTCCATATGACTGGAGGTAAAAATGATTTGGCGAATGAACTACAGAACATCCTCTGTGATACCTTTGATGAAGGCTGTTTGGACTACAGAGAAGCCAAGTGGGGAAACTGGCTGGAGAATAAACCCTGGCCACTTAAGGTCTTAAGCATGTTTTAATTATCTTGAAGGAAGGGCAAATACAATTTTTAAGGCACCTGAAAACTGTGCTTGCAGTTGACGCAGATAAAGGCTTGTCTCAATCTCCCAGCTCAATAAGAAACCATAAGGATAGCATGAAACCAATTCTATGTATATCAACTTTAAGAAATGCTTATTAGATTAGACTCACCCTCATGAATCCCTTCAGGCAGGTCTCAGATCTTTGGAAGTTTGTCAAATATAACTTTTTCATTAGATTCAATACTTAAAATAGGCATCACTTCTGTAATGCTCAGCATTGCTCCTCTGCATAATAGAGTAGTCTGCGCTACCACAGACAGCTCTCCACTTGTCCTAATAAAGATCACCTGATAAAATCACTCGATGCTTATAGATGAGCTCAGGAGATGTGAGAAGCAGAGAAGTATTTTTGCAAGCCTATTAGGGAAAACATGCTAATACAGTCAAATAATGGACAAACAACTGAGCATGAACTCCTACTAGAATGCCGCTGCACAACAAGGTAACTGTGGATAAAATTACCAAATAAATGTTTCCTCTCTACACAGCATTACTGAGACCAGCAGTTAAATAAAAGAAACAGGCATGACATCCATACATTGTAACAGGCATTGAAAAACCAGGAAGGCTGCACAAAGGGGAGAGGGTGAGAACTGGTATCCTCACAACATTGAACTTGTAACCTTTAGCAAGACAGAATATGCCACTGATATTCAAATGATGAGCAAAACCCAGAAAGTATAAATTACAATACTTCCAGTTTTCCTCAAAAACCTCTAGAGAGGTTCCTCCATGTGACGATGGAAACTGAAGTTTTACATCCACAGACTTAATAGTGCATCTATCAAGTCTTCAATCACAGAACCACAGCATGGGCAAGGCTGGAAGGGACCACAGTGGGTCATCCTAAGAGCACACTGCATGGGATTGCATCCAGAACTGGACACAGCACTCCAGGTCAGGCCTCACCAGGGCTGAGTAGAGGGACAGGATCACCTCCCTTAACCTGCTGGCCATGCCCTTCCTAATGCAGCTCAGGATCCCATTGCTCTTCTTGGCCACAAGGACACTGCTGGCTCATGGACAGTTTGTTGTCCACCAGCAGCCTCAGGCCCTTCTCCACAGAGCTGCTTCCCAGCAGGTCAGCCCCCAGTCTGTGGTGGTGCCTGGGGTTATTCCTCCCCAGGTGCAGGACCCTGCATTGCTTTTGTTGAATTTCAGACAGTTCTTCTCCCCAGCCTGTCGAGGCCCTTCTGAAGGGCTGCACATCCCTCTGGGGTATCAGCCACTCCTCTCAGCTTTGTGTCATCTTGCTTGAGAACTTGCCAAGGAGGCATCACCCCTTCATCCAAGAAATAAATGAATAAAGGTAAAGAATTCTAGGCCCAGCATTGAACCTTAGAAGACCACCAGCGATGGCCTTCAACCAGGCCCTGTGCCACTGCTTATAACCCTCTGAGATCTGCTGTTCATCTAGTTCTCAAAACACCTCACTATCCACTCATCCAGCCCATGTTTCCTGACTTTGCCTACAAGAACGATGTGAGAGAGTGTCAAAAGCCTTGCTGAAGTCAAGGCAGACAATATCCACTGCTGTTCCCTTAACCATCCAGGTATTTGTTTCATCCTACAGTATATCTTACGTACTCAGTAAGATATAAAAAATTACAGCTCCTCAAGAGTTCCTTTATCATGTTCAGTCCTTAAGTGACAAATTCTAAGGATCTCACAACTGCTTCCCAGAAGAATTACCTAGCTCCTCATTCTAGGGCTGTAAAATACAGTAAGTGATAAAGATGACTTCTGTCAGATTTCTATCTCCTGTCATGGAAAAAATGGAACTCAGACTTAATCCACAAATTTCTAACATAGACCTATTACCATTTTGGTTGTCTTTCTAATACAATTACATGGAGGGTAAATAACGTTTTCTTCTAACCTTTTCTTCTCTGTAGTGCATACTTATTAAACAAGTTCTAATTTCCTGTCAAAAGCTACCTGTTCTTACATTTTAGATTTATCTACTCTCATAATCAGTCTGAAGGAGACATGAAATACAGTTTAGATGTGATGTGACTTTGCCCAGAAAGAAGTTATTCAGAATCTCTTGGATATGGTTCATCTCAAAGAAGCTCTGAAGATGTTTCCAAAACAAAAAGTGACTATCTGAAGCTGCAGCTACTGAATTGCAGAGAAAGATTAAAAGCATCCTCCTTTCTGCTTAGACAAGTATTTTATGAAATTTATGTCTATATACAGGCTAGAACTGAAAGGATCATCTTATAAAGTGATGCTAAGAACTACAACTTGGCAATGTCTACATGCAGAACTTCTGCTTGAAGTAGGTGGATGTATACCTAACATTCGAATGATCTGATGGTCCACTCTTCAGGCATATTAAAGTAACTTCCAGTGAGAAAAGAAAAGCAGTAGTAAAAATCCTAGGAGAAGTTTCAGGTGATAGACATATTGAATGGTATCTAACCCATTTCTCTCCTGAGCACAGATTGGCTATTGAGGATGGAAAAGGACAGGAAGACAAAGGGGAGCAGACCATACAGTCTGCTCATGAGCAAGGAGTCAAATGCACTGATCAATATATTTAACTTTGCATGAGCACCAGCCTTTTGCCTTGCTAGAGCGCCTCAAAGATCTCCCCACAAAAGCCGGACTTCTCTTGCATCTTAAGCTGTTCTACAGCATTTTACTTCAGCTGAATAAAGTCTGAACCATCATCTAAGAACCACCAGCCTAGTTCCTCCAATTGCACCTGCTCTCTGCAGCTCTGCCGTTCTAGGACAATTAATGGAAAAATACCTAGTCTTCTCATGGAAAATAATCTCCTCTGTAGAATGCAACATTTTAAATATCTTTTATGAATTACTGGAATGGTAGCCAGGGCATCATCTAAACCAAATCATGGGATTTGAATATTCATAGCCACATTAAGTTACCTTTATAGGAATCAAAGCAAGTTCCATCTGTTTTTTTGTCATATTAATTACACAGAAGACAAACCAGAATGCATACATTTTCATAGAAGAAAAGGAAAAAGTAAAAAGGGAGGAAATAAAAAAAAGTTTGCCCTTCCAGCTCTCTACACGTACACAGGATCAAATATGTAGACTATAATATGCAGAACTCTCCCTGACATTCTTAGATACAGATTCCAGTTTCTTCACCACGCTGACATTTAGAATTTTTTCAAACTATCCAATCAATCTTGTCTGCTATAAATTGAACTAATTCTTTCTCACCAGCCAAACAGGACAAACCCTTTAATAATCTTTTATATACTGTAGACAACTCACACTTGCTCTCTTCTGACATTGTTTTCTCAATTAATTAACCAGCCATGCATCACATTTTCTAACTGCCTTCTTTCTGTTCTTCTATGCACCTCTGGATCTCTAAGTTTTGTGTCCAAAACTGGACACTGTATATAGCAGACATAACCTTGAACTCCAGGGAACCCAATCTAGTTGAAGACATCCCTGTTCACCGCAGGAGGTTTGGACTAGGTGACCTTTAAAGGACCTTTTCAACCCAATTATTGATTATCTGCAATGCATAAAACCAGCACTGTCATAGGTTAGCAAGCACAGTCCCGGAAGGGATGTCCTTGCTGAGGGGTGCTTACAGTTTCCTCTGGGACCTGACAGAACCTATCAGCTGGCCAGTTTGAATATGGACAATTCTTTAAGCCACTTAAAGTTGTGATCACCTCTGTGATCCACATTTAAGAATAGGCAAACTCCCCCTCCAAGCTCTCTCTCGTTTCCGGCGCTGGCACAGGTGGCTGCGGGCCCCGTGTGGGGGCCAGCGGGCCATGGCCATCCTGGAGCCATGGACCTGTTCCAGCCGTGGAACCCCCCCCACTGCCTTGCCGTGGGCAGCCGGAGCGGCTCGGCTCTCCCCCCTCTCCACTGCGATAAGAAACATTCAACATTCCAGCTGCAAAGCTGCAAGGCCGAGGTGAGATTAACCCTTTTATTGCTGTGAAGAGCTGAAAACCTGAGGGAAGAGAGAGAGGAGATGCTTAAAGCTGAAATTCTGTTGTGAAGCTATGATATATCAGAGTATCCCGCTGTCATTTCATGAAGATATGGGGGGTGGAGTGTTCAACTCGTAAGCAAAAGCACCTGCGCTGAGATAGGCAGATGCTGACGCAGCTGTAATTTCATGAGAAGTTTGGACAGGGAGAGATGGACCAGATGAGGACTTTTGCTCCAAATGGGAAAGGAGAAAACCTCAATCCCTAGAAATGCTCCCAGAGACAGTCCTAACGATGAAGATGAGGAAGACCCTTTGCTCCCAGGGAAGGAGAAGGGCCTCTGTTTTTGTTTCTGAACGGTTCAACCTTAAAACTGTACCCCAAAAAACTTCAAGAGTGGACCCTCGAAAGCAGTTGCGGGAAAAGCTGCAAGTCGGGGGAAGGGACTCACACGCGAGCAGAGAGACTCCTCTTCCTAAATGGACTGAACAATATTTGGAAGTGGGCGGCTGTCTCGTTGTGATAATGTTTTCATAGCACGAGCAAGAAGAGACTTCTCTTTCTAAATGGACTGAACAAGGTTATTATGGAAGTGGTAAACAGACTGAACATCTCAAGGGTTGTCTTTTTACATTGTCAGTGGGAGAAGGGAGGAAGGTGGGGGGAGGAGGAGAGTTCTGAAGGTGGTATAATTTTTTTTTTTCCTTCTTTTAGGTCTGTTAATAAACTTCTTTATATTCTTTCAAGTTTGGTGCCTGCTTTGCATTTCTCCTAATTCTTATCTCACAGAAGATAAACAGTAATGAGTATTTTAGACCAAACCACTACAAGCACTTAACTGTCAAACCACCTTTACAGTTGAGCTATCATCAACTTTCTGCAGAAATTAAATTTTTCTGTAATTAACCACAAAATAAAATTAATTTTAAAGTTGTTACATGCTTCCTTCTCCCACAATCTGTAACTCCTCATTTCAGGTTTACTTGATATGCTTGGTGTTTGGGGTTTTTTTCCTTTAGCAGAATTTTCATTTTTATTGACACAGAGTAAATTGTGAGTAAATCCCATACAAGTATAGGTGATCGAACTACTGATTTGAGCAGCAGAGGTTTTATTAGCATTGCTGAGAGAACTGAAAGCAGATTAAGTTTACAGTCCTGCTCTGGCTGGGAAATCAATTGAGGAAAAAGACTACTCTGACAATTAGGTATACTAGACATAAATCGAACATTAATGAAAAACCCTACAATGCTGTCTATTTTATAGAGTTTCATTTCAGCTAGCTGTCAAAAAAAAGCAGCCTTCTGAAATAACAAAAGAGAAGTTTTGTTACAGAGCCAAGAGTGTCAAACAAAGAGGGACAGAGGCATTTGCAGAGAAAGCATGAGAATTTTTTATGTAAATCTAATGTTTGTATCTGAGATTACAAAGAAAAGAGGCTCATCTACAGTCATCTACAGTCAGCACAAATGAGCACCAAGGAAATCCTAAAGTGTAAATATTAAACTGGTAAGAGGATTAATCAAATGCTATTGTATGATTCCAGGTATTATTACAGGTGTCAATCATAGCCAAGTAGGTGAAAGATTTTAATTAAACTTTATTCTTTATTTAAAAAAAAGATTAAAACATCTCTTTGTCTGGCACTCTCATGCTTCATCCCCATGCTGTCTTCCACATAACAAAGAATTCAGATCCCACGGGACCTTAAGAGTCACCTACAAAAGGTTGGGTTGAGCAATATCGCCTTAGATGGTTTCTTCATTTTGGAGATTCACTCGCACTACTACATATTTTGCAAGAACTCTTAATAGGTGCTCAGTCATAAAACGGCAGGAATGTCGATTTGGAAAGACAAACCCAAGTCTATATGTTCCTATCATTTGGCAGGAAGAAGGAGACTTTCTTGCACTACAGTCTGTCATATAACAAAGTATCATAAGCAGTCCTTGAAACCTAACATGTATTGAAGCTTTATTCAGTCTTTCAAAGTGACAAAAACTGCTACATTGCAGTCACTTATGCTTCTTATGCTATAAGAAACAGAAATCCATTTAATTTCTTTTGAACATTAGAATGACTTATTACAATATTCTTCACGTCAGTTACACTCAAGGAAGAAAATGAAAAGATTCCATCACTTCTGGTAAAAACCACAGAAAATAGTCATTCTACAACAAATTCAACCTTTTGAAAGTAAACTCTAGAGGTGCAAGCCCAAAACTATGTGTAGCATGTAAGCATACCTGCAGCTTCAAAACCCACATATAATTATAAAGCAAACAAACAAAACGAATCAAGAAAAGCAAGCAACCAGTCAAAAATACTCGAAAAAATACCACTCGACAGACAAAATTTTGTTGAAAATTAAGACCTTTAAAATAGCCTTGACTTCAACAATTAAATAGTAATTATTAAAAATTTACCTATAGCATTCACTCTTTGCATTTCAAGCAACAATTATACTTTCCCCCTGTACCTCTATCATTTCAGATGTATAATCACCAATTTACAATTGTCAAAATTGCCCAAAAATGCATGTATATGTGCATATATGTCATTTACCTGTAGCACCATGACAAAATAAATTCTGCATCTATTTATTTACTATAAATCCCTGTAACTGAAATAAGGTGTCAAATACACCTTATTTTTCACTACTTCTCAATGAGTACTGAAAAACCTGCTCTTTCAGTATCAAGGACCATCACGTTAGAATCCACTGTGGAATGCGCTGTCATTCATGTATAAAAGATGTGAATTTTTTTCTCTTTTTCCATTCCCTCATAACAAGTGGTACACACACACTAGCAAGAACATTTTCAGCTAGTACTAAAGTTAACAGATGAGAAAAAAACCCCACAAACAAAAAAAACCACAAACAAAAAACTGAACCACAAAGAAGGTCTGATACAATTTTAAGTCTGGCTCAGAGCTCATGTGATTGAATTTTATTTTACAGAAAGATACAACACTGAGATAAAGACCAGTAATCTTGTGATGAAGCAAAATTTAGATCATGTGCTTATATACTTAAATTGAAACAGGTAGTAGAGGAAGAAACAAATATCAGCTGTATGAAATGAGCTACAAAAAAGACAAATTCTAGATGTTAAGATAACTGACAATAACATCATTATATTATCCAGTAATATTGTAATATCCAGTAATATTCTAATTTATATGCAGTTCATCCTTAAAAAAAGAGGGGCAACAATGTGCATACAAATTCTTTATAGAAATACCAGCATGTACAGTCTGTTACCTCTGATGACTCTTGCACCCTCTACTGTAGGTGCTCTCTGGATGTTACTGCCTGAACAGAATTACATTAAAAACAAGGTGGTTTCAATAATACCCGCCGGTATTAAAGACAACTTGGCAAGCATATACCACTAAAGCATTATGTGTACTTCATCATACTACTTTTTTATATAATTACAAAACTACTCACAAGGATATCAAGAAGAAGCTTTTCTTTGCTTAGCAATAAGAGCCAGATACTCACAAAGAAGGGTCTTGGACCAGATCTTTAAGGTTTATCCCACTACGATCCTCGGCAAGGTTCCTGAAGCAACTGTCACTCACTAAAAAAAATAGAAATAAAATTAAAACAAAACAAAATAAAACAAACAAACTAAAATAGGAAAAAAAAGAGGTGGAAATTTAAGAACAGAACACAGTTCTTCTGATTACCTAAAAATGACTTTTGGCATTGGGTAGAATTTGAACATCCATATATAAAGTCTGATTTTCATTGAGGTTCCACCTAATTCAAAGATCAGTCAACTCAGTGGAAAGTGATAAACACTGTATCACAGCTTATGCAGAAATAAACTGCATAAATTTCAGGTGGTGTCCTCACTACTTGTCTTCCTGGGGGCACAGGAAGTCTCGTACACCAACAGTGGATGCGCAGGTATACACTTATCCATACACTTAACAGGAGAGTCTCTAATCATGCACTGATCAATATACTTTACTTAATCAGAAACAGTGAGAGCTGCTATGTATTTAAGTTCATAGTTATCCATGAGTTAGCAAAAATGTTCAATACAAGCAATAACCAAAACAAGCAATTAAGAGCAAAAATTTATTCAAGCAACTTATAAATAACTTATAAAGTGCACGTAAAGCAGCTAGTTACTTTAATAACTGAAATTAGAGTAAATGTCACAAAAGTTTAAAAGAATATTAGCATGCTTTCATTTTCTTCACTACTTAAAAATAAAAAAAAAAAAAGAGAAGAGACCTAAACCTCAAACTCCAAATTTGTTCTCCTGGCTAAGTCTCTCAGCACATGTACCCCAATCCTGTAAGCCATCTAATTTCTCTTAATTAATACCACAGTCAATTTGAGAGGTGGAAAAAAGTAGTGGCACAAATACTTTTAGAGTAACACAGTATCAGTTTAAAGGAATTAGTTATTTCTGACTGCAGCAAACTTTCTGAAGAACACAAAGGCTGTAATATGGAAAAATCAGTGTAAGGATCAATTTGCCTTAACGGGCAAGGTAATCTGTGAGACAGAAAGTTTATGACGAAATGCATTACTGCTCATCTTTCAACACAGAATACAGCCTCAAATTTGGTGAAAGGGGACATGAATAAAATCATCTACAAAAGCAAGTGTTCCTACTTCTTTCTCTCTAAATGCAAAATACTCTCTTTAATTTACATATCTAAGTATTCATGTGCATCACCAGCATCAAGAAAATGCAAATCATTCCCAAAATATATTGTTTTCACAGATTACAACACACACAGCGACAGACCTACCTAACATACTACAAAACTGCAAAATGTTTCTACTAGTACCTCTCATTGCCAATGCATCTCACAAGTGTGAAACCTGTTAAGTCTGGTGGGAAGGACAAGTATTGGAAGAAAGCATCCCAGAAGAGGCTGGCATAGCTGATGGAACAGGTACTGGCCCTGGCCCTCAGACAAAGCCTGACAGTTTACGACTGTAAGAGAGGTATTTGTCAAGTGTTGGAAACATTCACCTCAACAGTGAAATAACCAACTGATATCCTAAGCTTCTCTGACTCAGTGCCTCTGAAAACAGTACGTACCAATTGCTCACCGCACACAAACCGTGAAAGCCATCAGTCTTTCATAAGGGGTCTCTTGTCTGTGAGGTACTTGTCTCAGATCTTCAGTTTAAACAACAGCCACTTGTGCTAACGAAGCCCAGACTCTCAGCTTGTTCCTCCCATGACAACTTAATAATTGTCTCTATGACAAACTGAAAGTTACCTGTACAGAGTTCAAAAGCACTGCTCCCATTGCTAGGGAAGCTCTCACTGAGCAGCTTGAGCCATCAGGAATTTTTCATTTCCCTCCCCATCTATTACACTGAACCCAAGACCCTTGAGTGGATGTCTTAACTCTTGAGTTAAAGGAGTAACTCCAAGATCAGCAGACTCACAAACAATCTCCATGCTAGATTTTACAGGAGGAAAAAATTCCCACCTACATTGATATTTGATAGTTGTATTTGCTTCTTGTCAAGTTTGGCAACAAAACAGCAAACAGAACATTTTACCTAGTCTTGTCATAAAGCCTACACTACCAATGTATCAACATATCTCCATGCTAACACAATACATCATGAATAAAAATTATGCTCGACACTGTTCACTACTGACAAATCAAACATTTTTTAAGCATTAAATATTTAATCAAAACATGCTGCATTTCTTCTAGTGTCTCCTCCAATCTCCTCATGGAAAGCAATCACAGTGATAATTGAGGAAACTAGTGTCATTATCTCAAAACTTTTTTAAGGGGAAATGGAAATGACAACATAAAATTATCTTATCAGTAAAAATGGCCATTATTTATCTGTAACTCAAGATGTTTAAAACACAAAATGTGTTTCAAATAAATGTTTAAAATGAATGCCTAGATTTGCCAGAGACAGTCTTTGTTTTACTTGTCTCAACAAAAAGCCAGTATTATAATACTCTTTTTATGAATGAATTTTAAAACTGCAAACCTTCCCTCTACTTAGCAGACCGCGGCAATAAAAGCATTTGCTAAAAAGACTAACTCAACATCAAGTATCTACAAACTTTGAAAAATGTATCAACCTGGTCTCCCTGGTTTTCTTCTTTGATTGTAGGAGAGTTAGAACAATGTAAGGCTGGAAACTGGTAAGCAAGTCTCTTCTTAGGGTACTAGCCAGATTTAGAAAACACAGATGATTCAGATAAATTTTAAAAACTCCAAATCTGGTTTTAACAGTCAAGAATTCCAATAGTTTAATTAATACTAACATTTGACTATAACTGTCAATAAAATGACTAGCATGCATAGCAACAGGAGAGTTTCCAGTGAGAGGAAATGTTTCACTGGAATAGGCTTGAAGAAGCACTTGATCTGCATACAAGCACCAGTCATGGCTCTTCACATCCTTGCAAATTCTCACCATAAATAAATAAAACAAATGTTCAGCAATAAATGCAAGGTGGAAGCAATCAAGCAGAGCAGGTACTCTATTTCTCACAGCTTAGAAAACTCTAAATTAACACTGCACATATTTAAAAAAACCCATATACCCTGATCGAAATGCAAGCTATTTATTTTAAACGGGAGAGTGAAACTGTGATGGTTTCTGTGATGACAGAAATATCAGGGCAATCAATGGTGCTTTAAGGTTTGAGAGAAGAAAACATAGAAGAAAACTTTGCATCACAGCTACAAATTGTACTACAGACACAGTTAGGCCATGCCTAACTTTTGAAGCACAACCAAGGGATACTTTTGCATAGAACATCTATATGAACACAGTCCCCACACAGGATTTTGTCCTTGCTTCAAAATGAATTTTTTATTTTTTAACCCTCCAAAACTTTGTAAAAGCTAGTATTTTAATCATTGTTGAGTGGATGGTTTCTGGAGAGATAGAGAACTGTTAGCTGTTCCTTTCTACATATACATCAAGTGGCTGAGCCTCTGATCTGCATTACACCCCCCACAGGTACTTCCTTAGAGACATGGCAAATGACAACAAAAATAGCTCCCTAAAGTACATTTGCTCCATGGAGTATTGCACATATAATGACAATCTGTAAGGTGCCAGAAATGTTGTTAACACATCAAATATTGGCACAAATATCACAGGCATCGACTGAACAAAACACATAGTCTGAAAAACATCACAGTAAGGCAAAATCCCTAAACATGCATTGAACAGTTTGACTTCCAAGTGAGCGGTTACATGTATGAAAGCAAACAGGATTTAGCAATAGCTCCAATTTTCCCAACATTCATCCTACTTCCAGCTCCTGGTTTCTATTACTGATGTTCTGTTTCTGACCCCTGTCTAGTCTTGTAACTAGGAAGTAACAGAGATGGGAAGCTAATAAAGGAATATAGTTGTCACCTGTCAATTGCACAGCATACAAAATTCCCGATGGAAAGGTTAAAATCAGCATTCACACTCTAATGTGCAAACATCCAATTTACAACAGTTGTGAAGCCTTCCCACTCGGCATTTGTGAACTTCTAAATTTGTTCATGTGATTTTTTTCCTTTGCCTTCTTTAGCAGAGTTTTAAATGAGACCATATACTGAAGAGAAACAGATTATTAGCCTGTTGATTCCCAAAATGAGAGGTTCTTTAACTATGAAGACAAACTAATATTTTCTTCAAGCAGAGGCAGGTCATAATCTGTTGTGAAATGTATCCTTTTTAAAATTTTATTTTTTAAATGTCTGACAATTTGAAAACCATGTAGCTCATTAAAAATGTCACTTAATCTCTTACCCCACACAGAGAGTATACCCAGTAAAGAAGAGCCCTCTTTAGATCAAATCACTTCCAAATCTACAGCTGATAACAGTCATTTTCATACTTCTATGATTTAGAAAAAATGCAATAACTGCCCTCAAAAAATGAACAAATATCTACAGTTTAGTAAAGTAAATTTACAGTTAAGTTTACCTCCTCCATATCTAAATATGCGATTCCAGAAAACTACTTTTACCTGCCAGATTTTCCTCTTGGTTCCCAGAATTCAGAACTGCTTTTAGATTAGTTGTGACTACCTGTTTATAAAAATCATCTTGACAACAAAAATGCTACACTCATGAAGGCAGTCACTGATGCACTATTAGTTTGAAAATAAATGGACTACTACAACATTGAACAGTATGCACTGAAGTATAAGATATCAATTTCTCGCATTTTTGTCTTTTAGAGATAACATCTCCTAAGTTCAGTTCTTTTTCTAAGGACCTCCTCATCTGCCCACAGTATTTTTGACAAGACTTTACCTTACCCCTCTTTTTACAGGATCATTTATGTAAGTAGGTTTTATAACAGGTTCATTCAGCAGCTAATAAATATAAAAAATATTTAGTACACTTGGGATGTTCTGAAAAGTACTGGTCTAGCACACTGTTGTATTCCAGTCCGGTTTTGCTTGCAACAAGCATTATTCAGAAGTCTCATTCCAGATTCAGGTGGTTCTGTTCCATGTACTGCATGCAAACATTTCAGGATTCAAGTATTTTGCTTTTATGGGCCCAAGCTTATACACAATGCAGAAAGCACCTTCTTTACGTATTATACATATTATGGACTTCAAGAAATAATGAACTTTGCTAGGGAAGCCTAGGGTCTTAGGGTTTAGGATATATGAAGGTAACAGAATTTTTTCTCAGACCTCAAAACATCTCTCTTTAAAAGCCTGTTCTCCTGCAAACACAGAATTCCTGTCCTATGCATGTCCTATACATGTCCTATAAGGCATACTTTACAGACAGCAAAGGAAGGAGAAAACACCAGAAGATTGATTCTCTTAATATTAAAATGATTTTAAGGTATTTTATGGCTTCCATGGACAGTAATACCAGAGATAAATAATGCTGCCTTTTTTCTCTGCTACTGTCACATTTTTCAAGTGATTACATGTCAACCAGAAAACATACATAAAACAGATGGCACATTACAGAAATTTTGTAGCACCTTCTCCAGATCTATCAAAGAAGACAGCAAATTAATTTTAAGAGCAGCGCTTATACTATTTGCATATCTGCACACAAATCTCTGACGTATTTGCAGAATAAAAAGAATTACGAGTCTGCATGCAAACTGCCAAGAAAATATGTTGTCTGTGAGTAGCAGACATAAGGCAGGCTGGTTTCCTAAGAACTTGTGATCTAAATGCCATTTGCTATCACCATATAAATCCAGATTCCCTTTAGTACCCATACAAGAAAGAGAGCTAAAGCTAATACAAAACCATGCATGTGAAAACACCAGTCGACAACAACCTGCGCTCTCCTCAGTGGGGGTAATAATCTGAGTCTCCTCTTTGCCTGGCTGCTCATGTACACTTAATTTTGAGATAATTTTAGAATTTTCTTCTTGTTACATTGTGTTTACTTTTCTATTACCCTGTTATCACATTTTTCATACACAGGTTAAACAGGTTTAAGGGGAACCTGACAGACAAATGGACAGACTGAAGGATGGCACTGCCTTTTGGTCATATAAACATTGCTCTCCCATGGCAAATAATCTAAATACCATTTTCAAAATTTCAAGACATTAATGCACATCAACTTTCAAGTTTCCTTCCCTTTTTGATTTCCCTTTTGAACTTCATTTGCTAAAAATCGACGTAAGAGAACGAAATCATAAAACGGCAACACTTTTAGTTTTAACCCACAACCATTTAACAACAAAAATAGTTGCAACACCTTAGCATACTTAATAGATTGTGGAATATCTGCCCAAACATGCCACAGTACTAACAATTTTAAAAATTAAGTTAGAGCATGGTGGCATTTACAGCACACAAATAAAAAGCACTCAAAAATTTGCCTGGATGTGAGCAGGGTCAGGCAACAGGTAACATGCCGTCCACTCCACAGGTTCACATAGTCTAGCCTGAGAGCTGTGCAAAAAATGGCAACACAACACCTTAATTAAAAGGAGTATTAAAAGAGCAAAAGTAGCTACGTGAAGAAAAAAGTGTCTCTTTTTATATAGATTATATTTTAACAAATACAGATTATTGTGCTGGTGAAAATAAGATGTACAGGACACACAGTATCAGAGATGGCTAATGCTTTTCATATAAGTCCAGATTCAATTTTTTTTTTCTTTACCCATGAGAACAACAAATTGCACTCCAAAAATAAGCAGGGCATTTCTAAGACAGTGTTGTATCCTTTCAACTTACATAATTCTTTATTTTCTACTGCCAGAGAAAGTACCATGAACAGCAACAGCTCTGGAAAAGTGATAGTAGCTGAGAAGGTCCTGATCACATCACTGTTTGAGCTCATTTTCTTCTTATCCTTGAAAAGCACGTCATTGGAAATATAAAGGCTGAGGTGCCACAATTTAGAAGACTTTATGTAATGTATCCACCAGTGGGAATTTTTATTGTAAGATGCAATGTTAAAAATCGCATACAAACCCAAAAGCTGCTTCTGCAAACTATCAGATAAAGCCTTCCAATCAAAGAAAGCACACCATTGAGATAAACCCATCTGAAATACAAGAATAAACCAGTATCTTTAATTAATTAATATAATTAATTTTCATTGGGTACTCAGAGCTAGTCATAGTATCAAGACTAATTGTAGTTTAAATTCATATAGTCTAATTAACTCCTGAGTATAAGCTCTTAGCAGACAAGAGCAAGAACACACTTATTTTATTCCAGTTATTTTGATTCACCAATATCCCATAAGTAGCCTCTTTCTCATCCACCCAGCAAGAGCTGCCTTCTGCTTCTCTACCACATCAGAAAACACCAGTGCAATGTATTTGTTCCTATTTTCTCTGACAATGTAAAGGTTAACACAGCAAACAAACTATCAGCTTCATAGGTTTTGAACACAAAACTGCAGTGATTACTTTGACTCCCTGCATACACCTGTCCTGCACATCTGATGAATGTTCCGGGACAAAAGCACAGAGAAAGACTAAGCATATTTTTTCAAGATAGTATAATTTAACATCCACCTTTATGAACATCCCATAGCAAGCTTTTCACCCCAGGCTTTACTGGATGTCAGAGCAGAGCAAATCTTCTCCCCCTTTCCCTTCAGAAAAAGTGTTATGAAGTGCCAGAATGGTATCATCACAGATTGACAAAGAAGTACTCTTATAAAAAAGGAGCTAAGCTACCGGAACAACAGAAGTGAAAGGCTCAGGTGACCTACTGAAAAACAGGGTGATCATAAACCAGAAATACAAGTTAGACATTTGAATATATAATTTTTCTTTTTCTAGAAAACAGAGAAGCACTAATGTCACTTGTAAACCAGATGTAAAGGAGAGCTGTTGTAATGATAAAGAAAACTAAGACATTGCAGGGGAAGTGAAAAGAACTTTCTGGATCAGCTTAGCAAAAAAAAAAACAACCATTAGATGGTAGGTGCTGGTGTGTTTATGTAAATACAACAGCAAAACAAATATCAGAGGGAGAAAAGATAAAGAATAGTGTTGCAGAAGAAAAATAACTGTGAGGAAATCGTAAGAAACAGCAGAAATTTTTGAAGAGTAAGAGAGGTGAGCCTTTACAAATAATCCTTCTATAAGAACAGTGAGGGCAAGGAAAGCAAACAGATTTAAGGACAGATTAAATGACACAGAAATTGTTTTTGAAGATCTGAAGCCTTCTGTACCACAGTAGCTAATGTTGTAAAATTTATGTTAGAGTTTCTCTGAAGGCTATGAACTTCTAAATCCCCCCAGGGTTTCTCCCATTTTCTAACAGCAATTAAATGAGTCATTTTTTTCTGTGTATCCATTAGTCTAGTGGGTTATGCCTCTCTCAAATGATTTATCATTTAAATTTTACAATACTTGTGAGGCCTTAGGCTACAAATTCTGCACTGGGATTTAATCTCTAACAAGCTTGAGTATCAACTACATCCCACTGTCACTGTGATCACTGTAGTGATCAGGCAAACTTCAGAAGAAAAATATCAATAAGATAGGAGATGCAGCATTAGCAATATTTCTAATTGTTTGTAACCAGTAAAAAAATTAAGTTCCTTGACGCTACAAATACTAAGCACTTGATGGATTTTTTTTCTTTGGGCTCTTGTTATTGGAGATAAATTAGTTCATGTTTTGTTTGGATTTTTTTCCCCAACGTGTATTTCCAGTAAGAAGTTTGTGTTGTTCCTCCTTTCACTATAAAACCATAAAAAATTCCAGGATGGGAAGGAAAAATATAGAAGACAAGCACATCCAAGAGAGGGGAAGAGAAGACTTAACAACAACTAAAAGCTAAGTACATTTGAAGAGTAATATCTCATTTTAGACTTCTCTGAAATTTTTAGTTCTATCACAGGTTAGAACAGCTGTACTTAGAGCAGATGTCAAGAACCATTCCTCTAATCTTTATAAGGAGGTCTTGATTTTCAGCTTTTCTGATTTCTTCAGAGGATGTCCGAGTTTTTTCAATACCTCAAAAAAGACAAAATTCTTATCTCTAAACTTAGTTTTCTTGTATGTTATTTAGTTCAGAAAGAGAATGTGTTTAGTTTCTTAGCTAACAACACTTGAAACAATTTACAGCATCTTATATAGGCCCATTTTAACATCTTAAATGAATCCTTGGTTGCAGTGTACACTAATCAAGTCTACAATCAACCTCAGCTAGATGCACTTTTAAATATGATAAAGTATGCCTATGCAAGATACTAACACATTTTGCATATTATCTGCCAGCATGATCAAGAACCCCAAGAATCACATGAAAAACTATACTCCATTTTCCTAATGATATATTCTATCTATAAACACTGAATTTCTTATGTAAACAACTCCAGAGACCACTCCATTATTAGGAACCTATGATCACAGGCTTGCATCATTCAGTAATGACAGGATTGTGGCTTGGAACAACACCCCTCTTTGCATTGCTCCATTGCTGCACAGATAAATGCATACAGACCTGCTGATAGGTAGATAATCCTCCAGGACCAACCCACAGATCCCAGGGCCTCAGTGTCCTGTCTTCCTTCTGCTCATGTCTCATACAGTCCCAGACACCGGAAATCATCCTTAAAGAAACTGAGGTATTTTCTGCACTGTTCAACATAGCCGCCTAAACGCTGTTAAAAGAAACCACCTCAAAAACACATAGTAGAAAAGGGCAGGAAAAAACAGAAGGTACTTTGTACTTCTTGAGACACATATTGTGTAATGTCCATGTCACACCACAGCTGGCAGTGTTCACTCCCAGCCCAGAGAGCCGGTTGTGTCCTGGGCTGCATCCAGAGCAGCGTGGGCAGCAGGGTGAGGGAGGGGATTCTGCCCCTCTGCTCTGCTCTGGTGAGACCCCACCTGCAGTGCTGCATCCAGCTCTGGAGTCCTCAACACAGCAAGGAGTTAGATCTGCTGGAATGAGTGCAGGGGAAGGCCACCAAGTTGATTAGAGGGCTGGAGCACCTATCCTGTGAAGACAGGCTAAGAGAGCTGGGGTGTTCAGCCTGCACAACAGAAGGTTCTGAGAGGGAAACCTTACAGAACCTTCTAGTACCTAAAGAGGGCTACAAGAGAGCTGGAGAGGGACCTTTTACAAGGGCACGTAGTGATAGGCCAAGGAGTGGCTTTAAAATGAAAGTAGGTTTAGATGGGGTAATAGAAAGAAATTCTTTACTGTGAGGGTGGTGAGGCACTGGAACAGGTTGTCCAGGGAAGTTGTGGATGCCCCATCCCTGAAGTGCTCAAGTCCAGGCTGGATGGGGCTCTGAGCAGCCTAGTCTAGTGGAGGGTGTCCCTGGCCATGGCAGGGAGGTTGGAATGAGATGATCTTTAAGGTCCCTTCCAACTCAAACCGTTCTATAATTCTATGATTCTGCTAGTCATTGTATACACGGCTTGAGCAGAGGCTTTCCCTGAATCCAGACATACAACTATGCACTACAGGACTTCCACGGAAGATTACAGGAAGGCACAAGGGAAACACTTAGACAAGGTATGGAGCTGAAGGAGATCCAGGATCAGATCACAAAGCCAGCTGTCTTACTGAGGATTTTGGGTTCATCTTCTGAGTTCAAGTAAAAGCAGCTAAAGGTCACCAACAGTACTGGACCAAGGGAGTGACACAAGCCAAGATCAACAAAAATTAGGAGAAAGCAGAACACAAAATGTATTAGTGAGCTAATAAAACTGCAGAAATCCCAGTGACAATCAAGTGCAACTCCAGATTGAATGGTGTTAAATCATTTGCAGCTATAAGATTTCAAACTGAAGGTGTAATCATAGCAAAATAATGCCAGTTAGCACATGAACGTAGTGTAGACAAACAACTCCAGTACAGGCAAGGACTTGAAGAAAAAGACATTATCTCTTTTATTTTTTAGGCAAAATTAGCATCTGGGCCTAGTCTGGTGTATCTGTCCCCTTTGGTTTGCTTGCTGAATGAATCACCTGAGACAGAAGAGTCTCCTGTAAGTAATTACACAATAACCATTTATTAGCACAGCTCTGTATGCAGAGCTCTGAACTGAGGCCCTACAAACATCATACTGAGGTATAAAAGGCATGATTTTATACTGTTAGCAGAGATAATGAAAAGATGTTGATACTAAAATTCAGTTGTAGCTATTTATTTATTGGATATAAAGATGTCCGTTCATGCAAAGGGATCTTTAAACTATTGACTTTCACGATTAGAATATTAAATATTTAAATAAATCAGTATAATTTAATAATGTAAAATGAGAATATGAGTAAAAATAATTTTATAAAACTACTAATATATTTAGTATAAATAAATATTGTTTAGATGACAGTGTAACTGTTTAACTACTTTTCCCTAAATCTCATTATCAAGTAAATTACATCCATATGGTTACAATTTTCAATTCATTAAATGTGAATTCTTGACAGTTTATGGGAAAATTCTTCATGAAAGTAGAAAAAACTAGTATGATAAAAAGTGCTTGCAATAATCCTTAAAAATAGGACAGTTCCTTTTTGTCCAAATCATAAGTACTTCTTAAGGTATCTTTTTGTACTAGTACTCTTAAGCCTCCTTAAAACTAGTGGTAGTACAAAACAGACTGTTTCAAAAACACTTTAAGGAGCGATTTTCAACTCTACCTAGAAAAAAAAAGCAACAAACACCCAATAGCAGAAGTGGTCAAAAAAAGCAAAGTGCATAAATCCTACTCATTGTTTAAAAAGCAACTACCACCATATTGTTTTCTTTTTGCAATCAACTTCCCATTATCAGAAGTAAAATAATACCTCAAGTAATGGAGGGAAAAATCCCTGCAGACAGTTATTACTGAGCATGCACAACACATCAATCGACACAGCCTGTTCTCTTCACTGGGTTCAACCCAGGCTATCTCACACTGCTTCTGGTAGGTCTTATTTGCCCAGATGCAGCATTTGATTGGCAAAAGCTCGGTTTCAACTGAAGAGCCTGGCTAAATCTAGACCATAAGGCAGAGACATCACATTAGCACCACCAGTGCCAGCTTGGATACAGCAGGACTAGCAGTGAGGCACATACATTAAATACTGATCAACATTCACTGACTCTGTACACGCTAATAAGCCACTATAGAAGCTTAGGTCAGGAAACACCAAGACAGATACACCTAAGCTATCTTTACATGGTGCCAACTCAGCCATGACAGGGTTTACTAGCTCAGATTTGCAGTGAAGTAATGGCATCTAAAGAACCTTTAAGCTCCTGGAAGAAATAGTCACATTCACACAAAGCTGAACTAGTCATGCTGTTTCAGATTTTTGCTGGCTTCCCAGGGCTCCGCAATTACCACAAGCAGTGGGAAACTGTTTCTACACAATGATTTGGAAATGTACCACAGGTCTTTCCAGAACACTGAGCTGCCATCCACGAAAAACTGCTGATATCAAATCCTACACAGGAAAGTGCAGATTCTAAAAAACAGGATTTTCAATACTGTTTACATTTTGTCCACTGCTGTCTCTACTGGTAGCAGTGGTGAAGATCTCAGTGGGACAAGTTCCACTCAGATGTCATGGGAGGAGACGATATCTCACCAGAAAGCCTGTAGTTCACGAAGCAACTCTAAAAGAAACACAGATTTATCCCTTACTCCCAATCTCTAAAACCTTTCCTTTTCTTTGAGTTAAACTTTTTTTCCAATGTTTTGTTCATTTTAACATTATGCTTATAAACTGAGCCTGTTTTAACAGCTCCGGAGCTGACCACTTTTCAGTGAACTGGCTCAAAGAATTGACGTCATCAATCCTTCATCTCTGGGTTCATTTTTTTCCACATGTATGCTCCTAACGCTTATGAATAAACTTTGAAAATGGGAACCAAAGCCTCTTGTCATTTCTTCCAGCTGGGAGGATCCTGGAAAAGCTGTAAATGGTTGAAACTGAGCCAATTATCTCAGTGAGCTGTGAAAAACCTGAAAATCAGTTTAAATGCTAAGTGTTTTCATCACTCACTCATTCAAATAATTATTAAAATTACAATCTCAAATGATTCCAGAGTACTACAAGTCATGCTACATATACCACTTGAAACATATGCTCCACCAAACCTGAAATACAGAAAATAAAAATAGGGAGACTAAAAATAGTCTAAGAAATTATAACAGGAGTAAGCTTTATATTAGTGTACCTTTGTTTATGTTCACTTACAGAGTTGCAACATTCAAGACTACAAAGTCTTGATTGCCGGTCCTTGATTTCAGGTCCTGATTACAGGGTGAAGTTTGCTGTTTATTCCCTTTCTGGAATCTTGCTATGCTTTTACAATCAGATATTTTAAATAATTCTATGTGGCAAATCATGAGTTGCATATAAAATATTTTTTTAGTTTAAAATATGCTTACTTTAGCACGTGTAAGGCAGTAGTAGAAGTGCCTTCTGGCCCTATGCAACCCTCATCTGAAATGAGGCCAGAGAACTGTAGACCAATGTTTCCACCTGTGAACATTCCTTCAAGTGCTTAAGCACATTTGCTCCTATCATTCTATTTGTACTGGATTCTTTTTTGAGCTACTGTATTTTAGCCATGCTCACAATTGCATTCCTTATCAGTTAAAATGAAAGTAGAATTACTGATGCACTAGGTAGCCTAGATTATTTCTCCTGTTTGTCTTAGCTACCTAAACATAACTTTTGACATAATCTTGTTGCTGATTTACTTTATTTACCTCATCTTTCAGGGACTCACAGTCACTTCTATTCCTAAACACCTTTGCAACATACAAATGTTGTCATCTTACTGCTGTCCCTGTTTGTTTGATATGAATAAATACACCATCTTTTTCTTCTCCTGAACAGGGAAAAAATTATATATTCTGGAAATAATCTTGTTACACTGATATTTGACTCCTTATTCTTAACTTTTAGTTCCCTCTCTTTGCTGATTCCAAATCTTTAACTATATTTAACTCTAAGCCTACAGCAAGCAACAAAATGGGAGAAGTCTTTAAAGCCCATACAGCCTGTCATATCTCATATGTTTGCTTACCCAGGCAGTGAATCCAATCAATCAATCAATCAGCTGTCAGGACCACACCAAACCATGCTGGCATTTGTAGGAGAATGACACCCCATATGAACACTCCATGTAAATTTCTTGTAGCTCAAAAGAAACCCAGCAGTTGCCACATTTGTAACATTGCAAGGAGGAGCACCCTGCCAAGGGTTCTCCCTCACTAGTCTCTGCCCTACGCACCCAGCCAAGGCAGCAGTCCTGGAAAGGACACAAGCAGAGCAGCAGAACAATACTGAGAGGTTCCTGTTGACAGAGCCCACAGGAACAGTATTCCCGGGCAATCACAGACCCCTCCTGCCTGACTCCCTGCATTTGGTGCCTCTGCCTGCTGGCACACTACAGCACTTGGCATTACAGGCTCAGATCCAGTCTCAGGCTGTGAATATGTGTGGCTGTCTCAGTTAGGAAGGCTAAGCAGGTTATGATCCATTGTCTGCCACTGTTAACAGCCCTATCAAGAATAATGTTCTTGTGGGTGTTCTGAAACTCCAAGTCATAAATGCATACTGGTTTTCCTTATTTGTGCTGAGTTCTTACTTGATCAACAATGAGGGGAAGGATGACTAGAATTATAGGATTATCATCATTTTTTACTGCACCATCAGTAATTGTCGTGGTTCACAAATGGCCAGCAAAAATAGATACAAATGGTGTATGCCACTGAAAAGTTTGGTGTCATTTTCTATCATTATATAATTACATTTGTCCTTACTGAAACCTTTGAACTGTTATGTTTTAAACCAGCCATTTGAAGATTATAAAAATAGAAATGGACATCAGGGTAATTTAACTGGGAAAGAAGAAAACACTACCAAATGTTTTTTCTTTTTTTTTACTGTATTCTGAGATCTGCAATATTATTAAATTCCCTCTTAAATGGGCTGTTGACTGAATGGGAGACCAAATGGATAGCACAATTTCCTAGTTTATCCTGCAATTCTTCTTAAAATCAGTAGTCATTAAAAAAAATTTAAAAGGTCTTACAATTTATAGGTATGCATGACATCCATGTTTGCCATGCAGTTCTCATGAATTCCACTAATGACTTCTGTGTATATGCACAAGTATAATAAGAAATCGTAACAGATATTGAAAATGTTCCTAAGTACCTGGAAAAAAAAATCTAAATGTCTTAGTGGAAACATAATCACTATTGAACAACCAAAGCCCACATTTGCAACATCACCAGTTCATTGAGAAAGGCCATTTTGCTCCTCCAAAGAACTGTTCCACCAACATGGAGCAGGTAAGCAACTAAACTTTAAGTGTCAACATTTATAATTTACAGCCATGAATAAGGCTTTCAGCATTGCTATGACAGAAAAAAACTGCCAGACATATATACTAAACATATTTTTTTTAATTCTTCAGTAATAATGCCTGCTTTTGCCTATAAAAATTACTTAAACGCTGTCCATCCACTTCTCTGTGCCGAATTCCCTTTTCCCCTCCTCGCGTTTCCTTCCTAATACTTTTTTTTAACCTGATGACCAACTTCAAGTGGATTTTACAAAATTAGAGCTGTCAAAGCTTGGAAATCATTACAGAAAATTAGAGACATGAAAGATAGTATGATAGAAAGCATGAGAAATCAATGGTTGGAGAGAGGAAAGGCAAATTAGTGCCCTTACAAAGATAGGGCTCTTATCTATTCTAGTCCATCCCCAGTCCAGCAGCAGTCAGTCATGCAACACGCACATAGTCTTGAATCACTGCAAACATAGGATCAGTCTGGAATTACTGTGTGACTTTGTGCTACTATTTTTCAGCTTGCTAGTGTATTTATAATTTAGTATTTAACTAATTCCAAATGAAGTAATACTTAGAACAATGCAAAACAATTACATCAACAGAAAACACTGAAAACCGAGAATTATTTCTAATATTCGACAACCCAAAACATGTTGGCGCAATTATGAACGTCAAAGTTGCTGTTCAACTTCTTAACATATACATATTCAGCAATGCATTAAAAAACTCAGTATCAAAATGAGTGTCATTCAAAGGGAAGTTAAAATGTATTATGGATAATGAGAAAAGTTCTAAATTGAGACACAAGCAGTGCTATTTTTGGAAGTGAACAGATGGCTACAGAAGAGCAGACCTAAAAATCAAGAACAATGTAGGGAGTCAGAGCAGGGGGGCTGGAATGAGGTATAACTGGAGAACTTGCTTTTCTTACTCTAGTGCACACTTTTTGACAAGCTGAAGATACTACAAATCTACAACAGAGAAGACATGAATTACATTTTTAGGTATTTTAATGACTTGCAGAGCAGTGTTGGCTATTTTGCTCCTTCTCTCTGTACATACAATCATTCATATGCAATCATTTAGAAAAATCTCATTACTTTGCAAAACTTCATATACTTTTTCTGTGATGTCAGAAATACCAGGGAAACTAAAAATTGGGTCAAACATGTGGCTTATTTGCTTTAAAACATTTCTATACAAATATCTGTATTACAAACTTCCAAAGAATTTGCTAAAGCCAAAACAGTGTATACAACCTTTTTTAAAGAATACTAAATTTTTATCCCACTGTCAAATCTGTAATTATAGTCATCTAAAATTTCTAAAAGCTATGACTATCAATTAAATGTGCAAAGCCCCCTGTATCTCAATAATCTCATCTTACATTTCCAACTGAAAAAGGCAGCACTTCCTCCCAAATACGAGATGCCTCCATGCCTTAGAGTACAGGATATCTTTAATTTGGATTTAATTTAAAGTGGATTTAATTTAAAACTCCATTAATTCAAACTTATTTTTCCCAAGGAAAGGCAACAATCGTTGTTGTTATTTTGTGTTAGTTATTAGTGTAACCTTAAGAAGAATAATTTCTTTCTTCATATTTGTCAAATGGAAGCATAAAGTGTTTTAAGAGTTGTATTAGAATGAAGAAAATTCTTACCAAAACCAGTAGGTCTTGGCTTCAGAGACAAGCTGGCTGGCTTATTTCTCCAGCCTTCTACAATCTTTCTGCATGGAAGTATGACTCTCTAACATACCAACCACTCATCCCAATTTTGTGTCATCTGCAAACCTGCTGCAAACATCCAGATTATTAATGAAGATGTTAAACAGGGCTGGAGCTACTATTGACCCGTGGGGTACACTGCTACCACCAGCCTCCAATTAGACTTTGGGCCACTGATCACTATTCTCTGCACCCAGCCAATCAGCCAGTAAGTTCCATATATCAAGGACAGTAGTTTCTGTGTTTCCATTTTAACTTTGGGTGAGGACTATACAAATCTTCACATGTCGTCTAAAAGGTCTTACTTTTCTTTTTTCTTTAAAAAAAAAAAAGGAACAGAAACAAGCAAGACAAAATGGCTGTTGCCAAAAGAGATGTAAGAAATTTATTCAAACAAATGTTCTTAGGTGACTAAATGGAAAACTGCTTCTGGCACGCAAGTCCAAAATTATTAATCCTAATCCATGATCAGTATATAATAAAACTAACCCAAAATCTGGAAAAGAAACCAATCAAAGCTCTATGTAGGTGCTTGTGAAGCCTACTTAACTTTCTGAAAGATGTCTTCTGAAACCATTGACAATCTACAATGTGTTACATACCCATCGAGAAGAAGGATTTTCCCTTATGATTCTGAAGAAGTATTTAAAGTTCACATGTAATGATACAAAAGCAGTGCATAAAGGGTTATACTAGCTCCCTGTTGACAATTATAAATCAAATAAAAAAGATTAATGACTTTATATGATCACCTATACAAACATACTTTAGTCATATTTTAACTGGGCGGACATAAACCAGACCTCCTCCAAAAGCCAGCCAGACCATTGAAGAGGTGCTATGCCTGAGCTGAACTGACAGGTCTGCCAAGGTCAGTTCTAGAACTGAACTACCATGTTAACACTGACATCAGCTACCTAGGCTGAAGTATGGGCAAAGCAACTCAGGTGTGTCTACAAATAAAAACCTAAATATATCCATCACGAATATTCAGTATTAGAGTGACACTAATCAGATACCTGCTTCATCATTGTAAAGTAACAAAGTGTTATATTTTTCCCATCCACTTATTTTCTTATGCAACAAGGCATTTCTCTTTGTGTTGTAGAAACAAAAAATACGTTTATCTCAGCCTTGTGATTTCAGTGGCACATCCTTGGATGGAAAGAAAGTGGCTTGGAAGGAACCACCTCTACTTATTATCCATCTATGCATTTTCAGAGGTTTAAGGGTTTCACGACTATCAGCCTGTCTTCTTTGTTTTGATTTTAAGTACAGAACTGTAAAGAAAAAACCCAAAAGATTTACTTCCTCAGCATAGTTTCAGAATTACCATGGTCTTAACACTTCTTGATGCTTATGGTTAGCTGAAAAGCCAATACTCTACAGGACAAATAGTTAAAACGCTCTTATAGCAGGCATTGGCAGGCATTTCTGTGGGAGACAGCTGTGCGCAGCATCCCAGCTGATGCCCCTAAGCAGCAGGCAGCAGACAGCGGCTGCCAGAGGAAGCTCTCGCTGGAGAGACACCATCCTGAGACCAAACCCTACAGAATTCTGCCATTAAGCAGAGCTAAAAGAAAATGCTAAGTCGAGGAGACAGCTTCTGGCTTTTCCCATTTATTTTTGGAGGGCTCCTCAGCCTCTAGGGCCAAAGGCAAGGTGATTGCAGCATGCTGTGAAGCGAGACACCCTGGGAAGCATGAAATCATTAAAACACTCGTTTAGACAGAAGGAGAAACGATGAGTGAGTAAAATTCTAAGATGAAATAAAAATCGTCTTTGTATAACATCTTGTTTATGGTAACACCTAGTCACTTTCCAAAAGTCAGTTCAGTAACATGCTTTAGATTCTTTTCCTTTTAATCTACATTTTCTTTTTTTTCCCCAGACATTATGTAGTTTTAAGGATTTCTTAAGATTACTTTGTTCTTTGTACCCACCCTCCATTACAAAAAGAAGAATACCTTCCAACAGAAACAGAGAATGCAGGTGTTCATCTCTGCAGCTCTCATCTGAGATTCTGCTTCACAGCCTTGGATAAGCACCACAGAAAAGTCTGTGCGGGCAAATAGATTTTATTCTTGCCGTACACACTCCACTGTGGCAAAGGAACAGTTCTGAACCATACACATCATCTCTAAACTTCAGGTGAGAATCTAGGCATGCTGAGCTCATTCTGTCTGGCATCTTCAAGTTGTTAAAGAGCCTTTTTTTTGAGGAGTTGCATAAAGAATAGATTGAAAAGAATGACTGACCCTCACAGCCTTCACTGCATTATTAAAATGCTTTAAAGCAAACTTTCTTAAGGGCTTATGTCTAACTTGCCCAGGCATTATTAATGCAATATTATTATTTAGCTGAAAGGCAATGAATCTCACAAAAGGCACACTGGTTGCCACAACTCAGCAGTTTTCCTAAGTGTGTTATGCTAAACAACATTGACATGAGATAACAAAATAGAAATCACTAGTAATAGATTTGAATACTTCCAACCCTGAACGCTTAATGAGTTCTGTATGTAGAATTCTACGAAGAGCACCTCTGTTCCAGATGCAGGCTCCCAAAAGTTTTTGCTGCTGTCAGCATTCATATCATCACCTTTTATGCACTGTTTTAGCCTGCTGCTGGTTTTCTCTAATCTGTTCTCTACCATAATGAATTAGCTGTTTTCTAAAAATGTCAGGTAAAGGAAAAGGAAAAAAACTAGAGACACTGCAACTGTTACAGCACCGAAATAGTTGCATAACAGAAAAAAAATGCCAAGAGTAGTGCCTTGGATTTGATAGTTATGCTTCAGAAATGCCTTTAATAAATGATTTTTCAGGGATTGAAATATTGCTTCCGTACTGTTTGAAGAGCAGTAGTAGTCACAGTAGGACTTTAAATTCACCAGAGCTTTCAGAAGTGCAAGTTCTCAAAAAAAGCTTAAAAAATATAAGATGGGATACAGTTACTGCTTGTGAGGATCAATGTACATGTAATGAAAGTAGCACAACCTCCTTAAGTTATATGCTTACAGACAGGTCTAAGGATCAGACACTAAAATAAAATAAATTGGGTGAGCCACATCTCACAGTCAGTGACCTGGTACTCTTTGTTTTGGACTGAGTTGCAGAGTTTTGTTTAAATCTGTATAAAGTTAGAAATAATGTGTATACCTGGCAGACAGGCTGGAAGCCTTTTGCATCTGTTAATAGCTGTATCTGAGTAGCAGCAAGGGAAAGCTACCACTGAAGGGCCAACAGAGGCTTTTTCATCCATTTACCAACAAATGTTTAATCCACTGCAAAATTATAATCTCAAACTGCATTAGAATTGGCTAGCTGCACCAAGATTTTCACTTGGAAAGCTATCACTAGGTCTTTTTTCTGTACTAATTCCCCCTCAGAAGAGATCATCCTCTTGCCCATGTCAAGGGAAGCACTGTATTGGGAGCTCCATGCAAGACACTGTGCTTGAGGGTTTAGGGATCCTGAACTGGCAATGCACACCCTATCGGTCCTTGTACTTGGAAGCCCTTATGTTGGCATGAGCAGTGCTGTCAGGGAACCTGCTGGCACGCCCCAGGTGGCACTGGTGGATGACACAACAGAGATGCCATGCCAGGCTATCAGGAGAAACGACTGCTTGTTACACAAAATAAAAGGCACCATGAGAGGGAAGAGGAATCTATCCACAGGCAGATATCCACACGCACAGAACGCTGTGGGAAAACCCACCTGGGGTCCATCTGAGGCTGCATGATCAAGGGGTTCCAAATCTCTGAAGGGACACAAGATTTAATTGCTGCGTTTCTCTTTTTATTCTTCCTTTTTAATATGGCTATTGTATCATGCTGTTCATTGGCCAGTCTTTCTTAGTGAGATCCAAAAAGAACTCTACAACATCTCCCTCCCTCCCCCTGGTGCAGAATTAATACAAAAAGTGAACAACAAGAAAAATAGCTGAGCTATATGGCCCCCATGTCATCTGTTTCATTTTCATTATCTTTTTTTCCCACTCTGAACTTGCTTTACAATTTCTGGGCTCTCAAATTTATATACAGCTATGAATGCAACTTTAGATATGCTATATAAGTATAATCTTTATATAAGCTGTACAGTTTAATATATGTATATACAGTTTAATATATCATTGGCTGAATCCTCCTGTATTACGGAAAAAAAAAGAAAATTCTAACAGTGAATATAATGAAGTTGGAAACAGCATTTAGTATAATCACTCGAAAATGATAAGGTGTTGGGTTAAATGTTCTTTAAAACCATAAAAAAATTAAAATTACAATAAAATTATGTTTTGCTAAAAGACAGTCTTAAAATTATATACAACTGTTGATTAAATCCAAGTCCAAAGTCATAACCCAACAATTCAAACAGTATACATTCTGCCAAGACATCTAGACTGTGAACAATGAAAGGGCAAATCCAAGACAGTACTGTAACACTTCAGCCAAAACTCCAACAGACACTCTGTTCTCTTCTTGTAAAGTCCCCTTTACAACAGTAGTTGCAAACAACTACTTTCAATATCAAATGTAAACAAAATTTTGAGAGTAATCTGGAAAATACGTTAAACCCTGAAATCAAATCGTTTATTCAACCCTATGCAACTAATTGAAGACAATTGGTGATTACAAACAAATTTCATTTTCTTAATAATGCTCATCAGAACATCCAAAACATCTACCACTACAGCAAAAAATCTAAAATAGTCATGGAAGCGAGCAATTAATGCCTTTCTTTAATTATTACAAAAAAAGTGGAACACATCACAAAAGACAAATAAAATTCAGCAGAACCACAATTGCAGAAGTAAAGGACACAGATTAAGATAGGTTTCAGAATTTACAGGCTCTTCAAAAATTAAGCTGTTAACGCCAACACTGTGCATTCAAACCTGACAGAAGTGATATCTGCAACCAGAACTATGATTACATCCCGTGTCATGAAAAGCACTGAAATACAATTTCCAGTAAAATAAGGAATACTTACATATCTTATAAACTGGTGAAGGGGTAAAAAAAAAAGAAGGCAGTAAACAAGTTTCTAAAAAACACTTCCAATAAGAAAAGATGAAGATAGAGGAGAGGCAGGAAAAAGAAATACAAGGTGGGTAAATCAACACCAGAGGCTGTTTTTGCAGAAAAAACTTTCCCTTCTAAAGCTCCTCATCTTAAAATAACACCAGAGCTGTTCTTCTCACTTGTATATGAATTACAACATTTATAATCTTAATTTACGTGAATTATCTTACCAAAGCCAATGGTAATTGCTCTACTTCATTCTGTAAGACGACTCACAAAACCCAGTACTATATGTTATGATTACTCAGAAAGGGACTACACATTCACCCAGACACATATTCACCAATGCTCCAGAAATTAACATGTTGCACCTCTGTAGTATACTTCTCTTCTAATTTTACAGTCTTTATTTCTTAGAACTTGGCAGGAAAAAAGGAGCAGATGTTTCCAATCCCTCATTTGGTTACAATCAGCGGACACACCCACAGTCACACCACTGCACGAATGCTCGGCCTGCTCCCACCCATGCAGCAGGTATTGTGGTCAACTAAAAATCCTGAATGACAGAACAACTTTTGAGCATTCAGGCGGAGCCTGAAATAATGGTACATGAAATTTTTCTTCAAGCATGACTAAAATAACACATGATTGATTCAGAAGCAGAAGTTAACTTGATTTAAGGTGAAGTGTAAATGTAAAACAGAATAATGGATAAATCATAAGAAAAAATGCATTCCAACTGCATTGACAGTCATCTCTTAAAAATCAAACGTAGTAGAAAGTAAGTTATTGAGTATGCAGTAATGCTAGCCAAAAACTACACTAAATACTGCAGGCAGTCAATCCTGCCCATTCATTTTGAAAAAGAAGAAAAAGCCTCTTTCAGGTATTCCATTCCTTCTTTGTCCCCCACCTACCTACTGTCAATTGCTTCTTCTTCTGGTACTTTCTTGCCTAAGAGAGATCATAAAGAGGGCAAAGGAATGAATACATTTGGACCCACTCCCCAAATAACCAGTCAAAATCCCAACTGTGACAATAAAGCTGCCTGCTCCAGAGTGACTGCCAGGCCACAGCTTGTGCCCCCACGTGAGACAGGATGGTTTGCATTAGCTACAGCACAACAGCCCAGCAGGCATCCTACCACACACAAGGCCAGTGATACAGCCCCTGAGCACTTCATTATTCAAACCTGCCACTCTTCATCCTCCTTTGTTTGTTTGTTAATTACAAATACTTACATCTTCTTGGAGTTTGAGCCTTTTAGGCTTTATAAGTTCATTTTTTTCTTCATAATACTAACTAGAAATATTCCAGCTTTATAGATTCCCCTGTACACAACTCCTGACTAAGGTAGTTAGAGAAGAACAGTCCATTATTTCAAAAGTTTATTGCACTGAGTATAATTCTCAATATCCAGCATTTGGTGCAGTAATACAGCCAGAAAAACCCCCTAAATCAATCCAATATTTAATAAACGTATTATGCTAATTTAATTTGAAGTGATACAGTATCTGTCTTACTGATTTTAATCTTTTCACATAAGCCTCAATAATTAACCAATCAGGAAAGCAATTTATCAGACCCAAATACTGGCCTACGTAGCATCATCTCCAAAATCCAGTGAAATCAATGTGTTTACAACAAACAGAATGCAAAGAAAGTATATGTGTGATTGTTTTAGCTGCAGTGCAGTTTTCAGTATTTCATAATGAAAATGTTTGCATTTATAGCCGTCAGTCTGCATATTCATATGCTTATAACAAAGTCTACCTCAGTTTTGTCTTTGAAAAGAGAAAAAAAAGAAACTTTAATTAACTACAATCTTTCGACTAGTGATACTCATTTCCTAAAAAATAACACTAGTGGAGAAGCAATTAAGAGGTAAACTTTTCAAGAGCTGTTTAACAGTTATTAAGGCTAACAGATAGCAAAGGTGAAAAACAAGCAGTCTACAAATCAAACTAATAAAAACATGGTTACTGCTCAAAGAAAATGAATTATTTTTTCCAGCTTTATTGCAAATACAGTTTAGGAAGCACATGTTTCTAATACACCAATTTGAAACACTCTTTGCAATACTAATTTGTTTCCAGTTTCAGTATTTGCAATATATCTTTCTTATTAAAAATGGATGCTGTTCCTAGCAGAATGTTTGTAAGGACTGGCACAAATTCTCTGTAGAAATGAGAGAAAAAGCAAGAAGCAGTGTTTGATTTACAGAATTTATATATGAAAGGGAGATAGGATTTATTTCCAATCATGGCAATTTTATGTGCTAACTTTATGTGCACTGTTCAGTAGTGTTAAAAAACATGCCTGCTTCTCATAACCTTGTCCATAATGACGTATCTGATGATTTCACATTTCAATTCTAAACTCAGATTTAAAGAAAAAAAATAATATAAAAATGACACTTTCACACAAGACTCTTAAAAATTTTAACAGGTAGAGAAAGATCATATAAGAATGAAAGTTCAGTGCAGAAATACGTCACAAAAAGACCCCAAACCAAACAACCCTCCTCCAACATACAGCTTTTTCAGTTCCTGCTGTAGGATATTCCATAATTGCATAATCCTAAACTTTGAGCAATAAATATGCATTATGGAGAAGGGAAATCCAAGAGCAACAGAAGTTCAAAACATTTCTTTGTTTCAATGGTAGCAGTAAACAATTGTCACTGCAAGTCCTTTACTCACAAGCTCATATACATCACTGTGAATTCTAGTAATTCAGTTTTCTGAGTACTCAATGAAACAGGGCAATAAACAAATGTGATTTTTATTAAATTAACACAAGCTTTCCAATCTTTGACATAATTTATCTTTTTGATTTACACTAAGGAACTAACTTGAAAAACATAAGGAGCCTTTGCAGTATTTTGAAAAAAACTTCTGCAAAAGCAAGACATATAAATGTATTACTGCATACATCTCTGTCTCTTACCACAAAAACTACTTTCTTATATATGGCAGTGATTTTCCAAGAAATAACAAGAAGGGAAAATTATTTCAGATATGTATTGCATGTCTAGAAGTCATCCCAGATGAGAGAATACAGTTATGAGAGCTATATTAGCAAAGTAAAAATGAGAGCTTCTTCCTGACCTTAAAATACAAAATATTCCTACAGTTTAACAGGATTGATGAAGTTCTTCCAGTTACTCATCTCATTCATCATCTTAATCTTTGCTTGCCACGGAATTTTTTGTGTACATGGTAGTAGCCACTATGTGCTAGCATTTTCCAGACATCCAAGAAGGGATGGCCCATGCCCCAGGGAGCTCAGACCCTGAAGACAGGCAGGCAAATAGACACAAGTCAGGGAAAAACAAAATTAACAAGTCACGCTAAACATCTACATTTACTACTGGTCTCACAACAAAATTGACCTGTAAACTGTGAAGGTGACAAGCTGAAAGGGTGATGTCCGGAGGGGAAGAACCAGCAGACGAATTCTTCTAGATTGTGCCATGCACTGATGCTGCGGAGCAGAAAGCAAAACTGAGTCTGAAAAAAGTTGACAAACAAGCAAGTAGGAAGCTTGACAAGAGAAGCGTAAGCAGAAAGTGATAGTTATATACTGTCTTTCATGTTTTAGTTTACCTTCTGTCACTTCCTAGCTTCTAAGTAATTCCTTTAATAAGGCCCTAGTAGCATAATAAATCTAAATCATTTGGGTTCTGTCAACTTTCTCAAAACAGCAGTTCCTTATACCTCAACCACACAAAAATGGTCAGAGAGAGAGGCCACTCTGTTTCCTTCATTGAGGATATCCATCAGAGAATGTGCTGGACTTAAAATGCAGTTCTTGCTGTGAGACTGGAAATAAAAATTAAATTTGTGTGTTACTTTTCTAAACTATTTTTTTCAAATTTAATAGGTTGAGTGTTGTACAAACGTTATATAATTCTACATAGTGAATGATGTAACACATTGCGTTTTCACAAAGCAAAATAATGTTCCAAAACCCTCAGAAAACTAGCAGAAGGGAGCTGCACAAATACCAGGTTTGTGCCACAAGTATAGACTCCCTGTTTCTGTACTTAATTTTTCCTCCTTCCTTGCTAACAAATCATGACTAAAGTCTGCTAACACTTTTTAAAAAAAATTTTTAATAAATATTTAAGAGTAAGATCAAGGCTCTGATCCAAAAATCACTAAAAGCTGTTCAGATTTCCATAGTACAAAAAATGTTGTCATATCAACATCCTGTTTGAACAAATTACAGATCTTATTATATGATAGAATCACAGAATTTCTGAGGCTGAAGGGACCTCTGGAGGTCACCTGGCCCATCCCCCTTGCCTCAAGCTGGACCACCTAGAGCCCACGACCATGTCCAGACCCCTTTTGATTATCTCCAAGGATGGAGAGACCAAAACCTCCATCGGCCTGTGCCAATGGTCAGTCTCCCTCACGGTAAAAAAGTGTTTCCTGATGTTCAGAGGGAACCTCCTAAGTTACAGTTTGTGCCCATTGCCTCTGGTCCCATCACTGGGCAGCCATGAAAAAGTCAGGTTTTTACAGTTCGTTCAGATATTTATAAAAATTGAATCATCTCTTCTTCAGTCTGTAAAGTCCCAGCTCTCAGCCTTTCCTCGCTAAAGAGATGCTCAAGATTTGTAATCATCTTTGTGATCTTTCGTTGAGCTCTCTGGACCCATATCAGGTTCTCCACATCTACTGGGGAGCCCAGAAGTGGAAACTGCACACCAAGTGTGGCCTCATTGGTGCTGAGTAGAAGGGATGGATGACGTCCCTGGCAATATTGCTGGCAATACTTTGTCACAAGAGTGCACTGCTGGCTTATTTCACCTTGGTGTCTATCAGGACCTTCATGTCTTTTCTGCAAAGCTGCTTTCCAGTTGCCTGTGGTTGTTTGTTCCTTCCCAGCTGCAGGATTTTGCACTTCCCCATGTTGAATTTCATGATATTCCTGTGTGCCCCACTGTGTGAAACCATGAAGTACAACCCTTTGGTGTATCAGCCACTCCTCCCAGTTTTGTGTCTACTCCAAACTTGCTGAGGGTACACCCTGCTCCATTCTCCAGATCCTTAATGAAGATACTAAACAGGACTGGACCCAGCATTGACTCCTGGGATACACTTCTAGTTACTGGCGGCCAACTAGACTTTGTGCCACTAATCACTGGTTGTTCTACCAGTTTTCAATTAAATCACATAAATTTATCACTGGTCAAGCATTACTTCCTCTTGGTGAATCCATGCTGATTGCTCTTTATGACCTTCTTGTCCTTTATATGCCTGGACATTTCAACTAAACTCTCTTTACAGATCCCCTTTCAGGAGGTCAATGCAGTTGGAATACTAATGTACACTAGATGCTTGTAAAGCCTTTAGAGCAGCCAAGTGAGAGAAGCATCATGCATTGGGATGCAGTGAGCAATCCTAATGCCATGCTCCGAATTTCAATAGATAATATTTCACAACAGGTAGCTGGGCTGCAGTATTTGTCCAAATCTGACCGAAGTGTTAAAATTATAGACTTCGAACCAAGATTAGAAGCAAGCAGGTATGTCCATATCCAAAAAGTCCATTTTCCAAAGGCAGTGAGCTAACAGGAACTGATGCTAGGAAAAAGCATGATTCTACATAAAAGGGAAATTATACCTTTTATGGAAACTTAGGTCTCTTGCTGGCTGTACCTCAGCTCTCCTGTAGTAGCTAAAAAGACATCTCCCTGTAGTCTGCCTTGGCTTCCCATATCCCCCTATTTCCATTCTATCTACTTTGAATGAAAGCTTGCCCAGCAGAGATCATGCGCCATGAAAGTTCATTTCTGATCTTAATTTGAACCACTAGGTGCTGCTGCAACACAGACAATAAACAACTACAGCATAAACTGTCCCATAAAATTATTTGGGATTTACACTCTATGTGACAAAATTGACCTTAGGACATTATATGAGAACTCTTAGCACTGTCATCCTTTTGCCATACTGCAATAGAAAATGAGCAGTTTCCAGCCTGGGGATTGATACTCTGTTTTTCTTGGACTACAAACTTTATTTACTGATCCAGGAGTCAAAAGCAACACATGAAAATCAAGCATAGATCAGTCTGTCTGCCACTGTACTCTCCTTCTAAGCTAAGTGCATATAACAGCTAGAAACATAAAAAAGCTCACTCTCATAAGTGAAATTTCCAGCAGAGCATGAAGCAAGTAACATGTTGAATACTGCTAGTCAAGGTAAAACACTGGCATCCTGGCCACCAACCAGGACCTTTCCTTTGAACCTCCAATCTCTGAGAAACCCTAGTTATCTAACTCTTCCATAACACAACACTTAGCAGCATTACTAGCTTATCACAGCTCCCAGGATAAGGAGTTCAAGGATGAAGAATTCTTTTGTTTGCATTCCCCCAGGCTGTATCAGGTCTATCTGGTTGTTAGCAAGTTTAAAAATCTAATAAATGGAGAATGGGCTGTCACTACCAGAATGGTGTGTCCAAGAAATTGATACGATCTGGCAGAAATATTATAACACTAATCTAACAGGTATGTAAATATGATTTGTGAACAATGAACATAGTTGGAACTGTAAGACTCACACAGACAATGCAAACTGTATAAAATCTGAAATAAAACTGATGTCTTCTGTGAGAAGACAAATTACATATTTTAAGTTGACTCTTTCAGTTCCATTGACACATAGTGCTGACACTTTCTACAGTCTGTTCTTCTCCAAATTAAAAAAAAAAAAAAAAAGAGGGAACATAGAGATTTCTATTCTATATAATAACATTATCACCTCTTTTTAGAATGACAAATACAACACTACCACTAACTATAAGAGCTGTTGCCTTAAAAATCACAAATATTCCTAATGTTCCAAGTAGTTATTTGAGAGCATATAAGCAGCATACAGAAAAAGTCTGTCATACTCTAGCACAGTCACCAGTCTTAAATTTGTTTTATTGTCAAATTTTGATAGAACCCCTGGAGGTTCGGGATGAAACAGAGAACTTTAATGTGGATGAGAGTACTCTTAATTTCCTTGTAACATCATGGACTAAATTAACTTCTTTTTTGGGATGGCTTAAACTTTTCACTGCTGCTACCAAGCAACTCCGAATCATTTTAGAAGGCAAGTGAAAACAATAGTGGATTATGCTTTGAAACCTCTTCTATCCCAGTGAAAAAAGTGCACAGCACCTAACCATGCTGTCAAACCGCCTGCCAGTCTCCCTACAAGAAAGGAGAGGTAAGAAAAACCAGCAGGTCAGCAGCTGACTGACTACACTTAAGCGCTGCATACAGCTTTGAGCTCAGGTGATAGCTGAGATGAGTAGAAATACAGGCTGGGTGGAGAATGGATTGAGAGCAGCCCTGCCCAGAAGGACTTGGGGGGCTGCTGGGTGAGAGGCTGGACATGACCCAGCCGTGTGCACTCCCAGCCCAGGGAGCCAATGGTGTCCTGGGCTGCATCCAGAGCAGCGTGGGCAGCAGGGAGAGGGAGGGGATTCTGCCCCTCTGCTCTGCTCTGGTGAGACCCCACCTGCAGTGCTGCATCCAGCTCTGGGGTCCCAGCACAGGAAGGACATGGACCTGGCAGAGTGAGCCCAGAGGAGGGCCATGAAGATGACCAGAGGGCTGGAGCACCTCTCCTGTGAAGAACGGCTGAGAGAGTTGGGGCTGCTCAGCCTGGAGAACAGAAGGCCCTGGGGAGAGCTTACAGCACCTTCCAGTACTTAAAGGGGGCTACAAGAGACACAGAGAGGGCCTTTTTACAAGGGTGTGTAGTGACAGAACAAGGGGAAATGGCTTCAAACTGCAAGAAGGTATGTCTAGATTAGATATTAGGAAGAAATTCTTTACTGTGAGAGTGGTGAGGCACTGGAACAGGTTGCCCAGAGAAGCTATGGATGCCCCATCCCTGAGGGTGTTCAAGGCCAGGCTGGATGGGGGCTTTGAGCAACCTGGTCCAGTGGAAGGGGTCCCTGGCCATGGTAGGGAGGTTGAAATGAGATGACCTTTAAGGACACATCCAACCCAAACCATTCTGTATCTCTATGATCTTTCCTGCTTCCAACGTAAATTACTCTGCACAGCAAGACTTGAAGTCAGCTGTCATTTCTGGTCCTAAATCAATTCTTATCATTTTGTTGACCATTTTTTAATAAAATCCAACTAATTTGGCCCCGTAATTCAATTCATCTGTCAGCAGGGATGCATTGACTAGTCTGAAGAATCTGATCCACAGCTTTCTTCCCAAAACAGACAGGGAACAGTTGTTTCAGAAGTGATAAATGTAGACTGAAAAAATTTAAAATTTTCTCCTGCATCCTCAGTCTGGGTCTTATGGCTGCTGAAGGACAAAGACTTTCAGTGGAGATACCTACCCTTTTCTCCAGAGTCCTGACAAAAGTTATTTCAACGGCCAATTACCCTAAGTCTTCTGTATTTCATGCCTGAAACAGTTTTGTCTGGCATTTGCTTACGTAGACTCCTGATCCACAGTGAATCTCTTCTAAAGAAATCCTGGAAAGGAATCTGGAAATACTGATCCAGGACAACCTGATTACCATGCTCAGTGTAATTGCCAAGTGTCTGATTTTAGGTTTGGAGTTGGGCTCTTTTCCTTCCAAGACTGGGACAAAATAAACAGTGTTGACCTGAAGCAGAGACTATTGCTGAAAGCTTTAAAAAAAAGACTTACCACAGCCTAATTTTTTAAGTTTCTTTTTTCTTAGCCACATCACATTGACAATCTACAATTATCTCACAATCAACACTTACTCACTTCTCAAACTCGCTCTTCTTCTCTGCCATCTTCAGTTCATAGAAGAGATTTATTGCAACATTTTTCTAGATATCAAGTACATAAACCTGCACTGTGCATTGCAACACCTTAACCTTTCATGTCAGTCCAGGAAGACTCATATTCTTCTACATAATATTTTGGCCTATATCAGTGGTGTTTTCCAGCTGTTGTTTTCATGTTGTCCCATGACAACACTATTATTATGCAGAACTAGAAGGACATCCTCCCAATGTTCCAACCTCTTCTGTTTGTATATAAGACACTGTAACCAAGGGATGCTGCAGGATAAGTACCAGTGCTCTAAACCTGACCAGTTTAATTAAGTTCTCATGTACTACTGTTACTACTTGTTTGACTGAAGATCAGCCAAATGAAATCTAGATTTACTTTGCAGGAAAAAGAAAATCCAGTCGACTTCACAAAAGAAAGTCTACCCTTAGTGAAATCTAGTTGTCAACAATGAATTTCATGCTACTTTTTGTTTGCCGCCCTATTTTGAATTATTATTTCATTAATATTTGAATATTACTGCCCCTTAGTTAAACTAAAATGCCTGGTAATTCTACCCCTAGCTAAAGGCATGCATAAAATTTTATTATTTTGTAGTTATGTGGCTATGTGCCCAACTTATTAAAAATCCCTGCTACTTACCTACAAGACTGAATGCATAAAAAAGACTCTTTCTCTACTCCACTTCAAAAGAAACTCTTGAGATAAAATTTATATGCTTATGCTGCAGACTGCAATCATTTGGATCTTAAATGTGTCTTTCATCATCTTCTTTATTTTTGTCTAAAATAGGAAGTTTCTAAATGTGATCAACATCAATAGTGCAGAAGAGCTCTCCTGGATCAGGGAAGAATTTGCTTCCTTGGAGCATTCATTTCTAGCCTTGCCACCAACTTGCTATGAATCACTGGGCCTTTTCCGATGTGCTGTCTGACATGGGCCTCCCTGTAAACCACTCCTAAATGGCCATGCCCTTCCAGCAGCTACAGGCATCAAGAAGAAATCATTGAAAAAATGAAATACATTACTAATATGAAGAATTTAGAATACTAGGCAGTCTCTAAGCAAACAAAATAATATTATGTCTTTGACCAGACAAACTTTAAATCTCTACTTCTGTATTTGCCATTTGTGAAAAGGAGTAATACTTCCCTATATCAGCAATGATAAATAAATTCCACTTTAAGACAAACTGATATGCTGAGATGAAAAATTATAGAAAACTTCCCTGCAAAACTCGTTTCTTTTTAACACCGTACTCTGTGAATGATGAAGGCGGCTTATTGCCCACAAAAAATGATGACATAATAAAGAAATGCATAGCTACACATTTACAGCATTGATGAAGTTCACCACAGGAAATTATGATTACAGACTAACATGATGTCCAAACTTAAGGAGACAGCATTTTAAATACAGACTCTTACTGAATTTCATGTGCTGAGGTTTACAACTACAACATTTAACATAGCTTTTAAATGCATAATTAAAGGCTGAATAAGGTTCCTAGATTCAGTAATACATGGTGGAAGTGCATGCATATTAAGTTTTATAGCATAATTTTATTTTTTCTCTAATTAAGAAAATATACTTTGCATTATCTTTTGATAAACACAAAGAAATCCAAAGAAGCCTTACTGGTTTTGACTAACATCCTTCTAGGTAAACACATTTCTGATACCAACCATAACTTTACTTTTATGGATACTCCTTGTAAGATCTTCTATGACAACAGGCATATTCATTTTGTCCTGATGAAAATTTTAATTTAACATTTAATTACACATTATCTGTTAGAACTGTATGCTGCTTTATAAATCAATTAATGTGCCATTTGGAGGAGCAGAAGAATAAGACTGGGTAGCCTTAGTTCAAAAATACCTGTTTGCAGTTTACAAAAGACAGCTGAATGAATCGGAAAGGGGGAAAAAAAAGACTAAATTAAAATCATTTGCTAAACACCTGTTATCTATCACCATACTATTATTTTCCCCATGTCTACATATCTCTTAGAATGATTATCAGAAATATTCATTTCCTGGAGTAAAAATTTTCTAAGTACCTATCCATGTCTTAAAAGAAATGTTCATATTAAAAGAAAATAATTAAAAGCTATTCTTACAAACAGGCAAATATAGGTTCCTTATTATCTTCCTAAATCCCTAGAAGTTCCCCTCTTTTCCTAAGAGAAACCACCAGAATTGTTTGTCCACAGAGAACTCTCCTTACCAGCTCCATCACTGTCACTAGCAACTTAGTGCAGCTCTACTTTTGTCTCATGTATACATCCCTGGAGATCAGGACTGCAAAGGCCAACACTGCAAGAGCAGTGCAATGGTTTTGTTTTAGGGTCTACTGCGGCAGGATTTCCCACAAACAGACATATTGTCCTGTCTGAAAACAACCTAAATACAAATCAAAGCAAAACATTTATTTGAAATATTCCAAATAAAAACATCCCCAGTGCCATGGGTTACAAAGAAAGAGTTACAGAGAGTTTAGAAAGATGCTCACATCTCTGATCTAAGGTCAAATTTAAAACAGTTCTTAATCTTAAAGCAAATCTCGTTCTTTGCACAATGAGACGTTTCCCATCCATGGAGCTAATGAGTCTTTCCTATGTAAGACTTGCACCCCTATGTTAGCCAAGGATTTGACAGATTGTGATAAATGCACATAAGTTTGTCTTCTTTTTTGTTCGGATTAAAAACCTCATTTTCTTTGTTCCCTCAAAATTACTGACCACCAGGTTCTTTAAAAAGCAGTTTCAAAACACTTCTGGATTACTCAGTGACTCTACCATTCTGGAAAGAATAATTACCTTTTAGAAGCCTAGATGCAATTGTCTTCTGTTGCAACAGCTACCATAACTTTTTAAGAAATACTTGACATCCAACTAGATGAAATTATAAGCAAACACTGGCTTTGCATTTAAAGAAAACAGTTTTCTTTTCTACTATGGACAACATTCAAAACTCAGTGTGAAGTATTTGCATGATACAGATCCTAAAATTTGATATATTTCATGTTTGTATTTCATATAAAACCTTGCACATCACATAAATTAAGAAATACACTTCATACAACCTACAGGTGGGATTAATACATGCAATTATCACTGGATTTTAATTTGGGCCAAAACCCCATAACTTTTGACTGGTAAAGCAGAAATAGGCTTGAGATGATGTAATAGACATTAATATCTACCTTTGTAAGAAGGAGAAATAACTCAAAATGTCTTTTAACTGTTCATATATTTTCAAATGCTTTACTTAAAGTAAATAAATATATCAGAGGTCCACATAAAAGCACACTCATACTGAGAACTTACACTTCCATTCAGTAGTTCTGAACAGTCTCAGATATAAAACTTGCTCAGTTACTGAGTCTTCAGAAATGCAAGAGAATAACATCTCAGTCAGCTGAGACATCCCCATTGGCTGAATGGTAAACATTCTTTTAGAGTAGAATATCTGGTCTGCATTAGCATTTTATTATTAAGTATTTTGGTATTATTATGGAAGAACCCAAATATCAATCTCTATCATTCAAAATAACGTAATTCAAAAACTTATTTCAAAATGTTTCCCACCTGCAAACTGTTATTCCAAAACACAATAGATATTGAAAAACTGACTCTTTAAGATGGTAAACCAACTTTTTCAACCAGATAAGAAGCTAGTACCTACAAAAATCTTTCCTTTTTAAAAATCCTGTCACTTCAAAAGGAGTTCTTTTTAGAAAATTAATAAAGTCAGTTGTAAAAGCAAGGTGTCAGTTTCAAAACACCACACATGCTACTACAAAAACAGTTCTTGGCAACATCAGAATTCTCTGAAGGAGATGGCTAAGAATGGAGAGTCTTTAGAGAGGAAGAATTATAAATAGGCAATAACTTCCTCTATGGGAACACTACCACAAAGTCATTCACCCTCCAAAAAGCTTTGCAAAGTTTCTTCAGCTAAAAGAGGTATGAAAAAGGAATGGGCCTGCAGGAAGTCAATATCCCTAAATGGCCAGATGCTGTTTCCATTTTCCTTGCATAGGTTTGCTTCCATGGTGCAATGGGTTCATAAGCAAATCCTCACTGCACTGTATAATACATGGTATACACTGCACATGCATAACGTTGTCCTCCTCAATCTGTGAAATAGAAACAAATGACTGCATCCTGTTAAGTGAAAACCATCAGTTAAGAGAACATACTGGGATTTTTACCTCTGGTACACTTACACCCTAGTTTAATTTACACCAAGAGGAACTCTGAAGCAAGTATCATATCAGATATGAGAATGTCACACAATATGGTGAAAGAAATACAGCTTTCTAGTGATGGGGTAGCTCAAACAGACATGAACCCCTTTGGTGACTTGGACATACATATACAAAAATTCTTTTAAACCATGTGAAAACATGTGAACGCTCAGGAAAAAAATATCACCCCAATAGTTTTAAATATATAACAGAGATAAAGAAATGGCAAGACCAGCCTGAATTATCTGTGCAGATTGTCAGATTTAAAAAATAGTCGATGACTGCACCACCCACCTCCTCATCAATACTTTTTACACTGAACGAGGATGTGAGTGGAGGCAGCCACACTGTGTGTACGCTGTGTTTGCTGACTAGAAGAAACAGAAGGCCATTGCCTTTAGATGTTTCTTATAAAATAAGAGTACTTGAAAACAATGGAAGTAAGACTTGTTTGCAAAGGGTTCAGCTATGTTCACAATTCCTTTTATTTATTCATTTATTTCTTTATTTAACTGGGGGAAAAAAGAGTCTACAATAAAATTAACTTCTCTAAATAGTATTTTTTTTCTTGAACAGTTCTTCAATAGAAGAAACTTTCCTGTCTGTTCTAGCACAAAGGCTCTGCCTCACCAACACTACCACATCTTCCCAGCTTCCAGTCTTTTCAATATGAAAAACAAAACCAATAATCAGACAGACCCATAGCAAAATTTCATTGTTAAAAAAGTTACCATGATTTCAGAATTACTAAGAAGTACTTACTGAAGCCAAATGACAATATTATATTTTTGTAATTTACTGAATGGTTGGAAGTGGGATACACTAAAAACCCCAAACATAAAAACCACACAGACTTAAAAATTCTCATACTCTTCTAGAGCACATCATAAACACAAATAATTGATTAAACCAATTTCAAACTCAGCCAATTCAGTCAATTTAAGAAACAGGAAAATAAATGAGATCATGGGTTTTCATAAAGCAGGTGACATTTGCTTCAGGAATGGCAAAACTATGTGTAAGGAAACAAAATTGACTCCATTCCTCAAAACAACCTACTGCTATCAGACAGGTAGACCATAATGAACAATACGTAAAGCCTTCTAGATGGAACGCAGGATTTTATGAAAAAGTAGTATCTCCCCCTCCCTTTAATTTGTGAAATTGGGAAGGGGTATGTGTGCTACAGAGAGGTATCCACTTAATAAGTTGATAAATTCTTTATAAAACAAAAGAGAAGATACTATCTTGTCAGTAGCTATTAACTATTTTATTGGGTTTCTATAAACTGGACGTACTTTTCACTAAATCTGGATGATTACAATGAGCTTACACTGATCTAACCACAGCTTTATGCCAAATTTACTTTTAGCTACCTTAAACTACTAGATTTAGGGTGTGATCCCACTTTTGAATCACCCAAGCAGATAGCAAATTTCTTTCCAAGTTTAAGTTTACAAAAATAGCACATCAACTACATGCAACTGTTTCTCCTGGGTAGGTCAAGCCTTAAAGGACAAAGCAGAAAAAGTGAAAGATTGATTTCAAATGAAAATTGTTGGGAGCATATTTCAAGAAGATTCAAGTTTCACTTCAAATGGAACTGTATCTTCACCTGCAAGCTGGCTGAAAATTTTAATCTCTCCTTTTCACATTCATCCTTTTTATTACAGCTTGTTCTTGCTTTTCAAATGTTTGGCCATTGTAAACCAGACATTATTTGTGGGAGCACAGCAAAAGCATACAAATTATGTACTTCTGATGGAGATCAGTTATCTTGAAACAAGTGCTTCCTCATTTGTGCCTTGTTCTTATACCTTATTATTCCAGACACAAAACAGTAATGGTTTACTTTTAGATTTAAAAATGTCATATTTTTAATACTGCATGCACAGAAAACCTTGGGGGGAAAAGCACTGAAAAAGAAAATCCCCATAAGTGATCAGGAAGAATGTGAAGTGGGTCCCTAGCTAATCCTGCATGTGATCTCTTGGTTTGCTCTCACAGTGTTGTAACTGCATAGAATGAAGGATCGTTACCTACAAGATGCAGGGAGGAAACCAAAACCAATTGCTGTTGCTAAATGAACTGTACTGAGAATACTATGATAATGATAGCAGTAACTTTTTTCTTCTTTAACATCAGATCAAGAGTATTCCATAACACGAATGCCACTGCTGTTCCCCATGTATTTAAGTAACCTTACATTAAGAACAAAAGAATGATTGTGCTGGGTTAGACAAATGTTTGTTGAGCTCAGGCTCTCTTACAGTGGCAAACAGAAGACACCTCAGTAATATTAAACCCAACATGCAGTGATACTGCTAAGGAACACTATGTCAGGACCCAATTTTTCAGAGCCCCCAAGACCTGAAGAAGTATTTATCCTTATTTTCTTCAGTGAATGTTTCTTTCATCAAGTTCTTAAACATAAAACACTTAGTATCTGCAACATCATACCACAAGAAGCTACATTCTATGCTGCATGCCAAGAACCATCTCCATTTGTTTGAGTGTAAGTATGCCAAATACTCCTTTTATTTGTTGGTCCTTACTTCTTGAAGTAAAAGTCGGGCAGGGCAATGACCTTTCCAACATAGGGTGCAGTCCCGTAAGACCCAAGTTAGAGCAGAGCACGTCAGGGTCAGCTGGAATCCAGTGATCTGTATCTTGCACAGCTGGCCTTCACCATGGGCAGCCATGCCAGGAGCGTCTTCATTTGCACATGCTTTCCATGATGCTGATGCAAGAAATTCTTTAATAGGCAATTATGAAAAACACTGGACATCAAAAGACTTCTATGGAGCTAGTACTGACTAATGTTCTTGAGCAGAGGGTTTTTTTAGATTTCTTTTAATGCTCTATGAACAATCATATAATTTGCAAAAGAGTTTGCAGAACCCATTCTTAAAGCCGGGGCTCCAGCACTAGAAGCAGCAGTGAGATCACTTTCCTGCATCACTGAAAAATCATCAGGAAACAGTGTAGCAAATTGGCAGTCTGTAATAAAATGATTATAGTCCAAAGAAGCCAGGAGAACATAATTAGTATGCATGGTTTATAATGCTGAACTAAAAGAATAATTATTTAAACACTAGAAATTACAATTCCTTTTATTGATTTATTTAAAATAAAACTTGTATCTTCTGTGATATAAGTGGGGAAATTCTCACCTAAGAGTCCCAAATATGCTTTCCAAATTCTACAAATATATCAGGTGGAAGACTATCTTCTGGGAAAAGTAGAGGATAATTAATTCTCAAAACCCATGATATGAAAAAGCAGAAAATTCGTGAGACTCCAGATATGTAGCGGGCTAGGCACCATGGTTAGGGTTCCTATTGAAAATTTCAAGGCAAAGCAACATGCCTCACAGATGAAGCAGCATGTCTTAAAACACTTTCTCCTTTGACTTTGTACACTATGAATTTACTCTTGCTAACAGCATTATTAAGGAAAGAACTGCAGATGAGAAACCACTAGGTCAATAAACTCTGACACAAGATTACATTCAGTCCACACGTTTTATAAACAACTTCACCACATCACTTCAAGCAGCAACGCTAAAGCAAGCATATGAACCAAACACATGATATGAAGCCTCTTTGTTTCCCAGAAGGAAACCAGTCTATTCCATAGAATATTTCAAAGTCATTAACATTTTTCTCAGCCCTTCCAATATTCATCTCCATCCAGTAAGAAATGCTAGCTTACAGACAGGGAAAATAAAGCTGAAAATATCCTGTTTAAATTGTGAAGTCAGGAAGAAAACTAGAGGAAGTATTTGACATCATCCAACAAAATCAGAAGTTTTCACTTAAACCGAAGCAGTTCTGAGATTCAGATATTTAAGCAAATTTTGAGGAGGAATTTTAAAATGTCAATGCAGTGACTAGATTTTCTTTCCATGCACAACTTGGCAGCAGATAAAATATATTACAACTGTTTGAGAGAGTATCTGACAGCTGAGTAGTAAAAAACCAGTAAGGTGGCACAAACAACATCAGAAGTAGTGTCAAAGAAGTACCAGAATAAATTACAATGGAAGGAGGTATGAACCCCAAATTTACTATGAAAAAGTATGTACATTAGATGATTTTGCTTATACAGTGATATGTTTCAGAAATGTTTGTTTTCCTAAACATAATACTTTTGAAAGTCTGATTATCTTTTTTTCCTAGATATTATGGAATGTATAACAATTAGCTAGAAATAGTCTGCTTTGATTCTGATTTCTGATTAAGAACCTTGTGACTTTTTGTTAAAATTTTAGCAAAAGTGGCCATCAGTCAGGCTTAGCAACAGTAATATGTTAATTAAAATTATCTAGCCTCTCACCTATCAAGACCTTAAGCATGTGTTTAAAATGATGACTAGACAGCCACAAAGATATTACAGACATCAGGTTTAGTTCAGACAAATAAGTCAGTTCACCACTAGTGAAGCATTTTAAGAACTAGTAGTATAAAGATAATAGTTACAGATATTTATTTGAACATCCTCCCTGTCATTGTGTAAGACCAGACCTTGTGAAAAAGAAAAAAGAATACAAGAAGTAAAAGACAACAACAAATCACCCAAATGAAAAGCAAAAGTTCAGAGAGCAGGAAATTATCACAAGATACAGAGAGCTCAAGAACAAGAAAGGGGTAGAAATTTCACAGGAAAGAGGCCAGAGGTTTTTGAGCTAATTGTTTGCAAAATTGCTTTAAGAATTTGCAATGCCAAAGCAACTGTGAAGTTTTTCAGGATAACTGACTGATTCTTGATTAGTTAAAAAGCTAAAGGAAATAAGTAAATTCCTCTTTCACCTAAAGAAGTGGAACAGTACATTTGGGAATATTTTTTTTCTGGTTTAAGTGTTTTACAAAGACTGCTTTTTCCACCAAAGACTTCTGCCTTTACTAACAAGGCAGAGCATCTGCTGCTACAACAGAAATGCCTTTCCCTGCAGAGAAATTTTAAAGATTTCTTCTTCAAAAACAGCAAGATGACTAATTAGGAAACTTCTCAGTACAAATGTTAAACAGAAAATGTTTACGCTCTTACAATGGTTAACGCTTCACTCCCAATAGGGTGTAAAAAAACCACAAAAAACCCCTCACAAAACCAAAATTCAACCAAAAATCAATTTAGCAAATGCAAGATGGATCTTCTCTGCTGTGATTTTTAGCAACTAAGTTACACAACAAATGCATACTGGAGTTTTGTTCCAGGCCCTGAACAGAACATCGTTTGAGAGAGGCAGCTGTTCAACATGACAGCTACCACAACATCCAAAGAAAGGCAATGAGCTAGAGCTAAGATACCCAATAAGGAGACATATGATGTTCACTGAAAACACACGCGAAAAACTTGGATAGTGACTAAACTTGGAATCAAGCTGAGATTAAATCCACTTTTAAAATAGACAGGAATACACAATTTGTGAGTTTCCACACTTGTTACTCTAAAGAATCTGATAAAAAACCCCTCTGAACTGTGATGGCAAGACCACAAGTCAGTCAACACTTCGAGACATAACTTTTAGAATTTCTCCTTGAAATGTGAACAAAAAAACCACAGCAAGAGGTCTGTGTCTCTACAGCTTTATTCTTCTAAGAAAATAAAACTATAGCAAGGAAGCTTTGAAAAAAGGAAACTCAGATCTGCTGGATAAAACATATTAAAAGCAAAGGACTTGAAAAAAAGCCATAGCCTGTGCCTTTGAGGGGATGGGACCTTCCTTTCAGATTTCCTCTCAGTTTGGCAACTGTCATCCACTTTCTGCATCATGCAGTTCTTTGAGATGTTCTGGAAATTCATCGCATCTTAGGAGCCAAGTGAAGATTTGAGGTATCTTTCTGAGTCACACAGCTCACTCATTAGTTTGCAACTGTTCATTGCAATAAGCAAATCGCTATCAGCATTTTCAGATCTCCTGCAGCAAGCAAGTATGCAAGCATCCCACACATTGCTGGATTCTGAGCTGTACATTTATGAGGTTATCCTTTCATTTCAATCTAGCACAGCAAGACCCACTTCAATTCCACGACTATCCAGATGGGGCACTTAAGGACTTAAACCAAACAATTTCAGTAATGAATAAGAACATACACACACAGCATCTCCCCACTATCAGTAAATTTCATCTAGGCATGAGGGGAGTCAAAACAAATGAGAATGCAATTATTCCTTAACTTTTGTAAGCTACTATTAATGGAATAATGCATTACAATAGAGATCATAAACTTTAATGAGGCATAAACACTGTTTACATAATATGCAGAACAGCAATATTTACTTCATCATTATTCTTTTATGAGATGTTGGTAACTTAACACTGGTGCCCGTAAACTTGTTACTCAGAATTCACAGTTCACAGCACTAAAGTATCAATTGGTCTCTCCACCACAAAACCTATTTATTAGCAGAACTCAAATACTACAAAAAGCTTTCTACAGTTGCTGACAAGATTCAAAATAAATAAACAAAAAATCCCTTTGATCTCTACTGTTGTTTGCTTCTCAAATGTCACCATAAAACAGTGCTGCAGTTAACAGACACTAGAACTGCTACAATTCTCAATGAAACATTGAACTGTTTTCCAAATGTCAATTTTGACTAGGAAAATAAAAAGAACACATGAAATTTCCATCTCTCTTAATGGGAATGATATTTTGCCCAAACTCAGTAATTAAAAAAAACAACACAAAACAAAACAATAAAATATAAAAGCACAGTGTTGTTTGCTGTAAAACAGTATACTAACTCGTCCCCAATAATAGAATCACTAGTTAAGACCATTTTTTGGAAACTCTATTATTTTTGCTACCAGCTCCTTGTGATACAATCTGCTGGCTTCACTGACCAACAGCTTTGCTGAAAATCCCCCAAAAACAAAAGTTGTGCCTAAAATCTGATGCACCTTGTACCTGATCAAAACAGCTATATTTCACAAATGATATGAATGTTTTGTGATCAATGATGCTCAATTTGCATTTCAAGCACAAAAGCATACCTGCTAAATGGAACGAGTCTGCAAACCAGTAGGCTTGCTTTCTAAATCCTGACAGAATTTTTGATTTTTAGATTTCATGTACCATTTGTGAGTCTAGGCATGGAGGCAAATGATACAGCCAAAGGAAATATACAGATTTTTTTCTTCTTTAAAAATCAGCTTGCACTAGGACGAAAAGTCAGTTCATACTTTGGCTATCATCATCCCACCTCACAAATATCTGAATAGCCCTACTCACCAGTCTTCATGAAATAAAGCAACTACACCACGCATTCTTCAAGACAAAAGCTTAGATGAAATGTCATTCATAAGTGATACTTATTATCTGAATTATCATTTATCTTATTGGAATCCTCTTTATTTTACCTTATTGTTGCTATATATGATTGAGAAGTCTGCCTTCCTGCACTTTTCCCTATGAAGTACAGAAAAACAAGGAGAGAGAGCACACTCTCTGGAAGGCACATTCACTGACAGTCTGGTGTTCTGAACAAAACACTGAATTATGAGGTACAGTGGAAACATTTCTATTACCATCCAGTCCTTAACTCTTGCAACTACACATATTCTTTAAATTATTTACCTTGGTCATAGTTTACTCCAGCTCTCTACACCATATATTGTATTTAGAATACTGCACAACCAAGAAGGTTCTGTTCTTAGCGTGTCTTGATTGCTCCACTTTGGCTCAATTCCAGCCTCCCCAATAGGAATTGGGCCTGGTAAGCTCTGCAGGACCTTTTCAGCAGGGGAGGAGAGCTCCAAGGCAGCTAGAGGGAATGTGTTCATGCCTGCGGGGAGCTGAGCTGGGTGTCTGTAGCAGGTACACAGCCTGGAAGACTTGTAAGAGAAGGCTGTTCAGGAACGGCCCAGAAGCATAGTGAATTAAAGTGTTCGTGCAATCAGAGCCTCCAGCCTCCATCACAGAACGATTTCTTTACTAAGAATAGCTGAAGTGGGCAGAGCAAAGGCTTGTCTGTGATTCTGTCTGATTATATGGCTCCTCAGACCCTCACCAATAACAAACACCTAGGAAGGTGTGACCACCAAAACCAGTCAGACCTTTCCAAGGGTACTCCTGTACCTCCTGTCACGGCTGCAGGAAAATGGCCATGCTGCCAACCACGTCCAGGCCTGAGCTTAAGATAAATGAGCAGGACACAAGAAACTTTTGCTACCTTAAAATAATACCATACAAACACAAACTTCTTGGCAACACCATCAGAAACAGCAATTCAGGCTCCACTAAGCTACGTGACTAAGCAACTGAGGAGAAAGTAATTAGGGGTGAGTTGTTGACTTGGAAGAAGCCTGGGTTAGATAAAGACAGGTGTAAGAAGTGAGATAGAGGGTCAGAAAATTGTAAAATCTGTACCAAGGCATGTAAATTATATGATTACTGCTGCCTGGGAATATATGCCAGATGGCTCTGCCACAGCCTCAATCTGACAAACCAAATCATTGTCCACATGTTGTGAAACCTGCTTCTGTAGTCAGGAAGGAGGGAACAGGAGTTTTCCCTGGTTGGCAGGGTGGATCAAGCATCTTGGTATTGCTGTGTCATCGTGCCATACCTCAGTCTGTCTACCTACTATGTCCTAATGCTTCCAAGACCACACTCCCACTTTGCCAATCTTCTGCTTTAAGGGCTTCCTGAACAAGAAGTGACGCTTGTATATTAACTGCACTCAGGGATTTTTCTTCCATTCCTTTGTCTCATGATGTCTCAAGGTAGCAGATGTAACATCCTGTGGCAAAAAATACCAAGAACTGAATCACAAGATCTACAAAAGCATCCTAAACCTTTAAGTAAGCAAGGTGAAACCAGCATGAGTGCTGATGAACGCAATGCACTATCCATGCAGCAGACAGACTGAAACAATAGTTTGTCTTTCTAATCTGTACAAATGCCAAGCCTACTTAAAGAACGTGTACCAGATTCCATGTATATGCTGTTGACAATCATCTGTGGAAACTGACAACTATTCTCCTGGGAACACCAGTCCCGTAGTGCTGGAAATACAAATCCTCCTTATCTGTTTCGCATTCCACCTCTGCTATACTCTTCCTTCACAGAAAAATGGATATAAATATAGCCTTTTAAAAAAAATTCCTCCTAAAAATAGTTATGAGTATTTATCTACAGATTGGTGAAATGGCCCAGCTGTACGGTCCAGCTTGCAAAAATAACTTCTGATATGGTGTGAAGGATCTTGATTAGTAGGTGAAAAAAGAAGTATGATATTTAGAAACCAATTCTAGTATTCTGAGCAATAGGGATTAACTTCAGGTTTTAGAAACTGCTAATTTAGAAATTGCTAGACATCCAACTAGGGCCTGAAAACTGTGCATAGTCTGGATAACTGGAACAAACGTCAAGAAAAGAGGCTGGTTGCCCCTGTTTCTTCCAATTATTAAAACTAGGGTGACTATATCCTCTACTAAACATCAAAAGAAGACTTGAATTTCCCCCATTAGTTTTGCTCCCTAGCTCCCCAGCTCCTCTCCCTGTCAATCAGTGACAAAACCAATACAAGCTTCATGCGCAATAACCCAGTCACTTGCTGTGCCAACAAATTTACACAGAGCACTGTGGGTCAGGTTTTAGTCACACCAGCAAGAATGAAAACAGGCAAATGTCAGGAAAGAATAGGAGACCTCTACCAATCATTCAAGTGTTTTAATACAGTGACATCAAAATTCATTATTTCAGTTTCCCATTAATGATGCCAATCAACAAGATGTAAAAGTGAGTGTTCTCCCTTTAAACTCACCATGAATTTCACATTTCATTCGCTGAGTATTGTCACTATTCATCTCCATGGAAACAGTTGTGAGGGGAAAAACTCACTGGTATATTGTATCACCAAGTGAATCAGACAAGACTAATTAAAGACAGCTCTTTCTAAATATACACACAGCCTGCAAACCCAGAATACTAAGAAAATATTTTCAAAACGGTCTTATAGGCAGAGCTTTATTAAAACTAGTAAGACAGTCTCATGGACAGATGCACAGGATTACAGTACATGGTACACCTATCAAAAACCTTTTTTTCTTAAACCAAAACAGTTCAAAATCTCTTGCTCATATACAGTGTCTATATATATAATATCTTTTAATGACAGCTGGCAGTTAAGACCAATTAACCACTATAAATTTGCAAATAACTATATATACAATGTACTTCGCAAACTTTCCACATACAATGAGATTCCTCCATTTTTTCCAATGCTTGAAGACATCCCATGACATTTACCACCAATAAAAATTGCAAATATACTGCAGAAACACACTCCCAAACAGGAAACAGGCCCTGGGTGTGATTACGAGAGCTGCCAAGAAGTGCCATCCATACAGACATCCTAGCTTTTCTCTTGGCTATTTTCACAGCTACCTGTTCTTTAAGCCATTTACTTACCAATTCCTGTGGTATTCACATAGATTCATAAAATTCACTAAATATGAAAGGGCATGAACTAAATCAAAAAAATCACTGTGGAATTCTCCTATTACATTATCTCATTTTCAGTTTAAGTAGTCACTTAGCATATTAAGGGTTTACTTAAAGATGAAAGATATTCCTCAATTTCAAGTTGACAACCAATTACCATACAGCTTCCATAAGCATTCAGTTCCTACTTTTGTATCCATATTAATTAAAATTAAATTTAAAACCAATATAAATTTTAGATTTTTTTTTCTTTAAGAATGTAAGCATTAATGTAGAGCAAGGAAAAATATCTTAAATTTAAAATGACATCAAAGTTACAAGACATTTCAAGGTCGAAAAAGAAATATATAAAGTTAGGAGAGAGGGAAGGTGTCTTATACAAAGAACCCCTAATTAATGCAGCCTATTTCTTAAATGCAGCAGGAGTTTGACAATGTGTCTTCAAACACAAGCCACAATCTCTTCTAGAAAGGGTTTCTTACCTCAGGCACAGACTGCAATGCAATGCACTGTTCCCATGTCTGGTGCTATACTGCACTTATCTGCCACCTTCTGCATCACATTTCACTGTACAACCTAAACATGTCCTTACATACCTATAGACATTTTTAAACACATTCTAAGAAATCAGGTATTTTAGATTAATGCATTCATAGCAGCAAAATGAAAAGCCACCTCCAATTCAAATTGCTATCAAAAATGCACATTAGTGCTACATATTAATAAAGATGATACTACAGAATACAGTATTTATCAAAAAATGTATAGTATTTGGAATCTGACTTATTAGTCTGATGCAAGACACTAAATTTTCATATCTACAGCTATGACACAAATGTCATGTAAATGGAAGCAAGTTGTTCAAGTAATACATGCACTTCACACTTGACAGCCAGAAGAAAAGACTACCGAAAGACTATTTTTCCTGCTACCATGTCAGAAGGGATTTAAACCTTTTCTGCATGACTTACTGTCTTCTCCATTCAAAATTTTAAATTCCATTAATATAAATGGCTCTTTTTATCAGCTCAAATGTATGCCCTCTTTACAAATAATGCAATGAATATACAGTTATGCAAAATAAAATAGCTGGTTTCGTAAATGAAAAAAATTCAAAGCAATTACCAATGACAAGTGCAACTATTTTGTTGCAACACCAGCATAAACAAGTCCTATTCAGATGCTTCTTAAAAACTATGCATAGGTTATCTACACAAAAATGTGTCAAATTACTAGGAAGATATAGTTATTGAAAAGAAAACTAATAAAACTGTATGTGAACAAAAAGGCAACAGAATAACTGGCATCTCAAGTGCTTCCCATTCACTGCAAAACAAGGCGTAAGATATTCAGGAAGATAGAAAATTCATAAGCACACAAAGGAAATACATCTGAATGCAGTATGATGTAAGTGTGCAAACTCTCACAGCCAGGAATCACTAACCAAAAAGACAATCAATCCAAAAGTAGTTTGTTTTTCTTGTAACAGTCTCAAAACTAACACATGTAATTCTGGAAGATGCTTGATATGGGGCATATATGCAAATAGCCCAAAAAAACATCAGGTTAGTGAAGAAGCACAGAACCTTTCAACTTTAGAACACTTCTGCTGTCTTCTTAGCACTTGTAATTAGTCACCATCAGGACTGGGATAGTAAAGTAAAAAGATGTAAGATTTGATAAAATATGACAACTTTATGTTCTTATTTAATATCAAATTATGATCAACAGTAGTTTTACGTGAGCTACAAAATTAGCTAATTTAATTCTGATTTCTGTATTTTCTGATTCTAACATAAAATATTACGCATATTTACCATGTAATACAATTTAACATGAATGCATCACTCAAAAGAGTTAGTCTGTATTGTTAGACATGTTCTTAAAGATTATTTCATTTCACTGTGAAATATGAGCACAAAAGAAAACAAACAAATTTTAAAAAATAAAAATAAAAAAAAAGGAAAACAAACCCCAACCAATGAACAACAATATGCAGAAAGCTGTTTATGACTTTGCTATCCTACCAGAAGTCATCTATTTTGGATGCTTATGCAAATGCATCATACTTCTAAGAAAATACTTAAGATCTACCTTCTGCTTGACAGAAGTATGTATCATACAAAAATGAAAAATCTTCTGCTTTACAATCCTAATATTAATTTTTCCACATACGTTAAGAATTTTAGTAAGAAATTCTCCTTGAAAAAAAAAATCCAATTTTTTAAATATAACTGAAATGCTAATACTAAAAAACCCCACCAAACCTATATTATTAGAAGCCATGCACAACACAGTGTAATACTGCATCACTGTAGCTCTAAAAATGAGTCTCACCAAGAGTTGCACTCGTAACATTTTTAGCTGTTCAGCAGTATTTGTAGGGGGTTCCATTTTTGGTAAACACTTGCATAAATCAACAGATTGAAAATCAGAAGCTCAAGGAAGAAGAGTAGCAAATTCTAGTTAAATGTATCTGAATGGATTTTTTTTTTTTTATTATTTCCTGCACGTTCAGAAGTTTGAGATACACTACTATATCCCTAAACTCAAGGAGTTAATTTAGAACACACAACAATGACTCTCAAGGAAAAGCAATGAAGCCAGCCAGTGAATTGTTCCCTTCTCTCATCTTGAAAATCTTGCAGCAGTTTGCCCACATAAATCCTCCCTAAGAGATCAGCAATTGCAGTAGGCCAGTGCAATGCCAAATAGTCCCAAAACATAACCATACCCTCATCTTACTGTTTATAGAGATCATGTAGTATCTTCAGGTCAGCATCTGCCTGTATTACTTCATTTTACATAAGCAAAAAGAGAGTTCTATGCTTTATCTTTCTTGATCCCTAACAGCTACAAGAACCCTCATGATTTCTTGAAGAGTCTTTTCTTCGTACATAAAGCCTACATGCGTTATGAGATAAAGACATTCTCACGATGAAGTACTACCTCAAATTTTACAGTATGCAAGTTAGCACCAGCACCAATTTTCAAGAATTCTCTCCATGCCAAAATTCTGACATCTGCCATACCTACAGCTTACTTAAAACAAACAAGTAAAACCTAAATATAAATATATGTGTACACATAAACATATACACAGACCCAAAACTGTAACAATAATACTTTACAAGAGAGAATCTGGAACAAGTTTAATAATCCACAGTCAAATAAAGGATTTTGGTTATTTCAAACTCCAACTAAACCTTTTTCACTCACTTTTCAAAATCATGCAGAAATACAGACATAAAAATAGGTAACTTTATCCTTCACAATTAATCCATATAGTAAGTAGTTTATATATTTATTGCAGTCCCTGTTTTAATAATCACGAATGACTCAATTGATAAGTTGCCAGCAAGGAAGAATTCTCATTATCAGTGAAGTAACATCCTGACAGTGGCAACCATGAAGCTTCTGCAGAAATACAGCAGATCACATCCACCTTGCGAATTCTTATATTGCACTATCTGGGTACCTAAAGATACTACACCTATGTAGTATGAAAGTGAGTTCATTCTGTATTTGGTGTCACACTTTGGTAAGATGATGAAAAAGCATCAAAAAAACCCCAAAACCACGTCCAAACTTTTTGTGGTAGTCTTGTAGGTTGTGGCCCATTAACCTCTTTCAAAACTGCTTGAAACAAAATATTATTCTATATCCTGCTCATCCACAACCTGTTCTACGTTACTTACGTCAGTGAGGAGAATACCTACTATACTAGATACCTCAAAAAAGTAAAAATGCGTCTTTTAGCTGATGCCAACATATGTATTGCTTGCCTCAAAAAAATTCTACAGATTACAGGGAAGTAGAGATTAATAATTAAGAATCTTAGCAAGGAAATAAAAAATTATGACAGTAAATAAACTGCATAGGAAATAAGACCGACCTGTCATATCCCTCAATTCCACTTCTGAACTGGTTTAAGGGGGAAGAAATAATATTAATTTCCTCTTGAGACCATCCACCCCAAAAAACCTGTCAGCCAATGAACCCCTATCATGGCCAAGGAATGGAGAGAAAACAGCACCCAAATGGGTGTTCTAGGAAGTACTCAGGAGCAAATGTTTAATTTCCTTCATTCTTATGGAACAGGTACTACCAAACTGAAAGTGCCTTTTAGTCCTAGGGATCAGAGGTTCAGGAAAACTAGATGATGAAAACTAGACGCATGCTGGATTATGAAGTAACATTATAGAATGAAATACTTTTTCCTCAAAGGACTCTTTGAACAAGGCAACAAATTGAAAAAAAATCCTCTGGATCAGAGAAGTCATGAAGAATACAAATTTCTACTTGAAACATTAGGCCATGTCATGAGCAGAAAGAAGGGAAGGGGACAGGTATGACTAGCTGAACAAACAGCTAGAACAATTTCTAGAATATCAGACTAAAAAAGCATATTCAGAAGTAAATTTAGAAGAGTAGAAAGGAAATGTCTTAATATCAAAAGGTTTCCATGGGATGCAGAGAGAAACACACGTGGGCAGCTATCTTCTTCTTTGGCAGATGTTCTCAAACATCAAGATGAAGTATTTACTGTTTTGTGCAAAGCCTGTTGAAGACAAATTTCTGGCATCAACCATGAGGCAGAACTCAATTCATTTGCAATTTTTTATTACAGCTTCTGTTCTGCTTCAAAATCGCTTGTTTCTGATAAAAAGCTCTCAGATCCAGGATGCTTATTTATGTGGAACACATATCCTTGAAAGAATCACCAAGTACCCAGAGCTTACACACAAGCACATTCAGCAACTACTTACACTTTTATCCAACAGAACAGCTTATATATATATTTTCCCATTTACAGCTCAAAGATGGTTTGTCTTTGGTGGGCAGCAGATCTGCCTTTCATAAAGACAAACAAAGTTCATGACGCCTTGTGAGATTCTTACATACCACACATGTTCCTAGGACTCACCAGCACTAATGAATTAGTGGGCATTATTCCACAGTGAAGGTTTTCAAATTTAAAAAATTATCTCAAGAAAGACTTCACTTATCTGTATTTCAGATCTAAGAGGGAGAAAAAGCACCATATATTTAGACTAGGTTTTACGAGGTATATTTCTAAAATAAACTTCTCAATTGTAACTGAGTACTTTTAATAATCTCAGTCCAACTTTCAAGTTTGGTATTACTGACCTACTGCTAATTATATAGCCAGATCATTTTCTACTGACTTCTCTATTTACTTTTATTTACTGCTTTCTTAAAACTAGTGTTTCCTCAAAAGGAAAACAAGAAATCTTCAAGAACCATTTTAGGTTCTGAATAAGCAGTTTGTTTTAAACATATTTTTACTACTGTACTTCTACCTGTTGTAAGCAGCCCTGAGTAACTGGCAAAAGCCTAGAGGTGTCCTGAGTGCAGCTGTTCCACCAAAAGGGAGGAGACCAGTGGGGAAAAAACCCATCCATTATACACCAAGACAGGCAACAGCCACTACAGACCATGTATCAAATCACATAATGAAGCATCAGCTCCTAGCACAATTCAAAAAGTAATTTTGAAGCATCTTGGAACTGGCAGTGTATTTTCAGGGCCATTTAGAGCAGCTAGGCATTGCTAGGTAACAATAATCCCAGTAATATTCCTCAAATACACAGAGAGGTAAGTAGAAAAGAAAAGACATTAGAAAACAGAATTCCCTACAAGGAGGTTATCTCTTCCTGTCAGATAATGCAGATTCTAACATCTTTGGCCAGGCATCCACCTGGCAGGGTGGAAGAGACACTGGCATTCCAAATACATAGATAGGCTTCTTGGAGTGCTTTTCATGGCTGCATTACCAAGCAAGATTTGGGTCACAGCTTAAGGGATTCAAGATGGTCAGCATACGCCAGACTGACGTGAAAGTTCTGTATCACAGAACTTAAATCATTTTCTCTCAGGATATATGTAGAAATTTAAGTCTTTTAAAACTTGATCAAGTGAAAGAAGTAATTTGGCACTTAAGGGTTTCCAGGACAAGTTTTTTTGTCTGTTAGTTTGAAGAAATGGCTTTCAAAGCCAAAGAACAAAGTCATGAGTACACTTTGTAACTTAACTTTAGCAGAAATGTCAGCTTGGAGTGTCAAATTCTCGTCTTTTGCTCCCACCTTGACTGTCCCCTTTTGCTGTGCCAACAGGACAATTTTTGCAGCAACTTTATAAGCAACAGATAAGTCAAACACAGCCACTAAACCATCAAAAAAACCCAGAAAGGATACACTAATCTAACTTACACTGCAGCTCCACAAACTGCTGTGCTGGCACAAACAGGGAGTTGGTCTTGGTATGGTAAAAAACCCAGTAAAGGAGAGGGAGAACAACAATTGCTACAAAAGGAAACATCATACTTTCACGTTCAATCTTTGTGATTTCAATGCTGCTTTATCTTCTGAGACAATTCTTTATCAAATTTCAAGCAAGAAAGAATAAATTTTAATGAAATAAGTAATTTAGGATACAGACAATAGTCCATAATCCTTGTAATTAGAAAAAAATAATATGGAGTTATAAAGCTGACTTCACCCACTGTGGGCTGTAAGAAGTAGGGTGCGGTATTAAAATATGACTCAGTGACCCAGGGGATACTCTGTATAAAGTTTGTCATGTATGCTTGGCAATTCAAAGCAGAAATACTAATCTCTATACTAACATTAACTGTGCCTGGTTCATGTCCCTGTTGTATGATTTCTAGAAGTATGGCCATTAAAAAATTAGTCATGTCTCTGGAACAGTTTGCTAATTTACTATCTGTAATTAGAGCTCTGCCCGTGTTATCAAGACGCAACACCAGGCACAGGAAAATGATCCTGGAATAGAAAGCTTTACTTGTAAAGATCTCTGGAATAAAAAGATCCAGTTAGAATATTACATAAGAGAAAACAGTATCTGTAAAAACTGTAGTTATTTCAGAAAAACAGTCAATCTAAACAAGTCAGAGAACATAGCAAAGGCTGCTCTGGACTCTTCACAGCTCCCTTGAGAGTCTAACATCCAACGGCCACTCCTGTCTCTGCTCCTGCCGAGGTAATGCTGCACAAATCAGAAGTCCTTTTCCATCCCTGCCAACAATTTCAGTGAATGAAAAAGCAAAGTATCCAGACTTGTTATGGTTTTCTTTAACATTAGAAGTTGAGAAATAGACCTAAGGGAGTCTGTCTGCTGCAGAAGGCAAGACTGGAATTGCAATGTTTTAAGTATAGAGAGAACAGTACAAGACATGGGCAAAGCATAGCAATGATAAAGATGGTAGATGCATGTCAGAAATAAAATTGAGTTATTTGATGGGTGTGGAGGGGAGGTCCTTATTCAAAATTATTCATATCACAAAGGCAAATGCATATGTAACTGCAAATCATCCAATGACATACTACTAAAAATAAGATTTTATCAGTAGAAAATTTAGTTGCCTGACCACAAGTGTCAATAAATAGCTACTCAGTATAACAAACTCATTTTACAGGGGATTTAAGAACTTCATTACAACAATAGTTTTTTCTTTCACTTAGCAAAATTGAAACTAGAACTCTCTCACAGCCTGTCCCTTGAAGGCTACATATATGACCATCTTTCATACTACATGAAAGAATTTTCAACTCAACAAGTAGATCTTTTTTCCCTCAAACAAGAAGGTATACAGGTATCACTAGTGGGATTTAAGCAGTAGAGGATACTGAGGAAGGCAAAATTCAACAAAAATTCTATGTTAAGAAAAAAATAACTACTGCTAATGACTGTAAAGTTATGTTTAAATAACCTCTCTGCTGGAAAGAAAATCAAAGGAGTTCTGTTGTTAGTGTTGTTTTTGAAAGACAGCACACTTTTAGTGTTCTTAATTTTCTTCCACATTATTTTCTGGCCATGTAAATATCATGGCTCTTAGAAGCACTGTCCAATTTCTGGCTGAGCAGATCTTCTTTTTATCTATCTAGGAAATATCAGTTGCTCCAAGATTTCCCTGTTTGTTAGTGGCATATAGCACCAAACAAATACAAGAGCTTCAGTTTGGTCTAATGAAAGTCTCCAGTGCTCTCACATCCAAAGTACGCTTGTTCTATAGGTGCTTTAGGCACAGACAGGTAGGCAATAGTCAGAACAGGAACACAAAGTCCTATTTGGAAAACAAAGTTCTAGTTGCCTACTGCTATGCTCTAGAAAGACAAATCAATAGTAAGTATTCCATTTATTTTAAAGGATAAATAACAATCATGTGTAAGGGGAGGACTTACGCTTTTAAGATCCCTTATTTCTATTCTCAGAAAGATTGACTACTGAAGCCATTGATTCTGAAACAGAATTCAATAGTCAAAGAAAGAATATTTAGATTTTATTAAGGGGCATTAATGCATTGCCACTTAAAGTTGAAACCTTCTCCATAATTCGTCTCAACTATCATGTTTTAAATTCTAATGTAAGTGGTACTATTCAGCTCAAACAGTAAGTTTTCCTAGTCTGCAGAGGTAAAATGATGTTCATGACTGACTAGAAATACAAGTATAAAAAGCTGCTTAAAACATGCCTTCCAAGCCCTGCCCAATGATAGGAGTAGGAAGGTTCATTGTGGATATTTTTCTGAATCCCTTTTACTTTGTCACATTTTGCTTAATTACAGACAAGCAATATAAAAATTCTATACCACTTAGAGTTCCATTAACAAAGCAAATCCTAAAAACATTCTCCCCTCTGCTCTTCACAGCAATTTGCAACATGCTTATCCACAGTTAGGGACAAGATGCTCTCTTTCTAGAAGAAGATGACAAGAATGACTTGTAGAACATACAAGTAGAAACAGGCAACAAAGGAGGAGAATAAAAGCATCACCCACTGACAAGAATCAGGAAGACTTGTTTTGCTGAACATAAACAACAACAAGAAAATATCCTATGGGTATTGTTAGTGAAAAAAGAAGTTCAGGAAATCAAGATTCTTCTGGTGGATGGGTAAAAACAACCCAGTGATAGTGATACAGAAAAGACTGAAGTACTCTACGTCTCTTTTTTCCCTGTTCCATACAGAAACAGTTTGCTACCAGATAACTGCAGGTACTGACAGGGTTTGGGAAAGGGAAGGGAAACCAACAGTATGGGATCAACAGTTTTGGAATACTTAGTGTAGCTGTATTCAGACCCTTGGGGCTAGAAGGCATTCACCTAAGGTAGCTGAAAAGGTTTGCCAATGTGATTATGAGATTGCTACCAGCTACCAAAACTTCTTACAGTTGAGATGTTTTAGGGGTCCTAAGGTTTCAAAAAAAGGCTAATTCCTAAGAAAGGTGAAGAGACCCATAGAACAGGCCAGATAACCTGAACGAGAAAGAACCAAAGAAGCCCACATGGAGCATGCCCTCCTAGAGTCAATTTTCAAACACAAGATGGACAATAAAGTAACCAGAAACAGCCAACATTGTTTTACCAAGACCAAATTACACTTGACCAACCTGACTGCCTACTTTAATGATGTGACTACTTAGGTAGCTAAGGGAAAAGCTATGGATTTCATGGAATCAAATCTCAGTGAGGTTTTTTGGCACTATCTCACACAGCATTGTCTGGAAGCTGAGAAGCACAGAGCAGAAGAGTAAACTGTTAGGTTGAAAACTAGACATCCTGCCTAGATCAAAAAGTAACAATAAATGAGTCAACATTCATTTAGCAGCTTGTAAAGACCAGAATACCAAAGAGGTTAATATTGGGGTCCAAATGGTTGATTTTAAATTATTTCCTATTTTTTATTATTTGTTTTTTTTTTTTCCTTAAATCAGCACCCTGAATGATGAGACAGCCTACACCCCAGGAAATTTGCAGAGAGCATTACATTACAGGGAGTAGCTAATCCAGTGAATGTCAGAGCTTCAATCCAGAGAACCCAAGAAACTTGAGGACTAAGCAAAATAAGAAGGGTGCCCATTAGATTCAAGCAAGTTACTGTTCCTTTCTACTCTGCACTTGTGACCCTCCACCTGGAACAGCATGTTCAGTTTTGAATCTCTAGTTGAAGAGCAATGTTGAAAAATTAGAGAGGGTCTAGAAGGGAGCACCAAGACAGTCAGGGGTCCAGAGCACATGCACAAAGAAGACAGATTGTGGGAGTTGATCTTAGTCAATCTGGCAAAGAGGAAGCTAAAATGTTACCTAGTAGCAACTTAAAACCATCCAAAATGTAATTACAAATTTGATGGGTCAATGGCAATAAAAATGTGGCTTGGCTGTTCAGATTCAGCACAAGACCTCCAGAGGTTCTATCCAAAGAACTTCTATGATTCCATACAACAGCTCATTGTTCTACAAATTCTAGAGACAATGATGACTCATTTCTTAAGACAGGCAAAATTTTCATTTCTACAAATGTATACTTGTGTGTAAGTTACTTTAAAAGCAGTCCCATTATTAAAGAATTCAGTCATCCTAGGTAAATATATTAACAGCACTTGAGCTCAGGAGTCTGCAAAGAGATTTTTTTAAAAGGAAAGAAGCATGTTTGTTACTTGTTAAGAGTCCTTATACGTGTCCTGGTTTCACCTGGGATAGAGTTAATTTTCTTCTTAGTAGCTGGTACAGGGCTGTATTTTGGATTTGGTACAAAAATATACTGTTGATAACACACTGATGTTTTAGTTGTTGCTAAGTAGTGTTACTCTAAATCAAGGATTTTTCAGCTTGTGTTCTGCCAGTGAGGAGATGCACAAAAGCCAAGAGGCAGCATAGCCAGGACAGCTGACCTAAACTGGCTAAAGGAATACCATATCATTGAGGCTCATGCCCAGTATATGAATTAGGGGGAGTCATCTGGAACAGGCTGATCACTGCTGGGGGACAGGCAGGGCATCAGTGTGGTGTGCCACTGTACTGTGCAACACTTGCTCCTCTTCAGTTTTATTCCAGTTGGAATAAACAGGAATTTATTCCTATTGGGACAAATAACAGAGAAAGGTTAGTGGTTTATGGGGGGTTCCTGTATTTGAGATTTAACAACAATTGTTTATCAGGGTAGGCCTTGGAGAGAAGCCAAGTAGGAACTATTATTCCATACATGGTGCTTTTCTTGTGTCTTGTTTTGGGAGGATTGGCAGTTGGATCCAGTATTTAACCTTATTATGGGGTAACAGGTTTGATGTTGGCCTCTGCTGCAGGATCAGGTGGTTGTTGAGTTTGGGCTTCTCTTTTGTATTATTAGTGTTATTTATGGAGAATTTGGGTGGGATATTGGTGGTTTCTGTTAATTCTTGTCTCTTTAGCAGCAGAGGCCTTTCCTGAGACTTCAGGGGATTGACAGGTTCTCTCTCTCTTTTTCAATTCCCGTCTCGTCCCCCCCACTCCCCATTATTATCGTTGTCATAATTAGTATTATTCTATTTCATTCTGTTTCAGTTATTAACCTGTTCTTACCTCAATCCACGAAGTTTATTTTTTTTTCAGATTCTCCTCCTCACAGCAGGGAGGAGGAAGGGAGAGGAAAGTGACCGAGCAGCTGCTTGGCTACTTAGTTGCTGACTGGGGTTAAACACCAACAATAAGGTACTCCACTAGATAGACAAACCTGAGATCTGCAAGCATAACTACGTTCTGCTACCGCATGAACAAATTTCACTGAGACTTTTTCCTAATCATTGACCTGAAACATGCAAAACTATGTTGCAGAAAAAAAAAACAACTTCATTAACAACAGAGAAGCTACTCAGCACATTTAGATAGGCTTTTCCATAATTTAGAGCAATCAACTGTTGTATTTTATAAGAATTTGCTTAGATTCAAATAATTGGTGAGTATTGTGTCAATTTGTCAGAGGGACAACAATCAAGAGGTTTGAACAAAAGGTAAGCACTACTGCATTCCTGAAGTAACAAGACATGCTCCTCTACCCTGAAAAGCTGCTGAAAACAGCATGCAGTTCTGTCTTCAGAAGTCTAAGAAAGGTGAAAGAATAAAGTAACAGAAATGTACAGCTGTAATCTGTTCTTTCTTATGGATAGTATACCATTGCATCTTATCATCTTTAAACTATTTTGATATATGCCTCTATAATTTTTATTAAAAAATTACCACTTCAAAAATCTAAAATACGCCAAAGGCATGCTTAACATTGTAAGAAGTTTTACATTTAACACATGCACATGTCTCAAAACCATCTTTTGATACCCTCTCTCAGACTAACTCTAAAATTCTGAGCAGAACAATGGGCTGTGTTTTTTAAACCAAAGCTCTTCATCTGTAGAGCACAGATCCAAATTGTCACAAAAAACACCACAAGCAAGTTACAGTGTCCAAACTGTCTTTCATGGAAAATGAAAACATCTTTGAGAAAGCATAGGTGTTTCTCTCACTGCACACTCTAGACCTGTCCTGTGCAATCAAGACCATGGCAGCACTACCCCACAATGGTAAAAAAACCCCCAGCAAAATAAACCCAAACGTAAAACAGACTATAAAGCAAAATGAACTTCATTTGTTCAGTCACTTGCATAGAACTGCAAGCTGCAATTCTTCAAAAGCATCAGCTCCCTTTCACAAAACTACCTACAGCCTGCCAATTTTGGGATGGCAACATTTCTTACAAAGTAAGAACCGGACCAACTTCATTATTACTGAAGGGAAAAGCACACCTTGACAAGCAGGCTGAATTAATGGGATTCTTGAGAGCAATGTTCAAGTAAAAAATGCTGGAGCTTTTTTTGATAAAATGTTTATTTTGAAAATACTTGAACCTGATGCCCATTGAATAATTGCTATCTACTATAAATTTTTCTTTCCCATGCCTAGAGATCAAAACTGTAGTAGAGTGATGGTTATACACAGCACAGGAAGCTTATATTGCCAAAATCTCAAGGCCAAGATTGGAAGCAGGGGAATGGGCATCAAGAATACTGCCAAGCCTTCTATCCATGTATTACTAAACTGGCAAGAATTTCTACTACTTGATGAAAATAAAACTGAACTCTTTTACTTCCTTGCCAAAATTAGGGTGAAGTCTGTAGCAAAAGGCAGGAAGCCAGTATTTACAGATGGCCAACATGCTGGGCAATGCTGTTCTGGTTAAGATCTGCATTCTCCTGCACAACCTTATCAAAGAATGATGCTACAGATGGACTGAATAAGCCTAGGTCTAACCTGGAGTTCTGAAATGCAGAGCTAAAACAAACCTATTAGTTTAGGTTATTATTTATTTACAGGTATATCAGATCACATACAACGCATAAGGGGCTGGGATTCCTGAACACACTATGCACATACCAGCCAACACCACAGGCCTTTACCAGATCCAACTGGGCCAAATGCCTAATCAGCATTTCACATCTTGATGAGTTATGGCACAGATTCTGCCTTCATCTTTAAAGGCAAAAGAATGCATGAAGGATGCATGAGATACTTCTGGCATCCATCATTGTCTCACTACATTGTCACACTGACTGCATCTTTTCCCCACTTTCATTGAAAAGAATTTAATATTCAAATCAAATCTGTTTGTGAAACACAGTTCCCAGGTCCAATTTCTCTAGTTGTTCTGCAGCACAGAATACTTTCTGTTTATTACTCCTGATTTTTGATCCTGATACATGACAACATTTCTAAAAACTCATGTATACTTTTATCTCATAAATATTAATGAATGTAAATGCTATTAATACCAATCATAAGCAAGTAGTACAGCTTGACAGCAGAGTAACACTGCATGAGAAATCAGCATACTAAGTAAATGAGTTTACAAATAGTTAGCTACTTTAGTATTTTCAGACTTGCATCTAAGTCTCAGTAGCTTTTAAAACATCAACAAAATCCTAGTGTAAGTCATTTGCAGTTCATGTTACACCTCGGTTTTTTGCACTGAATTCATGTATGTCTGTGATAATCTGAAACAAAACTTTATTTACCATTTAGGGTGCAAATATGCTGGCTGTTTGCTCTGTAGTCCTGCAATGCAGATCACTTGCATGCTCTGACCACTGACAATTATGCAGGCAAACACGTGCTGTTACTTTGCACTCTGCCAACTTGTATTCAACTTATTCCCTCACCACTTAAAGCACAGTGCTGTGAAGACTTACATATTCATTTCCACTGAGAGCACCAACATGTTTAATTGAAGTTAATGGGAAAATTCACAACAAAATGCTAAATATATGTAAGTAATAAGTCCTCACAAAGCTCTTCCACTCCTAAATTTAGAATATTTAAGCAGCATTTTTTTCTAGTGTAAATATACTTATAACAGTGTTTAAGCATCTGTAAAACAAATTAGACATTGAGACTGTTTCCTAATGCTAAATATGACTTGCATTGGAATAGTAGCTGGTGGTCCCAAGTTAGACTGGGATTTGTAGTCTAAAAAAACAGACAAGACAAAGACAATTAAGCAAAAAGGGTTGTATTACCTAAAGACTGAATAAAGAGTGTGATGTTTTGCATTCCTATTAATTTCAGTGTGACAGTTGGTGCTTATTAGAAGATTCTTCTGCAAGGAGCTTAGAATGCAACATATTAACATTCACCACTCAATTCCTCCCAAGTCCTTGCATTCTATTTCTGTCTTTGGCACCAAGTATCCAGCCTATTCTTACGGAGAAATACATCCAGTGATTCAGACAATCCTAGGAAAGTGAACCATACTCACAACTGAAGACTAAAGAAGTACAACTGTTTTCAACCTAATCTGTTAGAAAATTCCTCCCTAACCCCAAATTAATAACTCTGAACTTAAAACTAAGACTACTAGTAAGACCACTTAGCTTTTAGCATCATTAAGAACAATGGGAAAGTCTCAGTTTTAATGGAAATCAATATCAAATGTATTTTACAGAGTAAGTGTTTTCAAAATCTCAAAGAAACCAGTAGAACCTCTAAATATTTGTAATTCGCCAAATTATTTTTTTCATACTTGGGCAAATCTGTGTGCTAATTTCCATTAAATTATGTAAAAATATAAAAGGCACCTGCTACCTTGATTCTAAAAAAGGCAAGCAAAATCTTTTTACAGCTACTGTAAAAAATTAATTGATCACTACTACATACTATTATTACTATAAAGTCTAGAAGTACAAATTTTATCCAAGTATAGGTTAACTTTTAAGACATTGTAACAATATTTATAATTAAAACTACTAACGCATAATTTCATTTATGCCTCCTGCAACTTGACATATGAGAAGCAGTAAGTAGTACGGAAGCTGTTTTGTATTATCCTATGTTAACCATGACAGCCTACAGAGCTGATTCCTATATAATTCTGTTTGTAAATGCCTCTACTGAGAAGTCTGACAATTTATTCCTACACTTTTCTAATTACTAACTAACTATTAAGTGGCAGGACTTTGCTTCTTTTTGCAGGACACTTTAATTTCTTTAAGAGCCATTTGAAGCATTTTGAAAATGCAAATTTATATCATATGCCTAATATTGAAGGCATCATGAGATATTTTAAAAAACCTCCAGCAGATTGAGTGAATTAACCTCAAGAAAAGCTGGTTCAGTCCTTCCCCAATATACTAGCAAATATGCTGAAAACATATTCGTTTCTTTTATAGATTCTGAAGCAAAATCAATGCAGAATTCAGACTTCTTGGTCTAAAGTTACTACAATTACCAGAAATATTGCCTTAAAAAAGCAACCAAGCACTTCCTTTCAGAGTTCTGTTACTTCAGAATTAGTAACTTGCCAAAAACTTTCAAGGTGAAATAACATCATGTTAAAAAATAAAAACAACCCCCCCACACACACTTAACTTTTACATGATGGTTTTATTTTCTTCAACTGTTACTTGTATTGATCAGCTACTGACCCTACCAACACTCTGACAAACTTTCAGCTCCCTGATACCATGAACATTAGTTATTATTAGGTGCTATGCCTTTAGCAAGTTGATTCTCAACAGTCTTTTTTGGGCTTGCCTTCTTTTGCATTTAACTTGACAGCCTCTCCGATCTATTTTTCCCCTCCTTTTATTATTAACAACTTCCTTTCTCCTGAAGTTTCAACATGTCACCTTTAATTTTTTGATCTTCTGATACTGTATCAAAGCCTGGGGAAACAGAGGAGTACTTTGTAGTTCTTGCAGATAGTGCTCATGATGGCTACTTACCAGTTCCATTCTGGGGGAAACAGGAGTGCTCCACACCCTCACAGCGTGGTTTTCGCAGAATGGAAATGCAGGTACCCAGGCTAAATGGGAGATGCAAGGCACAGCAATGGCCTTCTGATCCAGATAAAACTGTGATTAATACATTGCACCATTCACAGAAGCTAGAGGTCAGCCAATTGAAGCCTTTCCTTTTGCAGCCCACAGCGCAGTTCGGAGTCTCATACAATAACTTTAAACAGATTGCACAGCATCACAAACCATTCAGCTGCTCTTTCTGAGTTCCCTTTAGCTAGCTGCCTCAATTTATATATGCTCAGCATGATTTTTTGGGGTTTTTCCCCTTTAATGCAAGCTGAACTTGACTAAAAATTACAGACTACACCTTCTGTAATCAAAAGACCCTAAGTAAAATGTTATTTCTCTTCCTACAATTCATCAAACTACTTCTTCCTAGAAGCATTTGCCTTAGCACTTAGAATTTTGGTCTTTGCATTCTGCACCAACGCGATCTTAACTCAGACAGCATGGGAATAATCCAATTTCTTTTTACAACTACTTTTTCTGCATTTTTTCCCCCAAGAATAATTGTAGTGGGTGAAGGAGAAGATGTCAGTGAAATGGCACATCATTGTTTAGGCTGGGCTAGGGAGAGGATAATGGGAGTGAGCATGGGAGCAACTGAAAGAAGGTTATGAAAAAGAAAGAAGAAATGCAAGATAAAAGCCTGATGTTGGTATAACTTGAATAAAGTAGAAAACATCATCACTTTTATTTAATGCTATAAACTTCTATAACACTTTTTAGAACACAGAGGGGTTTTTAGAATATGATCTACAGAGAATATGAAATTATGAATAGCATAGTAAGCAGTTTGTTGACATCTGCCAGCTGCCACTCAGACTTTACCTAATTTTTGACCATGGGCATTGCACGGAAAACAAAAGTTGAGTGTTATATACAAATGGCAGGCTGGAAAATAGGAATTTATCCTGTTAGTGGAAACTGAAATTACAAGTTGAAATGCATGCTCAAATTTTTTCAGATGTAGAGAGAGTCTTCCCAGAAGGCAATATTCTCTTTCACATTAAAAAACTGTACATAGGAGAGCACTGACTTATTGACAGCTTGACTGAGATGCAATGGAATCAGGCAAACATTATTGTTAACTCACATTTCAGATAACCAACTCAACAGGCACAGGTTAACATGCTGACCTCACCAGGATTCCCTAGCTCCTGGTATGTCCAATTTCCCACTACAGTCTCACACAATACTCATGTTAATCTGAAACTGAGCTTCAGAAAGGTACCCCCCCACACACAGGGTCAGTAAACAAGCAAAGTTCCTCAAGCTACATCACTGCTGAAGATCAAAACAATGACCTTTCCATACCTCAAGTAAACCTTGATGGATGAACTGCTTAACAGAATAAAAACCAATATCAAGCACACTAAATAAAGCAAGTTATTGCACTTACAGAGTTACAGTGTTTCAAAAATGTTATCTCCAATATGCTTTCATTTGTGTTCTGCTCACATGGAATGCTCTTGTCAGTCACGAAGGAAATGTTCCTCTTCATGTTTTTGGTGTGCTTTTGGGGGTTTTTTTTGGTGTTTTTTTTCCCTTTGAACCTATGAAATGAGTATTCTGTGTACAATGCACCTCTAAACAGAAACCTAAAAATTAGCCTGCAGCCTACCCGGTCACAAAAATAAGCATGACCAAAACACCATACTGTTTGGAGACCCATGAGAAACTGCATCCTCTGAGTAATTTTTAATTTCTTGATTGGATTTGAATCAGTACACTACCTCCACCAGAATTATTCTTGACACGTCAAGCCTGCTGCTAGGAAGGAGCTTGCCGCAAAAATATTTCTTCTCTGTAAAATGCAGAATTCCAATACCTACAGAGAGATTATTTTATTACATGTATAGAAAAGTATGCTTTGTAAAACTGGTATATCTGCTTCCAAAGAAAGACCCCTTTTTTACTCACAGCAGATCCCCACTAATTAGACCTTAAAAACATAACATTGCTTTATAGGTCAAATTTCTTTAGGAAGTTTCTGTGTTTCTCAAAATCAGTTATTTTCATATGTCAAAGGCTGGAAGCCTCTGATACTATGGGGTGATAGCCTTTTAAACTTACCATAGCAAATAATTTAATCATGCAATTCTGGCTACATACACATTCACTGCACTCATTCATTAAATACAGAGTCCTAATTTTGTAAGTCAAGACTGCAGAGACCTAAAGATTTCTTACCTACATTTTTTTAATGTAAAAATAAGCAAGCTAGGTGAAGTCAGTCCCCTCTGTGCTCCATTTCCCAAATTTTGATTATTCCCACAGGCCATTCAAGAAATAGTGATGTGTTAATAGCACACTTGAATTAGCTATATTCAGATAATGGGAAGCTTACAGGAAAATAGCACAGAAAGAAGATAAAAATACTCTAGTCCACCAGAAAATGTTATGGCTTGTGACTTGAAATATTTAGCTTTGTATTAGGTTTTTCTTCTTGTAATAGTACTAATCTGTATAATGGTAGTACTCAGCTGCCCTGTTTCCTAAGTGCAATATAAAGGTATAACAAAAGGTTTTCTACATTCAGTTTACAGTGTATGCAGCTGAATGTTAAGAGATCTTGGGTTAAAATACAGCTAATCTGAACTAACAGGTTTATAAAACCTGTGCTCACCTTATTAAGGTCAATTCAAGGCACATTAATTGTACAGAATATCCTCAAACTCTTTCAGGACCCTTATATTCTAGGAAAATAAAGGGTTGTCCAAGAGTGGGTCAGTATTTGCAGCATACTGAAGAGTTTTCATCTTAAGACTTGCCCCTTACAATTATTGTGCTGAAATGAACTACATTTTCTTGACAAACTGAAACCAGTATCAAAATAGGAACATCTAGCAAAGAGATGAGATGCTCTGCTACACAGAAGATTTGATAACAAATTTCCAAAACACATGCTGCAATTACTAAGGCCAGTACAGTGGTAAACATAAAACAGCCTCTGAAAGTTCTGCCTAATTAAGTGGGCCACGAGCTTCTTTGAGAAAGTCTTTAGTATTTCTTCTGCTGTATGAATCTGTTATATGGACAGATATATAGACTAATAGATGTACAGACTAAACAGATGTATAGACTAAAAGCTGCTGAAGCTTTTTTCTGCTAAGTTTTTTTTTTAACTATACAGATTAAATAATTACTTTTCCATTAGTTCTCTTTTGATCTCCAGAACATCTTTACTTCGTAGACTTTCTTCACTCCAATCCAGTATTTTTGAGTACAAGATTACTCATAAGAAAGTGCTTCAGTCCTTTCTTAAAATAGATTCTGAGTGGGAGCACATGCCATCATGATGCTGTAACTCATCAGGAAATTATGATGCAGTACCATCTTATTCTAAAGGCACCTGCTAGCTAAGATATGGACAAGGTCACATCAGCACTTTTTATGTTTTTCAGGACTGTTTTCCTTATCAGATTAAAAGAAGTCCAGCAAACAAGCAAAAACATAGTATGTTTTTCGAAGAAACAAACATAAAACCACAACCAACAAAAAACCCCAACCAAACAAAACAAAAGCAAAACCAACCAACCAATCAAACTCACAAAAAAACTTGACACCAACCGCTTTGAGTAACTTCAGTTTTGATTTTGCATAGAACCATTACTAAAAAAGAAATTAGCATGGAAAATGATAATCGTGAAAATACTAAGTGTACATAATTTAAATTGCAGTGAACTACCAAGGATTTATTTATCTAGGAAGGCAACAAATTGAGGGGAGGAGGACTGATTTCAAATGTTTTTTTCTTTCTTCTTTTTTTTAATCATATGGCATGTAAACAAGGGTGTGGGGAAGACTGCTGGGGAGAGCGCCCCAAAATTTTTTTCCTGCTTGCTACAATCTCAAAGTATACCCAAATAATTTTTGTTATGAGAAGACACTGAAGAAGACTGCATCAGAGAAGCCATGAAAGGAAAAGCTTCCTAAGTAAAACAGGCAGTTAGTTATTTTGATTTTCTTAAAAAAATATTTCTTACTATTTAACTTAAACAACTGAAAGGAAAATCTGGTTGTCCAGCAGCTTAATTCCTTCAGGTGTATTAATGAAGCATCCAGGCTGCATGACCCCAGAACTTTCTGACTGTTAAATACTTTTATTTAAATGGCAACAAAAAACAGAGCTCCTGCTATTACCATATTCGAATACCTGATAAGCATGATGTTTTCTCATCATCTGCATGTCGTCTGAATTCTTAGCAGCATGTAATAAAAGTATTTTTGCATACAAGCACAATTCAGGCCCTCAAGTCCTATACAAAGTAATCTAACAAACACCACAGGATTTCCCTAGAAATAGCCATGATAAATGTACTTAATTTTTCTGGTGGACACTTTATAGAAGGCTAAAGCTCCACCAAGACACATGCTAGGAGGCTCATGTGCAAAGTGACACAGAGGTCCCACCTGCGGCAGCAAACACACCCCCTGTGAAAGGACAGTGGTGGGGGCTGTGTAACAGCACTGCAAGGTACACAAGGGTCTGCAAATGGCTTGGGACCACCAATACAGAACTTCTCCTGTAGATACATACTGGATTACAGCAAGTACCACAGAGACAAGGAACTTGGGTTTAATTCTCTGTTAGCATATGGGGATTCAAAAACATGCATTTATTTCCCAGAAGAGCACTTTAATTAGGAAACTAAAAGGCTGGATAGTAACAAGCTTCTTGTCTGCTAAAGCTGGGTAACTACCCAGCTAAAAATTAAAATGCTATGGCATCTGGACAATTAACAAGGATCACACTGTAGCCTAATAACGGGGGTGCTCAACTGGGAGAGAAGACCTAGATTCTAGTCCCTGCTCCATGGACTATTTCTGTTTTGTTACTTGCCCTTTAACATGAAAAGAAAACTCATCAATAGTTCAAAATGCAAGTATCTGAACCCTGGTCTCTTCCGTCCCACTGCATGGTCTAAACTGCTAAGTTTAAGATACTGAAGCATCACCACATCTATGTCTCTCTTTGGCTCTAGCCTACAAAGTGTTAACAATATCTGGTTTTGATTGACTATTGATCTCTCTCTTCAGAAAGAAGAGAGATACAAGATCTCTCAGATTTTGGGCACCTTTCCAGCCACAAAGCTTTTTTAATTTCACAAGTGTGTAGCTAGGGATATAGCTCCTAATAGCACTGCTCCACAGAGAGAATAAAGATGCATTCCATTTTAAAGAATATTTAAAGCTGCTTCTACTTTTAATGCAGCATTCCCTGGAGCAACCAAAATATCCCCAAATTACTGGATCAACACAATATTCTCTGCTTAGAGAACACACAAACTCTAGTAAATCCACCTCACAAGTCTAAAACAATGACTTAACACCCTCCTCTGCCCCTGACATCCATCATCACACTATATGTTAACACTAACCACCTTCTTGTGTCAACCGCAGCTTTTCTTCCTTTCTTTCTTTCTTTTTTTTTTTTGCAACTTGCATCTTTTGGATCATGTACTATTTTTTTGTTTGTCTTCATTCAAAAATCTTCAGCCCGCCCTTAAGATAAACAAGAAAGGTAATGTTCACATAGGTTAATCAATATGATAAATTAATTGTGAAATGGTTGTTCATTTTTTTAGAAACTATTATATACTTTCGAGTACCACATTAAGTTAAATCTACTGGAGCTTCTTCAACTTCCCATCTCAAATTTCTTATTCCCTGGAGCAAGAACAGATGCAGTCATAAGTAAAAACTCAGATGTAAGTGAAAGGCAAAATGTATCATTCCATGTATGTCATTTGCATTAGCTAGTAGTGCCTCATTAAATTAAGAGGTTTGCAAACCTTAATTATCAAAGAAATATATAATTATTACTTTCAGAATATTCTTCTTTATTTTCGTGTCTTCCCTTTAGTTTAGTGACTGTACTTTAGGCCTCATCCAAAAAGGTAAAGCTTTGGTAATATTAATATGACAGACATTGGGGAAAAATCCAAAGCCTCTTGACTCTGTTAGAGCAAAGTATACAATAAAAACTTGCATTATGTAATTCTAACATACAGATTATACTTCTCTGAATTAGCTAATTTGAACAGACTAGTGAGTTCATACAGGCATTTGTTTAAAATGGAATGGACAAACTGTTTTGAGCTCAACAGCAGAATTTTAGCTATCGAGCTAACAATTCTATACAAAAGTATTCTGTTAAAAACATGAGGAACTAAAAAGACTAAGTCCAAGAACAAAGCTGTGTCCATGTAATGCTTTCAAGACATCTGATCCTGGTTACTTGATGTGGAAAGGCTTAGTAAGAAACCATATTCAAGCACAGAAAAATCCTAAAAAATTCGTCACTTTCTTTCAAAACAGAAAAACTGAACAGAATAAAAGTATCATGTATGTTCTAAGAGCAACTCTCAACTGCTAAATTTTGTTTTTATAAATGATCTGTAGGCCCTTGTTGCAGAGACTGTTATATACATATTTAATAAATGAAATCTTTTTTAATACTCAAATTGACTGTGGCCCCTAGAGATGTTTTAACTTATATATTAAGCTTTAAAATATAGCTTACTAGGTAAAAAACACTAGTATAATATATATATTACATTACATTATACTAGTTCTCTTAGAAATTCTTAAATAACCAACAAGTGTTTTTTACCTAGTAAGCTATATTTTAAAAGTCAAGCTAGAGTAGCCAAAGTTAATTATGAGCGAATCCAAGCTAATACAAGACTCCAAGTTTATTTCATGACCTTGTATATCAGGTTTAGTGCTGGCTCTTGTCCTCAGAGACTTAAAACCTCTTTTTTTTAACATGTAGCCTATGTAGCATATGAGTTTCAAGACTTGCTTTTTACCTGAGCATTTGCAAAGGACTTATGTAAATAAAAGAAATCTGCATAATGAATAAATAAAAAGTAATGTAGTTTGGCAGAAAAGAACTTCACGCACAGTGAACAATGCTATCAGTCACAATCTAGTATCTGAAATTACATCTGATATAGAATAAATCACAGAACTGTGTCAAGCTGTGAAGTACTGTGAGCTTTAAATATCTTTTAACCACATCCTTACTCAAATTATCTCATTTGGGCACGCGGTGAAAGGATTTTCTTCAGTTAAATTCACATACAAAATTTAAGAAAAAAACCAGTCTATATCTTAAGGTGTATCATCAATGCACAGTAATTGACAATTGTATAACAGTCCAGGGGAACATTGCCAATATATAATATTGACTTAAATGGAACTTACAGATACAATGTATACTTTTTCTTTTCCTTACGAAGGTAACTTCTTGAAAGTATGGAAGCTGAATTTCCATTTCTGATTCCATTGAAGGGACAAGAAAAGGAGGTGAATCACTGAAGTTTTTTCAGCAACTACAAAAAGCTAACACATGAGAGAAGTAAAAATGCCACTTGCCAACTGCAGAAAAGCCATTAGCCAACAATGTAAACAGACAAAAGATGTTCATAAGAGCCTTTCTTCATCCTACAGGATGTGTACCAGATGGCAAAGCCATACAGTGGGGCATTGCTTCCTTGCACTGATCTATAAATTGCCTGTATTCCTCAACAAAGGGGGTAGATAGATTTGCAGAACAAGCTATAAAATTTCTTAATGGTGCTTTTTGTCTGGTAGAAGGCTAGATACAAAGGAAAATTGGACTTTTCTACCTGTCTGGCTAACAGGTAGAAAAAAAAATGCAACAGAACACAGAGATCAGCCTAACAAAAATCTACTTTCTACAAAGAAAATATACTTTCTACTGGCTTGGTAAATGGAGAGCAGTGGGTATTCTAGCTTGATCTCAGTAAGGCATACACCTTTCCTTCACTTATTAAACTGCCTCTACCTCAACTGATGAGTTTCCTCACTTTGGCTTTTCTTATTCCATCCCTCATCCTGCTTGGGGGCAGTGAGTAAGCCTCTGGGTGGGGGCTTAGCTGCTGCACAGGGTCAACACACCACAATCTCCTTTAGTGATTTCTTTCAATTACTTCCTTTGTACTGCATTAAAGCAGTACATTCTCCAGATATATCCTCCTGGACAACAGACTATTAGAGAGATCACTGGCTGCAAAATGAAAGAAACAGAGAAAAGAAAAAAAGTCTTGAAAGAAACAACCATGGTCAAATGTGGTAATATTTACAAGCAATTATAGACAGAAAATACATTCTTCTCAGAGCTATGCTAATACAGGAAAGATGGACTATGGGAAAAGCCTTTCATGGAGCTGCCTATGAAGTTGTTCAGGAATGTGAAGCAAAGTGGAAGAAATGCCTTGTCATCTGTCAGAATTAAGAAAAAAAAATAGGTAAGAAAGAAATGAGAAAACAAAGGTAAATAAACTATTGACCTGATAACCTGATAAAGAAATCTTGAGATTCCAGGAGATGTCAATTCAAAGCAGTTACAAATAAAAAAGTTCCAAGAAAAGAAGCACTTCACATTTAGTAGAAATTCTGTAAGAAAACCCTCAATCTAGTTGCATTCAAGAGATTGACTTCTTCCTCTAACACCAAAAATAATCTGAATGAGATCTATGATGTATTTGATCAACAGACTCTGTATCAAGACATATACACCCAAAGAAAAAAAATAAACAAGGAAACAACACTGCTGGGAAAGATTTCAGTTTAACTTGTCATGTTACAGGAAACAAAAGACATTACAGTCAGTCCCAAAGGAAGTATGCCTTTGTCAATTCACAAAAGAATAAGACTTGCACAAGAACAGAAATAAGAGTAACTGAAAAGTATTTTCAATGCAAAAAATAGCAGAAAAGCACTAAAAAGCCATTTCCAGTATTTAGTCAGCACAATCTAAACCAAATACAAAGATGAAAAGTCACACATGGAAGAAAATGACAGCAAAAGCATCTGTTGGCCTCACATCTTTATCTTCCACTGTTTTTAAAGAAGAGCTAAGGTTTTTAATGCTTTATTCTCTCGCAGTCATTAAGAGTAGTATGCTCAAGCATCTTGCTCCATGGTGAGGAGATGAAGGGGAAAAAGGAACTGCTGAAAGTCTTAGAAGTACTTCCCCACTCCTCACCTTTTTTCAAAACTTATTTTTTTATCAGTTGTAATAGGAGCTATAATTAAATTCTGAAATCTCAACAAATATCCAATAATTCTATACATGTTAATAAAGAAAAGTAATTAAAATAAACAGAATCTAATGGTCTCTTGAAGGAAGATGAGACATTAGTATAGCAGCAGCAGATTCACAGATCAACCAGACAACAGAAGTAGCACAATTACTTCAAAACCAGGAGGCTGATCATTTAATATCCAAAAAAAAAGGAGAAATATCCTACAGACACACAAACAGCACATGCATCTGTGAACACGATTAAGTGAATGACTGGTAATTGAGTTTTGAACCACTATATGTAGCCTCAGGTAACTGACTCTGAAACTGAAATCAGTGGTCAATGGGTGGTGCACAAGGCTACCAAGTGTAACCGTATCCATGCAATCTTTTTAAAGAATGTACCTTCTGATTTTGATAGAAGTGCACTACAGTAAAAATACAAGCTTTGAAGGCCTGGCAACAGTATTTTCCCAAGAACATGGGCCACTAATGCCTTGGTGAAAGATCAGTTTTTCTCATGCATTATTAGCAAAAGAAAAAAATCCCACCTTCTTTACACTGGCAGAAACTTGTTCCCGTCTCTACTGTGTGGGCACAAGCATTTACTCATAGTAAACTGAAAGAAATTCACTGAAAGCTGGCTTGGCAAAATACTATCATCTGGATCAGTTCACATTTCATTCACCATATATAGGAATAATTTTGCTGGGATAAATGAGAGCTCATGGACAGATGAGAGCTCTAGGTGGGATTAATTTCACCATTAATACAATGGAGTAAAAAATGAATTCATAAAGAATAGCTAAAAGATTCAATACTTGTCAGCTTTCAATAAGGCTCAGTGAGGGATTTTTAAGGAGAGACTATTGGGATTATAAATGTCTAGTATACTTGGTTTATTACTCTATTCTTCTCATAAAAACAATTTCCTAATTTTGCTTTTGTTAAGCTTTTCTAGTGAACAGGATGCTTGCAGATACCTACAGATGCATAATCCTCAAGCACACAAATCTTTTCCCTGTTTAGCCTGTCTGCTGTCCATTAACAGCCTTTATACCTCATTTGTATAACCTCAGTCTCTACATTATTTACTAGAGGCTATCCTTTATGATATAGTTTTGATTTTACATAATGTGGCTATCAATTCCTTCTGTAGTTTCTTTTTCTGACACTTCTTGTAAAATCCCATTTTTATTATTAATCCTTAACTTTTTTCTAGGCAAACTGTTTTTTATGTTATGATTGCTTTTATAGTGACTACAGCATCTCAGTATTTTCTGCTATTTCAAAAATCACACTTCTGCTATAAATGTACCTTAATACTGAAGATGTTACTTATATTGCAATTTACAAAACCCAGTTTAGCTAGCTACCTTTATCTCCAAACACTGCATTTCGATACTAAAACCATGGTCTGTACATAACTAGTAGCCATGGAGACCATGAAAGCATACAATATTAGACAAATGCACGGACCAGCAGGCTTCTGAGTTGCAGTTAAAGACTTAAATAAGTGCACATGGTCCACTGACCACAATTATACAACTAAACTATCTATCCTCATCTTCATCCCAATCCCTCCCCCATTTTAAAGAAATATCAAGAATCTCAAAGCCTGACTTACCCAAATAGCTGATGCCTGTGACTGGCTGTTCCAATTACTGCCACTAATCGCAATGTGATCCAATGGGTAACAGTCCACTCAAGAGAAAAGGTAAGACTGTTCACATCAGCAAGAAGGTATGCAGGACAGAAACAAAATTAGATTATGATCTTTCATGCAGATGTTTTAAGTAGTTGGTGTAGAGATGTCCAACAGAAAAAAAATATGCCAGTAGCACATCATCTGCCATTTAGTACATATCAGGCCAGTAGCCTCCAAGTCAGCATAATAGCTAGATTGAGTGGTAGAGATATGCTCAGAAAAACTATACTGAGTGCAAGTGAGATGACAGATTGAATGGTGCCAAAGAAATCCCTCAAGCAAAAGGGAAATCAGACCTGGCAAAAATGTGTCACTTTTCTTTTTTTAAAATTACTGATATACACTATAATAAACGTTTATGTGTGTATGTATATTAATTATATGTATACAATCTTCAAATTAGTTCTGTCAGGCATACTATAGTCAAGACAGTAAGTTAGAAAAACTAAACGTTAGAAATTTTGACTATTAAAAAATTAATACATTCATAAAATGACCTTACTTGCCTGTAAATGTGTAACATAGTGTTCACCTTTTCCCAAATTTAACACTGCAGAAATCTAATGTTCAGCTTTTCTAGTTACCTAACATGCAAGTTCTCAGATGTTCAGCTCTTTGCTAAGCACAAATGCCTAGCACAGCCTTCATATTCACCTACTACTACACGAATCAAAGACCTCTACATACCAAATGGAAAAACGTATCTTGGCTTACCCTCTCCTCAAAAAAATTTCCTGTAATACGCAAATCCTTCCCTTCCTTCACTATGATTTTTTTACTGCTTATTATTCAGCAGAGGCAGTGTCTTTGCTTGTCCATGAGGACAAGCTAGTAAATAGAACCAAGAGGACACCTGGCCTGACAAAGCAGTACTTGCAAGAAAAGAGGCAGCACAGCCAGATAAAGGAGTGTCAAGACTACCTTTGCAATTGATGCAAGTGAACTACATAAAATTAGCACGATTACATCTGTTTGAGCTGTGTTCTGAAAACAGAAGTCCTATCTCCCACCTTTACCTATCCCACCTGTACAATCCAGCTCCTCCCTCAGACTGGCACTCCTGAGGTCCCTTGCCGAGTTGATTCAGTTTGCTCCAGCTGCAGAAAACTAATTTCTCAAAAGAAGAGGAGTTTTCCACTAGGTTAGCCAGTTAAGTTTGTTTTGCACAGAGTGAAAAATGCAGGATAGAAGAGTACTAAGAAAGAACAGAACTGAAAAAAATTCACAATAGAGGTAAAAATTGCCAGCCTTGTTCACCATTCACCTACTGGAGCAGAAGTCTGCAGAGCTCTGTGCTGAACCAGATCACATAGCTGATTCAGCTCAAAAGGACCCTTTTTCTTTGGCAGGGTAATTTTCAGCTATTTCAGTTCCCTGCCTTCACAGCCACACAACAGGTTATGCCAGCACAGCACAGCATGGCAGTGAACAAGAAGAGTGATGACAGAATCATGCCCAAGATTAAGCCTGGACAGAGTCCTCTTGGGCTCTAAAGCAGTGGCCACTTACAGAAGACTGCATGGTACACCAGCAGAAAATTATCTCTGAATAACTCACCTTGAGGTGTAGTGAATGCAGGAAGACCAAATCCCTGACAAGATGCTGCATGTATTTTCCTAACAGACAAGTCAGATAGGTACAAGGAGGGCCTGTTCAAATGAAGGATTAATTTAAACACACTTTTTCTGTCATTTCCTCATCTATAGCTTTCATAAAAAATTGTAATTCTATGGCTAATTTTGGACATTTGAAATAATTCTACATACTACTGAACTTTACTTTGGGCTATCTTAAGTTAAGAGTCGTTTCAAGGCTAGTTAACAAAATACATGTCTCTCTTTCTCTAGAGTATCCAAAGATTCAAAGGTTATGCCCTCACCCACATCCCCTTCACAAAATGCACAGAAACAGTTCAAGAGCTAGTATCTTCCTGGTCACCTTCCACTTTTAGGAAGGCCTCCTTATTGCTACCCACTGGAAGACTTCTCTGGCATGCACAAGAATTTTAAGAAGCGCACACAACCCCATGGAGGCAAAAAACAACAACTAGTCTACATTAGTTCTTGTGCTTGGTTCAAGAAAGTGGCTTTTAAACTGTCTCCCAAGAGTCCCCAGTCACCACACTTCAGCTGACACTGCATAGAAGAATCAAAGCATGAATGTGGAATTCACTTTGGACAAAACTAAATGAGATGCACTCCACAAGTGCACCTAATGCACTCCAACAATTACAGAGGTCACTCCATGGGTTTTCAGCTAGTGTGAGGCAAAACACACTCAACAGTCTGCACATGAAGTCCCCAGTACTAAGATCTGTTTCTCTAAAGCAGCAGTACTTGCTACCAAGGACTTTACTTACACGGAGTGAAATCACAGAAGGTAAATTAATCTACTGAATTACAGTCAAAAGACTGTAGCAGTTTGGTCCAAAATACTCATTACTTACTTATTTAACCCATGACAAAGACTTAGGTAGGTACAGCACAAATTTTTTTTTTTTAATTGTGTACTTATTATTGAAGAATTGAGAGAGTACCTAATTATCCAAATAAAGGGATTTCTGCATCTGTCTGGGTTTTTTTCCTGCAATGGCTGCTAGTTGGAATGTCAGGACCTATGGAGTTCAAATTTATACTTTGAAGGAATTAGAATATATATTTAACTATTGTCTCAAATGGCCCCAGGCCCAGTACTAGCTACTTTCTAGATGCTAGTAAGACCTCAACCATTCATTTTGAGGTAGTTCATCTCAGCATACTTTTCATATGCACAGCTGAATTTACTTTTGGGAGGCTGAAGCACAGGTAGAACATTTTTATCAGGTGTTTGTTCAGTGCAGAAAAAGGATCCTAGGAATAATCTGAATATGAAGATCTGCTAAAATTATTCTGGAGTATACTAAAAGCTGCTACTATTCTGGTAAGAAATACTGAAAATTATTACTATTTCCCATCTAAAATCTCCCTTATGATTTGATGAGTCCTCACAGCAACTTACACATAACAATAATGGAATACAAGACACACTATCAAGGAATTAAAAGATTTTTCTAATATTAAAGATAATCCGTGACGTCCCAGTTTAATGCTATACAGAAATTTGCCTCAGATGCCTTTTCCAGAAAGATGTTCTGTTCATCAAAGCACTCAAAGAAAGTCTACTTGAACCCTTTTCTGACAAAACAATGGTGAAATGACAACAAGTATTTTCTCTAATTCTCTTTGATCAACTGCCAAGCCAAAGACAAAAGTCATGTACTGAAACCATTGTGCATAAACTAGAGCTATATCCTTTCTTTGGAATAAAGAAATAGGGACAGGCAGGTGAGCTTCCTTGCAGCTTGACAATCACAGGAAATTCTTCATCAGTTGCTTTTTTCAGCAGTTGCTTTTAACATGAACTTTAGAGTTTCCATTTTGATTTTTGATGTATAGGAAAAAAGCCTGAGTCTCACTCAGATAAGAAGGTCCTGCACACTGGAGACACTGGTAATAGCTTTAATTCTTACCATGCTGAAATTTAACTGCAAGATCAGACCTTAAGCCTTGACAGCTTACCTTCCTACTGTGGAACAAGGCACATTCCTAAAAAATAGATATCAGAATAACATTAGATTCTGAAACAAATATACCCAGCTTGAACCACATACATCTTACTAACAGGCCATTCCCAGCTTTTTAAAGCTTTGTGCCTTGCCTTTTATCCAAATAATTATGTCACACAGAATTACCCTACAGCCACATTTACTTGGAAAAATTACAAGGTTTCTCTCAAAAATCCCCAAATCCTCCTCAGCCTCCTGGTTTATTCTACATATCTTTTACTGGTTTCTTCTTTTCTTTATTTTGTTAAATTAATGCCATAATAAATGTCTGCATGACCAGAATGGTTTGGAATCTCTTATAATAGGAGGTTACGAGGGAAAGCAATTCCCCTGCAGACTTTTCAGTCTGTCTGATTACAGCAATCATTAAAAAAGCCTACCAACAAGTATATTTTACAAAAACTAGAAGTACTTAGATTTAGATTTAGCTAAATCTAGTAGCTATGGAGTTACGCCTCACCAATTTACTACATCTATCAAGGGAATGGAACATCATAAGAGTAGCTATCTAAGAAGGAATTCTTTCAGGACATCACAAAAACAGGAGAAAAACCTGGAGACTATAAAACGTTCTCCAAAACCTCCAATTTCTATACTATTTGTTTTATAATATTCTCCCTCTTTTTTTTTTTTTTTTTTTTTTACGTATTAAATCAGACTGTATCAGCAATTATGAAGTTTTAATCAGCAGGAGTTACACATAGGAACACCTGTTGCAATTTTATCTCAGCATCCCTGGAGCTTTGTGAGTATTATCTACAGAAACACTTTGTCCCTGCACTCTCTTTTAAAGGTGTTTCACCACTTTTTTTCCTCACTATGTTTAATTTACAGCTTATTTCTTCAAGGAAGTTGATTTTGAGGATCCTTGACTTGCTGTAGGCTTATTTAATGTCTTGCCTTGAGTATTCACACAACTAAAAAGAGAAATTAGGCTAAAAGAAGAGGAAATGAGAAGTACATATTCCCTTTAATCTTAATGGGGTTTTGTTCTTTTTTTTTTTCTGGAAACAACAAGCAGTTTTCTCATCAGATATGTACTTACTTTAGGCATCTTGCTGCTTTCTCCCAGATTTTTTCAGAGATGAAGTTTCTGATGGTTTCTCACCATCTACACTGCTATGCCACTACTCTACATCATATGAAAGAACCATGTCAGTAGGAAATTACATAATATCTGTTTGAACTCCTGGAAATCTTCTACTTCCAGAAACATGCTGCCGCCCACACTTTCCTAGGCCAAGATTTGCAAGTACCTAGTACAAGGATACATACATGCCCATCTTCTCTTTGGCAGTCTGATTTGTCTTCCTAATCCCATAAACACTGTTTCAAGAAGGGATAAGAAATAACAATGTAGAAGTGTGTTGGTTCACAGAACTCCTAACTAAGTGCCATATTCAATGTTTCTTCAAGAATTATTGGATGAAGACTTTACAGACTTCATCTCAGGTCTTGCTATCAATTCCTTCCTAAGTGGCCCATCCCATGGCATTAAAAGCAGCTTGATAAGAGTACAGGGGATTTTCTTTTTTTTAACAGCAAGCATCATTTGTAGAGGTCCTAGGAGCTTTTCCCTTCTCAGTCAGATCTGCAAAACACTTCACTGCAATTCGTTTTAATTCCCAAAGAATGTGTATTATTTTTCATCCATCCAACTTCCCATAAAAATTCTGAAGAAACAACTTACTTCCTAGATTTCAGTATGAATTTAAATCCCCTCCAGCATATATCTGAAAAAGAAAAAGCACCAATAATCCCACCTCCCAACAAAATCCAAACTATAACACCTGGGATAAAAAACCAAACCACAAAGCCAAACAAAACCACACCATATACTTTAATTTCTACTTCCCACTTTTAGATCTCAAAAGTCACATACAATAGCCAGGAAAACAAACAAAATACATGCATGAAAGATTTTTAAAGGAAAAATATTCCACATAAATTCCCTAAAATATACAGGACAACAAAGAAAACGAACAATACCACACAGTAAGTACTAAAAAGACACAAAAATTTTATAGTTCAAAGCTCAAGTGTATTCTGCTTCTTCACTTTCTTCACTTTAGTACATAATAAGTGATATAATTTAATTAGAAAAGGAGAAAGTAGAAACATGTATTTCTATAGTTGTGATCATAAGTACATAGGCAATACTTAATATATTCATTATATTGGTCTACTTATACCATCTGTATGTCAAATACATAATAAAATGTCATAATACATACGGAATTATTAAAATTACTGTTCTAGGTAACTCACATATGAAGCTAAATTAATGTTGAGTCAGTTCTTTGAGGTCTTGGTATATATCAAAAAACATTTCACTGCTCAAAAATAGGTTTTGTTATACGTAGCTATTCCCTAATCATTGAAATTAGACAGTGGAAGTCTTGTTGTTTATCTCATAGTATAAGGAACAGACAATGCATTTTATTCCTTACAAAACATCATTCACCCACATTGTAACAGCAGGATAGAACCCTGTTTTGCAGGATTTTGCAAAATGTACACAGAAGATTATTCTTAAGGGTTTATGCTAATTTTTTTCCACTTGACATGTTAGGCATAAAATAGGCCTCAGTAAATTAGCTTGAAAACAAAACAAGTAAACAAAACATCACATACAAATCTCTTACTTGCAAAATGAAATTTTCTAAGATAACTGCCTAATTAAGTCTATTTTTCCCAAGCACTTTTTAATGCAATTACTGTTCTTTTACAATTTTAACTTATTTTTTCAATTTTTTGTGATTTAACAAAAAAATAAAATAAAATAAAATTTAAAAAAATAAAACAGCCAAAAGGCTATGCTTTTTTTATTAATTAAAAACATCCCACAGGAAAAAGGCTGCTACCTGCTCATTTCCCTTATGGTTATTACCCTCCTGTTTTCCAAGGATACCTTTTTCAGGCATTCTGCTAAACTTTCAAGAAGAATTGTCATACACAACACTAAAAAATTATAAGACCACTTCAGTGTAAGAAGTGGAGAGTTGCATACTACATCTACGTATATGAACAGAATGTAAATGGTTTCTTTTACTTAATCCACACTTCAAGATTTATAAATATCTAACAAGAACTAAAATTAGTTCCCATTTTTAGTTATCATGTCTTCTTCTTGCATAACAATCTCACAAATTGCAGACAACAGAATCTATACTTGTTTGTCTACAAAAAATCCAGACAGCTATGGCTAAATCAACATTAAAGGTGGACTTCTGTGTCTGTGTATCAGAATTTTGTATGCTAGACTCCCCAAAACATGGCCTGATGATCACATATTCTGTTACTGTCCAGTTAACAAAGCCAGCAAATCAACTAAAAGGTATCCCAGAAATAAGCTGGTTCTCATGAAATTCACAATCACTAACTTCTAAGGTAAATAACATGGAAAGTTGTCCTGCAGCACTGGAAAAGGAGACAAGTATAAATCCAGAAAAGTAAATGAAAACATGCTGTAATGGGTATGCTCTGTGCTGCTAAATATGAACTACAGACATGGAGCGTGGGTGAAGATGGAAGTCTTTCAACTGCATTTGGATAAGTAAACTCCAAATCAAGAAACACTGAGTACACAAGACTTCTTACCCCTCATCTATAAAAACACAAACCTCCAAATTAATGGCCATTTCTTACATAAGTAGGTACTATTTCCCAACTATACATGTATGTTTAAATCTCTTTCTTTAGATGCTTTTAGTTTCAGTTTTTCTACTTCTTCCCATTCAAAAGAATCAGTACTGTAGCAAGCAAATTAAATTTTAAGTACAAGAGTCTGCTATATCAGAGAGATTTCAGCCACCTATTTTTATTCCACACTGTACACTAAAAAATAGGGGGGGGAAAGGACTTTCTTCCTCTTTAGGTTTAAAAGGTAAAGCACAGTTAGGCTACAAAAAGGAAATGAGGCGATTTTACAGATCACGTTCATGACACACTAAAGCTCATCATCATAGCCATATAAAAAATCAACAAGAAATGCTTTTGTGAAGACATACAGCTACAAATGGCAAAGAGGGATATCTCCTAGTTTCTAGGATAAACTCAACATTGTTACAGTCTTACAGTTGAGAAAGATGAAAATCAATGTTACTCCAAATCCAGAATATTTTAATGGAAGCACAGCATTTCTCTGACTAAGGCTCCCAGGAAAAGCTACTGCCTTTAATCTATGTTTTGAAGATGAGTGCCCAATAAGTTGTAATTCTGGAGAGAAGACAGATCACAAAGAAAAAACTAAGCAAGTTCAATTTAGACAATTAGGACAATTTGACAATAACTCTTAGCAAACCTAGTGTCAGTCCTCTCCCTTCCACACACACCTCTATAAGAAAGTTTCCCACAAATTCCAATACATGTCCAGAACATGAACAGCACCACCACTGTGGAGAGATCTTGCAATTCGCATGTTATTAACAAAGAGGAAAGTCATGAGAAGGTATCTCATAAAATAGGAGACAGGCATATGATTTTTTAGTTGGAAAACAGAGAGCCTATCCATTTCTAACACAGTCTAACCAACAGAGTGACACTTTAAGTATTTCGTTTCCAACGTTTCTCAAAGATAATTTTTACAAAACATTCATATCACTGAACTTCAGATCTGCCCAGGCAACCTCTGTGGTTGCAGTTCTCAAGTAGATAACGCCCTCACCATCTCAGAAGAAAGCTTGTTTCAAAGTGATACATTCAGACACAATGTCCACACTCAGGGCCCTTTCAACCAACTAATGAGTCTCAGACACAAAGACAGCGGTGTAATCTTTCTCACTACTGTGTTACACAGGGACATCAAGGTCTGAGGTTACACATTCAAAACATTTGTCTGTTTTATTGTGTAGGCCTATGGCAACAGCTATCATGGAAAATGTTTTAATCTTTACACAGAGGAAGAAAGGAAGAACAATGTATCTGAAGAAAAATTTGCCAAAACCCCTTACTCCCATTATGAAAGGGAAAGGCTGTACCTGTTTTAAAGCAACACTGAACACAGTAAAGCTATCCCAAAAAAAAAGTTAGTCTGAGAGCTTTTTCCAAAACAAGGTGGCAAAAATACAAAATGAGGAGCAAAGACAGAAAATGGTATTTGTGTCTGGTGATGACTCCTCCTCACAGACCTGCCTCAAAAGCAAACTGAATGAAGAGTTATTAGCCAACACAAAATATGACTAATTTTTATCACAAATATTCTGAAAAAACCAAACATGTAACAAAACCTCAAGTTTTGGCCAGTTCCATTACATGCTTACTGGAGAGAAAACAAGAAGAGAGGCAACTAAGAAGAAAATGGGGATGGAGAGGAAAAAACCACAAAACAGGAGCAACCAGAGAGAACCAGAGTCTGTTTTTCCCATTGGGCTAGTGGAGATGGCAACAGCATTCAGATCTCTCTGGATGGTTCCAGTCATGGGTCTGCTTTAGACCCTGACAAAACAAGAAAGGTCACAGATTATATAACTTTTACCAATGTCACCACAGTGAAGGATGATCTAATATTGATTCAATTCTGGGCAGAGAACACATTTTCTCCTCTTTTCTAGCCAACTTCGACATTACAAAATTCTGCACTTAGTACACCAGGTTCAATAACCTGACACCACTGGTAACTGATTAGCAACTGTTCTGTTAGAGATATCCCAAATATGAAAGGCTTGCAAGGGGCAACCAGAGTAACTCTGTACTTGTACTTTACTAAGGAAGCATTGGTGCACGTTGGTGCATGTACTATACAGAGCACGCACAGAATCCAACCTTTACCGTAAATGTAGAGATCTCGCCTCTTTTTCATTTATCTACCCCACATTTCTTGTTTCTCTATGACTGTTTCCTTTACAAAAGAAGATATCCAGAACACTTAAATGACAAAGTTTTGGACATTGTTAGTCCAACTCTGTTATTCCATCACAAAAATATCCCAATCTGACAGTTAGCATCACAGCCCTTTTAAAATGTATTTTACCATAAGAGTAACTTCATGGCAACATAACACTGAAGCTCTATCAGCAGCTCATGTGCCTCCACTACATATCAAAGGTTGCAGAGGGAAAACCTAGGTTTGTAACCTAAATGAGCAGTATCTTTAACCTGAACACTTCATTAAACACTGGTGCTGAATATGACACTTTCACAGTTCCACGCTTTTCACAAATTGCAAAACTTCTTGAAATGATAACACACAAAGATTAAAATTCAATTTTCTATCCACAAACTAGTGAGGCTTCCTATGTGCATAAGACATAACCCTCTAGTTTGCAAGTTTCAGTTTTGTAATCAGTCAGTTGTATATTTCCTCCTATTTCAGTAAAGAAGCTTAACTCCACAACTTTCTGTAGATGCAAAAATAAACATGAGTGTCACCTGCAAGTCCATAGGTGCTGTATACACTACAGTATTTTTCCTGATTTCAGGCAGACAGTTCTTTCACACTGAGAAAATGTCCTAATTATGGACTCTATTCTTATCATTGACTCTTAACTAAAACACCTCGACAGTTGAGGTATAAGAGAAGTTAACAAGTAATTTTTGTAAAAAAATGCCCAAGATGCTGCATTCTGCATAATTTTGCATTTGAACACAGTAAGTTATTTAGCGCAAACAATAACCAATATGTCTATTTCTCTAATCCGTTGTACCTGTCTTAATTTACCACAAGTGAAAAAACATTTGTTTCTAGATGGAAGCTAGCAATACATACAGAAACACAGAGGTCTACCAAGCAAAACTAAATACAATAACTTACTCAAAACAAAACAATGTAATGAAACTAAACTATATGACAAACATTACTCACTCTCAATATACTCTGGAGCCATGTGCATCAGTCTCTACAAGAGATAAGAATAACAATGTGCCCAGATTATTTTTATATGTCCTCATTTTAAAACAAACATCCAACTTTACTCCAAATTAATTCAACGGAGTTACTCCTTCCCAAGTAAATTTACTTCCATCTGCATATGACCATAAGGTGCAGTACTGGTTATTTTCTAAGCTGAGTATACCAGGTCTAACAAAAGCATAAATCTGTATGCCTGTGCTGATAAGACCACAAATATATACTGCTAAGAAAACAAATATATGCCTATGATCTTAATTAGAAAAGCAAAAGGAGTCATGTTATGTTAATTATCTAATTTCTGGTCACTAAGCTATTCTAAATGATAAAAAAAATAGTTCAGATACCTACCTGACCTTTTCATTTCTACACTTATTCTTCCATTCACCAGGAATTATTAGTTCAAGAGGCAATTATTAGTTCATTTCTATGAGAAAAATTCATAAGAGTGCATTTTTTAATTTGCTGTCTTTTCATAGCTGAAACAGCAGAAACAGCTAGGGGGTCCAAATCCTCCAAAGTACAGATATTCTCTTCCAGGGTTAAAGGAGATGCCAGAGTGGAAAATAATCAAGGCTGGCCAAATATATGCTATGACATTTGTACAAAATTTTATTTCATGTTTACAAGCACACACAAAAGAGGGGACTAGGAAAATTGTAAGAAACCAAAGCGTCCCCTTTCAAAATGGCAATATAATTATCTGCAAAATTTTTCAGCCTGGAATTCAAAACAATTACATTAAGGGGAAAAAAACCTAAAACCATCCTGTTTGGTTATGCCTCTTGGCTTTCCTCTAAAACAAAATATTAAAATCAGGCCAGAAGGTTTTCTCAATGAAATTGCAAATTATGATACAAAGTTAAAAGAGTTTAACAATGATCAAACAGGATTTACAGTGCAAAATAAAAGAAGTGTATTCGGAAAGATTATCTGAATCTATTGAGAGACTAAATCGTTATTTAAATTATCATAACACCATATGTGTCTGGTACTGCATTCTGGGAACACTTACAAGCGAAAATTATTACAACTCTCTGATCAACAGAAAATAATAACCCAAGTTACGCATCATGAAGTTGTACGAAATAGGCAAAGAGCATTCTGTTAGCACCCCCTTCCCACTTTAACTTTTACAATAATAGGTAGTGGCACTCATGTCCTATCCTTCAGGAAGAACGGGGAAAAATCCCCCCATGGGACTTTTGCATCTGGTCCAACACACTCTACCCATATTAAGGATCTGACTGCCTGGAATTTGAAAGCAACGCTAAGGATTTCCACTTGTATATATCGTGCTTTTCTAGTGGTTTACCTTTACAATCACCTTGCGGCCAAGCGTTTCCCAGGAAGGGAAGGAGGGGAGGGCTCCAGCCTTCGCGACATCCCTTGCTCCCGACGGCGGGATCAGCACCCAGCAGGGGAACAGCGCCGGGGGCTCCCGCGGGCTCGGGCCGCTTCCGAACGCGCCGTTCGGGTTAAACACCGCTAGCGGTAATAAAATAACTTTCGGGTTAACTCCAGGCCTCCTCTCCCATGAATGTCCCCTGTCTCACTCCGAACATCCTCCTACTCCTAAGCGAGCTCACAACGCTGCTTTCCATGAACACTCATGTCTTCCCAGGCTCCCGGTGAAACCTACTGAGCTCGACGCCTAAAAAATTTCGCCAAAATCTCTCGTCCCTTCCTTGCACAGAAACGGCATTGACGCCCGTATGCACTGGAACCCCTCGGGGCTCCGCTCCTGGGCGCGCCGAGCGTCCCCCGAAGCGCCGAGCTCCGCGGGGCACCGGGATACCCGCCAAGACCCCGGCAAAGGAACCCCCAGCCTGTCACACACGTACCGGCTCCGGGTGTGCAACCTTCTGTGCAACCACCGCGGGTGATGTGCCACGGGTTTATTAAAGGATCATCCGTGCGCTATGAGCAGCAGCATCATAAATGCCCTCCTCCCCCTCCCAAGAGAGAGCACATAGGCACAAGCATCCCCACCCACCCCCTCCCAATTCCCAAAGTAAAGGCCAGGGAGGGGGAGGGGAAGAAGCCATCCCGAAGGAGCTGCCGCGCGGAGCGTGCCGCGCTCGGGCACTCCCGAGGCCGGGAGCCGAGGCCGCCTCCCGCCCGGGGAAGGCAGGCCCGGCACCTGCCGGCCCGCAGCCTGCGCCGGCCGCGGGCTCCCTTCTCCAGCGCCTTCGCACTCACGGCTCCGCCGCGTTCGGAGGCAGCCCGGCCACGTACCGGCCCCTCTCCCCTCCGGCATTCGCCCACCCGCGCGCTCCGTCCCCTTCGCGCGGGTTATCCCCGGGTCAGTCCCCGCGGCTGCGGCGCCCGCCCGCCTGCGGCAGCGCTGCCCAGCGCCGGCCGACCCCGCTCACGCTGTCCGCCGGCGGCTGGAGCGCCGCCCCCACGCCCCGACCCCGGCTCCGGGCCTCGGGTACCGCACGCACGGCGGAGGGGCGCTCCCTGCGCAGCGGCGGAGGCGCCGCCACGGGAGAGACAGACGGCCGGCGGGGCACCCCGCGGGGCGGCCTGAGGCGCGCACCGACCCGCCGCCGCCCGCGGCCGCTCCCCGCGCGTCCCCGGCGCAGTGCCCGGCGCGGCCCGGTACCTGTGAGGACGCCGACACGGATCTGGTGGTCGTGGTTCGTCAGGATCATTCCCTCCGACGCCATGTTCGCGGCGCAGCACCGCACTGCCGGGGGGGGGGCGGTGCGGGAGCGGCGCGGGCGCAGAGGGGGCGGAGCCGGGGCCGGCGGGGCGGGGCGGCGGGGCGGAGGCGGGGCCGGGGCGGGGCCGGGGCGGAGGCGGGGCCGGGGCGGAGGCGGGGCCGGGGCGGAGGCGGGGCCGGGGCGGGGCCGAGGCCGGGGCGGAGGCGGGGCCGGGGCGGAGGCGGGGCCGGGGCGGAGGCGGGGCCGGGGCGGGGCCGAGGCCGGGGCGGAGGCGGGGCCGGGGCGGGGCCAGGGCTACGAGGAAGCGGAGGGGGTGCGAGACTGGCGCGCGGGGCGCGGCGCAGGCAGCACCAATCCAGCGTCCAGAGTCCGAGCCGACCGTCAGGGTCCGTGGTTACAAGGGGCTGACAATTCAATTCCTCAAACCTCGGAAAAGGGGAAAAGATAGATAGCAAGGATGGTAATGATCCCTGTTCTTGGGTAGCATGAGATCACAGAATCACGGATTCGATTAGGTTGGAAAAGACCACTATGATAGTCGAGTTCAACTATGACCAAGCACCACTTTGTCGAGTAGACCCTGGCACTGAGTGCCTCATCCAGTCTCCTCTTAAACACCTCCAGGCACGGTGACTCCACCACCTCCCTGGGCAGCCCATTCAAATATCTAATCTCCGTTTCTGTGAAAAATTTCTTCCGGAAACCCAACCTAAACCTCCGCTGGCACAGTTTAAGAAGACTCTGTCCTCTTGTTCTGGCGCTGGTTGCCTGGCAGAAGAGGCCCACCCCCCACCTGGCTACAGCCTGTTTTCACGTAGGTGCGGAGAGTGATGAGGTCACCCTTGTCTTCTCCAGGCTAGAAATAAGGAGATACAAAATTTTTCCACCAAGTTCCTGGGGCTCAGCAAGGTGTTTTTCGTGCCTTCCCAGGCCTCTTCTCTCACCTGTGAGCCTTCCCCCTTTTCTCTGAGACTAAAGCTGTTGTTACACAGACAAAGCAACAGTTGTTTTGATAAAGCAACTTACTGTCATCTTTTTTTGTCTTCCTTATGTGACCTTGGACACTCTCGGGAAGCAAATATTTTAACTCATTTTGAATGAATATGTAGGCAAACGTCTTCCACATTTACTAGCACCATCATCAATTACAAATGACAACCCATTTTCAAAATTCAAGTCCCCTGACTTCAGCAGATCTTTATATTTTTGGATATTCCTCTTGCATTTTCAATACTATCTTGCTAACAGCAGACTCTGTATTAGTCTCCTTTTGACTGCCTACTAACAAGCAATTATTGAAAGCATTTGTAATTTGCATATACATAAATGAACCACTTCAGGAGTTTTCTCCTTAGCATATCACTTTCTTAGATGGACGACCAGCACAGAAAAAAAAAGAAAGGGCTGAAGAAATATCTTCTGTCTTAGGGAAAGTCGCACTAGTAGCACTTTGATGGGGTGCACCAGCACACAATATCAGTATTTCTGTACTGGCACAGCAGTTGCAGTGTGTGCAGCCATAGAGACTGAGAATCCAGGCTCCAGGGATCTCTGGTTATGCAATGGTATAATACAACATATGTGGGTGGGTGTAAGCCTGAACCCAAAACAGCATGGTTACTGAAGATATACTGCATCGCTGGTGCTCATACTGCTGTTCCCTCACGGGTTCAGTCACTATGTGTTGAATATTCTGCTGTAGACAAGGGAAAAAGACTTTTTTTTTTTTTTTTGCAAACGTATCTGAAATTATCTAAAGTGCGAGCAAATAGCTTGACATTTTTTAGCTTCCTGCAGAGGATTCTCACACCCTACACTAAAAACAGTATTGTTTATTCAGAGCATCTCAGTCTCCCTGTTTAGCCTGTTCATTTGTTGCTCTTGTGGATGGTGAGAAGGAGGGGCAAAATTCACATTTCACTGGCAACATTAGGTTTATTTCCTGACTTATAAGTGCCTACTAGAGGGATTTCTACGAGATTTTTTTGTACAGAAATGTAGTAGATGATTGTACTAAAGTAACAAAATAAGTTTACAAATTTTTAAGAGACTGAGTAAGGAATAAGCTGAAATTGATAATAGGGGTTTTGTTACTGTGATGTGAAAAGCCTTGTAAACTAGGTGGTTATTACAATGGTAGATCCATAATAGTTCAAGAGAAGGTTGCAAATGGGATGACGTCCTGCAGTCAAATTTGTGACAGAGTAAGGAAACAAGTGTGTGTGATGCAGAAACCTTTTACTCCAGGGATATATTCTAGGTAATGTGCTGTCAGTCCACACTGGAGTTCATGTTGACTATCCAGAGAGAAGCAAGTTTTCCTCATCAAAGTCAATATAAAACTGATAGTCACATTTTGTCCTGGTCATGTCAGAATTGAAGTATAACTCAATTCAGTAACCTCTCAGCAAATTTTTTACATTACTTTGTCTGCCAGGTGTTAATTATTAATATCTCTTCGTTAACTAAAGCACCGCCCTTTCATTAAGCTGGCTCTGCCAGTCATGTTTGTTTCATGTGGTCTACTGGGCAACATAGTGGCTTTCTCTTAGGTTTCTTTTTTAGGTGTTCAGTGTAATTTCTATAGTTTTGTTGTCACGTAGGTCTGATTCTTTTTTCAGTGACTCCTTAACTATAATTTCTTAACTCTATTCTGTTTTGTTTTCAACTGGTTGGATGTTTGGATCAGCAGTGGGACATGGCTCTTCAAATGTGTGCCATTGGTGCAGATCCTGCTGAAGACATGAAATAGCTGGTTTAAAAAATCATTAATCAAATTTAAAACATTTTAATTTATGCCACTGGTGCAAATCCAGGTGAGGTAAGAGACTAGCTGGCTCAATGATTAAGTAATAGGAAACAACATTGTACCTCCAGCTTATTCATGTGAGTCTATAAAGGGTCAGGAGACTAAGGCTGAGACCTTAAAATAAAAAGATTTTCCAATTCAATTGTTTTAAGTCAGTCTATTATAGGTTATTGGTTTCTGATATGTTTACATACTCTGTGTTGATCTATAAATTTTGAAAAGGAATAGTATAAACATTTTATGTGTAGCCACTGATATAGCACAATATTCATCACTCTAAAAGAAGGTGCAAGAGGTGATTTCTCCAAACAATCCCTTTCTTTGGGCAAGCATCTAGGAAAAATACAGAACATGCACCATATGTCCTAGTGGCCTATACCATAGTCCATCCTTGCCACCCTAATGTTGCCAGAGGCCTTCTGAGAACCCTTTCTGGGTTTACACCTCCAGTCACGAGTAGGAACCCAGTGATTGTTCTAACTATTAGTGGGAGGTGAAATGTGTTTTGCTTACGGTAAAACTTCATTACTCCTTGCATTGCACCAATATTTGCAAGGTCAAATTTGTCTATTAAGCAAATAACCTGTGTCTGTGAGATTACAAGATGAGAGAAGCTGTTAACTCTTCCACTTGGTAACAAACTACATCACAATTTAGCTGATTCCTGTTTGCAGTATGGGCATTTGCAGCAATGACAGGCATGTGGAAAGCTCCAAAGGAACTGTGGCCTTTGACAGACATCCATGCATACAGCTCTTTCCCTCCCTGCCTCTTCCCACTCAGCTGCCTACTGTGGTGCAACTTTTGAAATGGCACCATATGTTCTAGGATACAACCTCACATGTATTCTTAGAAACAGCAACATCTGGAAGAGTGAAATTTACTGAACTTATATGGTATGACTTTGATGGATGTGATAGAGACAACCATTTGAGTTGCCTCCAATTCAAACCCATTGCAGCCTTCTTTTCTTTTACTCTCATACCTGGTCAGACCGAAAAAGCAAAAGCTCTTCCTTTCCCATCATCCTTCCCATAATAAAGGTTATAGCAAACCCCTATATTCTCATTATTCAATGCACAAAGTAGGTCTATTCGGCTTGTCTTTTCTTTATCTGTGATTTCAGATGTTACTGTTTTGCTGCTCAGTTGAAGAAATATTTCTGTTTCCATGAGTCTTTGGAAAAAACGTTCTGTAGATCTTCGTCCAGGACATGTTGGACCACTGTGGTTTTTTGCATTATGCAGACACACAAATTTTTGTCCAGACTTTCTCAGACAGAATTCAAGAAGTCCTAGGCAGGGAAGTTCCAGACTGAAGTATATCATCACCTTGGGAACAAGGTTTGAACCCATCACTAAGGAGTAGTGGAGGTCCTGCAGATCCTGTGATAAGGATTATCTTTTGATTTATCATCATTATCCTTTTGTCCATCATCCGTTGAGCTGGTCCTACTACTTTCACAGCCCCACCTTGAAAAACATGCACCATGTATTTTGCTGTAGTTATTCTTATCTGAAAAAGTAGGCTTTTCTTGAATAGCAGTACACTAAGAAATGGTTTCCTTTATTTTGGAATAATTTGGAAATGGGGCCAGCCAAAGGCAATCTTGATGCTCCCATGTGCCAATTCTTCTGGGTCACTGCAGCCCTTACTGCAGTGTACAACCCATCTGAGAGCAGAACCAAAGTCTTTGAGATAAGTTTGCAATATGTGTGACATCTGACTACAAATGCAGTGCCATTGATTCACTACTAGTATGGGTGCCTAACAAAAATAAATGAATCTTAGCGTGACTCCACGAGTGGTGTTGACACATTCAATTGTCTGTGCTTCGTTTGCTGCAAAACAGTAGCTATTTTAGAAAAGTATTTGATGAGTTTAGCATACACAAAGAGTAGACAGATTTAAAAGACATCTTACTGGAACATTCTATTTTTGAGATTTCACTTTGACAAAACTGCCTCATTAAGGACTTGGATATGAAAAGCAGGAAAATGCTTTTGGATCTCATGTAAACTAAATTCAGAATTCTGATGAGCTGAATCAGTTCTTTCCATACATTATTTTCCTTTATCTGTATTTCTCCTTGTTTCTGTGTAAGAGATGACATAAAACCTTAATGTATCTTGATCTTGATTAATAAGCAAGACAACTCCAAACTGTATGAAATAAGGGAGAACAAGGAAAGAGAAGGTGAGTATTTTGAATCCAAATTAAATTATAATATTTTGGAATGAACTAACCACAAATGTTCATCCCATGTTGTGGCCAAAAGTGAAAAAATGACACTTTTTTCTGCAGGAAACCTTACTGTATTGTTTGCTCTTACTTAGTAGAAGCATTAAAACTACTGGAATAGATCCTCTCAGGAAGAAAAGGATACTGTATGGCAAAGGGCAGCTGCAGCCTCCTGTCAGCTTGACTGAAGGCAAATTCACCAGTGAGCATTGTCAAATATTGGGTTTCAGCTCTGAACAATGTGACAGTGGCTTTCAGAGGGTTTGTCCACCTTCAGACATATGCAGCTATATCAACAAATAAAATTCAGGCAACAAGAAAGTGGCCATGCCCTCTCCAGTCTTGTCAATCCTGATTTAGGACATTTATGTCATATTTATGGTATAAAGTGGTTGGCTTGTAGTCAAATTGCATACAATGGGGCACATGAGACTCCTTGTACCCACAACTTCCTTTGTTCTTTGATAAATGAATCCTGGAAAGAACACCCATTATTCATGTGATAACCACGTGATTGGTGTTCCAAGCTCATGTGCATCATGCTCACCGGGTCACTCTGCACCTTTGTGGGTTTGTTTTCTAGTGGAGTTCTTGGCCCAGCTGTGGCTCAAGTCTTTACCTTCTTTGGAGCCTGTACCAAAGTACTGTTGATTTGGTTAAGGGCCTGAGTGCATCCATCACACCCAGAAATATTATTTTGTTGTGATTCATAGACTATGTCTATAAAACTAGTCATGTGCACTATCTTTGATGCCTAGTCAGTGACTGTATGAGAAGATTTGGTGCCTGTTCCTTTTCTGTGAGTTTGGTTGGTTTTCTGCTCTTCAAGAACAAAATCAGTACCTTATTTCCTGTTTCTGCTACTATATCTTTGCATTGTAGACCAATAAAGAGGGTTGCCAGCAGTGTGACTACAAGATTACCAAGTGACACAAATGGCATGGCACATTTGCAAGCCATTGCATGTAATCATATTAAATGCAAAAAGATTTTAATATGCATCCTATGTGTATTATTAGGGTTTCATATGTTTTTGGTTTAGACAGGGCTAAAAATAGTTGGATACACTTTGTTCTAGATCACTTAGTGTTGCTCTAGAACTCTTTCTTACCTCAGCTTCATATCAGATGCTTCTTAAAGTTCCAATATAGTCAGACTGTTGGTATCAATAGACTACCTCTTACACAGTTAATGAAAGTTCAAGCAGAAAAACACGCTTTCCAGTAAAAAAGCTTTCTTTTTTGTATTTACATTTCCATGACAGTCTTTAGTCCTGTATGTACTTACCTACCCTCTGTCCCTCTGCACAGCTTATTTGAAATGCTGGTGTAACAGCCATTCCTTGAGTATCCAGGTGTATCACCATCATTGTATTTATCCTGAGGGAAGATTAGCCACTATTACTCTGGTTTTATAGAGAGGAGGGTAACAGAGCTGCTGGCTGCATCACAACCAGCTGATGGATGCTGTGTTATTATGGTTTCCTGATTAAGGACCTGTCACAGTCTCCTTGGCTCCTGCTGAAGCAGCATATGGACGCACACTTGGGTTTCATATCAATAGAAAGACAGGCCATTCAGCTGGGACCTGAAAGTTCAAAAGTGTTTCAGCTCTCCAGTCAAATAGTGGCTGAAACCTGGATTTAAATCTACAGCTCCAAGTGTGCCAGGGAGCAAGCTGTCAGCTGTTCCGGATTTGTAAGGCTGCCAGGTCCTTCTTGTTTACAGAGTTTGTACTTTGAGTAAGTAAATAATTATTCTTAAGTCAGAGGGTGAATACCCAAGCATGACTGACTATTCAAGGTATTAAAGAACTCAACTGGGAAAAGGGAGACCTGGGTTCTAATCACAGTTTTAATCAACGTTTAATCTAAAACTGGAACAGAGACTAGAAGTAAAGTGTTTGTTTCCAGATCCTTGCTTCTAAGAGAAGCATGTTAATCACCTAACTAAATTTTTTCTCTCTCCCCCACTTAACTGAAATCCTTCTTGTCCCTTTTGAAAATGTTTTTTGAAAATGTTAGCATTTCATGTTCTAGTGTTGCTGTATCTAAGAGATGGGGTTCATAGCTGCAGGTGCATCACTGGTTCATCCTATTCCACTCTTCTTGCCCCCCCCCCACACCTGATTCTCACTCCTCTTCTTGGCCCCCACACCCTCACTCCACACCTGATCCTCACTCCTCTCCAGCACTGCACGCATCAGAGTCCTCTATCAGCCAATGCATTTCACTCCTATGGCAAAAATCTGTGCAGGATTTAATATGGTCTGGCAGAAAATTCATTCACAGATGGGTCTGAGGAGTGCCAGAGACAGCACAGCAATCAGTGTGAATGGGAGGAAGGGGCCAGTTGAAACTTGGAAAGAGGAAAGGATCTGCCTCTTTGGTTTCTTTTATTAGTTTGCAACTCTTCATGGAATGGCATCCTGAAACAGACCGATTGTGGGAAAAAGGTGGTATTTCTGACTACACCAAAAGTTTGCATGGTCAAACTCTTGTTCCTTTCAGCCAGTTTTTTTAGAAAGATTGGTATTTTACCACTTCATACTAAACTTATCTCATATTTAATTTCATTGTTTTGAAATTTTTATCTATTTTTCCATGGCTGTAACTGCTTATCAAATTTGAAATAGAGGCATCACTTGAAATTGTATTTTACAACATGTAACTTATTCATATAGAAACAGGAGTTTCAAGAAGTTACTTAGTTAATAATGTGCATATTTATTGTGTAATTCTGATGTATCAATTTTTGCTTGTATTCTTTGAAATGTTTGGAAATTAACTGAGATTTATTATCCATCTTTTAAAGATTAAGAAACTTAGTCAAAACTACATGTGTCCAGAAATTTTCCATCCCAGTTCAGGAGCTGTTTAGGCAAGCTGACTCTAAAAACCCCTTGGAGAAGACAATACATTGGAACTAGGAGGACCTTTCTGAATGTTTGTCATATTCTCAAGCTAAATTCAAAATAGAGCACTGTACCAGCGACTAAGAAAATAATAATAATAATTATTATTGTTATTGCTATTGTTGTTGTTATTGTTATTATCTCCAGCTGAAACCAGGACAATATTTTACTACATTGTCTCTCTGAAATCAAAGAAACTGCAATGTCATTGTCAACTTCCATTTTGGCTAAAAATAATTTATTTTCAGACTTACATACTGCCAAAATAAAGCATTCTTTTTTGTTCTCAACAGCAGAAAGCTCAGCCTGTCTTTCAACTTTGGTCCTGCAATTTCAAAATGCTCACTCTGTAGCAGTGTAGTTTGTTTCTGCCAGTTAGCTTCCTCTCTGATAAGACTATTAGCATCCCAACACCCATCAATCTAGCAGATTAGTCTCCTAGAGCAAGAATTTGTTTCAGCCATTTACACAGCACTGTACATTTTATTGAACAAGATATTCCCAAGCTACATTTAGTACGGAATTTTCCAGTTCTTTATATGAGATATATTACTTTCACTTTGTAGATTAGTTAAGTATTGGGTTTTTGGGAAACCAACAGGAAAACTTTCTGCTGATACATTGGAATTTTATCCTTTCCACCTGTTCTTTCCACCAGTAAGTAAAGCCAGTTGAGTTGACCTAGAACTTCAAATTCAGTATTTAAATAAAGCCAAGTAGTTAATATTTGTATTACTTAGGATCCCACCTCACTATTTGAAAATACACTTTTCTTAACTGTGAACTTAGTGCAATTCTTTCTTGAACTTAGTTTTGGAAGAGATTGTTTACCATTTATTTTCTGTGTATTTCAGGATATCTTCGTATCTCTGGAACTCCTTTTCTGTCTTCAGTGATCAGCCTGCAGTATAACTGTTAAAAACTGCTAAGTATAGAAAAATATCTGTTTAGTAGGTGAGACCTCTGAAGGATTTTCATCTTTATTTTGTAGAAACAAACTGGATTTTTTTGCTTTTACTGTTACATTGATAGGAATAAGGGAGGTAGCCTTTCAAGTAGAAAAAAAACCCCTGGTATTTCCTCACTGTATCATCAATTATACAAATAAGATGCCTTTAGAGATGCCCACAAAAGAGATCTTCTAAAATATGCTCTGTATATTGATACAAAGTGTAATTAATGTTAGAATTCAAGTACAGTTGTTTGAGCTGTTGTTTTATCTGACACAACTGGTTCTGGTAAGGGCAAATGCTGTATGCAATACTGAGTTTTAATTATGGATAGGTTTTCACCATCAATTCATATCAATTCATCAGTTGGTGGTAAATTCATACAAAGTTGTTCTTGACTGTGGAATGGGTTTTGTAATGACATATAGAAATTCACAGCAGTTTGAAAGTACTTTTGTGCCTTTCATTGCTTAGGTCTTTTAGGGATTCTCTAAGTCTTGATAGATATTGTCAGTGACCCTGTTGCACAGTGCAGAGTAGAACATACTGCCTTAGGGTGTGAGGTGGTACTGCAGCCAGGCTGCCTGATTACAGCAATAGCTCACATATAGTCTAGATTATGTAAAATTACGTTTTCTTTTTCCTGTCTGATAAATTTCACTGGTATCCAATTGAGCATGTGGTTAAACTGGATGTTACTGCTGCTTTTACCTCTCATGGCTGTGTTTCCTCACCCCCTGTTTGGCACTGGCTCTAGCAACCACACGTACACAGGGAGAATCAAAGTCACCAAATGGCACCAATGCAGTAATTTCTTTTTATTTTCTAGTTCAATATTCTGTTGTATCAATGAGTTGGTATAATTAATGGTGGCAGTAATTAGAAAAGGTTAGAAAGAAAGAAGGAAAAGGTGTTGGAGGGGAAGGACAGGCTTGTCCCCTTCATTGGTAACATAATGTGAAACTTTACCTCTAAGAAACTTTATGACAGTGGTGTTATTTTTTAAATGTAAAACTGTGAGAAAATTACTGCTGTAATATGACACTGCACTCTGACTGTGTCCTCTCTAACACAGAGCTCCTATGACCCTTCTTGGTTTAATCTCTCTCTTCTAATTGCCCACTTTCCTTTTGTTGTGGGAGTTCTGATTTACTTCTAGGACGACTTGCAAGCTGTGACTCCCTTTTCACTCCACAGACCCTATAAATGGAGGAGTTTTGCAAGTGCTTGGCCTCTTTACTCTCCCTTAATTCAAATTCTAAAATGAGATTCTTTACACCTTTGAGCAGAACAGTCACCATCTGCCTTCCTAAATCAGTAAGGCTCACTTCAGTGAACCAGAAATCTGTACTCCACTCTGATGACTCTTGGAACCATAGAATGTTGAAAGGCCTCTCTGGACATCATCTGGTCCAATTTTCCTGCTCAAAACAACTAGGGAAGGTTGCTCAGGGATGTATCCAGTCAGATTTCAAATATCTCCAAGGATAGAGACTCCACAACCTCCCTGGGCAGCCTCTTCCCAGTGCTCAGTCAGCCTCACAATAAAACATCTTTTTCTTATGTTTAATCATCCTGTACTTCAATCTGTGTGCTTGTCTTTTCACTGAGTACTGCTGAGAAGAGTCTGGCTCCATCTTCCCCATCTCTCCCATATGAGAGATGCTCCAGCCCCTTAATGATCTTCATGGCACTGTGCTGGACTCTTTCCATCATGTCCATGTCTGTCTTGTAGAGGGGAGCCTGGAAGTGGACACAGCACTCCAGGTGTGTCTCACCAGTGCTGAATAGAGGGAAAGGATCACCTCCCTCAGCCTGCTGGCAAGGCTCTGCCTAGTGCAACCCAGGATGCTGTTGCCTCTCTTTGCTGCAAGAGTGTATTGCTGAGTATGTTCATCGAGTTGTGCCTCAGCTCTCCCAGGGGCTTTTCTAGCCAAGCTGCTTTCTAGTCCCTCAGCTCCCACCTTGTCCTGGTATCTGCAGTTAGCTGAAGGCCCCATGCAAGTCTTTAATTTAAAGATAAGGGAGAATACTTAACAATTAAGAGTCTTTTCCTTCTTGTTCTTTGGGTCATTGAAATAGAGTTACAAGCATGATGATGATACTCTGGAGGCAAACATACTTCTATAAATACTCACAAGTAAGAAAAACAGAATAACAGCAGCAGTTAGCTGTTCTGTGTCTCAGAATTTAGCCATTTTGTGACAAAAATTGTTCTCTAAATGTATTCAGGGATATATTATACAAAAGTTCTAGAGGCTTTTTAGGCAAGAGTGTTTTCTGCCTAATAAAGTATTCAATAGCACTTTGTATTTCTTTAGCTGGCAAATAGACATAAATATGCTTGGTTTCAAAGGGAAAGCCTGTCTGCTATGTATATACTGTATAGGATCAGGAACACTTTCATGAATAAACCAACTGATCCCAACACAGCAAATCATGTAAATAAATGCTGTTCAGTTTTAGAGAAGACAGTACAGCAGCAGAGATGGAAGCCATGGTTATTTAATCACAAATCATGTGATATTTTATTAGATTCCCTGCTCCTGGAAACTGAATCTCAGTTTGACTTGCAGCGTTCTTGGCTGGGAAAAAAAATTAAGAAATTGACATGACATTTTGAAAATATAATCAAAAGAAAAAAACAGCTCAATTTTTCCTTCAAGGTGCCTAAGCCAAACTCTTTCTCAGGTTTTGATTTCTTAGTTCTGAAATATTCAGACAGGTACTACTGGACTCAGATTGAAGGGTTACCTCTGCCCAGTTCTGTGGGACCATGCGCAGCAGCACTCTGTGGCCAGATTGTTTGATCCTGAACAGCATTACAGGAGTGCTTTAACTGGTGTGATGTATGATACATAATATCTTTTGTGTTAGGCACTGGCACACTGTTTTCAGGGAAAGGGACTTGCTGGGGATCACACAGTTGTTTGAAGGGAATTCTCCCCACCATACCAACTAGCCTGAGTATGTGGCAGAGTAACTGGTCTCAGGCTTGGTGTACATTAATGGTCAAGATTATGATTACAGCTCTAAGGAAGAGAAATCTGAGATATGCAGTAAGACTAGTGCTCAGAAGGGGTTGCCAGTATAATTTAAAGTAAGGCTGAAAGCAAAAGAAACTCATTGTTTCTTAAATCTGCATTCATAATTTTCACAAGATTGTTGGCAGATCTTTTCTTACATTTTCTTCCCTCTTTTGCATTACATATCTGTACATGATAGCAAATGGCAGGTTTTTTCCAGTTATGAAACTCAGCAGTCACAGTTCTGATGGATCTCAAACAAAGGACCTAGTGTGGGCCAACTGAGAGCTAAATCCATCTTGCTTCTTTCAGATGGGTTAAAGAAATTCTACATCAGCAATTAATTCTTACTTTTTAATGCGAGGTCTCAAGGAGTTGTGTGAACTTTACTTACAGAGGTTTCATCTACCTTTAAGTGGTAGGTACAGCTGGTAAAATAACTTCAGGAATATGAGGCAGAATTTTTCATAGAATGTTTGGAATGTACATGTCCTCCAGACATCTCAAAAATGGGCAAGTTGTATAAGTTTCATTTTACAGTTGAGGAAACTGGGAAGGCAATGTTCAAGTGACTTATCCAATGTCATAGAGTTAAATAACTTTGGAAGTGGTTGAGTAAGTTCAAAACTCTTCTGTTCCATTTTCTTTCCTATGGACAGTTTTTACACAAATAAATGTGGAGTAATAAATAGAACTATTTCACATTTATTAAAGAAAACGGGGTTTTAAATATGCCCTACAGTCTTAAGAGAAGAAGAGGCTTCCCAAATCAGAGCTTGAATTGAATGGATTTGGGTAATACAGGCAAATCAATATATTGATTATATGTCCACAAAGATGTAGGGTGCCCTTCCCCTCCAATGTTATAACAGAGGTTAGTTGTTTCTGACTATTTTTGCTCATCTTGAGAGCAGAGGGAAATGGTGGAATGGGAATATCTTTCTCTCATCAATTCACATAGCACTGTAAAAGAAAGCAAAGCTACTTCTAAGCACTTCAGTATTTTTATGAGAGGTTTTCTTTTTTAGGTATTCTAGTTCTTCTTCATCAGACTTATCCCCTTTCGGAATTTCCTGGAAAATTATGCCCACTAGTTAACATTTTAAAGTTTTGAAACCCCAAACTAATTAGACTAATGGCATTTTTCATTTGTTTCCAGAAGGTTATGGATTATAGAGAGCTAGAAATGAGGAAACAGGCTACACGCTTTGTGTGTCCCAAAGGAGAAGATAGGGAGCTGTGGAAAGGGAGTTATGGTACAATTGCTCTGGGGTAATGGAGCCTGTGATCTGCTTGGAGGTAGAAAGGAAAGAACCAGGAGAGGAGCACAGGATTAAGAATTAGAGAGAAGAAAGTCATGAGGACAATATGGAGATGTTATAGTCAAACAGTCAAAAGACTCAGCAAGAGAAAAAGACAGCCACCTAACAACTGAAAACGGGTGTGGAGGGAGAGGTGAAGGGATGGCAAAGAAGTGAAAGTAGAGAATTCTGCTATTGCCTTCTGGTCAGAAAGTAATGTGAAAGGGAAGCAGGCAAAAGAAGATGGTTAAAATCTAGAAAATATCTGAAACTGTAAAAGAGGCTACAATGGTTGAAGACATGGGAATCTTACCATAACAGTAATTTTTACTTTGGCCCTGTGATTTTAAAATAATATATATAGCTTTTGTGACTGGAAGTACATTATTTCATATTGATGGCATAGAGGATCTGCTTCTACAGTTACTGCAGCAATATATGAGAAGCAGTTTCTTAAGTTATCCCTTCTGTTTGTTGTGCTCTACTACTTTTTCACATTTACAATTTTCCAGATGCAGGCATCCATTTGACACAGTAAAGGAGAAAACACATACGTGAGGATTTATCCCTCACTGATTCCTTCAAGAATTTTGATGGATTTTTCTTTCTTAAGAAAAACCCTTGTTAGAGCATTTTAGATGGAAGTGTGCAGATGCTTTTTAGTAGTGATTAAACCATGCCTGTCAGCTATGAAAAACTTTTTAAACTGATGTAGCATGGGTCATTTTGCCTGTAATTTAAGGACAGAAACAGATTATACTATCCATTTAGTGCTTTTTTCATCTTTGGAAGAGGAATTCGTAACAAGTCTCCAGTAAGGAGGACTGTTTGCTATACAAAGAAGAAAAGTCAGAGGGTATTTGACACTGCAAATTAATTTTGTTCTAAGACATAAAATCAAAATCATGATAAGGTGAGGCATGTATACAGCATGCATCCAGATCCTGGATCAGAAACAAGTAATTATAAAACACGAATGATTTTTTATGAAATAAATATTCTGGAACAACTAGCAGTGTTCAAAGCGGAGATTATCAGAAGAGCCTTGTTCCCACACAGAGCATGAGCTTTGATCTTTAATGATGTGACTGACTCACAGTTCAGTGTTCAATAGTCAGGAATCTGCTCACTCCGAGGGCCCCTAAACAGCACATTGCCCGAGCAGCTCGCATCAGGCCCAGCGGCCATTGCAGAGATGAGCTTCCTACTCCCTCTAGTGCAGCAACTGTGCATTCAGGCACTGCCTGCTACTGCTTTTAAAAAAGGTTCAGCGATAAAAAAAGTTTAAGAGTAACAATTTCTGTGATAGAAATGGAATCAGTTTGTGTGTTGATTTGCAAAGAATTCAGAAATACTGTCGAAAGAACAATATTTTTGTCAAGTGATTTGACTGTAGTGATCTTTAAAGGTGTTCATTGGCCTAAAAGGTGAGGTATCCTGGCTAAAACCAGATCTGAATAGTAATGAGGGGCTGGCTGGAAGTTAGAAGTTATGTTTCTAAGGTGCCATAACTTGGGAATTACAAGTCAGATGCAGAAAGCTCAATTCTCTGCACAGAAAGTAAAGGTGAGACCAAAGCAGCAGCAGCTGGGCTGGGGAGCTGCCTGCAAGTAGCAAATATGGATGAATTTTTAGGAAAGGGAAAAGGTACTATATGAGAGTTAGGTCCTGTCTCTCACTTCCCTGTGCCCATGTTGGCATCACTTGTGTTAAGTGGAGCTAGAGCACTTGTGAGTAAATATGCTCTCCTAGTTATTTCTGGACCATGAAAGGTCAGGATGGTAAATTAAAAGAGCTTCTAAAAGGTGATACAAGTGCCTAGTAGTAGCTCTAGGTTCCCATTCCATTCAGACTTTTGAAGACCCTGCTCTCTGACAATGCTACTATCAATACCTTCCCTTTCCATAGCACCTGCAATCCTAAAAAAGCCCTAAAATTGGTGGTATCACACAGTGGGCTGCAGAACAGCCAAGAGATCTCTAGGAAAACCATTTCCTTTCTTTCTGTTCTGGCCATACAGTTTATATGAACAAAAATTTGTATGGAAGAGGTATGATGGAAAGTATTGATACCCTTGAACTGCCAGAAATGTTTTACATTTCAAATTGAATCAGTTCAATGTTATTACATTCTTTCCCTTCCTCAGGTTATTTCTTGTGTGCCTCTTTATAATTCTCTTCCAATCAAATCTTTTTTTCTACTCCAAATCAAACTCCTGTCATCTCCCTGACATCTGGTGGCTGTCTACTGTGGACACAGCAGGGCAGACAGATCTTATTTTGCCCTTAGCTGTGACCTTAAGGGTGATTACATTTGCTTTCCCTTCCATTTTTAAAGTATTCCTTATCAGAGTGTTTCTATAATTTATGTATTTAATCTCTTCTTAGAGATCTATTTCTGAGTGCTTAGTATCATCTGAGACATTTTAAACATATATTCTGTTAAATAAATGATCTCCAACAAAGATCACACATCAGGCATTGGCAACACAGATGACTTGTAACTGTTACAAGATGCTTTGCTTGACTGCTGTCTCCCCAGCTACTGTCAGTAAAAGGGACTCATTTACCCCATACTCCCTTACAGTAAATATTTTATTACCTGAGTCACCTGTTGTGTCACCTGTAAGAACGTGCCCTGGAGGGTGTGGGGATATGACTCTCAAAGGTCCCTGTGCATAGCACTTCACTGGGATTCACTACCATGAGATACACCAGGTGAGATGGGCAGTCTTAACTCGTCATCAGGCATGGATTTTGGACAGCAAAACAACAAAACTAGATTTTTTTAGTTACAATGTTGTGGTGATCATCACTAACTTCCAAAAAGAGAGAATATCTTTTATTAGATCACGTGAGATCTGTGGCAAAAAACAGATGAATTTTAGACCATATAATTTAATAATTAGAAACCTGACTTTGGGAACCATTTCACAGCTTTGGGAGATGAACATTAAAACAGTAAAACAAGCTAGAAAATTGAGAGCTTCAGTTTGGCAGCCATGTTCCTTTCCACCGGCTTAGCATCTCTCCAAGAATTCCTAATGTGTGCTCCAGATTTTCTCCAAGTGAGGGGCTGTTTGTAGCAACAGCACTTTTTCAAGTTTCTAATTTCAGTTCTTAATAACTTCCATTTCAGGTTGTGGATTCAGGCTTTCAAAACCAAATAAAAATGACCTAAATGGCTGTACTTGGAGGTAGGCATCTGGACCGATTCCTCTCTCCAGATCTTTCTTACTCAGGTAGGAATATGTCAGCTATGCCAATGACAAAGATGGTTCTCATCACTGTCAAGAAAAGCTGGAGCTGAGCAAAACAATTGCGTGTGCAGACAAACTAAATCATGTAGCTTGGAAAAGACATCTGGGACTATTGAGTGTAACCATAAACCTAACACTACCATGTCCACAACTAAACCAGGTCCCTAAGCATCATATCTACATGCCTTTTAAATACCTCCAGGGATGGTGACTCAATCACTTCCCTAGGCAAGCAGTTCCAATGCTTTATAATTCTTTCCTTGAAGAAATATCCAATCTAAACCTCCCCTGGTATAACTTGAGACCATTTTCTCTCATCTTATCACTTGTTACTTGAGAGAAGAGACTGATGCTTACCTGCCTGCAACCTCCTTTCAGGTAGTTGCAGAGATTGATAAGGTCTCCCTTGAGCCTTCTTTTCTCCAGGCTAAACAACCCCAGCTTCCTCAGCCACTCCTCACAGAACCTGTACTCCAGACCCTCTACCAGCTTTGTTGCCTTCTCCAGACACACTCCAGCATCTCAATGGCTTTCTTGTAGTGAATAGAAATATTAAAACAAAGTGATTGTCCTGGTTTAAGTGGTCTGGTAGAAGGGGGAGGTGGGCAACTTGCTGTCACAAATTGCGAGTTTTTGTCTAGATCTGTTTTCTGATTTGGCTGAGCATGAAGCTGCATGAATACTGCATCTAGGTGATGAGAAGAACTGACAGGAGGAATTGTTCCTTTTTAGCAAAAGTCAACTTTTGTCAGGCTATGAAGCCTGTGCAGTCATGCACGTGGAGTCCAGTGCACAGTGAATGTAAGTCACAAATTAGTCTGTTTGGTCCTTAAATGCCTCCACTGAGAATGCCATAAAAAGTGGACAATAAATGCTATTATTTTGGTATTATTTTGGTCCTTTTTTACATTGTCACTATTTTCCCAGTATCTAGATAGATGTTAACAAGTCATTGAGACTTCAAAAGTTACCAGGTGGAAGTTATTTTGTTACTTTCTTAAAAAATGCTTTTCCGCAACTAAAAATGGCTCAGTGTATATTCTGCACTTCTTTTTTCCAAGTTCGTACACTAGCTAGTGGTTAGCATAAGGTTGTTATAATATTTGAATTCTTTGTGCAGTAGGTGTCATCTGGCTTAGCCAGTGATTTATGAAATATTCACTGTTTAGATGGTTTGTCTTGAGCTGGTCCCTCCCCAGTATAACACAGGCAGTAATTCTGGGCTGTTCTGAAGATCCATTATACATTTTCTTCCTTGCCACTCTCATTACCTGACAGACTCATCCCTCCTGTTTTTTTTTAAAAGCCTGATTAAAACTTGAAAGTCTCATAAAAGTTCTGTACAATGTCACTCATTTTCCTGTGTCTCCATTGAAGACTGTGGCCAGATGTTTAAAATTAAAAGGATAGCATAGATTTACAATTTCCAGGTGTCCCCAGAAACGTCAGGTACTTAACATCACAAAATCTGGGCCATGATTTCTATATTTATGAGATTCAAAATTCTCTCTGAGTTTTTAACAAAACTAGATTGTATTTTGCTGCCATCAGAATCCACTGTGATAAAGTGAGATCTGATAAAGCACTAGGAAGTTTTCTCTTTGTGTATAAATATTTATGTATGTAAATAGGTGTATGGTTGATTATAACTGACAAGAACAGACTGGCACAAACTCAGATCCTCTGTCCCCATGGACAGATACAAGGTGCTTGTTGAAGTGTTGTGGCATATCTCATGGGCTGTGTACTGAATCATTGATTAAATGCTGCAGCATGTGGATAGCTGAAATGCCAGTGACTCTTGAGCAGCAAGGGAGGAAGGAATGTGCACTGAATAAGAACACAGAAAGATAATCTGATTTATATTTCTTGATATTTCATGAATTGGTCAAGAGCTGAAAGGTTTCTCTTTATATTTTACTGAAGTTTGAATAGAAACCTTTACTGAAGGCTTCACAGGCTGTCTAGCTCACACATGCACACAGAATAGAATCCCTCATGCAGGAAAGAATTAGAAAGGGATTTAGTAAGATAGGACAAGCTGCACTTGACAGGCACAGGACAGTTTGAAAACAACACTTGAATCTGACTCTTTCAGCACAGGCAGACTCCCTGAATCTGCTTATATATTTGGAAAACGTTTGCATATAGCTGACACTTTTGAATGAGGCCTACATATTTTTTGGTTTCTGGGTTTTTTTCATTCCTTTTGTTACTGTGTGTTTTGTTTGCAGTTAAGCTTATGTCTCTTCTGCCAGGTACATGAGCAGAATTCCATTGTACTTCTGCTTTCCCCTTTAATAGACTTATAATGTTACTTGAAGGGAAAAGAGCTGTTTAGATTAAATTTACAGCACTTCTCAAAATCAGAAGTGTCTAATTAAAATATGTATCTATTCAATAAAAATATGAATAAATGTGTAATCATGTGTAGCTGAAAACACAGAATTCTTCTGCATGACATTTTTGGGACATAGAGGAAGGGTATTTCCTTTCAGTACTTCAACTTGTTTTTCCAGCATGGCATCACACTCTGCTTATGCATACCTTGAAACAGTACTGGTTTTAAGTGTGCTACATTTTTGGGGGTTTTTTGTCATTTCATGATGAAAGGCTGCATAGTTTCTAATGTGCCAGTATGATAACAGCATACCACCATCATTACACCTGTTTTCTGCAAGACATTCCTTTATTGGATGAAGGCTGTTAGATCGGCATTTTTTGAATAATAGCGTGCCATGTGGTCTGTGCCTGTTTTGGAGAAAAGTCTCAATTTTGTCTTTGAAACCCTGCTTCAAGAAAGCCTGGAAGAAAAAAGATTATGCCAAAACATGCACTAGCATGAAGTTTTTCCTGGAACTAAACATGTGAAACTGTTTTGAAATGCCTTGTTCAACTGTACTGCATGCATGTGTAATATAAGTGGATGTAAGGGACCTGGTAGGTACTTTGCCTTAAGGCAAAGTGTAGAAGCAGAGATGTCTACTGACCAAGTGCATGGCATTTCCCCCTCCCTTTTCCCATATGTTTTATTTCTACATGTGGCAAGAGACAGGCTCACCAATTACTTTTCTGAAACAAAACTAAAAGACCTCCAAGCTACAAAGTCAGCTCGTGCTCTTAAATATCCAGCATTTTGCCTATACTGGGTTAGTAATGTACATGGTCTCGCATACAAAGAAATTGGTATCTGAATGCTAACAAATGTAGAAGTGCCTGACAGGAAAGAGAAAAATATTACACTGCAATTGTTGGTCAGTTTTGTAGTACTTAACTAGAAAGATGTCTCTTACGAATTTTTGCGTCTTACTGGCAGGTGTATTCCTGTATTGCAAAGACAACATTAATAGGTTCTTTTTTTACTCCAGTGGAAGGCTTAAGTGTAACAGCTTACACCTTCAGACTTTGCTGAAACCCTAATGAGCCTAGAGAGGCAGAGTAACTCAGGTGTTATACTCTGGCAAAATTCACTCGTCATAAAGCCAAATGGGTACCTAATGCTAAAAATTATTTGCAAGGATGATGAAAGTGCAGCTGACTTCGTGGCCCCTATTCCAAAGCCTTTCTTATTGCAATCTATACTTTGCACTGCACATTTATGTAAGCTGGGCTGTCAGTCTGTCTTTTTTGTGCCCTTACTGAAAGCACTTGCTTGCTGGGTTCTTTGGGTCACTCCTTTAGATACTGTGATTTTCAAGTCAATCTCCCATTTGTGCTATTGCTGCTAATGGGGAATTTGTTGCCATGCTTTCTCTGCCTTCTTCTTTTTTTAACCTTTTATAGTCCTATCAGCATATTTCTTTTTACCCTCCTGTGTCAAGGTAGTTGATGGCAAAAGCTTTTATTTTCTTTCTAGTCCCTATCTTCATATTCTTTTGCATGTAGCCTGTCTGCTTCTATTACATAGTTCTCTTCTAGACCTTAGCTTTTTCTGCTATCTTTAATGTATAACCATTCCAAATGGTTATACATGACCTGCATTCCATTCCAACTTTAATATTATACTGCTGGATTAAGGGGCTTTAATGAGTTCATGGAATCATATTGTCTTGTGCATAATTTATTTAAATTGGAATCCGTGACAGGAGATGCACGCAGGGCAGCTCATGTTGATTTTTCTGTTGACTTTGAAGCCTCCATTTACAAACTACTTAACTGTTCTTTTTTGTATACAGCAGTCCTGAAGAAACTTATGCACTGGGTATAGCGGAGAGGCCTTTTAAATTTTATACATTTTAGGAAGATGCATCAAAATATTTCTATGGAAATTCATAAATAATATTTTAGAGTAGAAGATTACGCAAAAACATTTGAAGACTTGTTGGGTCATCCTCAACTTCTTAATTTCACAAAATTGGTTCTCCATTGGCGTGTATAAATCCTGCACTGTTTTTAGAGCCAGCTGTAAAATGTATGAATGTTACTACCTAAATGTTCTCATAGATTTAGTTGCAAATTACTGCTCAAGTGAAAAAGAGATAAAGGCTCATGAAGTAAAATCATTATGTTGGGTGCACCTGTTGGCCTTCACTTGCAGAAACTCAAATTCAATACTGTTTTGACTACAGATTCAGGATTGCAAATATATAACAGCTGAAAAAGGAGAGGGACTGCTTAAATTAGCAGCTAAAGCTTTATGAGACGCCAAGTATTGAATAATAGCAAATACTGCAAGTTAAGATTGAGGTTTAATATCAGAATAGAGGCTATGACTGGAGTAGCTATCCCACAGGCAGTAAGGATAGATGAAACTGAAGAGCACTGGTAAGCAAGACTGGAGATACCAGAACTTGATGAGCAGAAGGCTACAGATGAGAACTGAAGCACTGCAGCAGATGTGGGTAGAGGAAGAGGTTCTGGACCCCGGACCAGAAGACCAGAGATTGCTGAGAGTTTTGTTAAAATGCATCATTAGAAAGTACAGTTTTGTAACATCTGCAAGTGAGAAGTACTGGCTACTATAGCTTACCTTTAAAGTTTCAAATTTAAGATTTTTAATCCATCCTTTTTGATGGAAGAGGAGATGATTTCAGTCTCAAAATTGTTAAACTGGTTGTTGCTGCTCTTGTCTAGTAGCAACAATGGAATACGGAACCTTGAATGATTTTTTTTTTCTTTTTCTTTTAATAGAAAACCTAACTTTAGCTTTCACTGTCCCTCTTTGGAGAGTTCAGTCAAAGGCCTATGGCAGAACTGTGCAATATCCTCTGAACTAAAATAGCTGCCTGTTAGAGTACTTGAACAGCTCTCTTACAGAGGGAATACGTCATACATAGTTTACATCTGCGCCGGTATCCACAAACAGTAAAATCATACATATTTTTTATTTTAGAAACAAAATAAGTAGTCATTAAATTTACCTGTTTTAGCAATAAAACAAGATGCAAGATATTTTGACAGACTTGACACTAACTATATTTGAAATAGTACCATGTAGGCTTCTCTTTGGTTTCCTTCCAGATGAAAACATATGGGAAAAGTTTTTTATTATTATTTTTAAAACATATAATTTTTATCACAAACCTGGATTTTTTTCATCCTAAGAAATTTATAGATGTCAGCTGATGGACAACTACTCATAACATTATTTTCTCATGTTTGTTGGTATCAGTTTTCTGTGGATAAAAGATACTCTAAACATCCTTGGGAAATTTATCACTCTGTGGTTTTTTGTTACAGATGTATTTATAAGGTGTGTTATAAATGATGTGGAGTAATAGAGTTTTTTTAAGCTCACCAGTACTGCTCCACAATCTTCTATTTATGCTCTGAATATAGTAAGACAATGACCAAATTAGTCGCTTTACAAAAGGCTTCTGTAGTTTGCTTATGTGTGAAGTGGGTGCCTGGCTTGCTTGCTACTTGTCTCTTTTATACTGGTCAACTATTAAATTTCACCAAGTAAAGGATTTTGTTTCAGCTATTTTGTGAATGCTATTTCAGTTGTAGCAATAGTGATTAAACTCTTTTCAGGACAGAAGAAAACAGCCTCTTCCTCACTGGCTATGCAGCTCTTTCCTCACTAGAATAGTATTTAGGACACTAGCAACCTTGGGTATAAATGCATGCTAGTCAGCTAAATAAAGCTTATCTTTTATAATGGATTTTAGACCACCTAATGTTTTTGTTACATGATATGCTGATTTTTGTACTTAATCCCATGACATTTTCTGCAAGACTTGGATCACAACATAAAAAGCCATTTCTGATAGATAAGTTAGTCACCATATTTTTTTCTTTCTCCTGCTCTCAAAATGCTCACATTAATTTACTGTATGTATTTGTGAATTTATTTGGAAAATATTTTCACTACATGAATATCTTGTGAACAGTCTGTTGTGAATATTTATTATCTAACATCGACATTAATTCAGTGTTGGTTAGTCATTTGAGTGATACAGTTTCGCTACTGAGTTACTTTGCATCTTACAAAGACATTTCACATTTCAAGTATTGTGAAAAATCAAACTCAACATACATTTTGCTACTACTTAAGCTTTTGCTTAAATTCACTATGGCAAATGAAAGTAAACCTTGATTATTTCAGAGCTCAGATAAACATCAGTGGCACTTTTCCTCTTGCTCAGGTAGCTCAAGTAATTGCAATATTCTGACCCAGATTCTCCCTGCAGACTCAGGTCAGTACAACTTTCTTCACTCGGTCTTTTACACTGCTGTGTAAAATCCCTATGAGCTGTGAAGGAGTTTTCACAGTCCACTCCAGAAATGGCTTCATTGCAGCAAAACACATTTATTAAATCCTTTGGGATCTTTCCGTGTAGGGCCCTGAGCTGTAAGATTTCTTTCGCATCCTTTGTAACTAAAGAACACAGTCAACCACTGTTAAGCCTAGGAAGGTATTACTAGAAATCAGGCATTTACATATGGATTTACACAGTTAAAGAGAATAGCTTTATTTGTCTATTCTTTGTATCATCTTCTGGTTTTTGTAAAGTCAGTGACAGATCTATACTTAACACTTCTAAAAATAAATAGGGCTTTAAATTGTTGTATTTAATCATTCATGCTTGATAATTTTGGCTCTATCTTGGCTCTATCTTGTCATTGCTTCTGTGTTTTCCTAACTGTAAACACTACAATTCTTTCATTACAAGGTGTTGTGAGGGTTATATAATTGTTTAGAAAGTACTTTGAGATAATCAAATTAAAGACAATTACAGGAGTGCAAGGCATTTTTAGTGTGATTTCTCTAAATATTGGTCACGGACAGAGGCTATGCTATAATAATAATTTTTAATGGACAATATATTGAATAAACTTTAATTGAATCTACTTTGAACTTTAATTCAATTGTTAGTACCTGAAAAAACAGTTCATATTTAGGGACTGTAGATGGGATATGCAGATTGGTGGTATCTGGATAGCTGTGAAGGATTTCACCTGAAGACATGGTAGAACAACAGACTCTCTAATGATCCCCCTTGCTTCTGAGATGGCCAAAGTCCTTACTGCCAGCCAGCACTGCTGGTTTATCTCTGTGCAGTTAAGAAACCTTTCTCTTGGGAGAGGAACGTGAAATTAGCAATGCCTTGGAGTTGTTTTCTAGATGTTGGAGGAACCAATAGGGAGGGCAGAGTAAGGAATTTGGCAGCAAAGTGGAGGGAGCTGGGTACTGAAGGGGAGGAATCTGGTGTTTGCATTTTCAGTGGAAGGCTTTCACAACGAATAACTGGGAAGGGGAAATGCATCTTGGCATTTGAAGTCTGAAGTATCTCAGGATACTGAAGGGTGCTCAGGCACCCAGAGACCAAATTTTCTGCATGCAAAATGAATTCTGGAGCTATTGATTACTTCACATCTGAAATTTTGTTATCAAGAGCATCAGAGAATAAATATATCAGTGCTCTTGTAAAGTCACTAAATATTTTGTATTAATGAATAAAATCTCCTGATGTTCTCAGCTGATATATTCACTGTCTTCTATTGTCATATAGGAAGATCATGACATTTTGATGAAAAGTTCATTTATGAATCAAATCAACCTGCATCTCATACATCTACAGGACATCAGAGCATCTTGCAAAGATTATGTTTCACGCACATGCAAACATGTGATTTCACTCCTCTTGGTTGTTTTATTATTTATTACACAACTGCAGCAGCAATTTTTCCCTCTGACTTACTTTTTATCTATAACCATTGGGTAGTCTCCTCCTGGATATTGCTGCTGCTTTGCTTTAATAGTCTTTAATAGTCAGAAGTGGGACTGAAGAAGATACCAGAGCAAATTATGTTCTCATGACAGATTTTTTTCTGTGTGAGAACATCCATGGCCCTTTTAGAAGATATTCAGGTGACTTATTTTGTTTAGTAGACAGAGAATAATATGGTGGAAATTTTTACTGAAGTTTTTGCATGGTAGGGCTTTCACTGGAAGTCTTTCTGTGACCCTGCAGTCTTCTACACTCTGGTTCTCCCCAGATGTTTTTTCCTGCCTTTGAGTCTGAATGTGTCCAGTGTTGGGGGGATTTTCATAGGACATCCCCATGAGGAACTGACATCCAGAAGCTGACTCCCCAGATATTAAGCATTATTACACAGTGTTCAATACATCTATAGCTCACTTATATAGCATTTGTATACCTCTACTTATGGATACTTTATGCACTATCACTCCCACACCACCACTTCCAGTGCTGCCTCAAATCCAGTTTTGGATGCCAGTCCCAGACAATATACTGCCTTTGAGAACAAATGCAAAGGTGTGTAGTTGTCAGTGTTTGATGACTTTTCCTTATACACACCTCTGTTTCCAATTTCTTTTCTCCATGCAGTTTAATTCTCGTATTACAAATGCCACTTTTTCTCAGCCTTTTTGTTTCTCCACATACAGAAACTCAGAAGAACCGCAGCAGCCTCCTAGAACATTTTGTCCTGGGGCAATTTCATCCAAGCACTTGATATTGCTGGGCAGTTTGGAGTTGTAATTTGAGAGGACCACCCTCAAATTTCTTGAGTGCATGAGGAGACATGAGACATTCCCATCAGCCTCTGTGTGAGAGACAAACTCACATCAGAAGAAAAAAAGCTGGCAGCCAAGTTAGTGTGTCTTGTCAAGTTACCCTATTGGAGCCTATCAGTGTCAGCTTGTGCACAGAAATAGAAGCCTCTCAGTAAGCTAAATCTATTAAAACAAAATAGGTAAAAAATAAGGGGCACAATTAACCTCCTAAACCTACCATTCCTCAATTTTAGCTCAGTCTATTTTGGACCAATTATTGTTTTTTTTAACGTTTCCATTAATTGAACAGCTGTGTAGTTTACTAAGCTAAGAAAAGTAGCTGAGATGAAGATTTAAAGAAAAAGTTTAAGAGCTGCAAGTAGTGGAAACATTACAAACGGGGAAAAGCAGAAGAGAAAAACTAAAAAGAAAATAAAATGGAAACAAGACACACATACCACTCATTTTCTGCTTCTATACTGTATAGCTTTCCCTTATACCTTTATTTCTGTTTGAAGAATTGCAGTCCATCTGGCAGAGAAGTGTATCTTCTCTTTTTGTGACTGATGTAGTATGAAAAAAGATTCTAAGCCAACATCAATATTTTACAAAGTTGAACTAAGACAGTGTGTGCCCCCACAGCTTCAACTCTTGTTGCTTTTACCAGAATATGTGTAAATTATTTTAGAATGTTTCATGGCCAGTGATTTTATTTAAATAAGAGCCTGTGCAGTTACTGAAGCTTGGCCTGAGCTGTTTCCTGGAAACTGTGCGTGTTCACCGAAGGGGAGAGCAGACCAATAGGCAGCTATTGGCAACAAAACAGAAATGAGAAATCCTTCTCAGGTTGTTAGTGAAAAAGACACACACTTGATCCTCTGGAGGCTCTGTCCAGCTGACCACACTGGGGATAGAGACAGCAGCTATATATAGGTGTGGCCTGGGGCTGCAGGGGACCACACACAAGCACAGCGGTGCTCCTCAGAAGCCAAATAAAGCTGCTGCTGTCTGTGTGAATCAGCTGGTGAGTCAGCAAAGCCTTTGCCAGGAGAGCAGCAGGCACAGCAAAAGGGACGCTAACTGGGTTTCCTAAGTAATAGCTTTTTGTTGTTCCTTTTGGGTGGCAGAAAGTGAAGAAATGTGCATAGTTTGCTGTTTCACAGAGTGATTTCACATTTAACCTTGCAAGTTCTTCAAAAACTTGAGAAAAAACAAATAACTGAGAAATGTTGCAGAGTGTTATAAACGTATATTATAATATTGGCTTCTCGCAAAGTATAAAGGTAGATATTATATAATGTTAGAAATGCTTTTTGCTGTGTGGATGTAGTTTTCTCTCTTTTTAGCAAGAATGTTAGCAAGTGTGAGCAAGTAAGATAACCTCCAAGCGAGCAGAGGATGAGGCCCGAGGAGCTGCTAATCAACACTTTGTCCAGAGAACAAAAGGGCCCAAAGGCTACTCCGCCCGGAGAACGGGCGGCCAGGAGGGTCCGAGAGCCGCTATCACCGCTCTGCCCGGGGGGCAAAGAGGCCAAAGCTACAATCAGCCCTGACTGTCTGGAGAATTAAGAGATCCACCCTACCATCGACTCTTACCTAGCAAGCCCAACCCCAAGAATCAAAAGAAATAAAACCGCAAGGCAGAAGAATATGCATGCTCTAAAAAGGCGGAACCAAGGAGTGGCCGTGCAGAACAGCTCCAGGAAAAGTTTGAATATTAATAGAGAACAGACAGTAAAAATGGTATAAAAAGGACTCACCGAGCATCAGGTGTGCTCTTGGCAGAGCGCCAAGGTACCCGGCTGTTACCTCTTTGCTTTATTTCATGTGTCTCTTATTGTCTTTATATTAAACCCTTTAAATTCTCACAGAAGAGTGAACCTCGTTTTTCACACAGAGCTATTAAGAATGTCTGAACTCATTTGAATAGTGTCAGGCATGCAAAGTTAGATGTGTTTGGTTTTTGAAATTTGGAAAGTGTTGTCAGAAAGACATAGGAGAATCAACTGGACTGTTCTGGAAGTATCTACATTCAGGGCAGATAAGAGAATCCGACAGCTAAGAGATGTAGGTGAGAAAGTTTGTTCTGGGGAAAGAAACATTTTTCCCCAAGGCAGATGGTCATGGTGCTGGCTTTTCTCTATGGTCAGCTGGTCATTGCACGAGGCCAGTAGTGCTCACCATGTAGTTGTGCCTGGGTTTGGTAGGTGCAGAAGTGGAGGAGCTTGCCTTGGCACGTGAGGTAAAGAGGAAGCAAGGCCAGGTGTGTGGGACATGGCAACTTCTGCATCCAGGGTGTGATGAACAGGAGGTGTACATCTCACTCAGGAGCACAGTCTCCTGGAGCCAGGGGAAGGGGAAGCAAGGAGGCCTACAGGTCTGAAGCAGGATTATCACCATCACTGGTAAAGAAACGCTGATGTGAGTAAGTGAGTTCTTAACATCTGTGAGAGTAGGAAACACTGTTTCACTCTCGTGCACACATCTTCCCGAAGTATCCCATGCACATCTCTTCATGGAATAAAAACATACCCAAGACAAATCAGAAGAGCACTATGCATCATCTTAACTGTGCTTGCTCAATCTTCTGATTTGATGGTACATATGCAATTCTTTTGCAATATGACTTAGGACCTTTGTTCTCTTTGATTTAGCAATACTGAAATAATTTCCCAGCTTACACTACCTCAGCTGCTGAGAGGTGGAAGTGATATTGGTATCATTCACCTCCTCAGAGACAACCATAAGAGCATAAAAGCAGAACAATTTCTTCTGCAAACTTCTGCTGCCCTAGCATACCTCTCATCTATTTTGTCCTCCTAGCTTTGATTCTAATGGGAATCAGGAAATAAAAAAATCAAATAAATCATTTTCATGGTTACCCACAAAAATAATAAGCAAAATAAGAGCTGTGCTGTTGTACTTAAATGTTTAACCACAACGGCTGTCCTGCCAACCTGAGGGAGCTCAGTCCAGATCTGAGACTGTAAACAGCAGAGTGATTCCCCTGGCTCCGGACTCCTTTCTTCCTCTTTGCTGTTCCTAGGAAAGCAGCTAGAGAGCAATTGTGGCTGGCAGTGGCCACCTGTCCTCAGCTATTATTTTGCCAGGATGCCCAGATGCTTTCCCCAGCACACTGGACTCACTGTGCACGAGCAGAGTAGTACAGAGATACAGCTTGTCCTCTGCCTCCTACATCAGAGAGCGTCAAATAATTGCGCACAAAGGACATAAGATTCACAAACCTCCTCTCACACCTCTTTTCCTTGTTCTGGGCAGGGGGGATTTGTTGAGGACATACACAGTAATGGTCACACATACGAAAAGCAGTGGACATAGTCTCCATATGGCGAGCTCAGGCACATGGTAGAGAGGACCAGTACGCATGGTCCGTGGCCCTGGATCCTCCTGGATAAATAGAGTCAACATAGGTTAACAGAAAGCTTATAATTTTACTCTTCCTGTGGCAGTGGTTGCAGACAGATGGAATTGTCTTGCTTTGAGTCGTGTCATTAGCAAGTATTTGAGTGTTAGCAGCCATGTACTTAGAACCTTCTCAACCTCATTAAACTAGACCTAGGACTTGCATAAACATTTAGGTTTACTGGAAGCACAAGTGCTTTAGTTGGCTGCAAAGCGGTAAATTAATTCAAAGCTGAAACCACCTTTCAGCTGAAGACAGTGTCATTTGCATTCAAAAACAATGTTGTAAATAACACTCTTCGAAGTTCTTTATGAGCAAATGTGTGATATTATTTTAACTGAAAATTTGGGAAGACTGCCCAACATGAAGCAGCAAACCATTTCTGTCTGAAATAGATTGTTCTTTAAAGCTGCAAAGATTGGAAAGAGATTCATTTTCTCTTGAACAGCTGGTACTATCAACATAGATGGCAAAAAATTACTTCTTTATTTTTAGAAGAAAATTATTACTAAATAGTCTGTAGGCTTGAAAAAATAGAAGCGAGGTCTCCAAATATTTGAACTCCTTGACCTGAGTTATATAATTTTTCTTAATTCTGGTAAATGCTTTAATACCATTATTATTCAAACAAAATTCTTAATATTTTGAGTTTTCCTGCCTGCTGACTTGTAAAAGGGATGATGTTTTATTTGGATTTGAGATTTTAAAGAACACAACAAAAGCCTTGGACAAATCCTGCAGAGCAGCTAAGAGATACCTAAGCCGGAGCTTGGAAAGGGTGTGGGAAGTGGATGACAGTTGAACAAACAGCTCTTAAATTGTTATTTTGCATGAGGAAGTAAAAAAGAGCAGTTAAAGGTAGCAGGGGACTGCAGCAGAGATTGTGAGGTAGGAGAGGTCTGAGATAATGGATACAGATGTGGGAATACTGACAATAGATACTCAAACTGTTCGTTGTCCTTGCACTAGCAGTTCAGTTGTCAGCTGTCCATGGACAGTCTACCTGAGCTGCTGATTAAACTGGAGGTTCAGAGGTGCCACAGCTGTTTGCAATCAGGGCTGACCCAGGTCCCCAGGGTGGGTTAGCTCCCACTGGCTCCACATAAGCACAGCTGTGGCTCATGCTCTGGTGTTTGATGAGTATCACTTAGGAACTGTATGGCACAGATTAAATCCACTTCTCCAGCACATTATGTAACTGCCTAACCATGGGGCTGTTGTTTCTTCAGCTTATTTCCATTGCACTTTACTTTCTTTCTCTAACAAGGCAGCTACACCGTCCCCCAGACAGTGCTTACTCTGCTATATACTGCATCATCTCCAGAGCAAAAGTGCCTATGGAGGAAAAACTGGGCATAAATTAATTTTATGGCATTTATTTTGCAGATGCATAGTTGCATGTTTTATGTATGGATGAAGTGAACTTTATAAGGGATTTAATCCAATTGCCCATGGCCCAGCTCTTGGAAAAAGCTGAAGTGACTGGCTGAAGCGTGCATTCAGTATCTGCATTTACGACGTTTGCAGTTTAAGGCTGGCCTCAGTCCTATCTAGAGAACAGCATGTGTTCCAGACGCTGTCAAAGGCAGCAAACTGCTGAAAAAATCCTGCCAAAGCAACAGCTGAAGCAATGAGAGCTTTCAGTTTCTTACAACTCCATTTAACTGTGTGCTTAGGAGCAACTCATTAAGTAGCAAGCAACCATGTGAGGGGATGCCAAGGATTAAAGGAATCCTGTCATGAGATAGTGGTGACATTTGCCTGCTGCTTTCCAAGTGACAGTGCTTGCCAAGCCCGGGGGAAGCCAGTGACAGTCCACAGTAGCAGCATCAATTTAAGCAGCAGATTGGCAAGAACAGTGCCTGCTTTGAATATGAGAGTGCTTGAGCCATGCTCATGGTAGGTCCAATTTGTGAATCCTGTCAGAAGAGTGTTACAGAATATAATTATCTTTTACACACATTTTCATGTGTGTGTACACATTCAAGTGGATCTAACTCTAACAAGTGGCAAGCACAAAGGGACACAGGCTATCGAGCTACTGTCTCAGAAGTGAATGCAGGGAGCAATTCTCTCCCACTTCACAAGTTCCTATGACTGTTGCGACCTGATGGAAGCACAGAGCAGCTCTGACTTTCCCACCTGTGGCAGCTCAGAAGGCATTCAAGACACCAGCAGATTCATCAGGACATCATTGGGCCTCTGGGTGGCTTCCCTGAGCTCTCTCAACCCCAAGAATCCCAGGTTTCACTACCTCTTTGCCTATGTGACTCTGCAGAAGCTTACTGAGATCTGTGGAGTCCATTGGCCATTCTAACAGTCCTGCATGCATGGTATTCACCTCTCATCCAGGATGACTGAGAGCACTGAAATGGACTTTAGCACTATGACAAAAATTTTCCAAGAGGTTTCTTTTTGTGTTTGTTTTGGTTTTTTTATTTTTTTTTCCTGAAGTACTATAATACTACTGGTACTACACAGAAAAGCCTTGCTGAATTTATGAGCAATATGCCTTACTGATGTTTCTTACAGGTAGCCTCAGGAAAGTGGAACTTTTTTAGTGTTCTTATTGAGATCTACTGCTCCAGAGAAACAACCTGGAAAAGACATGAACTATGCAACTACTCATATCAAAGAATAACCCTTCAATTAATAAATCCCTATTAACATCTCTAATTCTAATAACTTTCTAATGTTCACAGAACTCCCAAGTCTTCTCTTCCAGTTACTGTTTTTATGTACTCTCAGTTATTTTTAGGAGTTTCAAATTTTCAGTCCCAAAGTCCCAACACTGTATAAAAAGTCCTTGTTCTTGCTTTCTGAAGCAGAAGGTATTAATTTAGCTTAGAGCAAGAAATCTTGTGAAGAATTGTAGGCTGGAAAATAAAACCAAATTGCACAGTTGCTCTGAAAAGGGTAACAAGGTCTTTGGAGATTGTACTCCCACCTAGAGAGTTAAAGCAGCTACTCAAAACAATACATACATAGCACAGCTACAAACCCCATTTTTTCTTCCTGGTACCTGTTTTTCCTCTAACTTCTCTATCCTGTTTCTTACATCTTTGCCTTGTATTCTCAATGTAAAGATGTGCCCAGTGATGTTGTGGAGTGGTATAAGCTAAAGTAGTTGCTAGAGAACAAGCAAGTCCAGCTAGTTTCCAACTTCCACAGCTCTTTCTGTTCTGAAGTCTCTAAAGCCCTTGTTTTGTTTTTTCAGCTGGTTAATACAGATGTCTTGAGCTTTAGTTAGATTTTTCTGCATATATGAAACAGAGATAAGAAAAAAGAACACACTTTTCCTGTAAGAGCAAGAAAGAATTTTCTCTCCCTCTGTAGCAGCATTAGCATAGATAAGTACTTGGGTTTTAAAGAAACCCCAGAATATTGCTTTGGTTGCTCAGATAAGAATGATTTATCGTCTTAGATAATGACAAAAATCAATGTATAGTGTTGGTCTAGAGAGCACTATCTCCTGGAAGTGGGAGACAGCTCATCTTCAGGGTGACAGGCAAAACTAATATGGCTTCCAGAGTAATAATTCCCTTTAATTTTACGTAAGAGAGGAGGCAGTTTCTGTTTTGTTTTCCCATTCACCATAAATTTCATTTGATTGTGAATGGTGCATGGTCACTTGTCCCAAGCTAGCACTGAATTTGTATAATTACTCACAACAGCACTCCAGCCAACAAATTGAAGCTGAAATACAAATTGAAGCTGTATTTCAGCTGCAATTCAGTAGTGGCTTTTATTCCCATTCAGGATTTAACCCCATCTGTCTTCACACAGCACTTCAGTGAGGGCACAAGATGACTGCAGGATCAAGAGAAACACCCTGTACCTCCAATCTCTTTTCAAACACTTCTCAGTGCAATTTCAATACATCCATCTTTGGTTGCAAATTCACCAACTAGGCATCTAAACATACACAATGCCAAGCACATACATTTTTTCAAGAATGTTTTACTTACCTTTATTAAAGACAAACTGGTCCAGCCTTGCTCTGGAGTCAGGTAACATTTTATGATGAAGGCTCAGTAACATTGCTGGGCTTATTTCAATCGTTTCAGGACTCTATTGACCATATCTCACAGATGTGTTGGTTTAACACAGCCTGACTTTTGGTAGGGGCAGGAGAAAAACTGCTTGAAACTTCTATGTCTGGCACAGAGCCAATCGCTGAAGGGTCTGATGATGGGCAGGTTACTACCCCAATTGGACAAGCTGGTAATGTCTCTGTGATGACATATTTAAGAAAGGAAAAAGTGTGGGAAGCTCTCTTTCTTCTCCTAAGGCGTGGTGAGGTGGCTGCCAGGACCCATCCCAGTGGGGGCTGCCAGGGCCCATCCTGGCAGGGGCCAATGGGGGTCCCGTGGCCCGGGCCTTCCCGAGGCTGGGACTATATGGCTGGGGTCCTCCCAAGGCCAGGACTGCATGGCCGGGACCCTCCTGAGGCCAGAGCTGCTCGTGCAGTGCCAGCAAGGACCAGGTGTCCGGGGTGAGCCGTGCGGTGCCAGCAGGGACCGTGTGGCCAGCAGCGAGAGACATGGCAAGCAATTCCCCGATGCAGAGCCCAGACGAGATCAACCTCTCAACTTCAACTTACAGACACCAACTTTCTTCCAAGTCAGAGAAAAAAGAAAAGTGAGGAAAACCAACATGGTGACACCAAGGTCAGTGAAAAAAGGAGAAGCAGGAGGTGCTCCAAATGCTGGAGCTGACATTCTCCTGCAAGCCATGGTGAGGACTAGAATACAACAAACTGTTTCCTTATAATTCATGAGGTGCATGGGGGGCTGCAGAAATCCATGCACAGCTCATGAAGAAAAGTACTCATGCTGGAGCGTGTGGATACTGAAAAGCTGTAATCTAGTGAGGAACTCGAAGAGAGAGAGAGATAACTCTTGCTTTTAGAGATAGAGGAAGAGAGCCTTCACTTCCAAACTAGAACAGCTCATCCTTAAAAGACTAAACCCCATGAACTAAAATGACCCACGCTAGGCAGTTGTGGAAGACTGCTTGGCCCATGGGAGGGACTCACATTGCAGCAGGTTCAGGCGGGGCTGTTGCTTGTGGAAGTTAAAACCACGCTAGAAAAGTTCGCAGCAAACTGTCTCCCATGGGAAGGATCCCATGGCACAGCAGAAGAAACTCTTTTCCTTAAGCATACTGAAGAAAGATTTTTAAGAAGTAAAATACTGTCCAAAACCCCATGTTTTGTTTCCTTGTGCGGTCGGTGGAAAGAGGGAGGGACTGGGAAAGAAAGGTATTCTGAAGATTTGCTTTGGTTCTCATTACCCTTTTTACTTTTAATTATTTTAATAATGAATCTTCTTTATACTGTTTAAGTTTTGAACCTGCTTTGCCTTAAAGTGTTTTGGTTTTTTTTTCAATAATCCTTATCTCAACTCATGAAAATGAAGTTTTTGATTCCCCCTCCTCTGCTAAGCTATAACGGAGGAAAATAAGTAGATGTTTTTTTCATGGGTACCTGGCACTTAGCCAGCTTCAAACCACAACAACAGAATCACAGAATGGTCAAATTGGAAGGGACCACAATGGGTCATCTGGCCCAACCTCCCTGCTCAAGCAGGGTCATCCTAAAGCACATGGCACAGGATTGTATCCAAACAGTTCTTGAGTATCTCCGGTGAGGGAGATTCCACAGCCTCTCTGGGCAATCTATTCCAGTGCTCGTTCACCTGCACAGTAAAGAAGTTTTTCCTCATGTTCAGGTGGAACTTCCTGTGCTTCCTTCTGCCCACTGCCTCTTGTCCTATTGCTTGGCACCACCAAGAAGAGCCTGGATCCATCCTTTGACACCCTGCCTTCAGATACTGATAGGCATTGATGAGGTCCCCTCTCTGTTGCCTCTTCTTGAGGCTGAACAGGCCCAGCTGCCACAGCCTTTTCCTTGTAAGAGATGCTTCTTGTTGCTCTTCAATGGCCCTACTCCAGGATCTCCCTGTCTCTCTTGTCCAGAGGAGCCCAGAACTGGACACAGCACTCCAGGTCAGGCCTCACCAGGGCTGAGTAGAGGGACAGGATCACCTCCCTTAACCTGCTGGCCATGCCCTTCCTAATGCAGCTCAGGATCCCATTGCCCTTCTTGGCCACAAGGGCACTGCTGGCTCATGGACAGTTTGTTGTCCACCAGCAGCCCCAGGCCCTTCTCCACAGAGCTGCTTCCCAGCAGGTCAGTCCCCAGTCTGTGGTGGTCCATGGGGTTATTCCTCCCCAGGTGCAGGACCCTGCACTTGGCTTTGTTGGATTTCAGACAGTTCTTCTCTGCCCATCTCTCCATCCTGCTGAGGCCCTTCTGCAGGGCTGCACAGCACTCTGGGGTATCAGCCACTCCTCCTAGCTTTGTGTCATCAGTGAACTTGCTGAGGAGGCAGCTGCCCTTTCATCCAAATCATCACTGAGTAAGTTTAATAATTTCCAGTAAACAGGGAAGAATTATGAGGTTCGTTATAAAGTTTGTTCAGCAGTTCAAGATTGCAGTGCCTAGTGATTGCATCACACAGATTTAGAGCTGGAAATTACTCCTTAACATGACCTTCTAAAGCTTTTATAACTTCACATATTCTTATAGGTCAAGTTTGTCGCAGTCACAAGCTGCTGTTGTTTATAAAATTATAAAAATAAATTTAAATAAATATTAATAAGGCCATTTCAAGAAGAAAACACAGTTATGAAAGAAAAATTTGGAGGTGAGAATTGCCTTCTAATCTTGTCTTCAGTTCATGGAAAGACAAATCTTTTTCCTCCTATCCTGAACAATTATCTCTGATGTGAAAGTGAGCTTGTACTGAATGTACAATAGATGGAGAATCCTTTCAGAAAATATCAGGAGGAGACAGAAAATGACCTGAAACTGAACTCTTCAAATAAGAAGCAAAACAATCTGTTAGATGCCAAGAAGTCTACATGGAGTAGGTAGTTCATTTGTCTTCTGTGCTTGTTGTTCAGGATAAGAAAAATGGGATCTCGTCAACCATCACTTCCACAATATAAAAACAGATACAAAGCTAGAAGTGTTCTTAATTGCCACACAAGTGGGGGCTCTCCATCATTTTTTACATCCTCGCACCTCAGACATAATGGGGTCATATCTGAAACTCATACTCATCCAAGTGTTTGACCTCATTATTTTTCATTTCTGTTATGAATTCCTAGAAAAACTCTGACAAGGAACTTTTGCCAAGTTCTGTACTCCCAGGGTTTGAAGGACTTCATGCCTAGCATCTTTAACTCACTGCTACATCTTACAGTCCTGAATTGTGCTGCTGCGTCTGCCCCAGGCCAAGTGATCTTTGTGCCTTTCCAGTATGCACAGTTGTTCATCACATTCTAGTATCCTACAGGTTCACACCTAACTCCATAACTGATTTACGTGCAATTTCAACATCAAATACTCAATACCTCCTTTTTCCCTCCAATTATCAAGTTCCCTCTGCCTTAACATGATAACAGTTGCAATTCTCATGCCAATGTTTCCAATTGCTTTTGGTATAGGCAGTATGGGTTGCATCTTGCTCTATGCACTGCCAGTATCAATGTTTCTAAGAAGCTGGACTTAGATTAGCTCACCTAGCCATGAAGTATCTAACAATTACTGTTGTACACAGTCTACTCTAGTCAACTTTTCTCTCTCCTTCAACCCAGATTCTTTTTCATGATCCAATATGCTTTCTTTAAAATACATGTATACGTGGTACAAGTCCATGAGCACATACAGGACTAGAATTAGCTGCAGAGCAGTATGATAAGCAATCACACCTTCCATTGTGGAAAAGGAGTTGGGATAAATTGGTGTTTGATCAGATTTACAAGGTTAAAGATTACAGGTCACATTGACCTGGTAGCAGTCTATTTTGTAGTACTAGAAATAAATTTACAGGAGAGATGTACCTTATAAAGGGGGAAATAGAATAACACATGGCAATTTCCTTACAAGTACAGACCAAAAGAATCCCTTTGAAATATGTTTTGCAGCTTTAGTTTGGAGGTGTTTGGCCTTTGGAGCCTATAAAAGGACAGTACACAGCAGAAAGCAATCATTACAGAATCTGACGCCTGATGGGCAAATTTCTGGAGAATATTCTGTTCCTGACAAGCTCAGCAATAAAACATGGAAATGACATCACGTCATACCCCTGCAGATGGCAGCAGTACTTCAAATTTCAGTGCCACAGCACTGGATGAGGTAGAAGCTGAGTCAGATTCCCATAGTGAAGGTACTGTTGACTGTCAGGCTTCTAAGGTGATGTGTTGCTACTTATCAGCAGGTTACTGATGATTTTTTCAGCTGGAAGAGGAAAATTTTAGTATTTTCCAAGTAGCAGAAAGATGTTCCCGAGCCTTTTGGAATCCCTCTTGGTTCCAAGCATAATCAGCTCTTACCCTGCATTATCTCAAGTATTTTAAAACCAATTTATATTCTTTATTTTATTTTAAAATAAAGAATATTTATTATTTTAAAATAATAAATATGTTATTATTTATTATTTTAAAACCAATTTATATTCTTTTTATATATTTATATTTTAAAACCAACGTTATTTTAAAAGGTGTTATTTTAAAACCAATTTATATTCTTCAAGCTAGCAACAGCATTTGACTTTGTTGGCTTGGAGGAGCATAGCACAGTAATAACAGTAATACCTCAATAATAAATTCAGCTGTAGAAAAATGTTGCTAAAAAAAATCCTTTCAGTGGCAGATAGCTAGCCCTAACAACTGCAGGATGAGGCAGGGTGATCAAACAGACCAAGATACCTCTTTATTCATAGCATACAAAAAATGTTTGAAGTGCTATAGTTCAGCCACCTGGAACTTTCTATACTCTACATGGATCCTAAAGGGTTTGAATTTAGATGTAAGCAACTGTCCCTCACACCCCCCCCAAGGTTAATGTTAACATTAAAACATTAAAAATTTTGTTAATGCTAATAAAATATTAATACTAAAAATTTTCAGTTGAAGCATCCAAATAATTGGGCTTTGAATGATGTGAGAGGTTTGTGTAGAGCCATATTCTTACCTACTGCCAGCACAAGCAAAGGGAGGACCAGCAGAACATACTGGGATATCCCTTTTAGCAAGGTCCAAACCAGGTATCTATTCTCGTGTCTGTTGAGTTGTTCAGAAAGGACAAGTAAAGAACTGCATTCTCCCTACAAATCTAACAGGCAGCTGCCCCAAAGCCCTCAATATTTAATATATAGTGTTGTCCCGGTTTGGCCAAATTTAGAAATATATCCTCTGAGAGAAGGCACAACCACCCCTCCCCCACCAGGTTCGGGAAAAAATAAATTTTCCTCGACGGAAAGTGAAGAAGATAAAACTATTTATTTAACAAACACACGGGAAAGGAAAATAATGTTAAAGGATAAAATCTTTCGCTGTGTAGGAAAAACCTGGGAAAGCGTTAGAGTCCTCCCTTTGGTCTCCTCGGAGCTGGGGCTTGGCCCAGGGCCAGGCCCTCTGTGCCCAGTGGAAAGTCCTCCCGATGTGCTCTGATGTTACAGCAATCAAGCAGTCCAGTAGAAAAGGGAGAAAATCCGAAATTCCGGAGAAGGAAAAATTCAACTCTCAGTCTCTCTCCGGAGAACAAAGCAGCTGAACCACTGGCCAAAAAAAAACTGTTCTGGGAGCAGCAAGCCGGGTGCTTCCTCCCTCCGCTGCTGCAGTGGGGAAAACCAATTGCTATCTGTGTGTGACCTTGAACAAGCTGCAAACTGCTTTGAAAAAGTTTTGCTCAGTTTTTTCCTTCTCCCTCTCAGGCTCAGTTTAGAGGCATAGAAAAGCACAGGAATTAATTTCTGGGCACAGGCAGCAATATGGGATACACATCATAAGGTCACCCCAAGACAAGTGTATAGTAGTATAAAATACTACTAGCTCAGCTCCCACCTGCAGCTTCCCAGTCCAAGCCTGAAAGTTCTGCTGAACATTTAAGCCTGAGAAAAAGTCTAACTCCCAATGTTCCTACTTCCCATGACTTGCAGAGACTTCACCTGGACAACGTAGTCTCTGCCACAGGGGTCTGTCAGACAGAGACCCAACATCCTTGTCCATGTTCCCACCCTGGCAACCTATAAATGGAAAGATGCCAGCAAGTAAAAATGACACCAATTTCTGCAGCGGTTCTGGAGAAGAACCAAGAACTCCTGTGTGAACTACCTGTAAGGCACGATGTGAAAAACAGTTCAAATGACCTGAAGTTACTGGTAGTTATCCATATGTACAAGCTTTCCAAGACCCAGCAGCCTGTGAGGCACATCTTGGCAACAACCTCCTAAATTGCCATGGGCAGCTTTCATGGCCATCTGTTACTATTAGAGAAGAAAAGACTGTTTCAGTTGGAAGAGATCTACAACAATATTAGTTTTCATTCAGATACAGAAAATGAAGGCCCTGCAGAGCAGTACAAACCAGAAGAAATTAGGGTTTCAACTCTGCATGCCTGACAAAATATCCTTACTTATTTAGAATATGAAGTAGTTTCCCGTCCTTTTTCTAGCTTTGTGACCTAAGCTGACATCTTCAGCTTTCATGATTACATGGGTTCTTCTTTGCTCTGATGTGTCTCTCCTCTTTGCCCTTCTATCTTACTAGAAATAATTCAATTAAATAATTTATATGTAATGATGACAGTAGATCTGTCATCATTAGAGATGAATAAAAGCTCATCTCTAGTTTTTATTTCCTATATTTATATCTTCATAATTTCTGCAGTTCCTAACACTAAACTTTATGCTACAAACAATCCAGAAATATAATGAGCAATCAACATCATACAAGTAAACCTATTCAGGCAAGTTTACAATTTGTTTCAGAGGAGTTCCTCTAACTTCAAGGCAAGGATTAGGAGTTAATTACATTTACTATTTTATATCTATTCAAGATTTTGGCTGTAAGCTTTGGTTTTTCATCTACCTCTGCTATCACTAGCAATGAGTTACTGTTTTCACAAATGCATTGCTTTATATTACCTAGTGTCTTTTTATTTTAGGCACAAAGTCTTTGCACAGTAAACAAGATGGCATGGCTGATCCTTAGTGGATAGTTGTCTATTTCAACATCGTTACTAGGGTTTATGCCATTTCCCAGCTTAAATCAAAGAGGCAACCCAAATGCAATAAATAGGAAATCATTTAATAGCAATTTGAGTAAAACATGGACTGTGAAGTCTGAACTTTAGATTGTTGTGTGGATTGTTGTAGGACAGTTTCAAAATGGGAAGGGATGGATTTCTTGGGTTAATTAGAAGATTTGTATCTCTGTTCAAAAACAAATAAGTAATTGCTAGCCTAGTTTAGACTCAGCACTTTTGTGTCCCATCTCTTGCCCTACACTATTTATAACATTGCTGGGTGCTTTGAAAGACTGTGCTTCAATAGGAGGGGAAACTATCCCTATAAAGCCTTGGGTTCATCAAATGAAAGGTGCTATGTAAGTTGCTACTGGTTTTCCTGTTTAATATACTGTGAATTGATGAAAGAAAGCAAGAGAGTGATGGTTACCTCTCAAGATAATATAAAATTTGCCTTAGGTGGGGACACTATTTACTGAGCACTTCTTTCACCCAAAGTGAAAAACTAATGATGGCATTTGCTGTTTTCATAACAACCCAGGAGAGCACTGACTCTGACAGGCTGCTACTCCCTGATGGCTAAATAGTTAAGGAGAAGTAACGTGAGAAACAACTTTGCTGAAAATAACTCCAGCCATCATCACTGAAGCACATGGACTCATTCCTGCCATAAGTCTGTTTCCCCTGCAGCAAAATCCTTCTTATTCCCCTTGCATGGTGGTACTTTTTTTCTCAGGCTCCCTTTAGCATTGTCACTTCTGTTTTTTTCCTTTATTCCACTGTGTAAACCACAGGACAAAGGGGAAGGGAGGAGCTGTCAAAACCAATGTGCCATTCTGCTGCTGAATTACTGAGCAAAGGGGATATTAATATAGAAAACTGAAGCTTAGGTGCCTTGGTGTTCTGGGAATTGGATTCTGATCTCTGTTTCCAGTATATTTCCATTCTGGAAGTCAGCGAGAGAGAACGAGAACTGCACTGTAGCCACCTACAGTGATGGAAAGACCAGGTATCTATGTTTTTTTTCCCTTCGGCATAGTTTACAGACAGGCAGAAAAAAAATAAAATAGACAAAGTCAAGAAGAAGCAATAACAGTGGAAATCTACATGGGATTAGTAGCACAACCCAATGGAAGATGTCATCACCATACATCTGCAACAGCTGATTCCAGGCAAACCTATGTACAGTTTCCAGGTTTTTATTACAATGAATCTCAAAATAACAAACATTTTGCTCAGTATCAAGACAAATATCTTGAGATTTGATGGTGTTACTTTCACAATTGAATCCTTGTTGCTCTCATACAATAAGCATTGACATCAATAGTCTGCCATTTAGTTCCATTTTTTGGGCCCATACTCCATGCTTCAGAGAACAGAGTACAGTTCCATTGTGATTTATTCCTAATGCAATGATTGGGTATATATTTTATATACTGAAGTGTGGAGTATGCCCAGCCCCTGCCCTGGAGGGATCTCTGCTAGTTTTGTGATCGCCCAGCAGGACTCCCTGGAAAGGCAACCACTTCTTTGGTCACGGCGAGAAAAGACAGACCCACAATCCTTTAGGAGACTCTATGCATATCCTTTGTAACCCATTGGCCTTCACCCACCCCCTGTATCCCTATAAAAGCTAAGGCCTCTGCCCCTGAGAGAGAGTTTTCTCGTCCCTAGCTTTCCCCCTCACTGGAGTACGTACCAACAATAAAGCTACCTTCTGTGCGGAACCAGCCACACGAGCCTCTCGTCTCTCTCCCTGGTCTGGCCTGGAGGCTGCCCTGCAGAGCTGAGCTGAAACCACGAGCTGACAATCACTAAAGAGCTGACAGTCTCTGCACAGGCCCTCCTGCCAGCAGCTGAGGGAAGACACCGGGCCTCGGGAAGGCGATTCCTTTTGGGACCATCTCCCCGGACCGGTCACCTCTTCCTCGGTCAGAGCCACGGACCCCATCACCAGCTATAATACTGAAGTATTTGTGTATTGGTAAAACAAAATCTGTGGCTGTGCTGTTGATGGGATCATAGGTAGAATCATCTAGATACCACCAGGATTGGAATTTCTTTTCAAATTGAGTAATATTATCCCAAATTACCTTTTGAATTTCAACAGATAAAGTACCTTCTTCACCTTTCCTTTTGACTGGAGCTGTCATTGACTGCATCCACAGTTGAGCTTGGATACAGCTAAGAGCTAAAGAAACATTGGTTCGGGCTATGCTAAGTGCATATGTTGATAAATGGAAGGTCTTTTTCATTAATTTCCTCCCACTGAGTTAATATGACCATTAGAAACCATTGATTAGTTCTCAAAATGAAAAAGGAAGATTGTATAGAATGTTTCAGTTTATTTAGGTCACTAGTTATTGTGACAAGTTTGCTCATTAATACCTCAGAATCGGTGTCATTTAGAACTCCCAGTCCTGTTCCCAGAATGCCAGTCACATCCCTTCTGGTTTGCCTGGAAGAAGGGAGGGCTTGCTTATGCAACCATGCTGTCCATCCTGCATACATTTTCAGGAGCAAGCTGGTTGGACTATGGAAACATTATTCTGCATTAACAGAATGCATCAACTCACTTGAGGGACCATGATGGGTCGAGTAACATTTGCTGTTGACTTGTATTTTTGATTAAGTAGGGACCAATGTCATAGATGTGAGGAGACAGTTCAATAGGAGGCTGTGCTCATGGAGGCTGAGTTGTTAAATATGGTTCTTCAACAAGAATTTCAAATTGAAGGCCCAAGCTCAATCAAGAGTTGGGGGTTGTCCGAAGACACATCACAAGCATTGGATGGGATGTTTTAAAGGTATGCCAGCACTCATGCTTAAAAGACCAGGTATCTATGTTTTTTTTCCCTTCGGCATAGTTTACAACACTTACTTCCTCCACATAGCTTACAACAATATGACAACAACTGTTAGGCACTCAGTGTTACTTTGAATTAGGCATCCTATCGAGGTGATGTCACCTTTCATTTCCCTTGGAGATGGGATGTGTTGATTTTCACTCTTATCTCTGATGGACCACTCTAGCCTATAAAAGGTGATGTTATACTGCAGTGCCGTTGCAAACAAATTAGGCCAGGCATAGATATGCCTACAAGTACATATTCTTCTATCCATGGCCACCCTATTGCACATAAATTTCACAGTTTGCATTCTGCAAATAGGAAATAAATTTTTCCCCATAAACAAAATGCAAGCACATGCTGTATAAAAGTAAAATCGTAATGGGATTTCTTATTGTTACTTGATTTAGTAAAATCAATGTGGTATATTTTAATTTCAGTGGGTTTTTCATGAGTAGACCCGTTGATTGCTCTGCACCCTATTTTTATTTCTTCTCTAGGCATTGCTTGGAGTGCTAATATTCCAGAAATATCATGATTGTCATGAGTTGCTTTTCCATCCCACTCACTTGTGAGATATAATTAATCTCCATGTACAAACAAAACAGCAAGGTTCAGATTGGCCTTTCTTTTGGGTGGAAGCCCAACTCTTGTGGTATATTTAGCATCAACCTGGGACCATGGCCATTCTTTACCTTGATTATGAGTCAAGAGGTTTTGCATTGTCATATTATGAATAGAATAATATCATAAATCCAATCTATTGATTTGCTATCCTCAAAATTTAGGCTTCCAGACAACTATGCACAGCAAAAATAGTATTACAGCCAAACTAATGACAGTACTCCTTGTAGACATTCAGGGTTGGTGTGGGCTAATCCAACTGCCAGCACCCATGAAGGACTCAAACGAAAAGTTTACGGAGTAACTCTCTTTACGAACAGAAAATTGTGCCAGGTTAAGATTTGAGAACTATTGGTGGTAGTATCTGACGCAAAAACATAGTCAAAGCAATACGGACAAGCTCTAATCCCCAGTAAAAGTATCCAGCATGCACAGACCATGGTTCTTATCCAATAAACACCCCTCTGGGTGAGAAAACAGGTTCAGTCTGTCAGCTGATCCCAGTAGTTACAATGGAGTCTTCCCTGAATTTTCCCCATTCTCAACTTAGTTTTATACTATTTCTTTATGTTTAGGTGGAGCTTGAGTGACTCTAGTCATACATACCTTTGTTACTGATTGGTGTAAAATTCTGTTGCTTCACTGCTAAAGAGTCAATAAAACATAGAGCACATGCTCAGTGAGGGGTGAGTAACTTTGGGATGGAGGTGTGTGTTAATATTACAATTAGGTTCTAATGAACCAAGTTCAGCTCAGGAGAGCCATTTCTTCACAGCTGTTGACTCAGCAGGAAGACATCTCCTCTCTCCCCTGGCTGACAGGTGCTATGCAGTTCATCAGCTAAAAAGTACCATCCAGTTCCCCTCCCTGTAAGGCTTTCTATAGAACCTGGCCACGGTGTCTCCACTCTGCCCCACCCTCCATTCCATTCTCCTTAGCAGGTGCTATGGTTGCAGACTGTGTGTATGGGAAATCATTACAGAATATGTTTTGAGCATGCCAACCACATTTCATACAGGAAACATCAACTGTATTTATCCTATAATTTCCATACCACTACAACTTCTGTTAGGATATGAATACAGCTTTTTGATTTTCTCTAATTTTACACCCAGCCATTTTTCCACAGCCACAAAACCCAGGACCTTCTAAAAAGCAAAACTGTGCTGTGATAAAGAAATCTAACAACAGCTGCAAGAAAGTTGTCCCAGTAAAACCCTTTTCAACCAACAAGAATGGATAAGGCCGACAGGGAGCTCACTTAGATTGGGTGGTTAGTCTGCAGTGATTATTATATTGTGAAAGTGAGAAGACCTGAGTATCAGGAGTAATAAGAAATTCCAGATGCATCAAAAAAGGAGCCATAAGAGGAAACCAAAATAGCCTCCACTGCCTCTGAACAAAGAGTTTCTCTTAATTCTGAGAGAATGAAAAAAGCTGGCAATTATGCCCAGCAGCACTGAAAGATCTGAAGATATTCCTGTGAAAACACCTGTCAGTATGGGCAAGAGTGATTAAACACAGCTAGATCTGAGACAGGCTTTTCAAAAACCTCAGCAGTCAAATTTTGCAGACTGGTGTATATGTGGTTGTTCACAGTTATATATGTATATTATCCTGACTGGTATTCCGCATAGGATACCTGGAAGCAGCCCTAACGTGCACTGCACTCAGATACAGCCAAGAAATAAAGCAGAACAGGGCTATTATTGAGGGAATAACTTTCTAACTGACATTTTCAGAGTTTTAAAAGTGCCTCCTTATGCTCTAATTAGAGTTGTTTCTCTGTATGAATGACTATGTTTTGCCACAGATACTTTGAAAACTGATGGAAGGGAAATAGCAATACTGGTAGACTGGTTGGGGTTTCTTTTTAAGTGACTATTAAGAATTTATATTGCTTGGTGCAGAGACTGTAAGCAAAATTGTATTTTGCCTGATGAGTTAGCCCAGAAACTGAATTTATAGCCAAAGGGTAAAAATGCTTCAGGAATAAGAAAGAAAAATCCCTTAAGTTATTTACAGTGTACATTTGCAAGCCAAGAAACACAGATGAGCCTGATACAGGCCATCTGGCATGTTACAAGAATTGTAAACATTATTACAGAAAACTGTGCACCTGGGAGACAGTTGAACCTTTTCAAAGGGCAAATTCCCACAAAATACAGAGTTAAAAATCCCATTTCTGGACTGTTGGCCTGATCCTCACCTGAATTTTCTTGAAGTTGATGGACTAAAGGCTGCAGAATGTTCATTGAAATAGGAACAACTTAAAAGTTGGATCCAAGTGCTTTCTAGATGTGATAATGGTCAAAGCTGGAAATCTTCTGGAGACCTAATTTGCGCTTTTGAAGCTGTTATCTGTCAAATCTGAGACAGCAGGGTGTGGCTGAACCACATAGTCAAATTGAATATCTCATCTGTTACTAAGTACTCATATTTTCCATACTTTCCTTGCATCAGCACTCCTAGGATTTCTGGAAAGGAAGCAATGAGGGCACATAGGAAAGAGTGAACAGGTTGGGAAACAATTTGAGTGACTGAGCAGAAATAATTTCTGAGTAAAACACAAGCATGCCAAACTGACAGCTAATATCTAACTAATCTGAAAGTTATTTAAGAGAAGTCTGGTGGTGGTCATGGCCAAAGAAGCTGCACAATATTTGATCACTCCTATTGCAAAGAATATCAGAATTTCCCTGGTAAATGCGGTCCCTGACTCTCACCCTGTGCTGTTTCAGAGAAACTTTTACTAGAAGGATCTGATGCAATCTGCAAATGTAATACATGCAAATAGATAGTTTATTTGTTTGGTATTTTTTAAAGTTTGATGAACCATTTTATAGAGCCTCACCAATTCAAGTATACAGTATAGAAAGCAGGGAAAAAATATGGCATATCATCCTTTAGGCAAGTTTATCATAGTTGCTTTAAAACTTGCAGAAGATTTTAGATATAAGGTGAGGCTGTATCTAAACTCTTTTCAGAGCCCTAGAAAGAGATTAGGAACATGGGAGGGTTTTTGTCTCAAAGTGCATTCTTTAGCAGAGTATAGTGCCTTAGGCTGTGCCAGACCTTCAGTAAGGAGCAGAGATGAAAACTTCCTCCTGACCTCCTTCATGTCCACTAGTTAGCTACAAGAGGGCATGGCAAGGAAGATGGGCAGGTCTAACTCAAGCAAATCTGGAGACTGCTTGCAGTAGCAAGGATGCTAACTGCAGTTTTATCTGTGGGATGATTACGGATTGTGATGGCAATAATGAGTGCCAGTTTTAGCTGACATACTAGTCCTGAAGCTTCATGTAAAGGTTTTCATACAAAGCAGAACTTGGAATTTGATTTTGTGGAAGCAAAGATATTCCTTTCTGGTGCTGAGAAGTGTTGGCATTTTGAAGCAGGTAATTAAGTGTTATAGTCACTCCAGTGGATGCTACAGTGAATGCTTAAAAAAAAATTCAATTCCTTGCACTGATATTTCTAATTTGCTCACATGTTCTTGAAGCTTAGGTCACCTGTTTACATGCCCCTCATGTTTCTCTTCCCATTTCAGAGATTAGCTGCCTTAGGGAATCCACACATTTTTCTCCATTTGTTGAAGTTTTTAAGACAATCACCATAGGCAATCTCAGGAAGAATTAGGCACACACAGGACAGTTTCAATCAGTCAGTGAAAGCTTTCAATAAGGCTGAATTTTAAAGACCTAACAACATTTTTTAACTACTGAATGGTTCCTCAGACAAAGTTGCCTACTAATCTTTCTTACTAAGCCTACAAATGAATGTGACCTGTAAACAAACTAGCACCCAGTATTGTTTCATGAATTTGCAGTAGAAGATTGCAGACACACACCCTAAAACTGTAACTTTTCTAGGTTTGCTTCCGTTTATTTATATTCAATTAAAATGTATTTAACCGGGAGTATTTCTTTCCGTTTTGATACGTCAGGCTCAGTTACACTCAGTGAAATGGAAATTCATTGAATGATTTGGGTTGGAAGAAACTAGTCCACCCCATCTTGCCATGAGGAAGGGTATCTTCAACTACATCAGGTTGCTCAGAGACCCATCCAATCCAATCTTGAATGTTTTCAGAGATGGGACTTCCACAACCTGTCTGTGCATCTGTTCCAATATTTCACCACCCCTAACTGTAAAAAAAAAAAAAAGTTCCTTCCTTGTATCTAGTCTGAATCTACCCTCCCTTAGTTTAAAACTGCTGCCCCTTTTCTATCACAACAAGCCCTGCTAAAAAGTCCCTCTTTCGTATAGGCCTCTTTTGTTGAAAGGCCAGAAGGTCTCCTCAGATCCTTCTCCAGGCTGAACACCCCAAACTCTCTTAGCCTATCTTCATAAGGAGAGGCACTCTAGCCCTGTGATAACTTTTGTGGCCCTGCCCTGGACTCACTCCAAAAGGTCCATGTCCTTCCTGTGCTGGGACCCCAGAGCTGGATGCAGCACTGCAGGTGGGGTCTCACCAGAGCAGAGCAGAGGGGCAGAATCCCCTCCCTCTCCCTGCTGCCCACGCTGCTCTGGATGCAGCCCAGGACACCATTGGCTCTCTGGGCTGGGAGTGCACACGGCTGGGTCATGTCCAGCCTCTCACCCAGCAGCCCCCCAAGTCCTTCTGGGCAGGGCTGCTCTCAGTCTGTCCATCCCACAGCCTATATTGATACGAGGGGTTGCCTGGACCCAGGCAGAGGGCCCTGCACTTGACCTGGTTGAATTTCATGGGGTTCCCATGGCTCTTGAGCTTGTCCAGGTCCCTCTGGATGGCCTTCCATCCTTCAGGTGTGTCAACCACACCACTCAGTTTGGTGTCATCTGCAAACCTGCTGAGGATTTCGATCCCACTATGTTAGTAATGAAGATTAATGTTACTAATGAACTGGCACAAATACCGACCCCTGAGGGACACCATGTGTCACTGATGTCCATCAGGACTCTGAGCTGTTGACCACCACCCTCTGGATGTGTCCATCCAACCAATTCCTTACCTGCCTAATAGTCCACCCATCAAGGCCATGTCTCTGCAGTTCAGAGAGAAGGATGCTGGGGAGGACCATGTCAAAGGCTGTACAGAAGCCCAGATAAATGACGCTTGCGCCCTTCCCTTGTGCACTGGAGTTACTCCATCACAGAAGGCCACTGGGTTGGTCAGGCAGGACTTGCCCTTGGTAAAGCTATGCTGGCTCTTCTGAATCACCTCCCTGTCCTCCAAGTGCCTTAGCTATCTTCTAGGAGGATCTGTTCAGTGATCTTCCTGGGCACAGAGGTGAGGATGACAGGTCAATAGTTCCCAGGGTCCTCCTTTTCGTAGATGGATGCAATGTTCCCTTCTTCCAGTCACCTGGGACTTCACCTGACTGTTACGACTTGTTCAAATGCCATGGACAGTGGCTTAGCAGCTACATCAGCCAGTTCCCTCAGGACTCTGGGATGCATCTCATCAGGTCCCATAGACTTACATATGTTCTTCAGGATGTTTTTATTCTACTTTGAGCACTATCCTTCACCGGTTTTAACAGACAAAATTAACATAGGCACAAAACTGCTGATAAGTCAGTTCCTCGCCACTATCCCCAGGCACAGGATTCTGGACTTTGGTGCTACTAAGACCTTTCTTCCCTCTAATTACCAGTTTCTGGGGTATCTAATTTATGAGAGCTTCCTGGGTCCCACCCATCTGAGATCCTGATTGAGTCTATTGATTCACCCCCTTATTACTTCATTCATTCCTCTGAGATCTGAGCTGCATGCTAAAGCCCTGCCTACTTGGAAATTAATCTGAGCTCTGCATCTTACTGCAGTTAGGTTAGAGGAGTACACAAGCAATAAATATTTAGCAGCTCATAGCTATTTCAGCTTCTGTTGTCCTCGGTGGTAGGTTGTCAGTGTTCACCCCTCAAAATCTTTCAGAGTAAGTTGACTCCAAGCAACAAGAATGCTGCAGAGACCATCCACATCAAGAAGCATTTGCTGAAGTTTCTTTCCCATGCTAAGGGCTTGTCTATGAGTGCAAATTTACTACACTTGGACATTCTAAAATGGCTCTTGGTGTGAATCTAGGCTTGTAATAGCTCTAGGCTTATACCAAAGCAGTTATTCCCTAATGCTTGTCCTGATTATTTTCAGTACAGATGAACTGTAGCAATAGCTCAGCCAGAAGCAGCAGCAAGTGTGCTGGAGTAAACAGCATGCAGACAGCTGCTGGTGTTTTACAGAGGAGGTCACAGAGCCCTGCTTTGAAGTTGGACTGCTTTAAATGTTAGTTGCTGCCTGGAGCACTGTGTACAGTAATGCTCCCTCCTCTGAGGTGAACTGCTGTTAGCAACAATGGAAAATTCTAGTTGAAGAAAAATTTAAATATTATTAGACACAGCTAAAGAAAAAACATTACAGGAAATTACAGTAGCACTTTTAGAGAAACACTGTTACTTGGCAGTGATGTTTGTAAAGATCAGTAACTACTTAAATTCAATTATGTGACCTCAACTATTTATTTCAAGGGCAAGGATAATTTTCCAAGTGTAGTTAAACTATATATATTTTCAAAACAATGTTTACCTGATGTAAATTCCATCTCTAACAGCTTCCTCCTAGTCTGTCCTTTTTCCCCCTTTCTAGATTGATGTCTTGAAGTGCAGATGCCTCCTCAGCAGGGAAGGGCTACTAAGCAGAAGGCAAAAAATAATGTCCCTGAAGTCCTACCACTGAGCCTTCCTATCTCCCAGAGCTCTAAATTCCAGGGGTAGTTACTTGTCTGGGGCCCTCAAAGAGTCAGTGGCTGCTAATGGGCCAGGCTGTCATATGGGACATTTCAGAAACTATTGTCTTGAAATACAGGCACTGAGAATCTCCATCTTCCCCATACACAACGGGGCTTTCCCTACAACTTAAATCCTCTTTGCCTTTTGATGCCAGACTTTGTTTTGACCCTCACACTGAATTGCAGTTTTGCTCTCCCTGAATGGTTATCCTACTACTTGCTCTGGCCCCATGCTGAATACTGCAGTGAATGTATACTTTTGAAGGTTATTGCTACAAAACAATTTTGAAGAGATGGAGTTTGAAAGTATTAAATTACAAAGCCATCTTTTTTCAGTTAAGCTTTCAATAAAGAAAGAGAATCAGAGCCATAAAAGAAAGTTGTGCTTCTACAGGAAAGAAAGGGATGAAAGGTTATACCTGAAAGCTTGGAGCAGGAAACAAAACTTTGAAGTCCATGTGGCAGTTTGTAGGCATCAAAAATTCAAGTCCCATGATAGACAATGTCACATTGCATTTGTATATAGGCTGTGACACTACAACTTACTTTCTTACTATGAGTGTTACCCAAGCCAAGGGTGACTTAAAATCCTCTTTCCTCATGGGAGTATTTAATTTTCACCAAGTAAGACACCTAACTACAGATGAAACCCAAGCTGCACTGCTATTTTTAGAATCTTTCACTATTCAGAAATATTGAATAAATTCCAGAACAAGACCTAATAAACACAGAATTTTCTTTTAACTTCTCACATTTCTGGAGACAGCTCAAGCCCAGACCTACATACTTATATTATATGCATAGACTCTACATACAAGTGGGAAAAAAAAAAAAAAAAATCAATATTCCTCAAATAGGATATTAAATGCCATATATCTTGATGAGTTTTTTTGCAGTGTGCTGTAAAATCTCTAGTAAGTAACACAGATGAACCCTACAGAATTATCCTAGACATGTAAAGCTTAGTTTCTGCAGCTGAGCAGAGAGCTTTTCTAGAGTGAGGTAAGGAATACGTAGAAGTGCAAGTAGACTATAGGTTGCTCGAGTTGAAAGTGTCCTATGATGAAGGGCTTTGGCATCTCTTTTGCCCTTTAATTACAGAAGGGTGGGAATGGTGTTTCTGTGGCACTATAAAGCCTAGACTTTTTTGTTAATGCCTGACCTGTTCTCAGCTGCTGACCCTATCTGGCAGTATAAATTTGATGCCAATAGGTCAAGCTATGCTTGTGCCAGGTCTATACTGTTTGATGGCTTTGATATTTTTAGAGTGCTACATCACCTGATCTGGCACATATTGGCTGGAATAAGTCAAATCTAAGCCAGAATGATGATTTGGAGGGGCTTATCTTCAGTGAACTGAGACTGCAGTCATAGCTCACCCTGTTTGCAGCTGAAGCTGCCTCTTCCTGCCTTTAACTACTTGCAGCTTTGCTTCCTGAGTTGCAAGAACCCAACATCCCTTCTGATATGCCAAAGCTACGCGTTTTCTTCAGCCTGATCCAGCTGGCATGATCCAATGTTAAACACATTTATGCTAGCCCAGGTCATTTTGGCTGAAGTTGGTGAGGGAAGCAATAAAATGGGTAGATACCAAAGGAAAGTAAGGATAGGAAAAAAAGACAGAGAAGTGCAGTACTTGCTTAACTGAGACCTAATATGTTCTTTAGAAGAAGAGTTGCTGAAACAGCAAGAAAACCAAAAATCACTGAGTGAGTGTGCAAGGCCTAAGCTGTGTTGCACAGAGAAAGAGCAAGACTTAAGATAACTATTAAATTACATCTACTTTTATTTTTACAATTGATAGATTACTTGCATCTTAGCTATGGAGCTTACAAGACAAAATAAAATCACGGTTACAAAAGGTTATGAAAGACAGATTTGTGACATTACATATTATAGAGACAGGGAAACTGTACAGTTTTTCTGGATCTCCCACTAAATACCATCCCCCTGTACTCAGAATTCAGTACAGTTAAACAGAAAACTGGAGGTCTTCTATCCAAACTGGCAGGACATACTACTAGAATGAGAAGAGCTATTTTGGAAGACTTGTTCTGAATGAACTCAGCATCGTATGGAAAGGCCTAACAGGGAACCAAAAGTAACGATGTACCACCCAACACAACTATGGTGTTGCTACTACCACAAAACAGGCAGAGGTAAATAAAAATATTAAGACACTTATCAATTAGGATGTCTCTTCCATCTACCAGACAAAGCTGCAACAAAGACAAAAATTAGATCAAACACATCAGATTCTTCTCCATCTGAGCTCTTTAAATCAAGACAAGATCTTTGTGGAAGGTATACCAAGTTCTGGTAGAAGTTGTAGGCTATCCAGAAGAACTGTTTAGTAAGAATCATCAGACTATCATACACAAAGCATGACAAGAATATCACAAGTCTTCCATCTAAAGAATTACATTGGATGGGTTTTGTTTTATTTTTTGAGGTCTTTTTTAGGGAGGGGGAGGATTTGAGGATTTAATTGCAGAGCCACAGATTATCTCCAAATATCACAGCCCTGGGGACTTGCTCTATGTGATGTACACATATCAGATAAACCAGGTACTTGTCTCTGAAACAGAAGCAAGCAAATCAATTGAACTAGCATTTACACTACCCAGCATTAGACAAACAAGACAAGACCTGCCTTCACTGCATTTTAGTGCCCAGTACAAGCCACTGAGGCAATGTACACAAGACCATTTTATGTTGCAATGCATTCTCTTAGCACCCACACAGAAAAAAAGTGGTTTTACCTATTGTAGCCAGTAGGTATTAAATAGTGAGTCACTGTGCTCTCTCCATGTGCAGCTCCCTTTCCTTCTCTGGCCTATCATCTAGGCTTAAATACTCACTTTTACTCTGCATCCAGTGTTTCTCTCCATTTACAATTACCACAGCAATTAGCACAAATCAGGCCCTTCTTCAGCAAGGGATTGAAGACTTGATACAAAATTGGTATTTCATTTCCATAGCAGCAGCCCAAGTCTATTTCGATAGGAGACTCAAATCCCTTGTCAGAGAAGGGCAGCAGCAGGCTGGGAGGGCAACAAGGCAGTAACAAACACTTTCCCCAGCCTCCAAAAAGGGTACAGTCATGCTGTATCTGAGCAAGAAGAGCCAGGGTACCCATGGCCAGCAGGATCAGGGTCACTTAAACCCCAGGACAGTACACAGACACTCCAGCTCCAGCAAGGTCTAAACCCCCAGCCCCCAAGGTTTAAATGCAGCTCCAGGGCCAAAGGGTTACTGGTGGACAGGTGGGGGCTCACGTGAGGCTAGCCAGTGTAATCAGCACCTGCTGACCTGCTCAGGGCCCTGTCCAAGTCACAGCCCCCTTGGGCTCCTGTGGGGAGGAAAGAGCATGTTTAGGTCTGAAGGGAGCTGATCTAACACATTTAACTAAAGTATAAACTTTAGTTAAATGTGTTATGCAGCTTAGGCATAAAAACCCATTTCTGAGGTGTCCCTATACAAATATGCTCTTGGAGGTTATTGGTGTGCTGAACCTCACAAGTGAAGAAAATAAGAAATGATTGACACATTTGAAAGCTGAAAATACTTAGACATCACTTTTCTTCTACTGATTGTGGTCTTCATGTGCCTGTCTCCCTGGTCAAGGTTATAATCTGCCACAGACTCAAAAAGTACTGAGCAGAGGGGAAAAAAAATGTCATCCAAAGGTAGGCAGCTGGCCCTGAGATGAGAAAGGCAAGTTTCCAGCTGCCTGGATACTGTAAGATTCTCCAGACTTTTAAGAAGCCATCCAGCTCTACAGAGCATGTGTTGGTGTTTGTGTAGTGTCCAGTGCGTGACTGATGATAAAATGTTTGATGTGGGTTGAAAAAAATCAGAGATTTATCTGTGAGCAGTTTTATCAGTTTAGCCTTAACTTGGAAAAGGAATTACAGTTCTGTGTAAGGCACTATGTTGATTTTTCTGGTTGAGTCTTTATTGAGCGAGTATTTTTCTGGGCAAAAATACTGCTGCATTGACAAGTTGACTTGAAACGTAGCCCATCTGCCTCAGCAGCCTCAAGGGAACTTGCTGTAGCTTGAAGCTAATCTTTGCTCACTTCTTTGAATAGCATTGTGAAGATGAGCTGACCCTCGTTTTCTGCCTTGGAGACAGATGCTGGTTAGTAGTGCTGCATGGAATTTGCTGTAGTGTATTACATAATATCTGCGACAAAAATGTGCAGCCCCTAAACTGCATAACCCATAATTATCCTAACAATAACAGATAATAGATAAATTACAATGAAATAGAGGTAAACCATATAACTGTGTAATAATGTATAATGCATGTTGATTCCGATATCTCTGATAATATAGGTGGATAATAATTATATAGCTCAATAACACTATCCTATATAACAATGTATAGATATAATTCTGATCATCTCTATCAAGGTCTATTTTATACTTTGATAGAGAGCTAAATATCTCTCTATCAAGAAAGATGTAGATCTGTATATACAAAAATTGTAATAAATTCTATCTGGAATCTACTTCAGAGTAGTGGTTGGCAGCTTGCAGTGAGAATCCTACATGAAAATCCTACATGAAAATATCCTGTAGACAAGAATTTCTACTTCTTTTTATCTGTATAAATCATCTTGTCTGTCCCTAGGAAAATAATTAGAAATTACTCATTTCATCCTGACCAAACAAATTTACACTACTGAGCTCATTCCATGTTATTCAGGCAATTTACTAAAATATCCTTTTACAAGACCTGTGTGCTGAGTAAGAAAGTCAAGAATCTAGTGGTTGGTGGGTTTTATAGATTCTAGCTGATTCACTTTAGTTATACTAAATCTGCTTAAGTCACTGTATTAGTTAGTTTCTGAAGAGGAATGACATATTACACTACTCTGGTAGTTCTACCTTGGGCAATGGCAATCATAATGGCTTTTAAAAACTATCTAGAAAGTCTTGTAAGGGTTGATATGAAATTTTATGCTCTCACTGGCTTGTTTATTTTACCAAGCCAAATGATTCAAACTGGATTTGAACCACCTTGTGCTTGCAAGGCATTCTGTCTAATAATCTAGCTGGGGGCATAATATTAACTACGAAACACCTTTGAGACAGTCATGGAACATCATAAAGGATATTGGAAAACTTAATGTAAGGACTGACACATCATCTCTGGCCTTTCAGAAACCTTTTGAAATTTGAGAGTATAAATGGCTATGGCTCCATCTTTGGAGGAAACAAGAAAATATGAACCTCTCTCCTGCAGCATTTTGCTTGCAAAGGAGGTAATAAGATTGCAAGAAATTGGGTTGCACTGACTTAGTCTTATTAAGACTGTCAAGACATACTGGCAAGCAAGGCAAACTTTAGTTTCTTGGGCACAGCAAGAAACATCTTATGCTGTGAAGCCACTGACCTGATTTCAGGTGTTGATGGCTAAAAGTGAATTGGCTTTTGACAGCTCCCCTTCATCTGAGCAGGTGATGGCTTGGGGTGCATGGAGGTGAAGGCAGGTTGCTAATTGCCCTCTCAAGAGTGCTGTTTGGCAAACCTGCACTGTCTTTGTGTCAGCAAAGAAAGCATCAGCTGGAATGGCAGCTTCTTGTCTCTGGCTTTGAAGGGAATTACATACAAGTGACAGAATCCCAAAATGCTCTTTTGCCAATTTAGTAGGCCGGTAAGGATTCATGGTAACATTTTTTCTAGAAAAAGAAGTAAGATACAAGGAAGGATGTAGAACAGGCTTGCACAGACAGTTAAGTTCCTGTTTGTTATTAAATGTTTTAATAGTGGTAGCTCAAAGAAACCTCAGCCAAGAGAAGTAAACCCTCCTGTTGCGGCAGCTAAGTCCACTTTCCACCCCACAAGTTACCCTAAAAGTGGTCTCTCCCTACAACACTGTGCTAGAAAGTTCTCTCTTTGTCTAGATTCTGCTGGTCACTGGTCCTCTCCCCCCTCCCATCCCTTTTCCCATTGGCCCTTTTATGTCACTCAAGCTTGCCTCTGCCCCCTAGCCCTCAGACTATCGGTTTTGGATGCTCTGCCCGCCTTTGGGAGTTTTCGATAAAACGGCGTGGGCGTTCAGTTTTGGGTTCTTCTTGCCTCTGTTCCCTTTGGGGTGTTGCCATTAAACACCTCGGAACTGCAGGCAGAGAACCCCTCTCGCCTCGCTGTCTCCAGCTGATGCACAGACCGTGGGTGTGAGCGGCTGTTCGCAGCCACTGCGAAGGTGGGATCGGGGGCACGCGTGGGCGCTGGCAGAGCGCCGCCTGAGCGGTGCATGAAGGACCCAGCAGGGACAAACGCGGCACCGACCCACCAGAGCCCTCCTTCCATACCCTCCTTTTAGACATGCAGGTGTACTCCTTCAACTGCAGCCTGAACTAAAGGTGCCAGATTGATTGTCTCACAGGCTGGATATTATGTACTCGAGCATATCCAGAATTTCCTTTAAAAGGAAACTTTTCAGTTACTGAAAAGATAATCTTTTAGATACACACTCACTGCCAAGTGGCAGAGTTCCCTTCCTAAATCTGCAAACTAGATTAAATAGGGACTGAAAGCTGTGAATCTCTTATGCCTTATGTAGATAATTGAATTATACCTCCATGTAGTAACATCATGCTTAAGTCATAATACTGTTTAAAAGTGTTACTAGTATAGCTAGAGTAGGTCTAAGCTTGTTTCTCCTCAATTTTGAGTGCAGTGGGAGAACATAGCAATTTGCTACTGCAAATTGCATCATCCTATCATCCTTAGCTAATATCAGGTAAAACAACCATTACTCTTTGGTTTAAATATTTGCTCTGAGAGAGAAATTCAGAAGAGATCCCTAAAAAGAACCAATTAACTAAGTACCTCTAATGAGTTTCAGTAACATCCTAAGAATTATAAGGACCTACTATCCCATGGGAAAGAAAACAGAGCAGAATCCTTTGGCAAAGCATAAATCTCATTTTAATTGAGATCATAAACATGCTGACTAGCTAACCTAATTTTACTTCTGCATATAATACTGTGTGCTCTCCTTGCTTACAAAGTTTTAACTCGTATTCATGTCATCAATAGCAGTATTTAGTTTATTTCTAAATCAACAGAAGCCATTTTTTGCTACCACTGCTGCAAGAGAATTCGGCACAATAATAAGATCATATTAAAAATAATAGGAAACTAGTAAGTCTAGGGAATAAACACTTCAGGGGTAAGTAAACTGTTTAATCAGTCAGGTCAGTACATCTGCATGTAAACCACAATTTCTAACCTGTGCTCTGAGGGAACTGGGAGGGGAGGCCAGAGAGGAGAAGTTTTAAAATTGCCAGATGAAGCTGACACTTGAGTGGCTCTGTTGTTGTGGCCATTGGTAAACTAAAATCATGTATGATACTTAGGAAAAAACAACATTGCATGAATTCAGTTACCTTTTTTTTCATTTATCATTCTCAAACTGTGGCTGATTTTTGAGTACTTTTAAAAACCTTAGGAATTTTGATTTTTGTGATAACACCCTTTATACTTTTTCAGATTCGTCTTTTGCCTATTATAATTTTTCCTACTTCTTTTTCCATGCTTCTATCTTACTTGTTCCACAAATATTATCTATCTGCCTTTTTTCCCTTGCTTCCTTTTCTAAATGCAAACAGATTCACGACATCTTAGCTTGATGATCATCTCTGCTTTTATTTTTTCTGCTTTGAGGTAGCACTTGTGGGATGAATAAGAACCTGCCTGGAGAATTGTCATTTAGTTAACAAATAAGGTTACTAAATTCCTCGTGTGATTGAAAAAGACAGGGAAAGGCAGATAAAGCAAAAATAAAAGTCTTGTATGGAGCCGTACAGCACTAGTGAGACATTATCATCACAACTGGAGATGTGCCCTCTCGTGGTCATACTGCTGCAAGAGCAATGCCTTGTTTTAATTAAGAGCAGGCCACTGTTCAGCTAGTACTTCAGCATTTTAGTTTGGTAAGACTGGTTTTAAAACACATGTGAGAGCCCTAAAGTGTGAGTTGGCTGGACAGTACAATGCTACAAGCAGAGAAACAGTTCGGAAAAAGTGAAGTTGTGTGTTGAACTGTCCACACAATTTTAGAGTACAGTTTTTGTGGCAGTATTCTGGAAATACAGATCAACTTTCCCTACTGAGACCTAAAAAGAACTCTATCAGATAGTTTGACTCCCAATGCTATGTATTGAATCATAAAGCTCGATAAGCAGACTTGGAAGACCTAAGATATAATGACAAGATTTAATTTCTTTCCAAATGTCAGATGACATTTCTGATCTACAGTTGAATATAGATCAGAAATACAGATTTAGTCTGCAGGTAAATATTGTTGATTAGTTCCACAATTGATTCTTATTGAAATCAACAAGGTATTCTTGTTTTCTAGGATAAGGTACTCTGATTTTATTAGGAATATGCAATTATGTTACTCTTTGCATTTGAATAGATAGTACATTAATTTTAGAGACTGAATCCAAAATTGTCCATACAAGATGAAATAGCTACCTTCATTTTGAGCTAGGCATCACAACCCTGAGTCACTGCAACTTCTGCCAGAATCATAGTCCCTGGTGGCTCTTGCCACAAGTGTGCTGAAAGATGCAGAAAGCAGCATTACATCTGCTATTACACTACTAATTAAAATGTATTTTAATCCCCTAAAAATATCATAATAGCATTTTCATTCTCTGTGCTTACACATACCAATAGATACACACACAAGAGAAGATAGTTTTATCTGCAATGTAAAATCTCTGAAAGGGATCTCTGTGATGTACATTATTTCACAGAGCACCTTTTGTGCCCACTATTCAGGAACTTGGCCTTTGTGGCCAGTGCAGTCCCGTAAAGGAAGTTGCAGTGGTTGAAACGTAACAGCCTTCACACTAGAAAGTGTGCTAAAGGTTATTAAATGACAAATACATAGATACTCACAAAACGCAAAGTCAGAAACTCTGTTCCTTCGTTTTTGTCCATCCCATGTGAATTTCTTCCAGGAGAACCATGTATTTCTTGTAAACATTGTCCCAGTCTGGGCACAAGAACGAAGTCCTACTGCAGTCTCCATCTTAGTATTAGGGCAATATAGCAGGAAGACTTCCACTCAGTGTAAAATCCACAAGAGCACAATGCCATTTTCTGCCTATTATTACCCCAGTTGTATGTTTTGTTATTCTTGCTTGAGGTTTTTAGCCAGTGTCTGTCAGATTTCTCTCATTTTTTTCCCAGAGATCTCCAATCTTCAAAAAGACTTTGATTTCTGATTCTGCTGTCGGGGTCTCCCCCCCTGCCATGTAGCCCTGGGAGAGGGGCCCTGAGGGAACAGAGACGGGCTTTCCCTGCCCTGGTCAGCTCGTTCCCCACTGGTGGTTTGGTGTTTCCCTGCGCGGGCAAAGGACCCTCAACCCAGACTGTGAGAGTTCCTGGGCAGAGCCCGGCCATGCGGCTGGAGAAATAAACATCTCTCTGAAACATCTATCAAGAACCAGTCCATAGATACTTCTTTTCCACGGGACTCCTGGTTTGATACACCGTGTTACAGTATCCCCACTGTAACATTCTGCCACTCAGCGTGTGGTTTTTTTCCCCTCAGGGTTTAAGCTGGTTCATTTCATCAACCCATGTACCATCTCCACATAAATGTATATTAAATTATTCAAAATTATTGCAGTCTGGGGAACTCCTAGCCACCATTGCTGGAGGTCATGACCTTGCTGCTTCAGTGAAGTAGGTAACTCCTTGAGTCAGAGTCTCAGCACAGCCTTTTTTATTCTCTTTGAAAAGTGTTTTCTTCAGGCTGGGGTACTCCTTCCAACTTACTGCTGTACATACGCTCACCATATGCACACCAGTGGTACAGCAGCCTGGAGACACTGGAGCTTAGGGAGTCCTGTCTATATTTGCTGCTGCCCAATTGCCTTCCCTGCCAGCAGCCTGAAGGGCAGGAGAGAAAGGTCTAATGCATCTCTTTTTCCACGTCAGTGCCTCTGGAAAATGTCCCCAAAGCAATCCTATGGCTATTTTTAGCAGCTGTGAAGCTTCTTACATCTTTACAGGACAAGATAGCAAAGCAAAAATTCCTTACTTCAAGTCTGAAGTAAGAAAAATCATCATAATACAAATTGTCTACTAAACCAAATTTCCATTTTTCATAAATACATCAGTAGAGCAGCTTGCTGTCAGTGGGTGGATGACTGCAATTACTGAATACTTCTAAAGAAAAATGTCCTTCTATAGTTTTATTACTATGGATACTTTTCCCAATAGAGTAAAACAGTTTAGACTTACGAATCAACCAAAAAGATTTAAATAGATGGATTTAAAATAAGACTGGAAGATAAGTGCATAAGTGCTCCAGAAAATCCAGGCCATAATTCATATATCTTTGATTATGCACTTCTAAAGACGGGAAGTGCTCATTGAAGTTAATGAATATTTTGGTTCTTTATCAACTTGCAGATCAGAGCCTTGATATAAACACAGCTGGTGTGTGTTCAACGACATCTACTGCTTTGCCAGTTGTAGGATGTTATTTAATGAGATCTTCTGAGGATGTTTATCAAGTTAGCTTGAGTTTGGCAGAAGTAGATTATGTAAGCACTTTACAACAGAAACATACACAAAATATGCCTAAAGCTTTTAAACTTCTTCCCAAAAAATGCAATTTAAACATGAAGTTGTATATTGCATATTTCATAAAATATCATCATACTTATAAATTGGACGTGAAATTTGTGGGACATGGTTATCTATGACAAAGAAGTAATTAAGATTTATATTTAGTTTCACATCATAGTACATCTCTTTGATTTGATTTTAAAATTCTCTTACTACAGATTACTATTTGACATCTAAATTGTCCATGTGTGACTTCTATGGGAACAGTGGCCCTGCCTAAGATATTGCCATGCCGTACCACGTGCTGCAGTGAAATGGATGACCCATAAACAGTTCAATGCTTTTTCAAAAGAAAATAAATTAACACACCTATTTGCGGAATTTCTCAGAAAAAAATTGGAGTTTGCTAGATCTCAAGGTTAGGCAATATAAGAAAAGTATGAAAAATATTCTGGATTGAGGTTTAAGTGGTTACAGTCTGTTATCACAGGATAAATGCCATTTGATATTTATTTTAGAAGCACACAGAACAAAGGATAGGGAGATGCTGCCCACTGGTAGAATCAGCTGACGTTCGAGGTTTCCTGTTCTTAGGGGTTCCTGGCATCCTGTACAAACCTGCTGTCACCTTGATGCTGCCTCACAAAGGCATATCTACTTAGTTGTGGTTGGTAATGTTAAGGTGAAGGAACTAATGGATCAAAGGTGATGAATAAAACTCCCAATGCTCTGACTGGATGACTTGTGAGAAAGAAAGCAAGCTCACTGATAACTGTAAAGTGAAGGCCATTTCTGATGGGAGCACTAATTTTAGTCTTTACTGAATTCTGAGCCTAATATGCTGATGTTCATGTTCTTCATATGTCTAGGTGAATTGACTAAACTCCCTGCTTATTCCCACAGCCCTTGTAATGAAGATAAGGAGAAGGGAGTAGCCATTTTTGTGGGCAAGAGACAGTATCAAATTATTTTTAATATTACTAGTGGCATTATTAATGTTGGTTCTATTCATCTGAATGGGAACTTTGACTTTCAGGGAAACACGGGAAGGTTGTGCTGAGTGTGTTTGAAAATCCCACTGACAATGTGACTGTTCCAAGTGAGAAACTATTTATATTTATACTGTATCTCTGCTTCTGCATTACTCTCTTCTCTGGAAATGCAGCTGCAGTTACATTGCCAAGTTCCTACAAATCTGGACTGGAAGTGATGTTTGTAAATTAAATTAATGCTTCACCATCCACACATAAGTCTCCTTTAAGAAAATATTGCATAGCCTCAGTATGATAAAACTTAGTGTAGCTGTTCTCTCTGTTTTCTACTGGCCACTGCAACCTCCTGAGAAAACACTAATGAATTACTCAGAAAAGAGGAAAATGAAGTTTTATCATGTGAGAGGTGAAATACAGGAAACATTTCAATAAGGCAGTATTCCCTTGGCAACTTCTAAGCTTTTCTGTCTAATGCAGAAAATCAAAGTGATAGTTTCCGCACGTGCACAGGAAGGTATATGGGGTGGGACAGAGAAGAGGCACAGATACAAACTGATTTTAACATTTCGTAGTCATCGTTCTTATAAAGTAATAATTCCTTTATTCTCAGAGCGAATGCCTGATTTCAGTTTGCTCGTTTGCTTCCGTAGTTAGGAACTTTACTTTTTCTTCGAGGGAAATCCCAGCCGAGGTTGACGTGGTGGTGAAGTTTTCCCTTTGGCCACTAGATGCTCGCACAGCCCCACGGCTCTGGATGCTCGCGGCCGCCAGGCGGGAGCCGGGCTCTTTTACAATAAAGACAAAACAAAGAGAAGGCCTTAAGCTAGAAGAATACCAGGGAGAAACTTCCCAAAAAATCAAGAATTTCCAGAATCAAAGTCCGTGTACTGTCTTGATTTGGTCCATGAGTGCATACATGATGACACTCCTTAAATTAATAATCAGACTTTTTCTAAAGACTGGATACCACGTTTGGTGCACATAAAATGTTAGTTGTTCATTTTTCGTCACTTCAGCACATATACTCTGCCTTATTTATTGTATAAACCATATGAGCTCTGCATTCAATATAGAATTTTGGGTATGTCTTCATGCCATCTTCTGTGTTCACAGAATCCTCATTTTCTACCTGTGGTTAATAAACTTTCAACTTTTCTGGATAGCACCTAGAAGGCCAGATGATCGTATTCTCATCTTGTGGAAAAGAAGCTGAGCCACAGAGGGTAAACCCAGCATTTCCCAGTGAAATTATATAATCACATATCCAATATAAGAAATCTGTTCTACAAACTTTGGTGCTCTAGAGCATGTTTTAATGCACTCTGTGTTCAAAGCCCAAGCTGGCTTTGGTTACTGCAAGGGCTCAGTACCTTTGCAGGATGCATCCCAGATTTGGGAGCCAGAAGGAACAGGAGTGTTTGTCCCCCTGTGATGCTGAACAGATGGGGTGGAATCTAGCTCTCCAGAGAAGCCCTCAGTGGTCTTGGGTAGTCCCTTCCAGCTTTTCTTGACACCCGTGGCCTGGCCTGTCTGTTTGGGCTCTTCTGCAACGAATTATAGGACACGTTCCTGACACAAGGGCTGCTCTCGGTACCTAATTTAGAGGAATCGCTTCGAACCAGTGGCATACCAGACGTAGGAAACCGAGTGAGGTGTCAACCCTATGCTACACCACGATCACATCACGGAGGGGCACTGTTGCCTTTGCTTAAAGCACCAGCCCTGGAAAATGAGCTCGGAGTGTAAAGAATCTCCGTCCCCAGCCCTGGCGCTACTCAAACAAGCTGCCCTACTCCATCAAGAGTGCACTACCCTGATATCCAGGAATATGTCAGAATTAGAGAAGTAAAGCCTAGTACTTGGGTTTTTAGCTCAGATTAGCACTTACTAACAGCTGTGAAATTGCCTCTGAGAGTTATCCACTCGGGACTAACAGAGACCGAGTCATTTTGCATTCAGTGACTACACGGTATGATTCGACTGATCTGAATTAAGGTAGAGATAACAAGCAACATCTCATTTCCAGGCTCTCATACACTCATTTCTCAAAGAGACACCAAACCTTGAATTTAACAAAACTGATTTATCCATATAATTTCAGTCTCCTTCTGAGTGCTGCAGACAAATTCAGGCATCAGATCCTGATCTTGGTTGCGGTGATTGTGGAGTGAAAAAAGCACCAGTAGCTTCAACAGATTTTTATTACATTAGTTCCATTTGTGCTGAACTACCACAAAACTGTTCTAGCCTCGAAACTGGCAGCTTAGTTACATGACTCTGAAGGTCCTGGTCACTGCACCAGAAACAAGATTACAGAAGGCTTTTCCTCTTAATGGCACTTCTTCCAGTTTGTACTTCTGGCATGAATATTCTTTTAAAATAGCTCTCTGAAGGCAATTAAGGAAAACAAAAAAATAAGGAGAATAAAGAGACTGTCATTAGTAATCCAAGAAGGGTTTCATTTCTGAGAAAGGATTAACAATGAAGACAAAGAGCAGAATGAGAAGGCAATTGCTGTTGTCATTATCAGCAATTTCTTCAAATTAAGTTGGCAAGTCTTGTATTCAGTGTGCAATATTCATTGTGGATTGGCATTTGAAAAGATTTGTAAGAATTAAAAGTAAGTCTTTACAGCAAAGCAGCAGCAATATGGTCTTGGTTTGTGACCTTGGGTAAATTCCATCAGGACTTCAGTGCAGCTCTAGCCATGTAATATATCACTTGGTCCTGGGGAGATCCTGTATCTTTTCTCCTGATCCCTCAGGGAAAAGCCAAGCCCATGAAGTTTTTTGCAGACCAGCCAAAACTTTGCTTTCTGCTTTGCAGATCTGTATAGAAACAACATAGCAGACCTCTGCAAAATTAAATGAGCAGCCTGGTTCAGAGTGAAGGAAACATTAATAATAATATTAGGGTGAAAGAAATTGAGCTGGGAATTTCCTTCTTTGCGATAGTGAAGAGCTTCACCATGTAATGGTGAGTTGTGATAGGGATGGCCGAAGAACCTCAGCTAATTCATATAATAATAGGATTTGCTTGGTGGGGAGCTCACTCCAGTGAGAGGAACGAAATGTCACTGAACATGTGGAATTTCTAAATGAAAAACTATGGTACAATATTAACATTGTTTCCTTCAGCTCATATCATCACGCAAATATCATCAAGGAGATGGAAAATGTCAGGGTGTGGCCTGCGCCCATCCTTCATGATCTAAGGTACTGCCCCAAAACAATGGGCTGGTGGCTCCTCAAATCTGCCTTTCCCTGTCTTTGCCAAGAATGCATTGGAATACCTTAATTTCATCCTGATGCAGAATGAGAAAACTGCATAAAGCATCCCAGATTGTGAGATTAGTTCAGATCATGTAATCAGGAAACCTGATGTCTTTGTCCTTTAGTATCTTCCAGCTTTGCTTAGCCGAGGCCGCTGTGTTCAAAAAACAAAACGAGACCTTGCTATTGTCATTCAGCCTCACACTTGCTCCTTGCAGTGCTTCTCTTGGCATTTCCCACCATTCTTTCATGTCCTGCATCTCTGCTGCTCCTGCCTCTTTTCCCCTCTGCTTTCCCTGCTTTCTCTCCTGCTTTTGTCTGCTGCTCCCCACTGTGCCTCTGTTAATCCTTTTGTTGTGTCCCTCATGCCGGTGCGAGCACCAGTCCCCTGTCAGCCTCCTCTGCTCTTCCTGCTCCTTCTCGCTGTGCATCCAGCCACTTCCCCTCGTATATCTGCCGCTCTGCCATGCACAGCTGCTGCTCTTCTCCCCACCTCCACCACTCCCGCTGCTGCTGCTGCTCCAAAAACAGTTTTGACCAGCTCTACCTCCAAACAATGAGGCTTTGACCTCTTTCCCCTGGGAGAAGATTTCACAGCCAAACACGTCTCACTGGCAGGAGCTTTTCCTGATATTCAGCCTGTTTCCTTCTCCCATTGCTCCTACTTAAATCTCTTTATATTGAACTAACAGCTCATGCCCCAGGCTAGGTGTTTTACCCCTTCTTTTCTGCCTGTTGCAAAGAAGGGCTGGATACAGATAGTGTGGCCAAAATGAACAGGGACACACTCCTAATATGCAGCTCTGTCTGTCCAAGTAAGCAAGCTCCTGTTGTACCCAGAAGGAGCAGAACAAACACTCTTACCATAATGAAAAATAGGCCACATGCCTTACAAAAATTCACCAAGGGCCAAATCTTGATCAGTTTTTATTCATCTGAAGGAAAGATACTCTATGGACAGCTGTGTCAACAGCCTGTGAGCCAGGGGCTGAGTGAATCTGAGCTCCTGGAGGGGAACAGCGATCTGAAATAGGTGAATAAGGCCCAAACAGAGTATGTTTGGATGTGGAGGGAGCGGTTTGAACCGAGGAGGTAGAGGAGAAAAACACTGGGCTTCCACAGAGTGCAAAAGCAGGAGACACTGAGTTTAGTTAGTGCAAAAAAAAAAAAAAAAGGGAAGAAATAAAACAGACCGTATGGAAGGGAGAGGGGTGGGAGGGGGCTTCAAACAGCTGGATGTGGGCTGAGGTGCATTAGGTGACCTGCAGTGGGATGACAAGGGTTGAGTGGGGCTAAAGATGAACGCATCCCATACGCACAGTGAGGTCAACAAATTGTGGAATGACTGAACAAACTGTGAAGAGACTTGTGTTTTAAGGGTGAAGATTGTGTTTTAACAAAGTATGAGAAAAGTGCTCAGTTGAAGAGGAGAGTAAGACTGATACTAAATCTCCATTTTAGAAACTTACAGTTTCTAAGGCAGCCAGCCGATGTCTGTATACCTGTCTCCATGGCTGGTGTGAAACAAGTGGTCATCTACCCACACGACCACTGAGACTCCTCCTTGCTAGGCTCAACACACATGCCAGGGATAGAGAATGCAGTTTTCCTGTGTAGAGAGAGCCAACTGAACTGCTGAAGAAAAGCAGAGATTTTCTGTGCCTTCCTACCCTCCCAGCTGCACCTTCTGGACACTTATGGGCTCTGGCACTTGTTCACACCTTTCATCAACTGATCTCATTCACTAAACTATCACAAACATATCCATTCTTTTTTTGTGATCAGTTTTCTGCTGGCTTAGTGAATTGGTGCATAGCAAGGGTTCAGAGAGCATAATTTTTAAATCACGAACTACAAGTGCTTGGGCACAGGATAATGAAGATGAAGGGAAGATGGAACATTATTTTTCCTCATCAGAGGCAGGACTTGAACCTAGCTGAGTGTACACAGCACTATAACCTGAGTGAGCATCTTCTTTTTCTCAGGTGTTTTAAACTATGCCAACCAATATGTTCCCATTAGCACGTTGTAAGGGCTGCTCATTTTCCTAGTCTAGACAGGCCTTTCAAGCAGACATGCAGATCTGCCTTCAGGCATTTTGTCAGGGCAATCCTCAAAAGCACCTTTCAGAGGCTCAACAGACAACTTCAGATGCCAATTTGGAATCTTATTCTTGGTGGTTAAAATAGCTTATTTTGGCCAGTCCAAAAGCTAAATTATTAATACCAGATGAATTAATAGCAGTGAAAACTGCTCATTAGAAATTATAATGGCATGGAACACCATAACAGATCCCCTATAGTGTAAATCAACCTGGTCCCATTTATTTAATGAAGCTACAACTGCTTACAGCAGCCAAGGACCTGCCCTAACATTTTCATGCTTTTGCATGGACCTAACATACCATTGCAACCTTCTTGCTCAATTTTTCTGCCATTCTTATAATTTTTCCCTTAGAGGGCTTCTTTAGACATAGCAAAGACTGCTTGGTAATTTTTATGTCTAGCCTCCTATTTCCCTTGCTACTCCCCCATGCAGTAATTTGTGTGAGGAGAAGGTAAATCAGAGCCACATGTTCCCTTTATAAACCTGAGATAAAGGACAGCAGCAATATCGTTTGCTGTGAATTCACTGGGATTAATCAAAATGCTGTTAACTATGGAGAAGATCACAGTATCAGCATGCTTCCTCTGTTTCGCCTGTTACTTTGTTGGGGAAAGCTCAGTTTCTTCTATCGATGTAAGATGCAGCTGAGAGTGGTGCATCATGTCCTGGGCTTCCTAGGCAATGGGCCCATCACCCTCCAAGAGGCTGGCACAATTAGATATGCCATACTCAGCCAACCAAATATGCTGTACCTAATGAAGGCACTAGCCGAAGGTATGGAGAACATACAAATATTTTAAATTTCTTGGTTACTCCCATAACAAAAAGAGCTAGTCAAAATCAGAGTTTAGTTTGTTAATGAAAAAATAGGAGAGGGGGATTACATTGTGATTTTTTCTAAGTAAACTGTAATAGTCATGTAAATGTGAACACATGACATTTTTATTTTGAAGTGCCACCATTGTAGTGTGCGTGTATGACTCTAATCTCTTTTGTCTCCTGTATTGGAGAGGGAGTTGTGTATTGCTTGCATCATTGGTTACATCCCACCAAGGGAAATACAGTCCAGGCAGTTTCTGCAGCTCTACAACAAAGATGGGCATTATTACTGGATCAAAGAAAAACCTCCTTTATTAATATCACATCTAGGGTCCACCAGGCCACAACAAAGAACCATGATCTATTCCAATGAAGTCAAGAGCATCACTGTGGAATTACATGAGTGCAGACTAAAACACTTGGTCTTATTCTGGCTGTTTTGTCTGTTCCCAGTTACTCTAATTAGCACTTCCCTGAGGACTGATTAATCCACCTATCTCCAGCTGAAGAATGCAAAGCTGACTATTTGAACAGAAATTTAATGTTTCCCACCAGATATTTTTAGGAACTATTTATTTCATGCCACATTTCCTTCGTTTTGCATCTATGTTTGAGTTATATATGTGCAAAAAAGTGTGTGTGTCCTGTGCTTATATCTATGCTGGAAATAAATTCACAGATCATTTTAGCATTTCAGGTAATGCTCTTACACTAGAGCTGCTGGGCAGTGCTTGTTTGTAACACGTTTCCTTAAAATCAGTGTTTTCCAGAGTGTTTCAAGAACTAATTATCAATAACATTTAATGAACACTCAGCACTCCTGGACTAGTCAATTGTACCACCTGTAGGCACATGGCTTCAAATATGACTCCTCTGCCACTTTAGGAGTGTTGGAGGGACTTAGGCATTGTTAATATTGGTACTGGAACAATTTTGCCCAAATCAATGCTGCTATATTCATCTCAAGCTTAGAGACTCGGGGGATGCTTTCTCCATTTCATTTTGGGCTCTGAGATGTGCAGTGCTTTGCTGAAGCTTCTAGCATTGAATCTCAACAAATGATACCTGAATGTGTTGCTTTGAAGACAGAAGAAATTCTTACATACAGTGGGACCTCTTAATACTTCTCTAGGGCACTTCCATCACCTACCATAACTTTGCTCAGAGCCACCATGCTTTGCTGTAGGCTTTGTTTGATGGAAGATGCTGCACCTGAGATACATAAACATGTGACTTATCAACATAAATATCCCCCTTTCAGCAGGAAACTAACCATAATTGCAGTGTAAAACCCACACCAGTATTCCAACCAGTTGGTGTAAATGAGGATAGGGACACATCAATTTACAACACAAACAACTGGGCCATGAACAGAAGGGTGCCAGCAGCAGCTGCACAGTTCTTACCTGTCAAGCAGTCACCCAGCACAGCCCAACACAAATGTGAGGTGGCTGCCTTTCCTCCTCCTCCCAGGACCAAACAGTTTCAGGTTACTCCATGCTGGCTGTGGGCAGGAGTATGTCTCTGCACTGGAAGTTTCACAGGCTTTGATGATTTAATATGTCTGTACCCTGAGGACAGGACTAGGTATTCCTGGTTTTCAGTCACAACCTCTGATCTTTTAAAAACTTGGTTAGCTCTTCTCTGCTCATTTCCTTTCCACCTTGCTGGCTTAATCCAGGCTTTGGTCAGGTGAGATGGCTCTGGGAAGCTTTCCCACTGTGAGATAGCTACTCCATTACCTCTGTTACTGTGCATTTGTTTAATTAATTGCTCATTTTGTTCCTGTGCTGTTGTGCTGGCCCAGTGCACTTACGGTATGCATGAGTGCCTAAAAGGTGATGAGGCTCCTAGGGATGACTCTGTCCCTTTCATTTATTTATGGAAGTTGAGCACATGATCCCTTATAAATTGCAGGCACCACTTGCTCAGCCTGACTGTAGATACAGTGCCACAGGCTCCAGCCCCTCTCAGCTGGCACTGACGGCAAGCAAGGACGGCAGCAAGGACCATGCTGCAGAGAGCAGGACTGATCAGCCCAGATCAGGAAAGCAATTAAACTTTATGTGGCATTTGAACTGTGGACCTGGAGGTGCACAAAATAGCCTTTGGCCACTCTAAGATCTTTTTTTTAAGTGCTGTGACTACTTAACAGAGGTAATTGTAAGAGCACAAATCAAGGGTTCTGTTATTCCTCAAGAGGCCAACATTTATCACAGCAGACTTTAAAATTAATTTGAAGCATAGAAATTACGAGAATTTACATAGCAAATGACTTATTGTCAACAGGCAATGTAGCAGAAGCTTTAGCAACAGCAGCTGAGACAAGCAGCCTCATCAGTATATGGGCTTATATTTAAGCACTGAACTATGGCAGAAGCTGACAGATGTTCCTTCTAGTAGAGTGCCGGCTTAAACAGCCCAAACCGATGGTTCTTATCCCTGAGCTGCTCTTTCAGATGTGCCTTGGTCAGTCTGGGTCACCATCCAACCCCACAAACAGCTACAACGAAAAAGGAGGAGGGTATTGGCACAGGGTGGGAAGGAGAGGGGGTGTGAGGGCTTGAGCCAGCAGTGCTGCTAAAAGCCATCCTTGTCAAACTAGGTTCTAGCAGTCTGAAGCCCTGGGATCTTTGCTCCTTTTCTGCCTAGAGACAGCTTTGAAGGTTGCTCGAGCGTCACGCTCGGTGTTTCCAGGCACACTTCATCCACTGTCCCAATCTCTGGTGTGTGAGCAGGGAGTGGGCATAGTGGGATATTGTAGGATATGCTGCACCTGTGTAAAACACAGTCAATAGATGTTTCACTAATGTATACTTGGAGGATGGGATGAAGGAAGGTGACAGTTGTCCTCCACAGTAGATCCGTGTGTTGAGGGAGTCCACTGAGGCACAAAACCTTCCCTGCCAGGCTACCTCAAGTCCAGTGCAGAGAATTTATTGTCCTGGATCCAGGCCCAAGGAGTGCAGCTTTGGGTCTGCTGCTATTTGAGTAGTCTGGGACCAACAATTTACCTGTAGTTCACTTTTCACCATCTGTTAAACATCTTAAGACAATTGTGCTGAATGTCAAACATGTTGGATTCTGTATCAGCTGGGTTGTAATTAATGAGTGGCTATGATGTGGCTGTTGGAAGACTTCCACAAAAATTGGAGCTTCTTTTATCCACAACAACTCTGCTCCCCCTATTCATCCTCTGCACTTTCCCCGTGGGTATGTGTGGCTGAATCACACAGCGCTGATCTGGATTTCCTTGTTCATAAGCACTGCTTTTGTCCAGTACAAAAAGGAGATGCCGAAGAAGGTTGTTGACTTTGTGTAATTTCTCTGAGGTGCTCAGATACCGAGTTGCTGAGCACATTCTTGATAGATGAGATTAGATAAAGGAGTGAGATCAAATAGCAGTTTTCTGTTACTACCTTCCAGACAGTTGAGATGGAGCTAATATGATGGGCATCTTGGGAACACCCAAGAAAGATAGGTCACTGAGAATCAACTAAATAAACCATTCTCTCCTCCTAGAACTGTGCAGACACTGTCCCCCATCCCATTCATCTCTTCCCTATTCCCGAGACACAGCAGTCTGGGTCTCTAAGTATAATATTTCTGGCTCCTTTTTTTCTTCTTGCAGTGGCTGTTGGAAAACTGGATTTAAAGAGAAGTATGTAGCAAAAAAAGCAAATTTGTAGTTATGAGACTTTAAAAATTCACTAGCAAAAATTCTATCCTTTTTTAAAATTAGCAAGGATGATTATTCTAATTCCAGGATATTTGATTGGAGAGCTAGAAAACTTGCAAAGTATTCTTCTGCTAACAGATTGAACTTGACAATGTTTTGTGAACTAATCCTATGTCTTGGAAAGGCTTGGATATATATTTTGTTCAAATGAGTGGATTCCACAGAATACAAGTTGTCAGTAGCCTGTTAACACTAAGTAAGTTCAGAAGAGTACTGCTCTACTGGGATTTAAATCTTTATCTCAGCAGTAATACTTGCCATCTAATTTTGATCAATGGTTAGAAAGCCATTACTTACTTCCAGGAAAACCTTCACAAAAGCTGTCGCTGGAATTATTTTTTTCTGAAATGCTTGAAAGAATTTTTGGGAAAGATGTGAGGAAAAGATGGAAAATCTAGTCTTCCTGCATGAATACAAAATACTAGAGAAGCATTTCAAACCCTTTCATTCAGAGACATCCCAGGTCATCCTCCTCTTCTTTCCTGTTCCCCTTGTATTCCCCTTGTTCCCCAGTAAAACCTTTGATACTGCCTCCCATGGCATCCTCCTGGATACACTGGCAGCCCATGGCTTGGGGAGGTGCACTGCTCATTGGGCTAAGAGATGGCTGGATGGCCAGGCCCAGAGAGTGGTGGTTAATGGCGCTGCATCCAGTTGGTGTCTGGCAAACAGAGGTGGTATCCAGGGCTCAGTATTGGGACCAGTCCTGTTTAGTATCTTTATGGACAACCTGAATGAGGAGACTGAGTGTCCCCTCAGTCATTTTGCAGGCAACACCATGTTGGGCAGGAGTGTTCATCTGCTGCAGGGTAGGAAGATCCCTCTGCAGAGGGATCTGGACAGGCTGGATCACTGGGCTGAGACCAATGGCATGAAGTTCAACAGGGCCAAGTGCTGTGTCCTGCACCTGAGTCACAACAACCCCAGGCAGTGCTACAGGCTGGGGGAAGAGTGGCTGGAAAGCTGCTCAGCACAAAAGGACCTGGGTATGCTGGTTGACCCTCTCTGCAGAGGAGGGTGATTACAAAGGCTTCTGCTACTTTCTTGAAGAAGAAGGACACTTTGTGCACCACAAACTTCTCTTGGAGTTCCTTCTTGAGACAAGTCTCTCTGACTTGAAGATTAGCACACAACAGAGGCCATGCCAGCAGCAGAGCAAAGAAACATCCCCCTGCACTGAGCTAGTGCAGTACCAATGTCATTAGTTATTTGAAGAAATTGCCAGTCAGAGTAGCCATATGTCCTTAGACTGTGACATTTCTGAGGCTGTACTGCTGTCTGTACCACTCAGAGCTGCAGTACCAAAGAATAAAAGTATCTCTAAAATCATGTCATCCAGCTCTTTACAGGGATGCTCAGCGCTGAAGTGAGCAAGAGGAGATTTCTAGAGTCTCTCATCTCCTGTGGCATCCCTGCTTCAGAAATCCTAGAATCCTTTCCTCTGGAGGAAGCTTCTGGCTATCCTTGGCATCACTGAATGATCCCTTTGTGAACTTGTGTCTAGGTCCTGGACCAGTGCCTGGTTTTCAAATCCCATATACTTTGTGCTACAAGGGGTGTCCCTATTGACCCTGGAGTCTCTGTTCCGCCTCAGGCTGAGACTACAGAGGTTTCGGCCAGAAACTTCTCCATTACCTCTCCAGTAAGAGTCAGTTCTTCCGATGAGACCTGGTCTCCAGAAGTTCCCGATGTGACGGTGTGCATTCCAGATTCCACTTCAATTATTCACATGGGACTGCTCTGTGCTACTTGCTGCTCAGACAGCCTCTCTCTCTCACTTTTCTTTTAAATAAGACATGCTCTCCTCTGACCACAGAGAAAGGTCTCAGGAGCTGACATGTATTTACTGTAAGTGGCGTTCTTGGTCCTACCCTTTTGAGAAGGAAATCTGTATCAGCTGCAACCCCAAAGACAGTTTTAGTGGAGCGCACTAGGAGAGACTTTCACCATTTGAATTGATTTGTCAATTAAACAAGAGCAAATCTAGAGGCCTTTGTCCCTCGGACTTTGGGGACTTTAGGGCTTGCAACTGAGCTTTGAGGCATTTATATTCTGAAGGTTTACTATACAGTGTTTTCTGTTTTAAGAACACAAGGGCCCTGTCCTTGTAAAGCTGCTTTTTGTGCTGAAGGATTTGCTGTCCTTGACCCTGAGAATCCAAACCAAACTGTTCCAAGTCTGGTCTTAGGACTGCTGCTGGTTCCTTGTGACCTGTCAGAAGCACTTTGCTCTTGTGCTCACACCCCTCAGAGAAGATCGATGATTGGCATCACTGCACAGGAACCCTGCGAGCAGCAGCCAGCTCTGTGCAGCACAGCTGGGGTTACTAAATGTCCAAATGGTCAGACAGAGAGTCTTTCTGGACTACTAGAAATTATGTGATAGACTAATTAGAGATGACATTTAGAAAGGATCTTCCATTATAGTCCCAGAAAGTCTCAGATTTCACCTATAAAAGGGGTGCTCTGACTGGCAGCTCAAGGGCCACACTTTGCCCACAGAAAATTCTTTTGCTTTGCTGGAAATGGGGAACATCTGCTAGTACTGCATGCATGGCCCAGCAGCTGAATGACCCCTATGGTGCCTGTACATAATCAATTATTAAGAGTCAGGGCCTGCCACTCTTGTAACCACATGACCAGCAAGGCAGGTTGTGGGGAGAGGGCTACAGAGGGATTTAGCCAGGATCACCTGGAAAGGCTGTATTGTCCTACCCATGGCTAGCATGTGTGGGGGAGCACACAGTTTGTTTTACACTAGACTTCTGGGTCAGACAGGGTCAGCAAGACAGTAGATCATGCAGCTTTTAACTGCATTCAAATCCTGCAGAGCGTTGTAGGAGACAGAAGGGCAGACTGGCATCAGCTGTATCAGTGCTGATAGCACTGGTTGGCTTTCTTCTGTGTCGTAAGGGATTATTTGCACTAAGAGCAGCTACTATACATAAGCTGGGAAAAAAAGGTGCATTTTAATACACCAAGCCCAGACACAGCAAGTCCTGGTTTTGTCAAACATCTTCACAGCTGCTTTATAGGCACTCACTTTTGAGTTCCTGAGCCCCGATTAGATGGCCAACGCCCCAGAGCAGCTGATAGCTGGAATGAGATTTACAGCAGCCAGGGTGCTGAGCAGGGGAATACCAAAGGAAAGCAGGAAGGCTGGGATGAATGTGGAGCCTTATTGTTCCCTATAACTTAAGTACTTGAGTGGCCTTGAGTTAGGTACCTGCTTCTTACAATGGGTATTAATGGACCCCAAGTTATTTCATAAGAGTAGTCATCCCTCTGGACACGAGTAACTGGCTCATCAGGCACGTACTTGACATTGTAACCAACGTAATCATTAGAGCAAAGCACAAGATAGAGCAGCTGTAATCACTTTCATTCAAAAGCAAGGCTGGAAGATGAGAGAGCCACATGCCTCTTGTGTCATTGCTGGTGGATAGCTACCACACCAGGGAAATGTCAAGAAACAAAGAGGCATCCTTGAATCCTGGTCTTGCACATCTTCACAGCTCCTGCAAATTCTGTTACATTAAGCATGGTGTAGCAGGAGCCTGGCAGTGACTCAGAGTGTGTGAAAGCCATCATGCCTGGTAGGCTGTGTGAAGTTCTTATTCATGTCCCTTCCAGGACACCTGTAAGTTAGTCATACTGTGAACAAAGGCACACATAAGAAAAATTAAGCTCTTGGAACAACTTTTCCTAAATTTCCATCTCTTCAAAGTCTGTGTGTATAGTCAGTCTTGTTTAGGTTACACGTGAATAGCACAGACTCATTTGTAACACTCTGTACTCTTTGTAACACTTTGTACTGCACACCTGCCTGACCACATAACCACACGACCTCCTTGCACCTCTGCTCTGGCCATCTCTGGCTGTTCTAGCTGAATCACAGCACCAGCTTTGCTAACAGTGTGTTTTCACTGTGGTTGTATGAGGGAGTAGCAGTATTAGCAATGCCAAAAATCTGGCAGTCAAGAACAAAGCCACAAAAAAGCAAAAGTTTGCTTTAAAACTATGTTTGTAAGAAGTAATAACTGTGTAGTAGGATTCATTCTACCTGACTTCTTGCAGTTCAGTATTGAGACTTCCTTCCAAGCTTTTCTCCTCCAGCACCATGGTTAGAAATAATATTTTGGTCCATGCTCTGGGTGTGCCAGAAACCACTAGACATCTAGAGGCTCACAATGAATTGTTTGAATTGACAATGTTGTTCAGCTGTTTATAAGACTATCTGGCATTTAAACCCAGTGCATGAAAAAATCTGAAGTGGGTAGAAAATGCTGTCAGACCAGAATGGTAGCTGACTTTGCAAAGGTGTAAAGTGCAGTGAAGGATGAGTGGTGCCAGCTGCCTGCATGGTCCCTTGCCTGCCATGGACTTCCTGTGTGGCCCTGGGCAAGTCACATGGCTTCCTCGGGCTTCAGTTCCTTATCATTGTAAAAGATAGAGCATCTGCTCACTGCACAGAGGAGCTGGGGAGATAGACATGTTACAAGGGAGATGTGATGAGGCAGTAGGGTTTCTAAGATTTATTCTCCAGGGTCAAAGTAATAAAGAGCCTCCAAAGTATTGGTTAGCCTCCATTCAGAAATGGAAATTGTTTATCATGTTAAAACTGTTCCAGGAAACCAAGATATTAAGTAAAATACTTCCCTTCCTCCATCTCCCATGCCCTCCCTCAAAAAAAAAAAAAAAAAAAAAAAAGCTGCAACTTGAAAGTGCTAAAACGCCTTATGAAATCTCACTTGTCTTTTTCATCAGCCTTCCCTTCAGGTCTTTGCACTTCATGGGAAATAGCTCCACAGGTCTGCAGTGCTGCCTTAATTCAGTTGAGATATTAGTGATACCTTCAAACAGTCTGGCTGGTCTCCTTGCAGAGAAGAGAGGCCAGGCTCTGCCAGTGAGACTGCCTCACAAACCTCAGCTCAGGAAGTAGCTCCGTCTGAGCAGAGCCAGGGACCCCGTGCCTCACACCATCACTCAGGGTCTGGCTGCCTCAGAGTTCACCTTACCTCCTGTCAGCGTCTTTCACTTCTCCCCATGGATCTGCAACGAAGCTGAGTTACAAACACAATAAAGATGGACCTAAAGGAGAACCAGACCATGTTTTGTAATCAACCCTCCAAAAATTTTGTGGGTTAACAACACGGTTCCACTTTTGACTCATCTCTAGAAATGAGCCTCCTTTCTTTCTGCCAAAAAAGGTGACCTGCCAGCCAGTCTGACGCAAGGTAATTTGTCCTGTTTATCTGATGACTTCGATAAGGCATAGAGATTACTGCTCTTCCTTTATCCTAAAGTACCAAGTTGTTTATATGCTGTAATCCCCAGTGATTTTTTTTACAGTGAGAGCTTGAATGTGACAATAATTTGGAGAAAAATCTTAGTTGTAAAACTAAAAAAGCACTTTAAATATGTTCTTGGTGTATTTTCTTCCAGCTTGCACATTATCCCTAGTCCTGGCCCCTCTCAGCAGTCACGAGATAAGCTTCGAAGAAACAAGGTTGTTGATTGACGGCTCATTAGAAGTTGCAAGAGCAACAAAAGGGAGCCTGCAGCAGCCGGAGCTCACCGCCTGCCTGGCCATGAGGACGCTGGTCAGCACTGGCCTGAGAGGAACAAAGACTGCGGGAGACACTGGAGGAAAACAACATGAAATTTTCATGGTGTGCGAGAAAGGCCAGGTGTAATGGATCAGGGCCAAAGCCTCCCCTGCCCCCACGGCCCCGCCGCATAGACTGACTTTCTATATATAGGCACTCGCGGAGAGCATAGGGTGTGCCACACGGCACGTACACGCGTGCACAAATCCAGGGCACCCTGACTTCTCTATGCCAGACTGAATTTATCTGTCAATCCATTTAGAAATGAAAGGTTCCAAGTACATAGACTGTTAATATCTGTACATATTAGATGTCACAGCTCCAGCCTTAGATAAGGTCACACACTGAGCCAAACTCACCCCTGCAGCGTAAGCTGGGCAAGGCTTACTAGGAGTGAATTTGGCTTAATGTGACTGCCTGTAGTTATGTTTGTTTTTACAAATCTTGTTTATCCCTCGTGTAAGCATTTCCTCATAGTTAGGAGGCTTCTACCAGGAACATGCCAATCCACCTTCGACCCACAAACTAGGGTGTCTGTTTCTTTAGCTTCCCGCAGGGGTCTTCCAAGCCCCCTGATTCAAGTGCTGAAGGGCACTGGTGACAGCCTTCCCTCAATCCTCTAAGTGCTAAACATTAGAGACACATTCATAACTAATTGATGCAAAGAAAATTAGCCTTTGCCCTTTGTATACAGTGTCATCTGACAATAGTTACAAATGAGTTTTAGTTAAAATTTTTCAGTAGAATCTTTTTGCTCAAATTCCCTCTTTTCCATGCTGAGGAGAATTCTGTTTGAGGTCTAGGTAGGTGTGCTTGATGTCAAAAATCATATTTTAATTCTAGTAGGTCACTTAGACTTCTTCAGTAATTACTCAAATAAGCACAGTTATCTGTCTTATCTAGTAGTTATCTAACTTCCAATTATGTGCTTTTCATGAATAGTCAAATACATGGCTTTAAATTTATCTCTTATAAGCTTTCATACTAGTAGAAATTCACTATGCAAGTGGATCAAAATGCCTGGAATATGCTTTTTTTTTTGGGGGGGGGCATTTTAATACAATAAATATATGCAAAAACGTTTGTAGGATACTCCTGAATGTGGAACACCCTGGAAAAATACTAGACTTGAACAGAAAATTAGGTTATAGAGGTGGGGTGCAACAAGTTGCTGTTAGATTATTTAAGTTCAGAAACTCACATCCTGCTGGAATTTAGGTAACACTTCTGATTGTTTTAAGACTTTACAGGTTGAGGAGAGCCAGTATTTTGTGAAATGAATAAAATTACACCATAGACATTATTATGCCATGGGATTTACTGATAAAACCTAAATCTATTACTTCTGTTCTGCAGTAAGCATAGCTTAATATTAAATTCCCTAAACCTAGTAGTGTTATGTGAGCATAAAATTGGGATAAACACAGATATAATCTAGAACTTGACTTCAAATTAAGAAAATTACCTTTCCTATAATACGCAATAACCATTTTCATATCTTTAATACGCTTTCTGCTTTCATAGAGTTGTAAGGGTACTGCTTAAAACTGAATCTTTATTTTAGCAATAGAAAGCCTGAGTCCTGAGCCAGGCAAGGTGATTTGCCTAAGATTGCCTATGGATTAGTTTTGAGCCATGTTTCATTCCTTTGTTCTGCCTTCTCCTTCTGCCAGATCTAATTTTGCTTCCACTTAAGAATTTAATTTACTGGTAGTTAGCTCTTCAGAAAAACTTCCCAAGTGTTATTTGCTGTAAACCACAATAAATAATAAGGATTGAAGCTTGCATACAGAAATCTGCTGATTTCAGTAGAAGTTTGGGGATGGGGAAAGGGAGCTCTGAGAGAATCACCTAGCACTCAGCTACGGCAGAAAGCCTGTAAAAATTGCTATCGCAGCACAGCGATACACAAAAAGGCAGGAGATGTAACCTTTCTCCTATATTGTAACCCACCCTTTCCCAAAGTGGCCGCAGTGAATTGAGAGGAAATATTGAAGCAAGCTGCGCATTCTTCAGGCGCGGGGCTGTGTGGGCTTCCTCGGGCCCTGCGCCACACAAAGGCGAGCACGGCTCTGTGGGGACCCAGCGGTCCCAGGGGGGCCCTGCGCGGGAGCTGCCATATCCCTCCATTGTGATTTCCCTTCGAAAATAGTCTCGTGCTTTACAAAAAGCCCGAAACACAATAGTGTGACTCAGCAGTTTGGACCTGCAGGCCACCAAGCCGGCTCTGTAAAGGTGTTGTGTGTTGTTGCTGGTGACTGAACGACGGAAGATTCCAGTGCTGCCTGCTTTTGGACCTCACTTCGCGGTCAGCCTTGGGTAAGAGAGTCTCCTGTCAGTGCTGCGCTGGGCTGCCGGGGGCTACTGACACATCAGCCGTGGGAGATGCTGAAGGAACAGGCATTCAAGGAAAACGTACAGAGAAATAACATAATCGTCAAACCTGCCCCGTGATTTTGGAAAGCCAGCTGGCATCTCGGACTGATACCACAAATCGCTAGGCAGGCAGATGAGGCAGCTATGTCGGCTTTCCTGTCAATAAAGTAGGTCAGACTCTGGCTTGCCTGCCTCTCAGTTACCATAACAATACTATTTGTAACACACTTTGACAACAAAAAGCACTAAAGCTAGAAACTGCAGCTAGTAGCACTCTGTGGCGGTGCTGGGGGCCAGTCGCTGGTCCCCTTCCTTGGCAGGAGAGAGTAAGAGAAAGACAACTGAAAAATGAGACCAGGTGGTGGTAGAAAGCAAAGAGACTGGCGGAGCAGCAAAGCAGATGAGAGGAAGAAAAGACGAGAGGGGAGGCAACATTAGCAAATAAGCAGAGAGGTGAAAAAGTAGAAGACAACTTTAACAAAAGAAAGGGGGGGAAGAATATGAAAGTCGATTTGACCAGAAATAGTCCTGGCTAGCCCCCCTAGAAGGGGAGCGATGACCCAGGTGAGACAAAGGGCTATGCAGCACCAGAGGTGAAGGCAGGGAGTTCACTCCCCAGGGAGTGAACAAACCAGCCCTAAGCCACAAATACAGAGGCAGGGCGCTGCCTGCCCATCTTCCCACAGCTTCCCCCTGCCCCTTGCCTTGCAGCCACTGAAAGGTGGGATCCACGTCTCTCCGCGACTGCCTGCCTCTGCTCACCTTGGCTTCTCCCCACTTCTCCACCTTCTCCTCCTGCCGCTCCTCTGAAGCCAGCAGTTAGCCCGCTCTCTGTGGGAAACGCTCAGGAGAGCTTTAATTGCCCCGAGCTTGTGCATGGGTGCCTGATCAGCTTTCAACCTCCCCATTTTCGTTCCCCACTTTGTTTTCCCCCTAAGTTTTCCTCTAATCACAAGTTCTGGGCAAGATTTTAAAATCTGAGGCAATGCTCAGGTGGGACTTCTGTACCCAAGGTACAGATGAACATTTGAAAAGCTGACCATTTGGGGTTTGGGACTTTTCAATAAAGCAGTCCTTTGAACCAGTGTGCTATTTGTTCAATTGTTGATTGTTTTTCCATGGAATTTTTTAAGCCATAATGTTTAAGTCTCCCTTTGAAGAGCAGACAACTCTTGCGCTTCACTGTTTTTTGGTTTCTTTTTTTTTTGTTTGTTTGTTCCAGACGGCTCCATTTTCACTGAGTACCCCCCAGATTTTTTCTTTTTCCTTTTCTTTTTTCTTTTTTCTTTTTTCTTTTTTCTCTTCTTTTCTTTTCTTTTCTTTTCTTTTCTTTTCTTTTCTTTTCTTTTCTTTTCTTTTCTTTTCTTTTCTTTTCTTTTTTCTTTTCTTCTCAATAGATCATTCAAATAATTGGAAGCAAGTAATGAAAATTGGTCCAGAGAGTTTCATGTTCTATTATAAGTTTTCCACATGTGTCAATCTGCTCTGTCTCTGCACACCCTCAGCACCAGGCAGGGAGGGAGGATGGGAGTTTGAAGGAAGACAACGTCCTTTTAACAGAATGGACAAAAGTACTACTTGCCACCTGCTGGCACCTTTTGAAGGAGCTCAGCATGTTTTCCAGCACAGAATTGTCCATGTACTACTGTACACCTCTAGAACCTGAAGCACAGACCATGTGAGTGGATCCCACTGCAGTATTGGACCTTTTAAGAGCAGGGATGCAGGCATCACCTCACCATTTCCCTGCCCTCTGCAGCTCTTCTTGCCCTGTCAGTCCCAGCAGTGGATGACCTGCTGGTCCTTTATGAGGTAGCCACAAAAATGAAACAAAGACTGCAAAAAAGAAATAGCAAACACCTCTCCAGATTTAAGGAGATACTTTACTGTAGTTTTGTAAGAGGATCTCATCTATCTCTTTAATAAGTAAAGAATTTGGGTGACACAGGACCTTCTTGTCTCCAGTGGAGAACATTTTTTTCCCAGGGAAACTGAAGCTCAGTTATTAAAAATGAAAATCTGTCTCAGCCTTTCAACTCTGTTCTTGGAAACACCAGCTGTTAAAAAGGGGAGAGTTAAAAGGGAGCCAAACAGAGGGACCTTTTCCAGATAAAGCTTTCCTGTGATCTTGGTATCAGGACAGCTGCACTCGGCTGCAGAGAGGGAAAAAGGTGAGCTATGTTGCTTGTTACGTATCACAGAAAATGCTGTGTTTCCTCTTAGGTGCTGCCTACCTGGAGGGCTGAGCTGCCCATTCACAATTAAAATCCAAAGAAAACCCTCTTCCCAAAACTGCCTGACGCAACTCCCCAGGCTGGTGAGGGGAATGGGTTTTCATGAGCATTAGAGATACTGTGATGAACTGGTGAATTGTTAGTTGCAAACATTCCTTCAGAAAAATTGTAAAGCGTCCTGTTCTGCCAAATTATTTTCAGACTTGTTTTCCAGGTTTTGAGATTTGTCAGGAAGTTGTTTGTTTCTTCCCACCCAAATTGTAAAGTCTATCCATTCTAGTTTTACTGGAATTTGGAGATGATTTGCCACTGGATTCACTGGAAGAAGAAAAATATCCTCAGTTTTATGTTAGTCCTCATAAGTATGCCTTAAAATATACTGCATTTACAATGAATACAGTGAAAACAAAAACTCAAGGCAGTAAAAGGAAATTTTTCTATAGAAAGTGGCGCTTTTTTTGCCTACATAGCGAACTTAAACTTTTGTGTTTTATAAAAAAAATTACAAAACAAGGAGAGTATATTAATATCATTAGCTGAAGACAATAAAGACAAAGATCAAAACTTACTTTAAGAATATTCTCTGGGTGGCAAAACAGGGGACATCATAGATTTACATATGAAAATGGAGGGTCTGAATTTGCAAACAACAGTGTCCCTTGACAGAGACTCTGCTCAAAGGTATTCTGAGTTGATTGAATATTCAATGTCCTGTAAGTCCTTTATGATAGGAAAACTTGCAATTGGAGAAAAAAAATTATATTTTTATTTTATGTTTTTAATGTTTATCTTTCTTTTCATATATTTTTAAATAGATAACAATGTGAAGTACTCAGCAGCTTCTAGCACTAGATCTTCCTTTTGAACTGTTGACAGAATTAGGCAATTCTGGTTTTATTCTCACTTTTACTTTCTAGCTTCAGTTTTAATTTTATTGCACCTAGGTCTTAATGCTCCAGTGTGCTGAACACCCTGAACGGTCCTGTATTGCAACATAAACAGTCAGCACTAGGGGTCAAATTTCTCTGCTTTATCTTCATATTCAGGATAGCTGAGTGCTACTTACCACCATTTTCTATCCAAATATGAATGATTTTGAGGTCGAACCTCAAGAATTAACACTGAGCATTTACCAAAATAAATGAATTCTCTGCTGGTTCCAGACAAAGGTCCACATAGCACAACATGCAGTCTCTGGCAGTTCTTTGCCAAAACGCACGATGACAACAATACAACATCATCTACAAGACAATGATATCTGTATGGGGATCATGTGCAATGTATTTTATTAGGACCTGATACTGCAAGGACTTCTCTGTTTGATGTCCTGTGAGTAACACTGAGAATATTGAAACATCTGAGAATCTGGAATCCATGTATGCACCTCACAATAGGAACAATCACTGTCATTAGTTTTAGAAGAAATGGAAGAAACAGATTTGGGAATTTTTAAAAAATGTAATAAAAATGCATCACTTAGGTATTTTGAACTTGGGATTCCAAAAGAATTTTCCACCCAAGCTGATTTGCACTGGTACAGGTTGGTAAGGGAGGTTATGGAGTCTCTGTCTTTGGAACTATTTTAAAGCCATCTGGACATGGTGTAGGTGTAGGTGGCCTTGCCTGAGCAGGGGGGGTGGACCAGATTATCTCCAGGGGCCCCTTCCACCTCAGCTGTTTTGCAGTTTTCTGATAACTGAGCTCCAAAATCAAATAGTCTCAACCAGGCAGGCAAATCTTGCAGGCAGTGAAGTGTGGCGTCAAGCTCTGAGCTTACACATTACCCACATTAGCTGCGACATTTAGCAGCACCATAACTTTTCATGCGGTGAGATAGAGACCTTACTCTGCCCTACCCTGAATATATCTGGTGAGTCCTGAGTATATTCAGTGTTCATTACCAATCACACTCAAAAATATTCTTGATCTCACCCCTCTAAAGTCAGTTTGTCTTTGCAAGGAGTGGATCAGGCCTTTACAGAATGATGCTGCAACTCTGTAAAGATCAGATACAGATTTTCCTCTAATATAGCCCTTATGAAATCCCAGTAGTGGAGTCAAACATCTGAGGAAGTTTATGCTCCAGGAGTTAGTCCAGAATCCAAGAAAGAAAGATGATGAAGGAGAAGAAAATTCAAAAGAATGAGATGGGAAAAAGCAGGAGAGAGTGCACAGGAGTACAGAATCAGGAGGAAAAACATGGGCTATGGAAGAAACTCAGAGATGTGGGCAAATGCTGGTTTTTGGTCTCTTTTTTTCAAAAAAAGGGAAGAAAAATCTTCTTAGGAACTTCCCCCTACATTATTAGCAGGCACTAGAAATTCTGTTTTGTGCAAAATCTCTGCAGAACTGGACAACTGCTTAGAGAAAATGATATTGTATAGCAAGTGTTTCTGAAAGGAGGGAGGGAGGAAGGGAGGAAGGGAGGGAGGAAGGGAGGGAGGAAGGAATTCGGAAGGAATTCGGAAGGAAGGAAGGAATTCGGAAGGAAGGAAGGAAGGGAGGGAGGGAGGAAGGAAGGGAGGGAGGGAGGGAGGGAGGAAGGAAGGAAGGAAGGAAGGAAGGAAGGAAGGAAGGAAGGAAGGAAGGAAGGAAGGAAGGAAGGAAGGAAGGAAGGAAGGAAGGAAGGAAGGAAGGATGGAAGGAAGGAAGGAAAGAAGGAATTTGGAAGGAATTCGGGAGGAAGGAATTCGGAAGGAATTCGGAAGGAAGGAAGGAATTCGGAAGGAAGGAAGGAAGGAAGGAATTCGGAAGGAAGGAAGGAATTCGGAAGGAATTCGGAAGGAATTCGGAAGGAAGGAAGGGAGGAAGGAAGGAAGGAAGGAAGGAAGGAAGGAAGGAAGGAAGGAAGGAAGGAAGGAAGGAAGGAAGGAAGGAAGGAAGGAAGGAAGGAGAGAAAGAGAGAGAGAAAGAGAGAGAGAAAGAGAGAGAGAAAGAGAGAGAGAAAGAGAGAGAGAAAGAAAGAGAGAGAGAAAGAGAGAGAGAAAGAAAGAGCAAGCACAGGAAAAATTCAGGCTGACCCCAGCATACAAGAGCATGTTCAGTAACACACAGAAATGCAGACACCTCAAGCCTGGTTGTCAGTGTTTCCCTCAGTCCATTGTCTCTAAGGCATGACTGAATTTGCAGGACTGGCTGTAGAAAGGCTGTATGGAAAATGCAAACTCCTGTCTTTGCTGTTGGCAGTAGGAATCAAGCAGAGCACCCCAAGAGAGGGTGAAGCATTTTCCTAATCCGATGACATTATCTGGGTAGAAAAAGTGTATTTCAGTTTTGGTTTCACAAAAGCAAGAAGGAGTAACCCTGGCAGGCTGCCTTAAAATTTGGTCCCTTCAGAAGAAAACCCCAACAGTAATATCCTCTCACTTTCATTTATAGTCAGCAAGTGATCCTGTTCTCAAACACACTTATTGAAATGTGCAGCACTTTCTCCTACCAGCATTGGGTGCTGAACACAGTGAGCTCTTCCATCAAGACACAGGCCAGCTTTCTCCAGGAGTCTAGCTTATGTGAGAAATACACAGGGATGGTCAAACATGAAATTCAAGACATTTTTTTCTGCCTCACACAACAATAAATTGTGGAAGAACACATTTAGTAAATCCACTGATATGTGTCAGGGCAGAAGACACTGTTTTCCACTTCTTTGCACTCAGATTGAGCCCCCTGAAAAATCATCCCAGTGGCCAAATGTTTTTAAGATAACAAAATAAATAGAATCAACCCTGAATGTTTTTCTTGTTCATCCTTTGCTTTATGATCCATGAGGATACCCTTAATTTCCCTATTTCAACCATGAGAGCTGAAAAAGTAGAAAAATAGAAATGAAAACTGAGCTCATCAGACAAGACTACCCCCACCAAAGTTAAGTTGGCTCTGTGTGGGTTTTGGAGCCCACCCAGGCAGAGCAGCTTGCAAGGCCTGTGCCTAAGATCACAATGTACTCTGCAATTACAGCACAATGCTGACAATAGCATTTTGTCAGTAAAATAAGAAGAAATAGTTGTGAAGACATGTAAGGAATATGTAGGGGGGGATAAGTAAATAAAAGAAGCAATTTTGTTCACTATTCTTTTGAGCAATAGGGCAGGCTGACAGCAGGGTTATAGGATGGCACAGTATTTCCATCCACAAATGTCACAGGGACACTACTGCACGTGATTTAAGATTAATCTCTTGAATCAAAATGTCACCATGCACACTAATGAGCAAAAACTCTCTGGCAGAGAATCCGTCCCTTGGGCTCCTGTTCCCAGGTAAGAAGCTTGTCTCCATACTATTGTAGAAACTCTCTCAGCTGAGTGCAGTGAGGTTGGTGGTATAACTTGCCCCCAGTTCACAATTTTCCATTTCAGACTCGCTGTCTCTGTCTTGGTTTCGGTCTATTTACTCGGAGCCATTTCTTAACAATGTCTAATTTCCTCAAGGAATCCCTCTGAGTCCCCTCTCTTAGAAATGCTGCCATATCTTTTTTTTAATCACTGAAAGGCACAAATATCCTTCCTGAGCCCTCTTACCATCCAGCCTGATTATATACATAGATTTCAGTTTCCATACATTTTCTACACAGTAGGAGTTCCCAAAATGCAGCCTCTGGGGATATAAAGTGTGGCCCCAACTGCAGCTCAATGAGATGAAAACAAAGCCGATCAGGTACTGTTCTTACTGTTAATGAGCCTAACCAGCAGGCAGTTATTACTCAGTCTGGAAGACATAAGTGGTTGGAATCATAGCACATTCATTTTTTATTTATAGTGATGCACATTCAAATTAGAAGTAGCCCTCCAGCAGCTGGCATTTTGCCTGGGCCTGACCATCAGTGTGATAAAATTTTACTATCTTGAAGATACAGAATGCCTTTTGTTGCCTTTTTTATATATATATATACCAATCTCCTCTGCTCCTACTCACAATTCCCTTGACTATCAAAAGTGAACAATGAGGCTTAATTAATTTAGGAACCTTGTCCCTTACTGAAAAATCTAAGAAAACAGTATTTTTGCTTTCTTACTTGGTGGTGAGGTACAAGTCAAACATGAGCTGATCTTCTCATAAATAAGCAAAGGCTCAAGCCTTCTGGCAAATAAAAGAGTTGAAATGAACCCTTGGACAAGAACCATCAAGAAATAGGTTCTTGGAGACAATGAACATTATTAGCCTGTTAATCTATTAATGGCAACTGTAAATACCTCACTCAAAATCACAGTGGCTCTGAAACATTTAACTGTTGAGGCTCGCAGAGCCTGCCCAGGACAATGTGATACTAGGAAACTGTAGTAATTTGCCTCACCTTGCTAGCCATCGGTTTGCAATCTAACCCCTCCCCTGAGTTTAAGTTACAAACCTCAGTAACTGTGTGGCAGACTTGACAGCAATTAACATTACTCAGCTGCCAGCTGGGTTTTAAAGTCTCCCTTCCAAGCGATCTTGTTACGTAGGTTTTAAAAACAGCCTGACAGGGTGCTGCTCTGCGCCAAGGAGCTGGGTCCTGCCTCTCTTAACATGGTGAGATTTTGCCATTGATTACAGGGGGAGCTGATAAATCAGGGGCAGAGTATGGGTAAATGCACTGAGCTGTTGTTCGAAGCATGAGGCTTGAGTTTTCATCCTAATCTCATCGAGTGGGCTTCACAGAAAGCGCTATCGAGAAACTATCTTCATTAGTTTAATTCTTTAGTCCTGTGTATTTTACTACTCATCCACAGGAAAGAGTACGACACACTGCGAACTCCTTGACCCTCACACCTCAGCGTTCAGACTTCACAAGCCAGGGAGAACTTTCTAAGAACTCTCTAAGTCATTTAAAGCTGAGAAATCAGAGGGTTTGTGATAATAAACTAGCTGGAGTCACACTCCCATCAGGTTTAAAGCTAGCCCAGCGTGCCTGCCGCTGAGCCCCTGGCTGGGGCTGACTGCCGAGCTGTGGGACTGTTCTGAGCTCGGCTCCGGGCCGTGGTGCCAGCAGCGCGTCCCGCTGAGGGCTGATAGGCATCGATTCCTCCCCGCTTCCTACCTGGAGCGGGCTGGAAAGGGCCCGCCCCGCCCCCGCCGCTCCACGGGCCGGGCCGGGCCGGGCCGGGCCGGGCGCGCCCCCCGCCCCTGCCGCGCGGTGGCCCCGCCCCTCCCCGCCCATTGGCTGGCGGGCGGGGGCGGGGCGGGGCGCGGCGGGGGCGGGGCTGCCGTCAGCTGTTCGCGGCGCGCCCGCCGGCGCCGGCCGCAGTTTGGCGGTGCGGAGGCGGCGGCTTCTGCCGGGACGCCCCGTCCCCAAGGGACGCCCGTCCCGGTTCTCGGTGAGTGCCCGGGAAGCGCCTTCGCCACTGGGGGCCGGCCGCTCTGAGCCAGGTCGTCGGTGAGGGCGGTTCCGAGGCCGGGTGCGATCCTGACAGGGAAAGGGGGTCGCCTCGGAGTAGCCCCCGCCCGGCCGGTCCTGCCCCCAGTCCCGCGGCTGCTGGGGAGCGGGAAGAAAGAGGGAGGGTGCGGGCTAGGAATGAGCTTGGTAGGCACTGAGAAGGCAGATTATTTGCTGATGTAGGCGATGGCTGATTCCACAGCCAGCGCTGGCCCTCCCGGGCCGCCCCGCCGAGCTCGGGTGTCTCGTCCCACGGCGCTGCCCGGAGGAGCCGCGTTAAACCTCTTGGCCTGGGGCACATCTGCGGGGCTGGAGCCCGGGCGGGGAAGAGTTAAAGGCGGCCGGCGGTGGCGAAGCGAGGCCGGCCAGCTTTGTTTTGGGACGCTGGCACGCACGTGTGCGCTGAGCCCTCCCTCCGCTCGCGGCCCGCTGCCTGTCAGCGCGAGCGTGCGGCTGCCCCGGCCCGCGGGTTTGGCCGCTGGCTTGTGGAAGGAAGCGCCGTGGGTAGGACACGGCACCGGAGGCGCGCGGGCTGCCGTGCCCGTGTGCCCGCCGTCGGGTAGAGACCCGGAGCCCGAGCTGTCCGGTGTCTGTGGCTCCCAGCGTGAGCTGCGTTTGGAGGTTATAGAAGGAGTTCCAGCGAGTTGTAGGACGAGTTATCCTTCGCGCTGCCTCGGCGTTCTCTCTTCGGCGTTTCTGAAGAGCTCTGCAAAAAGGTCGGGCCGTATTGCAGGAGGTCGAGTTAAACTTCTTGCTCTTTAAACCCTCTTTTGTTCGGGGTTTGCTCTGTGCCTTTGCTGCACTTTCTTTGAGGAATGCCCGCGTCCCGGTGAGGCTGACAGATGAGATCTGGCAAACCTTCCTGCAAAGACAAAGTACATTCCCGCCTGCCTCTCTGTCAGGTGACTGTGATCCAGCAGAAGAGCTGGCAAGGAGATCATCCATGCCTGCCTCTTGGGGCCCGTAACTCCTTTCAGTGTGCTACTTTAAGCCATGGATGAGAATGCTAGGAGTGCTCTGCCACTGTTGCTGTCTAGCAGAGCTGCATCCAGCTCTGGGGCTGGTACCGGTTCTGCTCTGCAGAAACTTATTTGGGAGTTGTGGCTCAGTTGTGTGAACTGCTGAGATGCAGCAACTTAAATAGCCATAGTGTGCCCAAGCCAGAGCCCTGCACAAACAGTTCTGGCACTACTTGGTCCTGTTGTCTCTAGTGTGCTGGTGTCCTGAGTGCTGCTCACCTGGGGGGAGATGGGAGCACCAGGGGCAGCACTGAGCACATCCTTACAAAATTATTATTAATGTCTCCTTCAGGCCTGAAATTCCTCTTGCTAGTCTTCCATTCTGTTAAATGCTTCGCAAACCAGAGCAAAGGAAGAGACATGAAGAGTTGAATTTCACTGCCTTGTTTGGAACTGGGTGGAAATCCTGGAGATGGATCTCTTAGGAGTCTGTCTTCCAATTGGGTTAGAAGCACAGGTAACAGTAAAGGGACTTGTGGCATTTTTGGTAATACTGCTTCTAATTGCTTTATGTTTACAAAGAGCTCTGAAATAGTGATTTAGGTTGTTTGGGGATTTTTCCTCTCCACCATCTTTGTCCAGCTTTGTGCTGCAACAGAGCGCAGGAGTGTTTACTGTGGCAACTACCAAAATCCTGCTTTAAATGCTGACACCAGCCCTGTTTTTCTTTAGTAGTAGGATGAATCATTGCACTGACAGTGCATGTAGGCTTGAGGGTAAGAGGGGTAAGGAAGTGACTACATTGCCAAGTTTGGGACACATCTTAAGTGGAGCTGAGGGGAGAAATGAGAAGTTGAAAGGAAAGCTGGCCCTCATAGGGAGAAGTAATGGAGAGCTTCACAGAAGTGGCTTTGACGGTTCTTAAGTTTTGCAGCCACTGGGGTTTCTTAAAAATCTGGCCTTGCAGCCTTGTGATTACAAGAGCTTTTCTTCATCAATAAGCAAGAGGTAGGGAAAAAGTAAATGGGATACACAATAAAGTCCAAATATGGCAGGCCAAAGCAAAGCAGACCCCAAAGAAACTGACTGGCCATGGGGCTATTGGAAGGATTTGGGTTGCTTTTTAAAACATCTTTTCTGTTTCTGTGTGCTGAAGTTGGGGATTTGCTATCTAATTGTGAGCAGTTGTGGAATTGGAGCTGTGGGTGGACTTACACACATGTGAACTTTCTCTCTGGCCCAGCACTTGAGGACTTTCTGCAAAGCCTTGACCTTCACCACAGGTCACTCACCTCTCTCATCTATGCAGATGGGCAGCAACAGGAAGTGGGGAAGAGGGAAGGTGTGGTAAAATCAGCTGTGTTTTATTGTTGGAGCAGAAGGCGTTCTCTCCTGGACAACATTCTTGTTGTGTCTTAGCTGTTTCCTCAAATGTCCCTTTATTGCAGGAGCAATGGATCGCCCCAGCTACCTGGAAGAGGACTATTCTAGCCTGGATGGGCTGGACGATGACGTGTTTCACTCTGATGACTTTGGACTTGCAGGTCAGCCTGGTGAGATGACTGCAACTGGCTTTTTCACACAGAACCAGTCCTACAGCTGCCTTCTGGGGAGGTTTCAGCTATTCCCCCTCACACACTGCTGTGGTCCCGGTATCAGGCATCCTGAGCAGCAGGACAAGGCAACTCAAACACTCAGCCCATCCTCTTCCAGTCAGGATGTTATGTTGCCTTGTGGAGTCACTGAAGAGCCACGGAGACTCTTCTATGGTAAGAGCACTCCAGAGTCACTAGCTTTGCAGCAAGGAAACTGTCCCTTTAGCACATCCCCAATCAAGCAAGGTCTCTTTCATTAGGGTGTTTTATTAAAGGACTGAAATTTTGCTTTAGTCCTACTCCCTCAAGAAAGACAACTTGTATTTTCTTACCCTTGCTTGTTCACTGCAGGAACCAGACACTTGCTCATTGCTTCTGCTGTCTTTGATATCCTCTCTCTCTCTTTTTGGCTTTATTCTATCACATTTGATTTTACTGCTAGATGTTTAAATGTTCGCCTTACTTCATATCCTACAATTTGCCTACATTTTTAAACTACCAATGGTGGGTCTCATCCACATAGGAAGTGGAAACTCCTAGAAGCTTTCAGTGGACAGAAGAAAATGCAAAAAGTTACAGCTTTTAGGCTCTTTACTGGAGTTAAAGTTGCTGATTAAGTAGCATGTCCATCCAGTATTTTACTAGTAATTGATGGGTCACCACTCAGCTTTGTGTATCCAATTCAGCTTTAATTGCAATCACTAATATCACCAAATACCAGAAAACTGAGAAAAGACTGACAGAAAAGATACTGCTACCTTTAAGGGGAGACAACTTGAGGGAGATATCCTGTAAAATTGCAAAACTGCCATTAAAAACCCCCAAATCACAGCACTTGGCTGAACTATAAACAAGCAAAAGGAATCAATTTTAAGATCTTGCCACTCATTTGACTATGGGAATCAGTGCAATGCTCTGCTTAATTGATACAAGTTTATTTGAAATTGGGCAAATGTTTTACTGCACTGTGTTACAGTACACGGTCCTTGTTTGGACTTCAGGAACTAGACTTCAAAGTCAAAAATTTAGGATTATGTGCAGCTCTTTCCTCCATGAGGTGTACTGAGTAGAAAAGCTAATCTTTGCACTGGAAGAATCGCTCTTCTGATCTGTTTTGTAGGGAGTGCTGGTTACCGTTTACATGTCCCCCCAGCTGGCTTTGTGTTGGATCCGCACCTCCAAGAGGAACCTCAGGAAGGCCAGCGGGAAGCACGTGCTGAGGTGCAGATTGCACGGAAGTTGCAGTGCATTGCCGACCAGTTCCACCGGCTCCACATACAGAGGGTAGGGTGTCTCTGGAGGGGAAGGTGGGGGTTTACCTGCCCAAGAGTGTTACTCTGAAGAGTGGCTCCAGGCATCAGCTAAGTGAGCTGTTGTTTAAGACAACAGACCGCCAACAGCGATAAAATGGCAGGAGTATCCTGATGGATTTTGTTTATGCTAGATTGGTTGCTCTTCCTAAGGATTGGCAGGTGGAGGGAAGAGATTGTGAGGGATTGTGTTTACTGCCTGGGAAGGGAACTCTTCTGTGTTAGCTGCTGCTGTTCCAGCTCTTCCAGTTCATCAGCAGTGGGGATTGAGGCTTTTCCCAGGGATCTTCCTCATGGTTTTTATTACAGCTTTTACTCTTCTTCTCCAGCCTCCTCACCACCAGCACCTTCTGTTCTGTGGAACATGTAGCCATTAGTGGCTTATATCAGCTCCTTGTCTTGGAAATAACAAGCCTGGAGTCTGTTCTGACACTCCTTGTTGTCTAACGGTAGTTCTATGTAATGTTGTAAAGTATATTTACATCATACTAGACTTGCTGGCAGCTACTAGTCAGACAGTCCTAGCTAGTGTCTCAGACTTGTGACTAACTTCCTCACAACAAAAAGACAGCTGTAAGATGCCATCAGGTCTGAAAACCACACTCCAGATTCTTGATTTTGTTTTCTTAAAAAAAAAAAACAAACCAAAACCCAAACACTGCTGTTCAAAGAAACAAAATAACCATCACCCCCAGAACCCTTGATTCTTTCTTCCTTGCTCTCCTTCCCCTTTGAGTAGAGATGAAATGGAGATCTCAGCCCATACAGAGATGGTCAGAGGTGGCAGAGGCTTGGCAGCAGGCAGCAGTTTGCCACTTCCATGCAAGCCCAAGAGGGGTGTATCTGCTTGTATATTAAGAAATTTTGCTGACTTCAGAAAGGGACAGAAAGTTTATGTTACTCCAAGTGAGTTTGTGCTCTGTTAACTGTGGGATCATTTGCAGCCCTTCTCAAAGGTAAGTGAGGATCTCTGTCCTGGTCAGAGAGTGTGGCTTGTGGCTGGGCAAAGGCTTGGTCCTCTCTGTGTCATCTGAGAGATGAAGAAATTCTGGGACTTCTCATCTCCTAACAGGTGGAGGATTAACGAAGGAAAAGGAAGATTAGCTTGTAGAAATGTAGATGGGGCTATGAATGTCATTGAGCAAAGTGCAGGAATAAAGAGCTACCACGAGACTTTTAACATGTGTTGTTTGTGGTTGAATGGGGTTTTCCCCGGTGGCGCCTTTTTGCCAGCGTTAGCTGCAGGCCCCGCTCTCTCGCCAGGCTGTCTCACAGGAAAGAGAAGGTTTAACCAACTTGGCAGAGGAGCCCTGCTCTGAACTGGTGGAACTGGTTGTAACTTGACCCGTTTCATCTCGGGGGAGTGTCCCTATCTGATGCCCGTGCCTTGGAAACGCGTCCAGGAGCGCCCACCCGCCCTGGCCCCGCTACGGCAGCCAGGGTCGGGCTCCCGGTGCCCGGCCGGGGCTCCCGGTGCCCGGCCGGCCCCGCAGCCGCGGCCGGCGGCCAGCCCGGCGTGTGCAGCCGTAGTAAACAAAGGCGTCCGGCTGCGCTGGGCGGCGCGGCCCGGCCCGGCCCCCGGGGCCCGCCAGAGGAGGGGCTCTGCGTTCTTTGTTTGAACTGGAACAGCAACAAGTTGTAAAGGGGACGCCAGCGGGGGCCTTCAGCCACTTAAATTTGAAAACAAAACGGGGAAAAAATACCAAAAACCAAACCAACTCTAAAACTTAACCCGAGGACGGAGTAGTTCAGCCAGTGGTTATCCACAGCCTGACCCTGGGATAGGCCTTGGCATTTGGATCTGCTAAGGGATTCTTTCTTGTTTGTCAGGGAAACTGAGTATTGAGCTACATATTGGTGTCCAAAGCACCGTTCCCTGTGGAGTGTTTTGTTGTCATGCCCAATCCCTTCCCTCCCAGTCCTGCATGGAGGATTTCCTTTGGCTTTTGGCATGAATCCCCTGTGGAGAAACCCCTCTGTCCTATGTGCAATGAGTCTGCCCAGCCCGGTGCTGAAGAAGCAGGCGGTCTGCCCCTGGAGACACGTGAGTAGTTCACAATGTGCTGTGGTTTGGAAGGGGCAGTCTCTGAGACATGGAAAACTGGGCTGTCGTTTATCTTGCTGTGAAACTAATCCTTGATTTGGAAGCCCCATTCCAGCTTGTCTCAAACATTTGGTCAAAACCAACTTTCCAGAGTGGTGTCTTGAATCAGATTTAGAATACCACAAAGTTAGTCACACCAGTGTGGTCTTGTGAAGTCCTGAGAGAGAGCAAGCTTGGTTTTCAACAAGCTGTGCCTGTTTTCAGAGCCTACAAAACATTTATCTGTGAACCCGTGAAAAGAAAATGTGTGTCTTCTTTCAGTGGAAGTTAGGAGAGGCTTTTAGCATTGGAATGGTGCATCCAGCTAGCTCAAGAGCTGCCTTCTCATGGCTCTTGAGTTCTGTGAGACTCTTCAGCAGTTCAGGTGTGGCCCCCATTCTGCTGCTGCAGCAGCAAGGCTGTGTTGACACAAAGGCTGCTGGTTAATGTACATCCCTGGCTGAGAGAGAAACTGAGCAGGCAATAGCTGCTGAGGCTGACATCACTGCGTTGTCATTGGACTCAGCTGCATGCATGGTCTAACCCCATCCCACACTGGGAACCCTGGAGAGTCACTGTTATCTCTTCTCTGGGCTTCTGGAGCTAAATGGTATTTATTCTGTGGTTCTTGGCTATACAAAAGATTTTTGGGTATGCATCTAGTAAGAATAAGAAAGTTGGCTGCACCTATGCTTGCTTTTGGCATGAACACCACTTTCAGGATTTCATTTCCTATTAATATGTTAAACAGAAAACAGTAATTTAAAACCTGGCTATTTCATCCTTAGAACAGTGCTAGAGCAATAACAACATTCCCTAGAACTCGGTGTCTTTCATCTCCTTAAGATGGTGAATTTCTTGAAAGGACTTGAGCAATGCTCTGTGTTCCTAAGTAGCAGAGCCTGCTACAGGTTGATCTAGTTTGCAAGGGCTCTGCATAATGACATGTGAGACCCATCTAAGTTTTCTTGAGTTCTTTACTGCCCCTTATCTGATTGAGGCTGTGGAGCTTCTGGCAAACTTCCCTCTGTTGTATTTTTTTCACCCTGCCCCTGGAAAACAAAGGTAGAGACAAGCCATGCTTTCTGCAAGAGAAGCAGTACCTGCTACCTTCTCCTTGGTTTGAAGCAAGTGTGCCTTTGCCACGGCATCTGTGAACTGCTGCTGTAGCCCAGCCTGCAGCTGAGCTTCAAGAGTGTGCTCTGAGGTTATGGAGAATGGAGCTGAGCTTAGGGGATCTGCCGGTTGGTTGGCTGGGATGTGCTTCCCACACCCGGCATGTCCAGGCTGTGGCAACAAGTGCTTGGGCTCTGCTTCAGGTCCTGAGTGCACTTGAGTTTCCTTGCCTTGAGGAGGAGCTTCGACCTGTGCTGAATGGACAGTGGATATCATGACATGAGGGGTTGCTAGATGGGATGTGAGTACACAATCAAGGATGGCGGTGGCAGCAGTGTAAAGCCACCCCAGAGGAGCACAGGGTTATATAGGGGTGGGGTGGATGACACTGTATATCAGTGTCACACCCCTTCAGTTTGACAGGCTTCAACGAGACACTGGAATGCTACAGCTTTTTCCAAATAAAATAACTCTTTTTAAGCAGGCTGCAGCTTTGAGGGGACTGCTTTTATTGCATCTCTTCTTCATGGAGATAAGATCACTTCACAGGGGATAAAATTGTCTCTTTAAGAGCCAAGGAGGGGTAGCCTTGAACAGTTCTGGGCTCAGGTCCAAGCAGAGCCACTGGCTTGCTGTATGACCTCAGACAAGTCTCTTGACCTCCTTGTGCTTCAGTCAACCCATCTGGAAAGCTCAGTTTAAAAAAAACTGAGCCTCAATGAGAACCAGATGCTGAATCAGAGCTGAGCTTTCTTGAGTAAATAAGTGCATTACAAACAACAACAAAGTCCCTTTCCAACACATCAGGAATCCTGCAGTTGATTTAGATATGCTGACCATGCTCAAAAAGCCTCTGTGGATCTAGCTACAGAAAACTTAGTTTCTCTAAATTCCCCAGCTGGTTCAGCAAGTAAATCTTACCATCACTGCAACAGGGTTCAGCAGCCCATGGAACACAAATGCCTGCATCCACACCAGCTGTGGGCAGACAGCTAGGCATGTACCTGTTTGCCTCAAGCTAATGACACTGAAAATGTCCAGGAGGAAATGTTATTTTCCTTTGAAAGTGAAATGTGTTATGTTTTGCATACTTTTCCTCTCTGTCTCTCATGAGAGTTATCAAGGCCTCCTCTGAGACACTTCTACTTATGCAACAAGGAGCCCGTGTCACTTGTCGGAAACTTAATGGCATGAGAGAATGGGTGCACAGCACTACATGTGCATCATTTATCCCAAACTCCATCAGGCTTTTTTCATTACTAAGAACGTTTGGGGCATTTTAACAGTTGCTTTTTTTACACTGGAATTGTTTGCAGGAATTTGTTCTTTATGATGACTTTATATTTTAGGAAAAATGTTCAGAAAAGCTTCCTAATGATGTAATGCAAAGACTCAGACTGTCCTGCAGCTAAGCCTGTAGCACCATACTTCACTTGTACCTACAGTATCTTTGAGACTTGGGGTACGTGTTTTTGTTCATTTGTTTCCTGAGTAGGTCAGTATGTTTCAGGATCTTCCCTGCTGGCTGGTGCTTGCTGCTGCTGTGCACAGCAGTGGGTCAACTCTTCAGCTCTGCTTTCTGCTCATTGCCCATCAGTGCAGGACTTGAATCTCCAGCTGAGGATGCATGAGCATGGTGAGGGAGAGAACTGCAGAAGTGAGTGAGCCCAGTTTAAAGGGTAGGGGGTTGGTTGGGTGGGAAGACTGAGATGTAAAACAAAGTTATTTCAGGGCTATGGAACTAGAATCCTAGGCTTGAGGAAAGGAGGGGGCCATTCTTATGGTCAGTGGAGTCAGAAATTTGATATGAGGGAGTGGAGATAGATTTTTTGCTTAATGTTGTTAGATTTTCTTTTCTTTCTTTTTTTTTTTTTTTTATTTTGACAAATGACAAGGAAGAGGTGGGCTTGGAAGTGTACCTTCTCCATGCATAACAATGACACAACAACAACCTGCTGCCCCTTGCCTAGCACCTGTTTTGAAGTCCTGCTGCCTGTGGAGCTGATTACTTGACATTTAGGTTAACAGAAACTTGCTGGACCATTTCACATCTAATCTGAAATGGTATTCTTGGGTATGTTAAGAAAAGAAACTGAGAACAAGAACATAATTATGCCGCTATATAAATCCATGTTTCTACCATATTTTGAATATTACATGAAATTCTGGTTTTCTTCATCCAAAAATGATGCAGCAGAGCTGGAAAAGGTTCAGAGAAGGGCAAGAAGGACAATGGAACTTCCATATAAAAAAATGGGCTAGGACTGCTAAAACATACAAAAAACATACAAACCAAGAGGGAAGCAATATTAAACAGAATAAACATAAAACATAAACATAAAGTGACATGAAGGAGATGAATAGACCAATTTCTCCCAGTAAAAGAACTAGGCAAAATTAAGTCAAACTAGTAGGAGCCAGGTCAAAGTAAATGAGGTCATTTTTCATGCAACAGGTGAAAGCTGTGGAGCTCCTTGTCAAGGCATATTGTGCATCCCAGTGCTTTATCTGGGTTCAAGGGGAATTGAGACAAGTTTATGGCCATTGAAGCAGACATTAAATAAACAGAAACCAGATCTGACTCAGGAAGTCCTAAGCTCAAACTAGTTAGATGCTGAAAGAGAGTACTAGTGGAAGCTATTGCATGTACTTGCTCTCAGCTTTTCCTCAGGCAGCCATGTAAGGCTGCTGCTGGAGGCTGGGCCATACAAACTCTTGATGCAAGTCCCATAGAATCATTGTACATCAGTTTAATAAAAACCGAAAAACTTCCACATCATCCTAATCTAGCCTTCTCTATGCTTTCAGCTGACAAAAGATTTAAATATATTCCGTGTATGTTCCTGCTTAAGATAGGGGATAATGTTAAAAAGCAAAACTTCCTGCCTAGCTCTGGTAGAGGAAGTGGGCAAAGGATAAGGGAGCTGGGTGGCAGGAAAGCCATGCAAGCGCTGTGCAACTGTGTGCCATGAATCCTTCACCCTGCCAGACACAGGACTGTCTTGAGGCAGTGGGGCCACAACCTCAAAAGACCAAGATTGCTCACAATAAAGAGCACAAAACAGTTCTTTGGGACAGTACAAGTGAAGTGTTCTGCAGTATTTCTAACATCAGTGTTCAGTGCTGCTGTCTCTCCTGTACAACCCCTTCAGTCTCCACAGGTTCTAGACTTCCTCAGCTCTTGCAGCACTGTGACAGTGGTAATGTGCTTTCTGCTTGTAGCAGTATGACAGCTGAGAAATTATTTTTCAATTAAGAAATAATTATGGTAACACCCCACTTCTTTTTTATTGTGGGAGAGTAGAAAATGCAGGTTATAACTTGACTGAGATTGTGCAAGAATTGCTGATAGGAACCCAGTTGTTCTGCCTCCAGTCCTCCACCTCGGTTGGTTGATCTTATTAAGATAGTGCCATCTCTGAGGGGGATGATGAGATGTTTGGACTGATTATTTATGGTGAGGAGTGTACATGTTTGTATTTTACTCAATTAAATTTTATGGTGGAAAGGCAGGAAAGCAAGTGCCCAAATGCAGAGTCCTCCTTTGTTTCAAGCCACTGAGGAAGAATGTCCTGCCAGCCTTTCATAGTCTCCGTTTGGATGCTGGTGGTTTTTTTTTGCTTGTTTGTTTGTTTCTCCTCAGTAGCTACCTCGCCAATTGAAAAGGAATCCTTCCCAGGACCGGACCACGGCAGAAAAAATAGTGATCCAAAAACAAGCAGTGAGGCAACTCCTGTTAACCCCAGTTAGGTTTTCCCTGATGGGAGGCAGGCCTGAGGAGGTGCTGGCGACGGGGCTGGAGCCCCCCGAGGGCCGGCGGACCCGGCCGGCGGGTGAGGAGGAGCGGGCGGTGCGTGCGAGGGCCCGGCCGGGCCGTGTTTGCGCTCGGCGGCTGTGTTTATATCGCTCGCTAAATTTAGCCTCTGAGTCATCGGCGCTGCTGACGAGAGGCTGCGCTGCCCGCAGGCTCCAGCCCTGCACCTGCCCTCCCGCCGCCTCCCCGCGCAGCCGGGCGGCCCCGCGCCCACCCCTTCCCCCTCGCGCCAGGATATTTTTCCTGTAAAAACTTTTAAAGTGTTATTTTAAGCAAACCCCGAGGCAGACTTTAATCACTAGGGGGGGTCTCCGCAGCACTGAGCAGTTTTGGGAGCACCTCCCTTCTGCTGGCGAAGGAACGGATGCCAAACGCAGGTCAGCGGATCCCGCGGCCCGCGCAGGGCAGGCGGTGAACACCGGGAGCTGTGGAACAGCTCTGCCCCATCACACGCAGGTTCAGTCAATAAACTCTTAAAAGAGTCAAAAACTCTTGCAGCTGCTGGCCGTGGCTGGGCGGTGTGGGGTGTCCTCTCCTGGGCATCTCTTCCTGCACCCTCACGCACACACCCAGAGCATGGGGACGAGCCGTGCCGGACCCCGTGCCACAGGTACAGAGTGGTATCAGGTGCGGCTCTGTGGAAATACAGGATCGTTATTTACTGTATTTTTGGAAAATAAGCCAGCGTGCCCCTTGGGATGGGGAAGGAGGGGAAGGCCGGGGGCCTGGGAACGCGGTGGCCGGTGGTTGCCCTTCCCAGGTTGCCGTCAGCTGGCTGTTGCCATGGCGGCTGTCTGCTTCCCCTTCCTGCCTGCGCTGGAGAGGAAGGCGCGAGTGGCTGCGTGTTTGTTTTTGAACTACGAGAAAGTTGAGAAAGGGCTCACCTGCGCAGCTGCGCCGGCAGCAGGTTTGGGGCAACAGCCGTCGCTGTTTGCTGCTCGGACCCAGCGCCTCAGTCCGTGCCCTCTCCCCTGCTTGGGCTGGGCAGCCCATACGTGGGTTTTGGGGGTCCCTGCACCCCGCATCCCTTCGGCTCTGCCCAGTACTGCATATCCTCTCTCCATAAACACACGTGTTGCTTATCTTGTCGCAAAGCCTGATGGAGGCTCATGAGAAAGGAAGCAGTATTTGAGATGATGCCTCCTTCTACCACAGGCTTAGTCCCATGTAAGAGTCGTTGCGAGCCGGAAGGATGGAGTTTCCCAAGGAAGATCTCTCATCCTCTTTGTTGTGTTGCCACGAGAAACCATGTCTCTGAGCTCCTCTGCCATTTTTTTCCTCTGTTACTGCCTCCTTTTTTTCTCTGCTGCTTTTACACATGCATTACACTTTGGTCATTAGGAATCACAGCTGGAAAGATTTGTATTTGACTTCCAATGGTCTGCATTTCTCTCTCCAGTAGGGGACACCTTCTGTAACTTCTGTTGCCGTGGGGACTGTGACTTTCTAATCTTTCTGAGCTAAAGCATATTTTGTAGTAGCACAATATGCCTCCAGCCACCTGGCAGCCAAAACAGCCTTCAGCGATGAGTCAGCAGCTGCTCCCGGTGTGCAAGTATTTCTGTATTCAGTGAATAAATAAAATCCCAACAACTTGTTGCTAATACTTGTATTAGTCATTAAAGGAAGAATAATGTTTCTATGTACACATATGCTATTCTTTTTCCTTTTCTCTAACAGCACCGTTTAGGGCCATATTAATTCTTCTAGTTAAGATGGGATCAGAATATGACTTAATTTTCTGGAAGCTGTGAAGCAAAGTCAGAAGCTGCCCATGAGATCGAGAGGGTAGACAGGGTGTACCAGACAGACCCACATACAACATGTGTGTATGACAAACATATGTACTTTTAAAGTAGAGGTGTTAATGGCACATATGCATCAAGAGTAAAAATGAATCTTACTAATCTGTTAAACATTTATGCTCATGGATTCAAAGAGCTGTGTCAGATGGACAGCATTTTCTTTGAAGTGCATTACCTGTCCTGATCTTCCCTATGATCACCCCGTGCAAAGGCTCGGTAGGAGTAAAAAAGGTTTTGACATCTGGGGTGTTATTTGCCAGATATATATCTGTATGCTTACAGTGTGAAACGTATTAGGAATTAATTACAGGGAAGGAATAAGTGTCGGGTCAGTCATGTTCCTCTTTCATTTGCTTCCAGTAAAAGTCTTGCATGTTTTTTTTGTGTTTGTTTACAAGTAGTCTGGCTTTTGGTTCAGCACAGTTCATGGAAGAGGCTTCACTAATGTACTATTGCTGCAGAGGACACTTTTCCTGTAAAATGGCCTTTCCCTGTGACTCATTGAAGCATTCATGCTAACGCTTCAGACAGACAGTCTCTTAAGGATATCCCCTTTAAAAAGCAGCAGCTGCAATAGGAAATGGTTTTATGTGTTTCCAGCTTTGTGTTGACTTACTGTATTCACAAGTCTACTCTTCTTTAGTTACAGTTAGTATAGAGGGCAAAAGATGCTTCTTTCCTTCTTGGGAAGGGAGCCTCAAAAGGGTTATTTTGGTGCTTCCCATGGAGGTGGCAAAGTGTTCATCCCTGGTATTTTTGTGCAGTAGTGACCCTGAGGATTGAATTATTTTGATAAAGGACAAATTGGCCTGGTGAAGCTTAGGGTAATTATACATCAGTGTTGCAATAGTTACAAATCTTAGAAAAATGTCTCAAAATGTATCACATCTGAAAAAAAACCCAAAAAATCAAACAACCGAAATTCATGGAATCACTCTTCTGGGTTTTCTATCCTTCCTGACAGCAAAATTATACCACACCAAAAAACCCTCAGTCTTGAAATATTTGAGAATTTTAGTCTTGGCTGAGGCATATCTAGGAAAAAAGACACAGAAACTTGTGAAAAGGACTTTTTTTAGTTCTTTCCATAAATTGTTTACTGCAAATAATATCTGCCATTCCCATTCTGTGGCTTTTGTCCCATGCTGAATTAGTACCACAGAAAGCAGATCAGCCCAGAAGTGGAGCTATAACTCCAAACCCTATTAGCTAGGCTTGCTGCTGAAGCAGGTAGTCCCACCTTGCTCCTCTTCACAGGTCATCATGTTTCTGTTGTCCTGGCACAAGCATCAGTTTGATGATGCCATGGATCGGATATATTAGGATGATGTGTTCAAAAGTAAGGGCAACTTTTTTTTTCAGATTTTAGTTCTGGCCTTGATCATTATGCTGCTCTAATTCACTTTCCAGCGCTGCTGTGAGGAGAGGACAGTGTGAGTGGTCTGCTCCAGTGTGTAGGCCAGTGAAAGTGTGTGTGGGACCACACTACCATGGAAGAAAATGCTGGCTGAATATGGACCTAGGGAAATACAAGCAATTCCTAGGTCTAGGAATAAAACCTGGAAAGCTGCCCTCAATCTAGTGCTCTATTTTTTCACTTCAAAATAAAATGGTGTCACCACTCTTCAAAAAGTTATTTGAGATGTTATGCTTCTTATAAGCAAGGGGAAACAAGGGTAAAATATTTCCTATTCTGCTCTTGCATGGAAATCTCCTTGAGTGTATATGGCAATTATGGGAAACACTTTTAATTGGAAAAGGACAAAAATGCTGTACCAAAAAGTGACTTCAAGAGGCAGGGAAGTAAACACAATAGAATATAAACTAAAATACATTAGAGTTTTTCTCATCCCACTGATTCTCTTGCAGGCCTGTAACCCATCTTAAAGTACAGCTCTAAAACTCTTATTTACCAAATAAAAACAAAACTCAATACCTTCCTCAAAAAGTTCCCCCCTTAAAAAAAAAAAAAAAAAGAGGCATATGAGTTCAGTCCTTCCACTGTTTTTTTCAGAACATAGCCTCTTTTACTTATCACTGGAAAGAGCAGGTAATCCTTTTCTCCCAAGGTGATGTATAAAACTTGAGGAGACAGAATAATTAGAAACTTGTTATGGTGTGAGAAGCACAAAGCAGCCTCCTACATGAAGAAGGACATTAATATGGGGGTTCTTATATGTGTTTATCATCCAACAGTGTGAAATAGTAAAATTGTACATGCCAGATCAGCACTCCTCTTGTGTGCCCCCAATTAACCTACTTTATAAAATTCCATGAGAGTTTCCATTAGAGAAGGTCCACCAGTGAAGCTGAGATGTATTTCAAGCTTAGGATTTGTGTACCAATTTTTAAACATCCTTTTGCATTTCCATTATTAAGTCTCTATAAGACAATTTTTTATTCTCTTGGCTGCCAGTAGAATAAAATAATCTAACAAAGCAGATTGTCTTCAGAGCCTCTGCAGTATGTTTGTCCACTGTGCTCTCCTAGCATAGCTCCTTGCTTGTGGAAACTGCAGAAGACCACTTTGTTCTTGCATGCTGCTTCATTGACATCTTACCCAAAGATCTCTGTTTAAGGAATCTGCCTAAGCTGTAATGGCTTGATAAAAACACGGGTATCTAGATGTCACGGGGACGTTGTGATTCCCTGTGCATGTTTGAGCAGTTTTAGGAGTGTGGCTGTATTGAGGAGGATGAGAAGAATCTCTGCAGTTTCATGAGGAGGGGCAAACCTGATCAAACTGAGAAGCGAGTAACAAAACAAAAACCACCTTGCTTTTTGAGTGCTTTTTAACCCAGCCCTACAGGACCGTTTATAAAAGATTGTTTTCACCTGTAAACCTAGCAATGCCTGTGCAGTCAGTAAGGACTGAACCCAGGACTAGTTACTTTGAAATAAATAATAGCAGGCTCTAGAGCCACTGCCTGCAGGTTATGCTACAAACACAGTGCTCTTGAAATGTGTGGTGGGATCTGTGTGAACTCTTCCAAATCCATTTCTTCATCTTGTTAAGTCCTGATGGCAAGAATAATGACCCACTGCTAAGATGCGAGATGAACACAGGTTTTCTGGAAGCCTGTTTTGTGTGTACTTGTGATTCAAATGGCACAGATCTACTCACACTGGAATACAACGTAATTTAGTGGCTATCTGGGAGGGCTTTGAAGAGCTGTCTATTGACACATCTCCAATACACCAACTCCAGTTGCAACTCTCTTATTTGTGATTATGTAAAAAATGCCTTGCAACTGTGTTGTTCTGCCCTGTTGGGCTAATCTGGGTTGAAACATCTTGTTCATATAATGTGCTTCAGTGCTCTTTTATGAACTCCTGTGTACTGAGGCAAAGTTGTTGGAAGCCAGTCTTCTGTTTCCTTGTCTGCTGGGGATTGGGGAGGGGGGTAGGGGGGGCGGAGATTTGGGCTGGTTTGTTTTGTTTTCCAGAAATGATCATGCCTGCTTAGCAAATATGGAATTCTGGATGAGAAAATGAAGACTGACTTCTAATAGAGGGTCGGTTATTGAGGTGAAATAGTATCCCAGACTGGGCAATGTAAAGAGAAACCCACCTGTTTGTATGAGATGCTATTAAAGAGCAGGAAGGTGGGGGTATAATCGGAGCCACTTTTGCAGGGGTGATTACATACAACAAAAGGAGGAACAGTGTCCCTGTCCCAAAGCTGCATTATGTAGTCTGGTGTCCCCCTGAAACTCAACTCCCATGTTTCTTCCTTGACAATGGGACCTGAAATAACCTCTTGGTTTTGGTTTTTTGTGTGTTTTCAAGTATGTTCTTGCTTAAGGTTTAATTGGCTCCAGTCAGTAGGAAAGGGCTCCAAGGCTGATTATTTATGGCTTACTGTCAAAAGTGGCTATAAAAAGGGCAGTATTATCTTGGAGATGCTGGGAAGGAAAATGTGGTGGGGGGAGGGTGGGGGAGTGTGTGTGTGCACGAATGTGTTTTCTTGTACTAGATGAAATCAGAGTTTTGCTGTCTCAGCAGTGTGGTTTAAATTGAAGATTAACCCTTTGACCTTCACGGTGTCAAATCACTTACAGATGGATCACCAGTTATATTTTTTTCTTTTTTTTTTTACTTTCGGGGTGAAGGGGGGCTTTTTTTTTAAAAAAAAAAAAAAGGTTGTTTGTTCATGCAGCTGGGGCTTTTGAAAGGCTCAGAAGCCAATCTGATTAAAAACAGCACTTGGCTAAACTCTGCGAAATCCTACAAGCAAAAAAAAAGTTTAATCCTCTTGTGCACAATGCATAAAGGGTCTGCTCTTTTCTTTTTGTAATGTTAGAGCTACAATTATTTCTGGAGAACTTATCATTTCCCTCTCTCCCCTCATCCCTTGCTGCACCCCCTTGTTATGCTGATGGGATTAAAGTGTCTGCTCTTGAAAAGTGTAACTGAGTTGTTATTGGAAAAGAGAAGTGGTATGTTGCAATTCTAGAAATATAAATAACCTTGCTTTAACTGTTCTTCTCTACAGCATCAGCAGAACAGAAATCAAGTGTGGTGGCAGCTTTTTCTCTTCCTACACAACTTGGCCTTAAACGCAGAGGTGAACAGGAACCACACTGGGCAGAGGTGAGCTTCGCCCGCCTGTTTCAGGCCACATCCAGTCTGCAGGGAGCACTGAACAAACACTGGTTCGGGGGCGAGACATTGCACACCGCCGGCCGGATGTGAGGACTCTGACTTTCTGATACTCGTCTTCAAGTTTGGGTGTTTTTATGGACTCTTCTTTGCTGCTGCCTGCCTTGCGAGGCAGGGAGCTCTTGTCCAACACTGTTGAAGGAAAGCCAGAATGTGGGTGTGTTTGGTAAAGCTTGCTGCTGGTTCCCCGCACCGGTGACCTTTGTGCAAGGGAGGCAGGTATTAGACTGATGGCTTCCTCTGCCCTGTGTAGTAGTCGATAGTAGAGTGCAGGAGTGTCATTTTGGCTGCTAGTTAAAAATGATGCCTGGGATTGATGACTAAACGTACTTTGGGTATCTTCCAGAGCAGAGATGCTCAATTCCTCCACATTTTTAGCAATGAAAAACATTCAATAGCTTAGATCCATCAGGTTACTTGTTTTATTCATTGGTTACTGTTTATTTATTTGTACCCTGTGTGAGAGAAAATCACAAAGAAATCTGACCTCTTCAGCCATTCCATTGGGCACCACTTGCAGCTCTCTCACAATAAGTTGTTCTTTGTTGTTACCATCAATTAAAAAAAAAAAAAATCCAGTGGAACAGTCTGAAAATGAAACCTTCTTGGGGTTCCTGGTGGCTATTAGCTTCTGCCACTGCCTGCTTTCAGTTCAGTGTTCTCAGTGCCCATGAGCCAGCAGGAAGCCAAAACCCATGGAATATGGCACAAGTGTCATTCTTATACAATGCTAACGTATATGTTTTTAGTAGTTTTATGATGGATGTTTATTTTGTTTTGGTTTTCTTTGCTCTCACCATAATGTGGTTGGTCAGGAAGGCTTAGATCCCAGGCATCTGATAATCTTGCTTCAGGATTTGACCGGGAAATTAATTAGCATCTAGTCTGATATGTACACTGTACAAGCAGTGTGTCCATTACTCTAGTATGTAGTGTTTGGAGGCTGCTGTAAGCATATCCTGACTAGCAGCAGTAATATTATTTCAAGGGAGATCTTCTATCAGTTCCCAGTTTGTATGCACTCAGAGGTTTGTCCATATGGCTGACACTATTGGACCAGCACAGGGAAACTACCCTACCAAAAGGAAGTAGCCTTAAATATTGATGGCTACTTCTCTGTAGCCTTAAATATACTTAGTTCACAAACCCAGTAACAACTAGGGTAAAACATGAACAGAGAAGCAATTATTATTTTTTCTTATTATTTTTTCCGAAAATTTCCATATTGCCACCGCACCTTGTTGTAGGTCTCAAATGATACAACCAGCATGAGGAAGAGCTGTCCAGAGAATTGGTCTTCAGTTGTGTTACAAATGTCAGCTGCAGGTGTTGAGAAATTCTTCTGCTCTTGATCCACTCTGAAAAATAAGCATTGCTGTATGGAAGAGTAGTTTACTTGCACATATACTTTCCTTCTCCACCCCTCTTTGCATATTTGTCTCTAACTCATGCTTTCTCTGGTATTTGTGTAATCTCATCATTGCACTGTAGCGTCTGGTAACAGTTTGCTGAACAGACTTACATTTGGACCTTCTTGCTCT